>NC_069687.1:10922500-11547500 GCF_023699985.2 Odocoileus virginianus
AGCAGGATGACAATATACAGCCTTGACTACTCCTTTCCCAATTTGGAATCAGTCCGCTGTCCCATGTCTGGTTCTAACTGTTGCTTCTTGACTTGCATACAAATGTCTCAGGAGCCAGGTAAGGTGCTCTGATATTCCCATCTCTAAGAATTTTCCACAGGTTTTGTCAAAGGCTTTAGTGAAGTCAGTGAAGCAGAAGCAGTTGTTCCTCTGGAATTCACTTGCTTTTTTGATGATCTAACGGATGTTCACAATTTGATCTCTGGTTCCTCTGCCTTTTCTAAAACCAGATTGAACATCTGGAAGTTCTCAGTTCATGTAATATTGAAGCTTAGCTTGCAGAATTTTGAGCATTACTTTCCTAGCATGTGAGATAAGTGCAATTTTGTGGTAGCTTGATCATTTTTGGCACTGCCTTTATTTGGAACGGGAATGAAAACTGACTTTCTCCAGTCTTGTGGCCACAGCTGAGTTTTCCAAACTGGCATATTGAGTGCAGCAGTTTCACAGCATCACCTTTTAGGATTGAAAGAGCTCAAGTGGAATTCCATCACCTCCACTAGTTTTGATCATAGTTCATGCTTCCTAAGGCCCACTTGAGTTCAAACTCTAGGATATCTGGTGCTAGGTGAGTGATCACACTGTCATGGTTGTCTGCATCGTTAAGATCTCTTTTGTATGTTACTGTGTTCAATATCACGGTAATCCAAGCCTGTGCCCCAACCAGTAATGCTGAAGAAGCTGAAGTTGAATGGTTCTATGAAGACCTACAGGACCTTTTAGAACTAACACCCAAAAAAGATGTCCTTTTCATTATAGGGGACTGGAATGCAAAAGTAGGAAGTCAAGAAACACCTGGAGTAACAGGCAAATTTGGCCTTGGAGTATGGAATGAAGCAGGGCAAAGGCTAATAGAGTTTTGCCAAGAGAACACACTGGTCATAGCAAAAACCCTCATCCAACAACACAAGGGAAGACTCTACACATGGACATCACCAGATGGTCAACACCGAAATCAGATTGATTATATTCTTTGCAGCCAAAGATGGGGAAGCTCTATACAGTCAGCAAAAACAAGACCAGGAGCTGACTGTGCCTCAGATAATGAACTCCTTATTGCCAAATTCAGACTTAAATTGAAGAAAGTAGGGAAAACCACTAGACCATTCAGGTATGACCTAAATCAAATCCCTTATGACTATACAGCGGAAGTGAGAAATAGATTTAAGGGACTAGATCTGATAGACAGAGAGCCTGATGAACTATGGATGGAGGTTTGTGACATTGTACAGGAGACAGGGATCAAGACCATCCCCATAGAAAAGAAATGTAAAAAGGCAAAATGGTTGTCTGAGGAGGCCTTACAAATAGCTGTGAAAAGAAGAGAAGTGAAAAGCAAAGGAGAAAAGGAAAGATATTCCCATTTGAATGCAGAGTTGCAAAAAATACCCAGGAGAGATAAGAAAACCTTCCTCAGCCATCAGTGCAAAGAAATAGAGGAAAACAAGAGACTGGGAAAGACCAGAGGTCTCTTCAAGAAAATTAGAGATATCAAGGGAACTTTTCAGACAAAGATGGGTTTGATAAAGGAATAAAATGGTATGGACCTAACAGAAGCAAAAAACATTAAGAAGAGGTGGCAAGAAGACACAGAAGGACTGTACAAAAGAGATCTTCACAACCCAGGTAATCACAATGGTGTGATCACTCAGAGACAGACATCCTGGAATGTGAAGTCAAGTGGGCCTTAGAAATCATCACTACGAACAAAGCTAATGGATGTGATGGAATTCCTGTTGAGCTATTTCAAATCCTGAAAAATGATGCTGTGAAAGTGCTGCACTCAATATGCCAGTGAATTTGGAAAACTCAGCAGTGGCCACAGGACTGCAAAAGGTCAGTTTTCATTCCAATCTCTGAGAAAGGCAATGCCAAATAATACTCAAACTACTGCACAATTGCACTCATCTCACATGCGTAAGGTAATGCTCAAAATTCTCCAAGCCAGATTTTTCAGCAATATGTGAACCAAGTACTTCCAGATGTTCAAGCTGGTTTTAGAAAAGACTGAGGAACTGGAGATCAAATTGTCAATATCCGCTGGATCATTGGAAAAGTAAGATTTCCAGAAAAACGTTTATTTCTGCTTTATTGACTACAACAAAGCCTTCGACTGTGTGGATCACATTAAACTATGGAAAATTCTGAAGGAGATGGGAATACCAGACCACCTAACTTGACTCTTGAGAAACCTGTATGCAGGTCAGGAAGCAACAGTTAGAACTGGACATGGAAAAACAGACTGGTTCCAAATAGACAAAGGAGTACGTCAAGGCTATATATTGTCACCCTGTTTATTTAACTTATATGCACAGTATATCATGACAAACGCTGGGTCAGAAGAAGCACAAGGTGGAATCAAGATTGCCGGGAGAAATATCAATAACCTCAGATATGCAGATGACACCACCCTTATAGCAGAGAGTGAAGAGGAACTAAAAAAGCCTCTTGGAAATGCAAATCAAAACCACAATGAGGTACCATTACATGCCAGTCAGGATGGCTGCTATCCGAAAGTCTACAAGCAATAAATGCTGGAGAGGGTGTGGAGAAAAGGGAACCCTCTTACACTGTTGGTGGGAATGCAAACTAGTACAGCCACTATGGAAAACAGTGTGGAGATTTCTTAAAAAACTGGAAATAGAACTGCTATATGACCCAGCAATCCCACTTCTGGGCATACACACTGAGGAAACCAGATCTGAAAGAGACACGTGCACCCCAATGTTCATTGCAGCACTGTTTATCATAGCCAGGACATGGAAGCAACCTAGATGCCCATCAGCAGATGAATGGATAAGGAAGCTGTGGTACATATACACCATGGAATATTACTCAGCCATTAAAAAGAATTCATTTGAATCAGTTCTAATGAGAGGGATAAAACTGGAGCCCATTATACAGAGTGAAGTAAGCCAGAAAGATAAAGAATATTACAGTATACTAACACATATATATGAAATTTAGAAAGATGGTAACGATAACCCTATATGCAAAACAGAAAAAGAGACTCAGATGTATAGAACAGACTTTTGGGCTCTGTGGGAGAAGGCGAGGGTGGGATGTTTCAAGAGAACAGCATTGAAACATGTATATTATCTATGGTGAAACAGATCACCAGCCCAGGTTGGATGCATGAGACAAGTGCTCGGGCCTGGTGCACTGGGAAGATCCAGAGGGATTGGGTGGAGAGGGAGGTGGGAGGGGGGACTGGGATGGGGAATACATGTAAATCCATGGCTAATTCATTTCAATGTATGACAAAAACCACTGCAATGTTGTAAAGTAATTAGCCTCCAACTAATAAAAATAAATGGAAAAAAAAAGCCTCTTGATGAGACTGAAAGAGGAGAGTGAAAAAGTTGGCTTAAAACTCAACTTTCAGACAATTAAGATCATGTCGTTCAGTCCCATCACCTCATGGGAAATAGACGGGGAGACAGTGGAAACAGTGTCAGACTTCATTTTTTGGGGCTCCAAAATCACTACAGATGGTGACTGCAGCCATGAAATTAAAACACGCTTACTCCTTGGAAGGGAAGTTATGACCAACCTAGATAGCATATTAAAATGCAGAGACATTACTTTGCCAACAAAGGTCCATCTGGTCAAGGCTATGGTTTTTCCAGTGGTCATGTATGGATGTGAGTTGGACTGTGAAGAAAGCTGAGCACCAAAAAATTGATGTTTTTGAACTGTGGTGATGGAGAAGACTCTTTAGAGTCCCTTGGACTGCAAGGAGATCCAACCAGTCCATCCTAAAGGAGATCAGTCCTGGGTGTTCATTGGAAGGACTGATGCTGAAGCTGAAACTCCAGTACTTTCGCCAACTCATGTGAAGAGTTGACTCATTGGAAAAGACCCTGATGCTGGGAGGGATTGGGGGCAAGAGGGGAAGGGGGTGACAGAGGATGAGATGGCTGGATGGCATCATCAACTCTATGGGCATGAGTTTGAGTAAACTCCGGGAGTTGGTGACGGACAGGGAGCCCTGGCATGCTGAGATTCATGGGGTCACAAAGAGTCGGACACGACTGAGCGACTGAACTGAACTGAACTGTGTATTCTTGCCACCTCTTCTTAATATCTTCTGCTTCTGTTAGGTCCATGCCATTTCTGTTTTTTATTGTGCCCATCTTTGCATGAAGTGTTCCCTTAATATCTAATTTTCTTGAAGAGATCTCTAGTCTTTCCCATTTTATTGTTTTGCTCTCTTTCTTTGCACGGATCACTAAGGAAGGGTTTCTTATCTCTCTTTCTTACTCTTTGGAACTCTGCAATCAGATGGATATAGCTTTCCTTTTCTCCTTTGCCTCCTGTTTCTCTTCTTTTCTCAGCTTTTTTAAGGCCTCCTCAAGCAGCCATTTTGCCTTTTTACATTTCTTCTTCTTGGGGATGGTACTGATTACCACCCCCTGTACAATATTAAGAGCCTCCATTCATAGCTCTTTGGACTCTCTATCTTTCAGATCTAATCACTTGAATCCATTTGTCAGTTCCCCTGTTTAATCATAAGAGATTTTATTTAGGTCATACCTGAATGGTCTAGTGGTTTTCCCTACCTTCTTCGATTTAAGATTGAATTTTGCAATAAGGAGTTCACAACCTGGGCCACAGTCAGCTCCCAGTCTTGTTTTTGCTGACTGTATATAGCTTCCCCATTTTGAACTGTGAAGTATTTAACCAATCTGATGTTGATATGGACCATCTGTTGATGTCCATGTGTAGGGTCACCTCTTGTGTTGTTTGAAGAGGGTGTTTGCTGTGACCAGTGTTTTCTCTTGGCAAAACTCTTATTAGCCTTTGCCTGCTTCATTTCCTACTCCAAGGCCAAACTTACTTGTTACTCCATGTATCTCTTGAATTCCTAATTTTGCATTCCAGTCTCCTATGATGAAAAGAACATCTGGATGAAGCACAAGCTGGAGCCAAGATTGCAGGGAGAAATATCAATAACCTCAGATATGCAGATGACACCACCCTTATGCAGAAAGCAAAGAAGGACTAAAGAAGCCCTTGATGAAAGTGAAAGAGGAGAGTGAAAAAACTGGCTTAAAACTCAACATCAAAAAGATCAAGGTATCTGGTCCCATCACCTCATGAAAAATAGATGGGATAACAATGGAAACAGTGAGAGACTTTATTTTGGGGGGGCTCCAAAATCACTGTAGATGGTGACTGCAGCCATGAAATTGAAAGGCACTTGCTCCTTGGAAAAAAAGCTATTACCAACCTAGACAACATATTAAAAAGCAGAGACATTACTTTGCTCACATAGGTCTGTCCAGTCAAAATTATGGTTTTTCCAGTAGTCATGGATGTATGTGAGAGTTGGACCATAAAGAAAGCTGAGAACCAAAGAACTGATGCTTTGAATTGTGATGTTGGAGAAGACCCTTGAGAGTCCCTTGGACTGCAAGATTATCAAACCAGTCAATCCTAAGGGAAATCTGTTCTGAATATTATTGGAAGGACTGATGCTGAAGCTGAAGCTCCAATACCTGATGGGAAGAACTGACTCATTGGAAAAGACCCTGATGCTGGAAAGATTGAAGGCAGGAGGAGAAGGGGATGACAGAGGATGAGCTGGTTGGATGGCATCACTGATTCTGTGGACATGAGTTTGAGTAAGCTCCAGGAGTTGGTGATGACAGGGAAGGCTGGCGTGCTGCAGTCCATGGGGTCGCAAAAAGATGGACATGAGCAGCAACTGACCTGAACTGAACTCATATACCCTTACTCTCTTCAAAACATACATATAATTTCAACATTGTTAAGCGCCAAACTTCCATTATGCTTCTGCAGTTGGTTGAATCTGTTAAAATTTTCTCCTGAAACCCCCATGCTCATGCTCAGCCGCTAAGTTGTTTCTGACTCTTTGCAAACCCGTGGACTGTAGCCCACCAGGCTCCTCTCTCATGGGATTTCCCAGGCTAGAATACTGGAGTGGGTTTCCATTTCCTACTCCAAGGGATCTTCCTGGATCTGGGATAGAACTCGCATGTCCTGCATTGGGAGGTACATTCTTTACCACTGAGCCACCAGAGATGCCCCCTGAAACTTTAGCGGTTTGCATTTTCTTAGGAAAATGAGCAATAGTAAAATCCTCAAATCTGTTACAGCAATGATTAATAAATGTTTGTGTGTGGTACATATTAAACAAGAATATATATGTGTTGATATTTGCTGGATGGGCAATCTTTATACTCTTATCTTTACTTTTACACATATATATATTAATACAGTTAACTACTCTTGGAATATTATTTTAAATTTTTCATGCATTTTATGGACATGCCTTTCTAGTGTGCCTTCTCTGTACAATTATTCTGTACCCATGGACTTACTGGGATACTTAGCTCTTAAATCCAATGCACTACTTATTTGCTGGTTTTATAGGGAACTAATGTGGTGACAGGAGAAGGCAATGGTACCCCACTCCAGTGCTCTTGCCTGGAAAATCCCCCTGAATGGAGGAGCCTGGTGGGCTGCAGTCTGTGGGGTCGCTAAGAGTTTGACACGACTGAGCGACTTCACTTTCACTTTTCACTTTCATGCATTGGAGAAGGAAATGGCAACCCACTCCAGTGTTCTTGCCTGGAGAATCCCAGGGACGGGAGCCTGATGGGCTGCCATCTATGGGGTCGCACAGAGTCGGACACGACTGAAGTGACTTGGCGGCGGCAGCAGCAATGTGGTAACAACTTAAGTCACACAATAGCTGTAATTTACCCCAGTCTTTGAAATTGAACATGCTGGGTCCTTGTGATTTTTCTCAAGTTGATTATTTCGGGCTTCCTTGGTGGCTTAGATGGTAAAGAAACCACATGTGATGCAGGAGACACTGGTTCAAACCCTGGGTAGGGAAGATCCCTTAGTGAAGGGAATGGTAACCTACTCCAGTATTCTTGCCTGGCGAATTCCATGGACATGGACTGGCAGGCTATAGACCATGGGGTAGTAAAGAGGGACAGGTCTGAGGGACTAACACTTTCACTTTTCACCCCAATCTTTGAAACAAGCTGAGCCCTTGTGATTTTCTCTAGTCGATTATTTCTGTTGAATCATGAAAAAAAGAAAAAAAAAAAGACCACTAGTCCCTTTTGCAAAGAATCCCTTTTTAAACCTAAATGATCAATTTCCATGGAAACACACACATAGCCTCTGTAATATTTAACCATGAATTGAATATGATATCTTTCAAAGTACCAAAACAACGTATACACTTAAGAATATTCATCTGAAAACAAAGTATCTTAGATCAGAAGTCGAGTTCTAGTAGAAAGTCAAGTTCTTTTCTTTTCCCCTTAAAACAATCCACTCTGGAAGAATAACAAAGAGAAAGAAACACACATAAAATATTAAATAATCGAATAGCTTTACAGAACTAACTAAGCTGCATTGATTTCATGCATTTTTAATTGTCAATATAATATTCTCTTTTCTTCATTTTTTCAAAAATATTTTCTGTAGTAATCCTTTATGGAGGCCAGATAACTGCTATGTTTTACCTTGTGGAGACTGAAAGCATTTCATTTTATTACATAGAAATTTGAACTCCTGTCAGCTTTAACCAACAATACAAGTTCAAGGTATTTATCAACACTGAACTAAAGACTTATATCAAACTTAACATTTATGATAATTGAAACATAGATATGATATCAGTTCAATGAGATCCATAGGTTACAAAGAGCTAAATGTTAAAGAGTGCATGCCTTTCCTTTTTTATATATTGGTATATTAAGACATCTCAGCCTTGCATTTATTTTAATAAACTAGAGATATGGAGATTATAATTTTATTTATCAATTTGTTGAGATAGCTATGTGCTTTGTTACTAACACATCAAAATGATTAAAGTTAAATAAATAAAAAGATATCTATGGTTCTGAGACAATTGCATTGCTTAAAAAACCATACATATATATATGTGTATATATATATATGTATCATATATATATATATATATACACACACACATATATATATATATTGATCCTTGTACATATAGTCTCCCTAGAAAGGAAACAGACTGGGAAAATCATATACATTCTATGGAGGGCTTATTCATCAATGCATTTCCTGTGGGACCAAAGAGGGTGATAAACAGGCAGATTTGCCCAGCCCAGATATGGATTCAGATGACCATGGAGAATCACAGAGGGGTATGTTCCTTCCGAGAACAAAATGTCTGGCTACTCACGAACATTCACATGTTCAGGACTGTAGACTATCTCCAGGTATGATAAAACTGACTTAGAGCTACATGGCCCCATGTCTTTTTTGTTTCCTATTTCAAAAAGTATGTGTGTATATGTTCTTACTGTAGAGGTAAGATAACTTAATTAACCAGCTCATAGATTCCAAATTAAGAAAAGGTAGGTTGAAAGAAGGTGTAGAAAGTTCTGTCCATCAACAGAAATCCTGGACATGAAGCTGGATACAGTGACAGTATCTTGATCCATCTGGGCTACTAAAATGAAATACCATAAACTAGGTGGCTTAGATAACAAGAATTTATTTCTTACAGTTCTGCTGCTGCTGCTAAGTTGCTTCAGTCATGTTCGACTCTGTGAGACCCCATAGAAGGCAGCCCACTAGGCTCCACTGTCCCTGGGGTTCTCCAGGCAAGAATACTGGAGTGCATTGCCATTTCCTTCTCCAATGCATGAAAAGTGAAAAGTGAAAGTGAAATCTCTCAGTAGTGCCGACTCTTAGCGACCCCATGGACTGCAGCCTACCAGGCTCCTCCATCCATGGGATTTTCCAGGCAAGAGTACTGGAGTGCGGTGCCATTGCCTTCTCCATCTTACGGTTCTGGAGGCTGGAAACTCCACGTTCAAGGCACTGGTAGATTTGATGTCTGGTGTAGACCTGCGTGCTGGCTCATAGACAGCCTTCTACCCCCTCTGTGTCTTCACAAGGAGAAAAGGTAAGTTAACTCTCTTCAGGCTTCTTTTCTAAGGGCATTCCTTCCATTTATGAGGGTCTCAGTATCTTCTTAAAGTCTCACCAACTAATATCATCACGTTTGATATTAGGTTTCAGCTTACCAGTTTTAAGGGAATTCAAACATTGTCTGTAGTAGATGGAATGGTGCTTTGGGGCTCTTTTCCTCAGCAGAGATACAGTTAGTTATATGTGTGGAGAACAGAGGTGTGAAAGGATACTAGAGACTGGAGGGAAGACTACCCAAGACTGATAATGTTTCCTAATGAAGCCATGAGTTTCCTACATTTCTCAGTCTCCTTGAAGAGGAAGGCTGTGCTGTATAACTACTAAATGGCCAATTATCTGCAGTTGCAAAGGACACATTTCATCTAGACAAAACCACTTAGGAGCCTGTGCTTTAATTTCCGTGCTCTGTTTTATGAGTCAGCAGTTATGAAAAACATTGTGAAATGCTACAGCTGTTAGGTTCGTCCCTTTCATAACAGTCATTGTTTATAAACCTTGAGTAAGATAGCAATCTTTGTCATTATAAGTGCCCAAGAGTGGATGGCATTTTTGTTTGGTAGGCTTCTTGTTTATCTCATCATAGTCTATTCTGACTAATAAATTTAGTTGTCCTAAGTTACCAAACATTTTATAGTTCATGAGCTTTGTATATGAATTTTTATTTAGGTTCTCATTATTGTATTAAATATGCATACATGTAGTTCCTAATCAAGCACTTCCTTCACAGTTTTTCTTTCATACATTTGTTTACATCACAAATATAGATGATAAGGAAAAACTCAACTTTAATTTTCATCTTATTTAAATTCTGACAAAGAGGAAACATGTAAGGACAATTTAACAAGTGGAAAAATAAATTTTGAAACCGTGTATTAAGAATGTGTATTAATAAACAGTACCAAAATATGAACTCTTTAAATAAAGAGTAAAATATACATGTCTTCTTTCTTACAATTTATAACACATTCTCTAATGTCTTCAAATATATCAGTGATGAAATTTCACTATGTAAATTGAAAATGCAGTTATTGTTTTAAAATCAGGTGCAACATTACTACATTTTTTTGGATTAGTTGTGTCTTCAATCTGATATTCAGTGTTTTCTAATATTATTCTTAAATCAGCATCATTAACACATAAAATTTCACCTTTGCCACAAGATACATTGTGAGTACTGCAGTTCCTAGAATTAATCAACATTATTAATGATCTAGAAAAGTCACCTTTTAAAAAAATGTGTGCAGTGACTATATTTTTCATTTAACTTATTCCCTGGTGGATTCAGTGGTAAAGAATCTGCCTGCAATGCAGGATACCCGGGTTCAATCCCTGGGTTGGAAAGATTCCCTGGAAAAGGGAATGGCAACCCACTCCAGTATTTTTGCCTGAAGAATCCCATGGACAGAGAAGCCTGGTGGGCTACAATCCATGCGGTTGCAAAGAATCAGACTAATACTAACACTTGATCAAGTTTTCAGAAGTTTACCAGAGGCAGCATTTGATACCCTACTGCCAACCACATGAAAGGAATTGTTATATCAAGTATTAGTATAATATATACCAATGTTTGGAAATAATTGATATACCGATTATCTGGAAATAATTTTAAAATGAGAATCTTTCTTTTTGGAACTTGCCCAATCATAGGGTTTCTTGCAGCCAATAACATGGCTTTATCTCTCTCATATTCCTCACATTCCTAAGACAACTTTGCCTATGCCTGACAGAGCATAAATAGAATATGTATTTTCTCTACTATTAGGGAGAATGACCTTAAACAGTTAGTGCTTTAGTGACATATACAATAGCCCTATAAGGAAAATAATGCACATGTTTAATAAAACTAGTAAAAGACATACAATTTTCTTTTTAGTCTCTCTTTTTTTTCTTTTCAGTCTCTTAAACATAAAGAAAAAAAGAGAGACTAAAAAGAAAATTGTATGTCTTTGAGAGCAAGTAGATGACTGTCTTGGAGAAGACAATGGCACCCACTCCAGTACTCCTGCCTGGAAAATCCCATGGATGGAGGAGCCTGGTAGGCTGCAGTCCATGGGGTCGCTAAGAGTAGGACACGACTGAAAGACTTCACTGTCACCTTTCACTTTCCTCCATTGGAGAAGGAAATGGCAACCCACTCCAGTGTTCCTGCCTGGAGAATCCCAGGGATGGGGAGCCTGGTGGGCTGCTGTCTACGGGGTCGCACAGAGTCAGACACGACTGAAGTGACTTAGCAGCAGCAGCAGCAGCAAATGGCTCTCTAAACATATCCAGTGAGACAAGTAGGGGAATTAGAATCCTTGTAGTTCATTTAAGGTTATTAAGCTCGTGATTATTATTTTAGATAACATGAATGTATAAACAGGCTGACATTTACTCTATATGTTGAGTTTCAGTCTATTGATTGCCAAGAATAAGTATTTTTTCCCAAAGACTCACAATGGTGTCTATAATCTGGGGCACCTCTTCCTTTTATTTTAATTAAGATCATTTCTTTAGGTAGGGCTTGCAGAATTTAATGCTTTTCACTTAAGTGTTCCATTTTAGACTACCCCGCCCCCTGCCAGAGCCTACTACAGAGCCTGGTACTGATATAACATATGATACTGTTAGTTAGTTAGAATAGGAAAAAGGAGTCCAGAATGGTGGTGGCTAAAAGACAAAGAAGGGGAAAGCCTGCAAAAATAGAACAAATGGAGGTCTGAGGACCAGACTGAGGAACTCAGGTAAAACAAACAGCGTTCCTGGCTATCCCAACTTACACAGGGCAGGATCAAGGGGAGGAGAAAAACATATAAAAAGAGGAGTCAAATTGGACTGGGGGCTTCTCTTCTCTTCGGGTCTTTTGGCTTGGCCCATCCTCTTGCCTCAAGGATGTATTTTCCTTTACTTTCTAAATAAAACTGAGCTGTAACACTGGTCCGTCCAAGGGCTGTATTACTGGTCCAACCGTCGCTTCAAATTTTTGTTGCAATGAGACAGAACCAAAGAAATTACAAACTCCCCCGACAATAGCATTTGTAAATTAGTAATGAGTAGAGCCCAGGAAGGAAAAATACACAAGTTCTTACCCCAATCATATCTCTAAATTATTACAATCATCATACACTCAAATATTCTTTATCATTTCCACACAGTAATGAATAACCATTAAAAGGTTTATGCTTTGTGACATTCCCTACAATAACTTGAAATTCTTGCAGTTATTTGTGTTTAATCATTCTTGCTTGTTATAATTGTCTTGTCCCCTTATTTTGACCTCTAATGTTTCTTTTTTCTCTTTGCTTGAATTTGCCTGTGTATCTTTACTTGTCTCTTATTTCACCCTATTTTAAATTCATTACAAATATGCTGTTATTCTAAATTACATACTATTTTTTTGCACTCATTTGTTAGGAATGTAAATTTATGAACACTATGGAAAACAGTATGGAGATTCCTCAAAGCACACAAATCCTACCACACGATTCAGTAATTCCACTTCTGGGTATATATACAAAGGAAATGAAATCAGGATCTCAAAGATATATTTACACTTTGTGTTCAATTCAATATTATTCACAAAAGCCAAGATGTGCTATAACTATTTAATTAAAGGTTTCATAAATTTCCACTGGCAGGTCTGTTTCCTGTGTCTGAATTTCAAATACTCTGGCTGATAGTCCCCTCCCTGTGTTCTGTATTCCCTTAGTTGAGTCTCCAATTTTTGGTTTGTATTTCTTAAAAAAATAAATAAATAAATAAACTAAGATCTGGTTGTAAGTGAATTTACAGAACAAAATTTCAGAAATGCAGTCTTTATTAACATGGCAATGAGATCTAAACTGCGGCAGGTCATGTGACTTGGGCAAAAGTTCTTTCTTCTCTGGTCTGATGGTTCTCTTCCAGCTCCAAAAACAGAGAGATTTCAGCTTGATGATCACATTCTTAGTGTTTTGGTTCATAAATCCCTAGCACACATGATATTTTGAAAGTTTGTGGGCCTGAGGTTATTAACTATCAAACTTGAATCACCTATCCCTTCATTATCCATCCCTTTCTGACCTGGTCACTCAGGATTTCTTCAGATCCATGAAGTGAAAATTGTGGACAAATCCCCCTCAGTGGAATCCAGAGAAAGACCATAGCTTCACTGACACCTAGATGCCTGGGTCTTAGTAACCATTTAACTTTAGGAATCTGACATCATGTGGTTGCCAGAAAAGGAGACAGGGAGCAGAACGTGTACTTCACATTCCCCAAATTCCCTCCGTTCCCATGTCACTTCTGCCCAACATTCACCCACCGATGAGTGACCTCACTCATAGACCCTATGTATCTTTCTACTTCAAGTTGAATTAGATCCTACATGGATTTTTGAAAGATTCATGTCTTTAGAATGAACTTTATTATTTTAAAGAAAAAAATTTCAATATATCCCTAAATACATGTAAAAGAAACAAGTCCAATAAATATGATAATGCTGTTTTTAATCAAATTCATATTTTCTTTTGAAAAATCTTCAAATAATCACTTTAATTTCCTAGATGCAGAACTTCTAGATAAAAGATAACTATTGCAGGGGAAAAAATTTCAGTATTTTATAATCTGAAGCTCTTGCTATTATCTTTATATGAGCTGAGAAAGAGGGAAAATTCAAATATTTTTGTTAATTTACTATAATTTACTTTCAAACTTTAGTAGACAAAGATTTATTATGTAATGAATGACAATGCAGTCTAAATCTTCCTGTGTTCTCCCTTAATATAGAATATTTTAATGTACCGATCTCTTTTCAACCAGACTCAAGAGATGTGTGGTCTCTAAAATGGTGATTCTCATCTCATACAGTTAACATGCACACCCAAACACACACACAAAAAAGTGAGAACAATACTTCCAAAAAAATACTTGGACACACTCTTATTTACATGTTTACTTATATTTGAAAGAAAACTTCAAATGCTAAAACCAATCTACGTTTTCATCATAGTTTGAAATTTCTGAGATACAAATCATATTTAAAATCTTGGTTTAATATTATTTATAAAATGTTCTTTAGTAATTAATTTGAACTTTCTCTTCCCCTATCCACTAGAGTTTAACCATCTATACACAGTCTGCTGTCTCTACTATTCTTAAAAAAAAATCAAGAGAATTTAAAAGATAATTCTTTTTCTATATAGGTAAATAGATCTCCTTTTTATATAAAATGAATAAAAATAATTATACTTAATGCAATTTAGTTACAAATAGCATGAATGTGATCATCTGAGAAGGTAAACAATTTATATATTTTGTATAATTTCATTTTTCTGCTTTTTCTTTGAATAGTTTGAGATATATTCAGGTCAGTTCAGTTCAGTTCAGTCGTTCAGCCATGTTTGACTCTTTGAGACCCCATGAATCGCAGCACGCCAGGCCTCCCTGTCCATCAACTCCCGGAGTTTACTCAAACTCATGCCCATCGAGTCGGTGATGCCATCCAGCCATCTTATCCTCTGTTGACCCCTTCTCCTCCTGCCCCCAATCCCTCCCAGCATCAGAGTCTTTTCCAATGAGTCAACTCTTCACATAAGGTGGCCAAAATACTGGAGTTTCAGCGTCAGCATCAGTCCTTCCAATGAACACCCAGGACTGATCTCCTTTAGGATGGACTGGTTGGATCTCCTTGCAGTCCAAGGGACTCTCAAGAGTCTTCTCCAACATCACAGTTCAAAAGCATCAATTTTATTATATTATTAGTATATTATAAAATTATGTATAGTAAAATTTAATTAAAAGTGATGTTGCTTTATTTCTTAGAGAATTAATCAAACATGCAGACCAGTTATTATTAGAATGCAGAGTAAAACAAATGTGATTTATCCCTTTTGGACTAAACCATACTTAACTAAATTTTGCAGCAGCTAAATTTAAATTTATACTTGCAGAAGATAGTTTGAGTGATAGATCAAACAGTGATGTACCAAACAGTGATGTATCAAATAGTGATATATGATCTATATTTCTGCCAATATTATGCTAAGGGGGACATTGCCTACAAGCTAAGGTGAATCTGGTGAGTGTGTCATTTATGTTGTTATAGTAAAGCTCTTTATAAATAGATAATAAATACCAGGAGTATATCGGACCTCTAATCAGAGACTATCTCTTATGCACTGCCAATAATTTTCTATTTATTGAAACTTGCTTATGACACAGTGAAATATTTTATATTGACAAATATGTTTTTCTTCAAAGAAGATTTTATTATTTTGAATTTTTCTTAATCAATTTAACAATATTGCTTAAACTGATTTATGTTTTTTAGATCTGAATGTTGGGAAACTTACTCTTAATTTTAGTAATACCACCTTCCTATTCAAAAATGAAATACCAGATGCAATTTAGAACATGAAATTTTTAAAATGCGATGGAAAGGCACAAAACGATATTCCCATGAAAGGCCCCAGTGGGAACATAATAGCCAAAATGAGCAGCAATTTTGACTCTAGTTAAGCTCCGGATGTATCATTCCACAAACAGAATGATATTGTGAAAATCTACATTCTAAGAAACCAAAGATAAGCCTGGGTAAAAATATATTTCAGTGTACAGCTGTTCCTACATCAAGATGACCTTTCTGAAAATGAGTTTGACTACTCTACTCTGGGGAAGTCCTGCTGCTCCGCTTCTTTATAATGAGCAACAATATTCAAACGCATGTAATGGAGAATGCCATAGTGTATCAGATGCATATTAATTTCTCAGGCTACCTGAGACTGTCTGCTGCCAGACTCTTCATAAAATAGCTCCATTTCACCTTAAAACATAATCTTTGGGCTTCCCTTTTGACTGAGTGGTAGGTAAAGAATCTGCCTTGAAATGCAAAGGACACTGGCTTGAGCCCTGGTCTGCAAAGATCCCACATGCCGTGGAACAACTAAGCCCTTGTGCCATAAGTACTGAGCCTGTGCTCTAGAGACTGGGAGCTGCAACTACTGAGCCCATGCGCCATAACTACTGAAGCCAGTGTGCCCTAGAGCCCGTGCTCAGCGAGAAGAGAAGACACTGCAGTGAAAATACAGCCCACCACAACTAGGTAGCAGTCCGCAGTCTCCACAGCTAAAGTCCCAGCAGCTCCAAAGACCCAGCACAGCCAAAAATAAATAGAATGTAAATAATAATAATAATAATAATCTCTTTGTGACCTTCACAGAATAGCATATCACTTTGAGTTTCAGTGCTAGACTCTTTAAATGCTGTGTGTGCTTACTATGTCCCTTCAGCCCTGTCCCACTCTTTGCCACTCTATGGACTATGGCCCACTAGGCTCCTCTGTCCATGGGGTTGTCCAGGCAAGAATACTGGAGTGAGTTGCCATTCCCTTCTCCAGGAGACCTTCCTAACCCAGGGATTGCACCCACATCTCTTGTTTCCTGCACTGACAGACGAGTTCACTAGTGCCACCTGGAAAGCCTTATCAGTCAGGTCAGTTGCTCAGTCGTGTCTGACTCTTTGCCACCCCATGGACTGCAGCACACCAGGCCTGCCTATCCATCACCAACTCCCTGAGTTTACTCAAACCCATGTCCATTGAGTCAGTGATGTCATCCAACCATCTCATCCTCTGTTGTCCCCTTCCCCTCCTGCCTTCAATCTTTCCCAGCATTATAGTCTTTCCCAGTGAGTCATATCTATGCATCAGGTGGCCAAAGTATTGGAGCTTCAGCTTCAGCATCAGTCTTCCAATGAATATTCAGGATTGATTTCCTTTAAGATGGACTGGTTGGATCTCCTTTCAGTCCAATGGACTCTCAAGAGTCTTCTCCAATGCCACAGTTCAAAAGTATCAATTCTTTAGTATTCAGCTTTCTTTATAGTCCAACTCTCACATCCATACATGACTACTGGAAAAACCATAGCTTTTACTGGACAGACCTTTGTTGGCCAAGTTATGTCTCTGCTTTTTAATAAGCTGTCTAAGTTGGTCATAACTTTTCTTCCAAGGAACACGTGTTTTTTAATTTCTTGGCTGCAGTCACCATCTGCCGTGATTTTGGAGCCCAAAAATATAGTTTTTCACTTTTTCCACTGTTTCCCCATTTATTTGCCATGAAGTGATGGGATCTGATGCCATGATCTTTGTTTTCTGAATGTTGAGTTTTAAGCCAGCGTTTTCACTCTCCTCTTTCACCTACATCAAGAGCCTCTTTAGTTCCTCTTCACTTTCTGCCATAAGGGTGGTGTCATCTGCATATCTGAGGTTGCTGTTATTACTCCTGGCAATCTTGATTCCAGCTTGTGCTTCTTCCAGCCCAGCATTTTGCATGATGTACTCTGCATTTAAGTTAAATACGCAGGGTGATAATATACAGCTTTGATGTACTTCTTTCCCGATTTTGAGCCAGTCTGTTGTTCCATGTCCAGTTCTAACTGTTGCTTCTTGACCTGCATACAGATTTTTCAGGAGGCAGGTCAGGTGGTCTGGCATTCCCATTTCTTTAAGAATTTTGAAAGGAATCCCTATAAATGCTACTAGAGTAATATTGGGAAATTCTTCTTATAAGATGGTCTTCTATAAGAACAATTTCAGTGAGAAACAGGAGAAGCCTCTTCAAGTGTCTATGTTGTTGTTCAGTGGCTCAGTGGTGTCCACTCTTTGTGATCCTATGGGCTGCAGCATGCCAGGCTTTCTATCCTTCACTATCTACTTGAATTTTTGCTCAAATTCATGTCCATTGAATCAGTGATTCTATTTAAAAATCTCATCCTCTGTCGTCCCCTTGTCCACCTACCTTCAATATTTCCCAGCATAAGGGTCTTTTCCAATGAGTCAGCTCTTCCCATCAGGTGGCCAAAGTAGCCCATACACTAAATTAATTCTGTTACTGCTTTTGGTCCATTTATAATGAATTGCCCAGGAAAGAAACAGAGAACATGGCAGTCTTCCCATGGTTACCAAGATACACTTTGATAGGCTTGTCTGCTCCAACCTTACCAAACTGATTGGTATAGGGTAGGCTTAGATGATTAAGCTTTTCATCTGCAGTTTATTACCTTTTTACAGGCCATTTATTTCTTGTTTCTTTATTCCAATCTCTTCCTCCATAAATGAGGATGCATCTCAATTAAAAGAAACTCAGAAAACAGAAGGTAATGATATTTCCCCACAAATATTATCTGTAAGAAAGTGAATCTGTCCCTAAAACAGAAATTTGAGCAGAATAAAATGTTGGTTTATTTTCTGAATATTTATATTATAAGAAGATTTTGCTCCAGGCTATATATGCCAAGAGTAGCTGCCCTCAACACTGTAGGAAATATGAGCCAAGGCTTTAAAATAACTCACCTGGTTTGGCTTGATTGTTGTACTTTGGTCATTCTC
Source organism: Odocoileus virginianus (assembly GCF_023699985.2). Lineage (NCBI taxonomy): Eukaryota > Metazoa > Chordata > Mammalia > Artiodactyla > Cervidae > Odocoileus > Odocoileus virginianus. The sequence goes on from NC_069687.1 coordinate 10,940,868, forward strand.
CCAGGGAACTGAATTTACAGGTAGCCTGGATTGTTGCAGTAGACAAGCCTAAATAAAATATATAAATATAAATATATAAATATAAAATGAAATATATTTAAATGATTGTCATACTTATCCCAATCCCCTGAACATGTAAACATTTATGTTACCTTATATGAGGAAAGAGACTTTGAAGATCTGATGAAGAATTTTAAAATGGGAAGATGATCCTGAATTGTCTGGATTTACCAATCCAATCACTATAGTTTTTACAAGAAGAAAGCAGGACAGGCATAGAGTGAGAAATGAGAAATATGGTAACAAAAGCAGACATTGGCAAGATAGGAGGACAAGGTGACTCACCAAGGAATGTGAAATCAGGAAAAAAGCAAGAAAACAGTTTTTCCCTAAGAGATTCCAGAAAGAATGAAGTCCAGGCAGTACCTTAATGTTTGGCCTTCTCATCCTTAGAACCATAACATCATAAATTTGCATTGTTTTAAGCCAATAAATTCATGAAAATTTGCTAGAACAGCAATGGGATATCAGTGCACTATCCATGAACTCACATGGCACAGACATTAAACCCAAGCCAGAACCTGGGTCCAGGCCAGCAGCTTTAACTCTAAAACAGAACCATCTGAGATGAGCCTAAAAACCTTGTTTTTGAAGCAGAAACTTCATCTCTTTCTACCTTTGCCTTTCTCACTCAAGATAAGGACATATCTTTATTTTTTTTTGTTTTCATTAAAATAGAATTATAGGCAGATGGATACATAGATTGTGTTTTTGAACTTACTATAATTACTAAAGAATGTATCCTGTACATAATTTCATCTCTGCTTATATAGATATATTTATTATTTTAATGGCTCCAAATTATTAAATGCTAAATATGTTTAATCAGTAGCCAAATGAAAAATAGAACTCAGCCCAACTATCCTTACTATATAATAAGAGAATATAGGTTGTTGATAAGCCTGATAAATGTTATAGTGAGGGAAGTGTGCATTAGAAATTGTGCAGAATTTGTTAAAATCACATGAATGTTAATTCATGCTAAATTATAAACCTCACATCTGGCCTGAGTGGAAGGAATTAAAATTTAGATGATGAATCATACTGAGTTGAGAACTATATGCAACTTTTTAATTTTTTAAAATTAATCAGGCTGAACTTCCTCCTATACTTACAGAAAGAGAGAAATAGTCCTTTCAGTTTTAGGGGAAAAAGGTTTTTTTTTTTTTTTGTATTCCATGTTACCTCATTATTTACTAAGATAAAATTTTAAAAAGTAATTTTGAGCTATGTTTTCTTTGAAAATTGATATAAACTGTGTCACATATATTTAGTTGATTAAAGAGAATGCAAGTAATTTGATATAAAATGTAATTAAATAATTGCTTATCAATTGAAGATTGCAATTAGTCTTTCAAATTCTCAGTTATGGATTTTGCTGTAGATATCAAAGAAAAAATAGATAAGCAAGCACATAAAATTCAGAGCTACATCTAATCTGTTGTTAATCAGCTAATATTTCTATTTTGAGGTGAATAGAAAAATGCCTAGAGATCTTGTTTTATTATGTCATCTAAAGAGTGTAAAATAAAGCTTTGATTGAACAGTTTAGCAGCAATGACTCTAAGATGTCTGTGTATTTTAATTACCTTCCTGAGGAAAAAGAACACATATGGGTCAACCTAGCTTTTATCATCTGTCTATAAAATGTTAGAGAGATTAACAGCTAAGATTGATGTGTGGCACCTAAGAGTGAGTGTGGAGAAGAAAGAGTTCATAAGTCATGCAAAGTGTATGGATAGTTAGCTGCTCCCTACATTTCTCCTCTGCATGGTCCTGACTTACTGATAGAGGTGGAAGTCCATCAGAAGCTGCCTCTTTCTGTATTTTGGTAATATAATGTTATCCCTTCACAGCACAAGTTTCTTAGGTTGTTCTGTCCGTCGCACCTGTTGAGCCATAGGAAAGTGCTAGTCAATCAGTCGTGTCTGAAGCTTTGCGACCCCATGGACTTTAGGCTGCCAGGCTCCTCTGGCCATGAAATTCTCCAGACAAGAATACTGGAGAGGGTAATCTTTCCCTTCTCCAGGGAATCTTCCCAACCCAGGGATCGAATCCAAGTCTCCTGAATTGCAAGCAGATTCTTTACCATCTGAGCACCAGGGAATCCCCACTTCCTCTCAAACATATCCCCAGATGTTTAGAGGAACTACTTTGGTTTATGGAATAGCCTGGGAATAGCATTCACCCTTCAGAGTGTGTAAATAGCAAATGATATTCTGACAAGCCGAAAACTGTTGCTGTTTAGTCACTAAGTCATGTTCGACTCTTTTGTGAGCCATGGACTTTCACCCACTCAGCTCCTCTCTCCACCGGATTTTCCAGGCAAAAATAGTGGAGTGTTTCCTTCTCCAGGGTATCTTCCTGACCCAGGGACTTAACCCAGGTCTCCTGCATTGGCAAGCTGGTTCTTTAGAGCTGACCCAATGAGGAAGCCCCATGTTTTTAAAATTTTTTGGCCATACCACCAGGAGGTAGGATCTTAGTTCCTGACTAGGGATCCAACGTGTGTCCCCTGCATTAGAATTGCAGATTATTAACCATTGAGAAGAAAGTCCCTCCCAGCACTCTGAGTTATTGCAAAAGGTGTCAGGTGCTGCTGGGGGCAGAAAATAAACTGGCATTGGGTCTGCGTACAAGTACTAGGAGATTAGCATGCAAGTGGAGACGACGTCATGGTGTCCTGTGATGACTAACACTCCATGTAACTCTTTACTGCAAAAACAAGTTACTTCTATACATCTGAGTCTCTTTTTCTGTTTTGCAAAACCAGAGGGATCCGGTGGAGAGGGAGGGGGGAGGGGGGACCGGGATGGGGAATACATGTAAATCCATGGCTAATTCACTTCAATGTATGACAAAAACCACTGCAATGATGTAAAGTAATTAGCCTCCAACTAATAAAAATAAATGGAAAAAAAAAAAAACAAAACAAGTTACTTGTCTTGGCCCACTGCAGGGTCAAATCCACTTTCTAACTTCTCAGGCACAGGACTATGTCTCATTAGTCTGTTGGGGTTGCTATAACAAAGTTCCAGAGAATGGCACTTTATAAACAACAGAGGTTTATTTCCCACAGCTGGGGATGCTGGCAAGTCCAAGATCATGAAGTCAGCATGGTCAGAGGCTGCTAAAAGCCTTTCTCCTTGTTGCTTACTCCTGACCTCTCCTTGTGTCCTGACACAGCTGAAGAGCTAGCAAGTTATCTAGGCATCCTTTAAGGGCACTAATCCCATTCTTGAGGGCTCCACAATCATGGTTTAACCACTTTTCAAGGCTGCATTTCATAATATCATCTCAGAGGTTAGGATTTCAACATATGAATTTTAGGGGGCAATAAACATTCAGACTGTAACAGACTCTCCCCCTTTTGATGAACATTTGCAAAAAGATCTCCTGTTTTAGGGATCACTGTCTGTTAAGTTCCCTTTCTTCTACTTTCTCAATCCACTCTCTGGTCTACACCACATCTACTCAGTCCCTCTAAGTCTATGCCTTATTTACCAAAATGTTTTTCTTCCTCCTCTTTTCTAATAAAGAGCAAACAGGAATCATCAGTTGATCCTTGCTTTTCTGTGACAATTAATTTTAAGCATTAATGACATAATGGGTGTTTTCTAGCAACTTCCTGGGTAGTTTTAATTTATATTCATAAACTGAAATTTGGTAGATAGACACCAACACCTTACCAATTCAGTTTGCTTAAGAAGCCCATGAGCCATGTCAAAAGTCCCAAGTCCTTTAGCAGATGGGTGTAGTTAGAAAGTTGGAATTTCTGTTGTGTGAATCGAGGATATTTGTAAACTTTTTGTTTACAATAAATAAAAATAAAAATATTTGTTTGTTAATCACTGTGTTTTAGTTTATTTAATTATTATAATTCATGCCTTAATACAGAGTTGTTTACATATTATACAATATATCAATGACACTTGAAGATACTGTCACTTATGAATGGATACAGCTAAGGTAACACATAACTTGCTATCAGTATAATTATAGTAAAATATTTTGGTGATATTTAGGAATGTTAGAAATTGTCTTTAATATTATATCCTATGTTAGTTAAAATATTTAATATAAATCTTTTAATATTTAATTTAAATATTATATATTTAAATATTTTAATGAAATCACTAAGAATTTGTATAATTTCCTATCAGGACCTCTGCTGAAACATTTTTATTCAACCTGTTCTTTATTTTTGCTAAATCCTTTTGTTCTGTCAGGTAAAAATTGTTCCCCATGGAGTTCTTTGTGCTTCAAAAATATTGTAGAAGTTTGACAGCTCTTCTCCAACAAAGATGAAATTATAATAACATAGCTGCAATAAGGAAAAGAAAAACATAAGCATATCATTTTTGATTGGAATCTAGAACTTGTGAGACAATGACCTGTTTCCTAGGCAATTATGTCATGGCCTGAAATGCATCAGATGTTGCTATTCAGGCAACATCAAAGAGCAATGATGACCTCATGGTCTGAGCTCCTTTGTGAAATGCATGATGTCAATGATAGCATGCACCCTCAGTTACTCCGTGCTGTTTACTGAAATAGTTCAGAAGAGCTAAAAATGGTTGCCAAGACTGGAAATCCAGCAAAAAAAAAGAAAAGAAAAAAAGATCTCTGTGAACATGCTAGTTGTATTTTTTTGTTTGTGTGTTTAACCTGTTGAAGCTTTCACTATTAGTGGACTGTTAATGGAGGTAACATTGACTTCTTTGTATCTTTAATGAGTTAGTATGATAGAAATTCAGAGGGTGGTGAAATTGATGAGAATTACCACCCACCCTCCCCACCATGAGGTATTTTCTACATGGAATTAAGAGATGGCTATAAATGAGCTCACAAGTTACAATTAAAATTTTGGTCTTGGAAAAGTACAGCTGTATCTATAGTATTTGGAGATGTTACAAATTAATTGAAACCAACGACCAGAAGACGATGTGGATATATATTCTAAATTTACTTTCAAGTCATTGTCTTAGACCAGCCTAGAAATATGTATATGTGTAATATGTGTGTATATATATATATATATATATATGTACACAAATATAGATTACTTCCACCAGATTTTAATTAGATGAATTAGATGCCCTGAAATCACATCATAAAACAGTGGCATCATAAAAGGTGACATCATCTTGAACTGTTTACTGGTTCCCACCAATTAATTCTCTGTTTCTATACTTGATTAGCCATTACTCATATGGCCACATGGATCAATCAAGGTTTCACCATGTGGGGAAACAGACAACTATCGAATACAGCCAAAGCAAACTAGTTCACCTTTCTAAAGGACAGTGTAGCAAAGGTGCACGTGTATATTCTAACTTCACCTGAAAATCAAGATTTTTCTTAGAACACTCTGAAATTTGCAGCTGGAGAAAAAACATTTCCTGCCTGGGAGAAATCACAATCTAACTTTTAAAAAGATGGGGGAAGAATTATGGCATCTTTTCACACTTGGAAAGAAACAAAGATGCTTGCTTGACCATTGCCGGGGAGGCATTTAAATTTTCAAGCTGGGCCACCATGGCAACCAGTTCTGATGACAAAATTCAGGGAGGAAGGAGAGGAGGATAGAGGTCCTTGACTGGTAGACCAAATTTCTTTTCATCCCACTCTTCAGTTCCGGAGAAGGTCTAAATACTCTGACATTTCTCCCCTTCCACCAATCTGTACAAATGAACTCCAATGTTATGTAGAGAATTCATTCAGTCCCCTGCAGGGATCACTCAGGTCTCACAGAAAAGGACTTTGCCATCAGCTGGACACTGGTTCGAAACGACTCCACCCCTGTGAACCAGCAAGACGTTAGGGCAAGTAGACAATTTCTCACTCAGTCGGAAGTCTGTTGTAAAAGGTTATGGATTAAACCTAATAGGAAAGAGAAAACCCAGCTGTGATAAATGATGTTCTTTGAAAGGCTACATTAAACCAAGGCACTGTAGTGAGGTGTCCAGAGAGTAAACTCCTTGTACCTAGATGATGGGTTACTCGATGCGGCATCTGTGGTCTTTGACGTAGAAGAATATGCCAAAGAGTTGATGGAGACAGGAATGTTATTTAAATGAGAGGATAACCCCCACCCCCCCAACATCACACAGAAGTGAGATACAGTGTGTCTACAGCATTTTAAAAGCAATTTATGATACACTATGATTCATGATGCTTCTCACAGCTTGTTTCCTGAAGCATCAACCCAGAGAAATGATCATAATGGTCAAGATAATTTCTTTTTGCAATGTGCTACATTCAGTGATTTGCACCTTTGGGGGGGGGGGAGGAATTGAATTACCACCCTGCCACACACAGACTTGAAAGGACAAGTGTTTTGATATAGGAAATGGCAATAAGCAGACTCTCCATCTCTTATGAAGCTGGCATAAGGTGACAAAGGTGGAAAATTCACATGCTTAGTATTCACTGGGAGAAGTTTCCCATCCAAGATTTTTACAACATGTAAATATTTAAGTTTTGAAAACAATTCTGAAACAGATGACTATCAAAAGCCATAAAAGAAATTCACTTGGAAATATAAATTCAGTAAAATAATAAATGCAGGCCATAAGGTCCACAGAATAGTAAGACATAATGCTATAATATAAAAAAGGAACAAAGTGAAAACTTGGGAAATTACTTTATTTATCAAATAAATGTAACTTTTACTCACTTCCTGGGGCTTGGGCTTCCCTTGTGTCTCAGCTGGTAAAGAATCCACCTGCATGTGGGAGACCTGAGTTCGATCCCTGGGTTGGGAAAATCTCCCGGAGAAGGGAAAGGCTACCAGTATTCTGGCCTGGAGAATCCCATGGACTGTAGTCCATGGGGTCTCAAAGAATCAGACACAACTGACCGACTTTCACTTTCACTTTTGAAATAGCATGCTAAGTTAAAGGAAAAGCCCCTGATGCTGAGAAAGATTGAAGACAGAAAAAGAAGAGGTCAACAGAGAATGAGATGGTTCTATGGCATCACCGATGCAAAGGATATACACTTGGAAAACTCTGGGAGATGGTGAGGGACAGGAAATCCTGGCATGCTGCAGTATATGGGGTCATGAGGAACAACAGCAACAAAAGGAAAGTGAGAATGTGAAAAAGGATCAAGGAGAAAACAATGAATGTAAGCCTGCATGATACTTCTGACTTCCCTATTGCAAACCATTACAATTTAATTTTCTTAAACCCCATCATTATATGTAATTATCAATTTAACAAAATTAATAATTTACCCTGAGTAAACCAAATTATTTAATTATCAAACATTTAGACATTATAATTATGAACATATGAGAATGTTGTTCAATTTTATCTGGTAAGTTTTGTATGAGTACCATTAATTATTTAATGATGATATCATTAATATCCTGGATTAGGGGATCTTGAAAACCCAAAGACTTGTATCTGAAACTATTACATGTGTAATATTTTATATTCAATTAAATGTTCCCTATGTAGATTGTTTGGGAATAAAATGAATAGGACACTTCAGCATTGTGTATAAACTAGTCATTAGTAGAACTGTGGGGATGGATCAGAACATTTGCACACTATAATTTAGATGAGATATTTAAAAATCATATTGCACTGTTAGAAATGTAACTTAGAGAATAAACCTTGCAACAATTTACAGAATAAAATTATAGCAGGTGCCTTTATTAATACCACTTAGTATTCTTTCTTGAGAAGCCCATGAACATTATGAAAAGGCAAAAAGATAGGACACTGAAAGATGAACTCCCCAGGTCAATAGGTGCCCAATATGCTACTGGAGATCAGTGGAGAAATAACTTAAAGACAGAATGAAGAGATGGAGCCAAAGCAAAAACAACACCCATTTGTGGATGTGACTGGTGATGGAAGTAAAATACAATGCTGAAAAGAACAATATTGCATAGGAACCTGGAATCTTAGATTCATGAATTCAGGCAAATTAGAAGTGGTCAAACAGGAGATGGCAAGAGTGAACATTGAAATTTTAGGAATCAGAGAACTAAAATGCACTGGAATGGGTGAATTAAACTGAGATGACCATTATATCTACTACTGTGTGCAAGAATCCCTTAGAAGAAATGGAGTAGCCATCATAGTCAACAAAGGAGTCCAAAATGCAGTATATGGATGCAATCTCAAAAACGACAGAATGAATGATCTCTGTTCACTTCCAAGGCAAACCATTCAGTATCACAGTAATCCAAGTCTATGACCTGACTGCAATGATGAAGAACCTGAAGCTGAACAGCTCTATGAAAACCTCCAAGAACTTCTAGAACTAACACCATAAAAGATGTCCTTTTCATTATAGGGGACTAGAATGCAAAAGTAGGAAGTCAAAAAATACCTGGAGTAGCAGGAAAATTTGGCCTTGGAGTAAAGAAAGAAGCAGGTCAAAGGCTAACAGAGTTTTGCCAAGAGAATACACTGGTCTTAGAAAATACCCACTTCTAACAACACAAGAGAAGGCTCTACACATGGACATCACCAGATGGTCAATACTGAAGTCAGACTGATTATATTCTTTGCAGCCGAAGATGAAGAAGCTCTATAGAATCAGCAAAAACAAGACTGGGAGCTGACTGTGGCTCAGTTCATGAACACCTTATTGCCAAATTCAGACTTAAATTGAAGAAAGTAGGGAAAATCACTAGACCATTCAGGTATGACCTAAATAAAATCCCTTATGACTATACATGGAAGTGACAAATAGATTCAAGGGATTAGATCTGATAGAGTGCCTGAAGAACTATGGACTGAGGTTTATGACATTGTACAGAAGGCAGTGATCAAGACCATTTTCAAGAAAAAGAAATGTAAAAAGGCAAAATGGTTGTCTGAGGAGGTCTTACAAATTACTAAGGAAAGAAGAGAAGTGAAAGGCAAAGGAGAAAAGGAAAGATGTATCCATTTGAATGCAGAGTTCCAAAGAATAGCAAGGAGAGTTAAGAAAGTCTTCCTCAGTGATCAGTGCAAAGAAATAGAGGGAAAAAATAGAATGGGAAAGACTAGAGATATCTTCAAGAAAGTTAGAGATACCAAGGGAACATCTCATGCAAACAGGTTCAATAAAGGACAAAAATGGTATGGACCTAACAGAAGCAAAAGATATTAAGAACAGGTGGCAAGAATATATAGCAGAACTGTACAAAAAAGATCTTCATGACCCAGATAATCATGATGGTGTGATCACTCACCCAGAGCCAGACATCCTGGAATGTGAAGTCAAGTGGGCCTTAGGAAGCATCACTACAGACAAAGCTAGTGGAGGTGATGGAATTCCAGTTGAGCTGTTTCAAATCCTAAGAAGCGATGCAGTTAAAGTGCTGTACTCAATATGCCAGCAAATTTGGAAAACTCAGCAGTGGTCACAGGACTGGAAAATGTCCGTTTTCATTCCAATCCCAAAGAAAGGCAATACCAAAGAATGCTCAAACTACTGAACAATTGCACTCATCTCACAAACTAGCAAAGTAATGCTCAAAATTCTGTAAGCCAGGCTTCAGCAATATGAGAACCATGAACTTCCAGATGTTCAAGCTGGATTTAGAAAAGGGAGAGGAACCAGAGATCAAATTGCCAACATCTGCTGGATCATCAAAAAAGCAAGAGAGTTCCAGAAAAGTCATCTACCTCTGCTTTATTAACTATCCCATAGCCTTTGAAGGATATGGATCACAAGAAACTGGAAAATTCTTAAAGAGATGGGAATACAAGACCACCTGACCTGCCCTCTGAGAAATCTGTATGCAGGTCAGGAAGCAACAGTAAGAACTGGATGTGATACAACATATTGTTTCCAAATAGGAAAAGGAGTACATCAAGACTGTATATTGTCACCCTGCTTATTTACCTTATATGCCAGGTACATCATGAGAAATGCTGGACTGGAATAAGCACAAGCTGGAATAAAAATTGCCGGGAGAAATATCAATAACCTCAGTTACACAGATGATACCAACTTTATGGCAGAAACCGAAGATGAATGAAAGAGCCACTTGATGAAAGTGAAAGAGGAGAGTGAAAAAGTTGGCTTAAAGCTCAACATGCAGAAAACTAAGATCATGGTATCTGGTTCCATCACTTCCTGGCAAATAGATGGAGAAACGTTGGAAACAGTGACTGACTTTACTTTTCTGGGCTCCAAAAATCACTGCCGATGGTAACTTTAGCCATTAAATTAAAAGTCACTTGCTCCTTGGAAGTAAAGCTATGACCACCTAGACACCATATTAAAAAACAGAGATATTATTTTGCCAACAAAGGCCCATCTAGTCAAAGATATGTTTTTTCCAGTAGTCATTTGTGGATGTGAGAGCTGGCCTACAAGGAAAGCTGAATGCTGAAGAATTGATGCCTTTGAACTGTGGTATTGGAGAAGACTCTTGAGAGTCCCATGGACTGCAAGGAAATCTAAGCAGTCCGTCCTAAAGGAAATCAGTCCTGAATATTCATTGGAAGGACTGATGCTGAAGCTGAAGCTCCAATACTTTGGCCACCTGATGTGAAGAACTGACTCATTGGAAAAGACCCTGATGCTGGGAATGATTGAAGGCAGGAGGGGAAAGGGATGACAGAGGGTGAGCTGGTTGGATGGCATCAACAACTCAATGAACATGAGTTTGAGTAAACTCTGGGAGTTGGTGACCAATAGGAGGCTTGGAGTGCTGTAGTCCATGGGGTCACAAAGAGTCAGACATGGCTGAGTGACTAAACTGTACTGAACCTTTATTAGTAGAGGAAATGTTCTTTTGCAGAATAAGTTAATAGAAAAGACTGCAAAATTTTTAATATTTTTCAACCAATTATATTTGATACTTTTCAATGTCACTATCTAATATACCAAGTCCTAATGCTTTTTATTATGCAAAAGTTGGATATGTAAACTTATCTGGATTAAGTTTGGCCTTCGAGTATAAAATGAAGCTGGGCAAAGACTAACAGTGTTGTCAAGAGAAAGTACTGGTCATAGCAAACACCCTTTTCCAACAACACAATAATGACTCTACACATGGACATCACCAGATAGCCAATACTGAAATCAGATTGATTATATTCTTTGCAGCCAAAGATGGAGAAGTTCTTTATAGTCAGCAAAAACAAGACCAGGAACTGACAGTGACTCAGATCATGAACTCCTAATGCAAATTTCAGGCTTAAATTGAAGAAAGTACAGAAAACAACTAGGCCATTCAGATATGATCTAAATCAAATTCTTTATGATTATACAGTGGAGGTATAATGATGAGGAATAGGTTCAAGGAGTTAGATCTGGTAGACAGAGTGCCAGAAGAATTATGGGCAAAGATTCATACATTGTACACGGGCAATGATTTAGCTATACCAAACAAAAAGAAATGCAAGAAGGCAGAGTAGCTTTTAGTAGAGACCTTACAAACATCTTCAAAAAGAGGATAAGTGAAAGGCAAAGGAGAAAAGGAAAGATATACCCAAGTGAATTTGGTGTTCCAGAGAATATCAAGGAGTGATAAGAAAGCTTTATTAAGTGAACATGTAAAGAAATAGAGGAAAACAACAGAATGGGAAAGAGTAGAGATCTCTTCAAGAAAATTGGAGATATCAAGGGAATATTTCTTGCAAAGATGAGCACAATAAAGGACAGAAACTGTAAAACCCAAACAGAAATGGAAGAGATTAAGAAGAGGTGGCAAAATTACATGAAAAGACTATACAAAACAGGTCTTAATGACCCAAATAACTTGGATGGTGGGATCACTCACATAGTACTAGACACCCTAGAGTGTGAAGTAAGTGGACCTTAGGAAGCATTACTTTGAACAAAGCTAGTGGAGGTGATAGAATTCCAGCTGAGCTGTTTCAAATCCTAAAAGATGATGTTGTTAAACTGCTGCACTCAATATCCCAGTAAATTTGGAAAACTCCGCAGTGGCCACAGGACTGGAAAAGGTATGATTTCATTCCCATTTTAAAGAAAACAACAGGAAAGTTGTTTTACCATACAGTTGTGTTAATTTCACATGCTAGCAAGGTAATGCTCAAAATTCTTCAAGCTAGACTTCAGCAGTATGTGAACTGAGAACTTTTAAATATATAAGCAGGATTTAGAAAAGGCAGAAGAACCAGAGATACAATTCCCAATGTCCATTAGATCATAGAAAAAAGGAAAATTCCAGAAATATATTCATTTCTGCTTCATTGACTATGCTAAAGCCTTTGACTGTGTGGATCACAACAAACTGGAGAATTCTTAAAGGGATGGGAATACCTGGCTCCTGAGAAACATGTGTGCATGAAAAGAATAACAGTTAGATCCAGACTTGGAACAATGGAAAGGTTCAAAATCGAGAAAGCAGTCAAGGCTGTATACTGTCACACTGCATATTTAACTTCTGTGTGGATACATCATGGGAAATGTCAGGCTGGATGTAGCACAAGCTGAAATCAAGATTGCCAGGAGAGATATTCAACCTTAGATATGCAGATGATACCACTTAATATCAGTAAGCAATGAGGAACTCAACAGCCTCTTGATGAGGGTGAAAGGAGAGAGTGAAAAAACCTGACTTAAAACTCAACATTAAAAAAACTATGATCATGCCATCCAGTCCCATCACTTCATAGCAGATAGATGGGGGAAAAGTAGAAACAGTGACAAATTTTATTTTCTTGGGCTCCAAAATCTCTGCTGACTGTGAGTGCAACAATGAAATTAAAAGAAGCTTGCTCCTTGTAAGAAATGCTCTGACAAACCTAGACTGCATATTAAATAGCAGAGACACCACTTTGCTGACAAAGCTCTGTATAGTCAAAGCTATGGTTTTTCCATTAGTCATGTATGGATGGGCATTGGACCATAAGGAAGACTGAGCACTGAAGAATTGGTGCTTTCAAACTGTGGTGCTTGAGAAGACTCTTGAGAGTCCCTTGGACAACAGTAGGTCAAACCAGTCAATCCTGAAGGAAATCAACCCTGAATATGAACTGGGAAGTACTGACGCTGAAGTTCTAATACGTTGGGCACCTAATTCAAAGAGCCAACATATTGGAAAAGTCTCTGATGTTGGGACACATTGAGGGCAAGAGGAGAAGGGAGTGACAGAGGATGAGCTGGTTGGATGGCACCACTGACTCAATGCACATGAGTTTGAGCAAACTCCCAGATATGGTGAAGGACAGGGAAGACTGGTGTACTGCAGTTCATGGGATTACAATGAGTTGGACATGATTTAGCTACAGAAAAACAGCAATAGCTAAGAAGGAAAGATGGAAGAGTTCCAACTTAATGGATTATATTAGTAGAATATTAAAGAAGGTAAATAAATAAATCCTACATTGGGATGATAAGGGACTTTAAAGATATTAAAACTTGCATAATTTTCTAAAACCTTTCAGAGACCAATCGTGAATCAATATCTTTAAATATTGATCCCAAATGATTATAAACATGTACATTTAAAGCAATAAAAGGGACATCATGTGTTTGAACATATTTAATGATGTTTTCAAAAGATTTTATTGTTTGCTTATCTTAAAGAGAGAGCTACATAGGTCTAGTGATTCTTGAGAAAGAGACACAGAGAGATTTGAGGGGCAGAGAGACATCCAGTCAGACACGGTTGTCAAAAATTTCAACATAAATATCAACAGTTATGTTTCATGAACTTTTCTCTAAACAGTCATTTGAAAAGGGTGCATATAGAATAATTTTAGAGAAGAAAACTGCTCAAATATGTGTCATTTCCTATAATATCCCTTTTAAAATCATGTGTAGCTTAGTAACCCCAAACAAAGTTGTTCAAATTCAAAAGGTGGAAAATGGGTAATCATCTAAGTTGGCAATAAACTTTACTAAATGTTTTACAATAAATAAATAAATCACTTTTCAAAGCTTTCACAAATGTGATTCTTGGGACTTCCCTGGTGGCCCAATGGTTAAGAATCTGCCTTCATTGGAAAGTGGGTTCAATTCCTGTTCAGTGAAGTATGATTCCTCATGCGATGAGGCCATTAAACTCACAAGCTATAACTACTGAGTCTGCACAGCCAAAATTATAAAAAGTAAAAATACAATTATAGGTACATATTCTTCACTGAGGTAGTCTAGCAAAATGTGAGCCAATGACTGCTGCTAAAAAAAAAAAAAAAAAAAAAAAAGATGTTTTCTGGATAGTTTTCATTAGGATTGTGAGTTTGTTTCCTTCTACTCATTTTCTCTTGATAGGTGTATCATAACATGAGGATATTGTGTGCACTGAAGGTAGTTTTTCTAATTCTTCAAAGTTACAAAAGTTGAATTTCTAAGCTATATGCGACTTTCCCTTTGGACTCCAACTTGTATTATCTCATTGCTTGCATTATATTGCTTTTCAATCAACTGTATTCTTTCTTTTACACATTCATGAATTGTGTTGGAGAGTGGGATACAACATATTTGTTGGTTAGAGTGGGAAAAAACTCACAACCTACACATACTTTGTAGTGGGTGCTGGACTGGGTAATAAGAGTTTAGTGTTGTTTAGTCACTAAGTAGTGTCTGACTTTTTGCAACGCCATGAACTGTAGCACACCAGGTTTCCCTGTATTTCACTGTCCCATGAAGTTTGCTCAAACTTGTGTCCATTGAGTCAGCGATGCCATCCAACCATTCATCCTCTGTAACCACCTTCTTCTCCTGCTCTCAATCTTTCCCAGATCAGGAACACTTCCAGTGAGTTGGCCTTTCGCATCAGGTGGACAAAGCTTTGGAGCTTCAACTTCAACATCAGTCCTTCCAATGAATATTCAGGACTGATTTCCTTTAAAATGGACTAATTTCAACTCTTTGCTGTCCAAGGGACTCTCAAGAGTCTTCTCCAGCACCACAATTCCAAAGTATCAATTTTACAGTGCTCACCCTTCTTTATGTTCCAACTCTTACTTCTGTACATGACCTACTAGAAAGACCATAGCTTTGATTATATGGACCTTTGTTGGCCAAGTGATGTCTGCTTTTACATACACTGTTTATGTTTGTCATAGCTTTTCTTCCAAGGATCAAGCGTCTTTTGATTTCATGGCTGCAGTCACTAGCCAAAGTGATATAAGAATAAATCTGATTATCTGTCAACACTCAACTAATTGAAAATATATATCATTCTAGGTCCCCAGAAATATGACTTTCATTGTCATGGATTCAAGAAATTCTTTCATTTAGAAACAAAATCTCTTCCAATAACCCCTTCCAAGGGCTGTCTGTAACCCTGAAAATGTGAGGAAGAAAGAATAGTTTTCAGCCAAACAGAAAGAAAAATATAAATTGTTCTCTAATTGTTTGCCAGCCACGCTTTCAAATTTTTTCCTTTCCTTGAATTGGTAAAGCAAATAACCTTAATACGTTATATACATAAGTTCCTGCCAAGTTTCTTTCTTTAAAAAAATGATTTAATTTAATTATTTTGGCTGTGCTGAATTTTCGTTGCTGTGTGGGCTTTTTTCCTAGTTGAGGGGAGCAGGAACTACTCTTTAGTTTGGTGTGCAGGCTTCTTGTTGAAGTGGCTTCTCTTGCTGCTGAACACAGGCTCCAGGGTGAGGGAGCTTTAGCATTGGCATCTCCTGGGAGCTAGGCTCAGTAGTTGAGGCTCACAGACTTGGCTGCTCTGTGGCATATTGGATCTTCCTGGATCAGGAATCGAACCCATGTCTCCTGAATTGTCAGGTGGATTCTTTACCACTCAGCCACCAGGGAAGCCCATCCTGCCAAGTTTCAAATCATTCTTACTTTCAGGGAATACAAAGACCTTTCAGTAAGATAAATCACTAAGTTTCAGACCCATTTGACAATATGCTAGCAAACACTTAGAAGTATAGAAAGTTTCTACTTACTAAAAATCAGTGGTGAACATTGAGACCTACCATGAAACACAAAATTATTTTTCTTTCATAATGAAGCCACAAGAGAGGCAAGGTTTAAATTAATTAAAATGGTTACATAATCCATGCTTATGTGAAACGTTAGACTACCAATTGTCCAGAGGCAAAAGAGGAAATTATTCTTAACTTACTCCCATATAATTAAGGTCATGAATATATTTATCACTCTTTGTCAGGGTTCATAATAATATAATTTTCTGTGTTGTCAGGAGGAATTTTAATATCACACGCTCTAACTTCTTGGTGGGAAAGAACTTAGATATGAGTGGGAAAAGTAGTCCTCAGAGATAAATGGCAGATTTTATAATTTTTACCAAGTAAAGGTTATGTTCTACAGCTCATATTTACTGAAGCTATTAAGAAGGGTCTGTGAATCATATGCTTGGATTATAACCTAGTTATCATGCTGTGTTGGATAGTAGGTTCATAGAATAAAATGTAGAGTCAATAAACAAAGAACCAGAAACATAAGGGAAGCTTTGATTTGTTAGGCAGAATAGTAACTAAAATTGGTTTTAAGAACTTCAGAGAAAAACAAATTGATTTTCACTTTCGAATTTCTTAGACTCATTGACCTTAGCTTTGACTAGATGGACTTTTGTCGGCAAAGTGATGCCTGTGCTTTTTAATACACTGTCTAGGTTTGTCATAGCTTTTCTTCCAAGGAGCAGGTGTCTTCTGATTACTTGGCTGCAGTCACCATCTGCAGTGATTTTGGAGCCCAAGAAAATAAAACCTCTCACTATTTCCACTGTTTCCCCATCTATTTGCCATGAAGTGATTGAACTGGCTACTATGATCTTAGTTTTTTTAAATGTTGAGTTTTAAGTCAGCTTTTTCACTCACCTCTTTCAATTTCATCGAGGCTCTTTAGTAGAAGAAAAGGATTCTTTTAAAGCAAGGTCAGCACACTTTTTCTAAAATAACATATATTTTAGGTTTGTGGGTCATATGATTTTTATCATGGCTATTCTCTTTTCCATTGTAGCATAAAAGGAACCATAAAGATCACTTAAATTGTGATCTTGTCCCTGCTCCTATAAAATTGAATTACTGGCTGAAGACATTTAAATTCCATGTAATTCTGATATTCCAGAGCACCCACAAAGAGGTGAAATTCCTATCTAGCTTTGGCTGGATGGAGGTTGTTTACTTGAGAGTCCCTTGGACTGCAAGAAGATCAAACCAGTCAATCCTAAAGGAAATCAATGCTAAATATTCATTGGAAGGACTGATGCTGAAGTTGGAGCTCCTATACCTTGGCCATGTGAAAAGAAGAGCCAGCTCATTGGAAAAGGCCTTGATGCTGGGAAAGACTGAAGGCAAAAGGAGAAAGGGATGGCAGAGGATGAGATAGACTGACTCAATGGATATGAATTTGAGTAAACCCCAAGAGATAGGGAAATATAGGAGAGCCTGGCATGCTGTAGTCCATGGGAATACAAAGAATTGGACATGATTTAGTGACTGAACAATACAACAACAAAGAGAGAGAGAGTCTTTATGATTTCCTTCCTGCTCCTTGTACTGAGATGGAATGCTTATATTTGCATTTTACATAATGCACGCTCTTTGGAGGAGTCAAAGTCAAAACTTCCCATAATCCTTAAAATCACTGCAGTTATCATGAATTGGGAAAGGAGTGCATCAAGGATTTATATTGTTACACATCTTATTTAACATATAGGCAGAGTACATCATGTGAAATGTTGGGCTGGATGACACATAAGCTGGTATCAAGATTGCCAGGATAAATACCAACAACTTCAGATATACCATTTTGGTGGCAAATGATACCACTTTAATGGCAGAAAGTGAAGAGGTATTAAAGAGTCTTTTAATGAAAGTGAAAGAGGAGAGTGAAAAAGCTGGCTTAAAAACTCAACATTCAAAAAACTAAGACCATGTCATCTAGTCCTATCACTTCATGGCAAATAGATAGGGGGGAAAGTGGAAATAGTTACAGATTTTTTTTCTTTTGCTCCAAAATCACTGTGGACAGTGAATACAACCATGAAATTAGAAGATGCTTGCTCCTTGTGAAATGTTGTTGCTGAATCACGCAAAGACGCCGGGGTTCTCGGCCTCCGGAGGAGAAGAATTCAATTCGGGGCCAGAGACGAGGCTGGATCACTCAGAGCTTTTGTGTAATAAAGTTTTATTAAAGTATAAAGGAGATAGAGGGAGATTCTGACACAGACATCAGAAGGGGGTAGAAAGAGTACCCCCTTGCTAGTATTAGCATTGGAATTATAAACTCTCAAATAAGCGATTACAGTGAATCAAAAGAATGTCTAGAGGTTGTAAAGACCTCACCAGACCTACTCCCATGATTTACATTTTGAGATAACAGAGTTAGCCAGAAGGTTTTTTTCAGAGCTGTCCTCAAGCAGGATACATTATTGTTATATAATCCTAAGGAATGTAGAGGGAAAAAGTTTGTCCTTTCTTCCTCCTTGAGAATTCCAAACCACTCTCTCCATAGGGACCCCTAGACTTCTTATCAACCTGCCTAGGAATTGACTCTCTCACTTGGAACAAAAGCTATAAGAAACCTAGACAATGTATAACAAAGCAGAAACAACACTTTGCCAACAAAGGTCTGTATAATCAAAGCTGTTTTTTCCAGTCATCATGTACAGATTTGAGAGTTGAACCATAAAGAAGGTTGAACACCAAAGAAATGATGCTTTTGAACTGGGATGCTAGAGAAGACTCTTGAGAGCCCCTTGGACTGCAAGGAGATCAAACTAGTCAATCCTAAAGGAAATCAACTCTGACTACTCACCGGAAAGGCTGATGACAAAGCTGAAGCTCCATAGTTTAGCCACCTAATACAAAGAGCAGACTCATTGGAAAAGACCCTCATGCTAAGAAAGTTTTAGGGCCAAAGAAGGAGGTGACAGATGGCAAGATGGTTGTACGGCATCACTGACTCAATGGACATGAATTTGAGAAAGCTCTGGAAGATAGTGAAGGACAGGGAAGCCTGGCATGCTATAGGTCAGGGGTTGCCAACAGTCGGACGAAAGTTAACAGCTGAATAACAATAGCAAAGACTTTCTTTATAGCTACTGTTGTGCTATGGCCTCTTATCTCTGAATCTTTTCCTCCACTCCATATCACAAGAGAGAGGATCATTTCCATGTTGTGGATTATCTGTGTTCAGTGTCTCTTCTTTACCTGATAATGAGAACATCCAAGTCTTGCTCATCAAATATGTGACTAATTTAATCCAAAAATCCATTTTAAGATACCATTTATGAAACCTATGTTAATCACTCTATTAGAGCTTCAGAAGGAAAATATGACATATTTATAACAGGTCATAGTATACAAATCAATGAAAGAATTATCTGCAGAAGCATGGACCTAACAAAGTGAATCAAGTGTTGGCCCCTCAGTCGTGTATGAGGGATTCCAAGGATTGTACTTTGCCAGGCTCTCCTGACCATGGAATCCTCCAGGCAAGAATACTGTAGTGGGTTGCCATTCCCTTTTCCAGGGGATTTTTCTGACCAGAGATCAAACCCAGGCCCCCCACATTGCCGGCAGATTCTTCACCATCTGAGCCACCGAGGAGGCCAGAATAAATGGTGAACAGCCGTAGGACTAAGAGCTTCTTGGACTGCGGTTGGGGAAGACTCTAGAGAGACTCTTAGACTGCAAGGATATCAAACCAGTCCATCCTAAAGGAAATCCATCTTGAATATTCATTGGAAGGACTGATGCTGAAGCTGGAACTCCAAAACTTTAGTCACTTGATGCAAAGAACAGATTCATTGGAAAAGACCCTGATGCTGGGAAAGATTGAAGACAGGAACAGAAGGGGACGACAGAGGATGAGATGGTTGGGTGGCATCACCGACTCAATGGACATGAGTTTGAATAAGCTCTGGGAGTTGGTGATGGACAGGGAGGTTTAGTGTGCTGCAGTCCATGGGGTGGCAAAGAGTTGGACAAGACTGAGCAACTGAACTGAACTGAACAGCTTCTCTGGGTCTGGATGGGAGAAGTAGGTTCATCAGAACCTGGTAAGAATTGTAGCCTTTGGAAAAATAAAGGAAGCCCACAAAAAGGAGTTCTGGTTGTAGAAGAATTTAACACTATTAGAATCATTGCCCCTTAGGGAGAAAGCAAGAATGGAATATCCTACCTTGTCTCTGTCCCCACCCTTCAAAATACTGCTGATTATTTCCATTGGATGCACAAGGCAAAGGAAACTGGGAATGGAAGTTCCTAGAGATCACTCTTGCAGGACCCAGCAATGCAAAAAGAGTTAGAGAAAGAGTACTGAGGGTAACCAGAAAGTGCCTCAAGTTATGACTCTGGCTACTTACAAGTTATGGGTTAGTTTGGGGATAAGCCTGATGAGATACTCCTATCAGTGATTCCCTTTGACTATCTGTGGAAGTTCTCTCCAAGGACTGAAGTAAGGAGGTACACAAGGATGGTTATCTTCCCTGCTTAGAAAGCTATAATTCTTTCAGTTCAGTTCAGTTAGGTTACCCATCGTGTGCCACTTTTTGGGGCCCCATGAACAGCAGCATGCCAGGCCTCCCTGTCCATCACCAACTCCCAGAGTTTACTCAAACTCATGTCCATTGAGTCGATGCTGTCGTCAAATCATCTCATCCTCTGTCGTCCCCTTATCCTCCTGCCTTCAATCTTTCCCAACATCAGGGTCTTTTCCAATGAGTCAAATCTTTGCATCAGGTGGTCAAAGTTTTGAAGTTTCAGCTTCAGCATCAGTCCTTCCAATGAATATTCAGAGCTGATTCCTTTAGGATGGACTGGTTGGATCTTCTTGCAGTCCAAGAGTCTCTCAATACTCTTCTCGAACACCACAGTTTGGAGCATCAGTTCTTCGGTGCTCAGCTTTCTTTATAGTCCATCTCTCACATCCATACATGACTACTGGGAAAACCATAGCTTTGATTAGATGGACCTTTGTTGGTAAAGTAATGTTTCTGCTTTTTAATATGGTGTATAGGTTGGTCATAACTATTCTTCCAAGGAGCAAGTGTCTTTTAATGTCATCGACTGCAGTCACCATCTGCAGTGATTTCTGGAGCCCAAGGAAATAGTCTTTCACTGTTTCAATTGTTTCCCCAAACTATATGCCATGAAATGATGAGACGTGATGCCATGATCTTAGTTTTCTGAACGTTGAGCTTTAAGCCAACTTTTTCACTCTCCCCTTTCACTTTCATCAAGAGGCACTTTAGTTCCTCTTCACTTTCTGCCATAAGGGTGGTGTCATCTGGATACCTGAGGTTATTGATATTTCTTCCAGCAATCTTGATTCTAGCTTGTGCTTCATCCAGCCCAGCGTTTCACATGATGTACTCTGAATATAAGTTAAATAAGCATTACAATATACAGCCTTGATGTACTTCTTTCCTGATTTGGAACAAGTTTGTTGTTCCATGTCCAGTTCTAACTGTTGATTCTTGACCTGCATACGTATTTCTCAGAAGGCAGGTCAGGTAGTCTGGTATTCCTGTCTCTTGAAGAATTGTCCAGTTTGTTCTGATCCACACAGTCAAAGGCTTTGGCATAGTCAATAAAGGAGAAGTAGATGTTTTTCTGGAACTCTCTTGATTTTTCAATTATTCAACAGATGTTGGCAATTTGATCTCTGGTTCCTCTGCCTTCTCTAAATCCAGCTTGAACATCTGGAAATTCACTGTTCACATATTGCTGAAGCCTGGCTTGGAGAATTTTGAGTATTACTTTGCTAGCATGTGAGATGAGTGCAATTGTGCAGTAGTTTGAGCCTTCTTTGGCATTGCCTTTCTTTGGGATTGGGATGAAAACTGACTTTTTCCAGTCCTGTGACTACTGCTCAGTTTTCAAAATTTGCTGGCACATTGAGTGCAGCAGTTTCACAGCATCATCTCTCAGGATTTGTAATAGCTCAACTGGAATTCTATCACCTCCACTAGTTTTGTTCATGGTAATGCTTCCTAAGAGCCATTTGACTTCACATTCCAGGATGTCTGGCTCTAGGTGAGTGATCACACCATCGTGATTATCTGGGTAATGAAGACTTTTCTTTTTTGTATAGTTTTTCTGTGTATTCCTGCCACCTCTTCGTAATATCTTCTGTTTCTGTTAGGTCGGTACCATTTCTGTCCTTTAGAAAGATGCAGTTCTTTATGAAATGGAATATGCATGTGTTTGAGAGATAGTAGCAAATTAAGAAGAGAAATAAAAGAATGAGAGATTATGAGAAGAAACAGCAAAGAAGAAATAGAAACGCAGTAGAGGATACAGGAGGGAGGAATGGTGAAGAGAAACAACATGAGAAAGGAGGGTGAGAAGAAGAAAGGAAAGCAGAGTGAGTTGGAAAAGAAATGGCTAAAAGTATAGATTTGCAAATATAAAAAGTTTAAGTCTTAGCATAATCTCTCCTTTCAGTAGACTCTAGATAGCTTAACATTTAAACATTTATATCATCTATTTGATTCTTTTTCCATGATAGAATTGATCTTTATTTACTTACTTTGATACAAATCCTCATTCAGAATAGCTTGGTTAGAGTAATACTCATTTCTGGCATTAGATCAGTTTGTAAAGAAGGACAATTCTGCATTAAAAAAACAAAGCTTAGGGCTAAGGTAAACCTTCGCTATCCAACACCAGAACCTCATTGTTAACAGAGAAAAAGAACACAAAATCAACTTTTAGTGAACATTTAAATAACATCTTGTTGTTCAGTTGCTAAGTTGTGTCCAACTCTTTGTGACCCTAAGGGCTGCAGAACACCAGGTTTCCCTGTCCTTCACTATCTCCTGGAATTTGTTCAGATTCATGTCCTTTGAGTTGGTGATGCTACTACCTAAACACCTCTTCCTCTGCCGCCATCTTCTTTTGCTTCAACCTTTCCCAAGATCAGGTTTTTTTCCAATGTGTCAGCTCTTTGTATCAGGTGGCCAAAGTATTGGAGTTTCAGCTTCAGCATCAATCCTTCTGATGAATATTCAGGGTTGATTTCCTTTAGGATTGACTGATTTGATCTCCTCGCTGTCCAAGAGACTCTCAGCAGTCTTCTCCAACACCACAGTTCAAAAGCATCAGTTATTCTATCTCTAATTTCCTCACCTGTCTTATTGGAAGCTCTGTACCTCTCTGTCCTCTTGGCTGCATTTTTGTCAGATTTACTGTCCTGATTCACCTCTCACCTCTAACTTTTGCCAGGGTAGAAGGGCCTGACTTTGAGCATTTTATAAACAGAATGAAAACTGTACAGTGTTACTTTCTGAGTCCTTCCCTAAGGATATATAATGTTTGTGGAAGAGCATGGATTGTCACCCATGTTGGAAAAGAAGTTGCCTCAATTGAAAATATTTTTCAAGCTTTTTTGCCTGGAGATGTTTCACACTCTTCCATAACTACATCTCCCTTTTGGCTGACATTTTGATTTACATCTGTGTTTCTCATGACCTATTATTTTAATGGATGCAAAATACATGAGGGTTTTTCCTCTGTCTGTTAGCCTTTTTAAATATATTTTATTGAATTATAGTTGATTTACAATGCTGTAAATTTCTGCTGTACAGAAATGTGTTTCACTTGTACATATGCATATATATTATTTTTCAAATTTTTTCCTATTACAATTATTACATATCATTGACATAGTTCCCTATCTTACACTAGGTATATTATTTTCATATTCTTTTCCAATAAGCTTTATCACAGGATATTGAATAGGTGCTATATGGTATGATTTCCTTGTTTATCCATCCTATATATACTATTTTTTTTTTAATTTTGTCATCCAACATGGAGAGTTTAAAATTTAAAAAAAAGTAATTAGTACTTATTATGTATAATATTTCCACGCAA
The DNA here is from genome assembly GCF_023699985.2 of Odocoileus virginianus. Classification (NCBI taxonomy): domain Eukaryota; kingdom Metazoa; phylum Chordata; class Mammalia; order Artiodactyla; family Cervidae; genus Odocoileus; species Odocoileus virginianus. The sequence continues at coordinate 10,964,675 of NC_069687.1, forward strand.
AAATCCAACACTGGTGAATATTTTTTTAATGTTTTATTGATGGCTTTTCCAATTTACTTAGGAGTAAATTTTTATTTTTTAAACTGAATTTTCTCCTTCAGATGATTCATCACAATACTTTGTAATTTATAAAGTGAAGTGAAGTGAAATGAAAGTCGCTCAGTCATGTCTGACTCTTTGCAACCCCATGGACTACACAGTCTATGGTATGCTTTAGACCAGAATGCTGGAGTGGGTAGCCTTTTCCTTCTCCAGGGGATCTTCCCAACCCAGGGATCAAATCCAGGTCTCCCACATTGCTGACAGATTCTTTACCAGCTGAGCCACAAGGGAAACCTTTGCAATTTATAGTGACTAAAAATAACTGTATTTTTTTAATTGCATAATTTCACTTTAAAATTTCAATTAAGACAATTTTGTTGGTGTCAGGATAATGAATGTGACTGAAAGATATATAGGAAATTTTGTATATCTTCACAGAAATCTACAATATCCTACTACATGAATCTCTGTGATTAAAATTCAAATAATTTCTTAATGATCATGATTTAACTGTTTAGAAAGTGAATATTTATTTAAATAATCTTTTTCCTTAAACAGTGGGCCAAGAATAAAGTAATTTCTCTTCTTTTGAGAGCTATCTGAGTGATGAGTTATTTTTAATTATGTTGGTGTTTTATATTTATTCCAGGTCAGTAGGTATCTGATGATTTCTGGACAGCTAATAAGAAACTTAACTGCCCTTCTGAATAATTAGAATAATAATTTTTTTTCTGGCATTCAATCCTTAAGAAATTTATTTTCTTTTATTTATTTTGTAATATTTTTTTCTGGTTCATTTTTTATGACCTCCATTTTTAGCTTCTTCTTTATAATTTCTCAGTTACTAAATTTTAAGTGGTTGAAATACTTTGTTCTCACAGACTTTCTAGCAGTAAACAGTTTAATAGTGTAGCTAGTAGCTTTACATAGTGATATAATTTACATTTAAAATTAATGAATTAACATAAAATGTGTGTATGTTCAGTCTGATTCTTTGTGACTCCATGGACTATAGTCTGCCAGGCTCAACAGTCTATGGAATTCTTCAAGCAAGAATACTGGAGTGGATTACCATTTCCTACTCCAGGAGATCTTCCCCACCCAGGGGTTGAAGCAGTGTTTCCTGCATTGGCAAGCAGATTCTTTACCATGAGCCACCTGAGAAGCCCAAAATAAAATACATTTTCAAATTAATTTCTTAGTTGGCCAAGTTAGAACATTTTGATATAATTGTTTATGGAACTTCTTATTCCCACTGAAAATTATTTGGAATTTTTGTTAGAAAATGAAAAATACTTGTATGATATACATTTGCCCTAGTTAAAAGTTGACTCATACCAAATCATCTGCAATCCAATTAATTATTTTATCAATAATATTTAGTAATGTACAAGTGCCAGGCACAGAGAACATCAAGATAAAAAAGCAAAGGTTTCATCTTTAAAGAGCTTCCCTGGTGGCACAGATGGAAAAGAATATGCCTTCAATGCAGGAGATCTGGGTTCAGTCCCTGGGTCAAGAAGATCCCCTGGAGCAGGGAATACTCAGTGTTCTTGCCTGGAGAATTTCATGGATAGAGGAGCCTGGCAGCCTACAGTCCATAGGGTCACAGAAAGTCAGACACGACGTAAAGACCAATACTTTCATCATTAAGTGGAATATTTGGAGGCTTTATGAAATAGTGTAGATGTAATACAAGTTTGTAGTAAGCTGACATGGAGGAGAAGGAAGGGCCATAAATGAACTGAATCCACTATCCTGGATGCACAGGCCTAGCTGCATGCGGTAGGCAGAAGGGGGCTTGACAGAGCTCTATAAATAACTTTCACATACTTATTTATTTTCAAATGCATTTCAAATATGTATCTAAATGACAAGTTCTAGTGCCAGAAACCTATCCCTGAATAATAAACTCAAAACTCTGATAACCTTCCATGATCTTGAAAAATAAAACACTAATTGAATAGCATGGTTTTTGTTCACTGTGGTTGGATGGATATCAGGCACTTTACACACTTCTGATTGCAGAAAATTGTGATGTCATATTTTCAAGACAGTCTGCATTGCCAGAAGCTATCAGGTCTTATGTTCCACTTTAAGGTTGAATGAACTGTGCTGTCCTTATGCATACAGTTTTGTTGACCTTGAATAACATCTGTGACTGACTAGTAATGACTCTTTAAAGAAAAGGTGCAGGTAACACTAAAGTGGTCCACAGTGTGGACTACAGAAACAGATATTCCAAGAGGAAGAGAGAATATAATATCAGTTGAGAAATTTAGAATAAAATAGCTGTAATGCATGCCTATCAGTGTACTTTGAGTCTTAAGACAGTCTTTGTGAACATTTCGTGTTGTTTCCATTTTATGCTTCTGCTTTAGACACTCTGGAAAATTTATTTCTTCCAGTTAATTGAACATTACTCTGCCAAGTACATCTGTCCACACCCACCACAATGATAGAAACAAATGTTGCATTCCAAAAATTCTTAAATAGTGATCTGGCTAGTGTTTGATAGCCTTTCATTTGGGTGGTTGCTGGTTGAAGCCATGCTGAATTCATACTCTCTAGCAGAAGCTGAGACTAATATGACTTTTCCCTAAATAGAATATACAAATTAAGTAGGAGAATGTTAGAGAAATATTGGATCATAGCATGGCACTATGAGTACATAGTATCATACAATATCTATACAGTAAAGAGCAATGGCCTGGATATGAAAATACCCATGTTTGAAAGCTCAAATAATTTGTATGTTACTGGTGCAATAATATAAAGTTCTTTATTGAAGTGAATATATTTACTAAATCACTGTATATATTTATTAAATAATATTTCATACTTAAACACATTCTCTCTTAATGACTAATGATGTCCATTATATTTTTTAGATTATTTTGGTTAACTATTTCCAATCCTTTATGACAGAGGAAGTCTGTAGATATTGTTAAAACTATAATTTTAATACATTGCCAAATATATATATTTACCTATTAATTTATGATATTAATGCTCTAGCATATGATTAAATTAGCTAACAACTCATTGTGTATTTTTTAAAAGAAAAAGGAGTACAGTTTTGATGGTAAGAAACAGTCAATTATAAAAGTGCTTTTCATATTTTTAAGAGTGGAGTCTGTAAATCTTTAAAATGCCTTTTTGGCATGACTCTCAACAGAGAACTGAATCCAAATTCTTGATATTTTTAGAGCAATGCTATGCCCTAGGATACCCTTAAATTTTATCACTTCAGACTTCAATATTCACCAATGGATTGAAATAAGATTCTTTCTGAAATAAGGTTGTGACTCAAGATTCTGAGATCTAACTGCATAGACCCTGAAAAAGCCATGAATATAAATGAGAAAGAAGTTCTGAGTTAAGCAAGACATTTAGAAATAGCCTTTTACTTTGGAGAAGTTTAACACAAGTGGTGCTAAAAGTAATAAACATTTTCTGCAAAATGAAGATATTTATTTTGTTAATATTAGTTATTTTTATAATATTTCTTAATGTTAGCTGGCAGGCAGCTTTGAAAATATGAATTAATAAATTCAAATGTTTAGTGACACATTCATATGATAATGCTTATATAATTCTTGTATAAACAAACTAGATTTCATACTTCAAGAAGTTAAAAATATTTTATTGACACCTTATATAATGCAAATTGAATAATGTCTTACAAACACATCATTTCAGCCATAATTTTTTATGTAATATTACACACATATGGACAGAGGATGCTAAAGTTATGTGTAAGAACTATGGTACCATTTCCAAAACTCTGAACTATCAAACAAGTGTGTGCTGTCTCACATAAAATTAATCCAAATTTGACTATATTTTTTAGCAAAATTGGTGATCTCAGTGAGAAGGTACAAAGCTTCTACCGGAGGAGCCAAGATGGCGGAGGAATAGGACGTGGAGACCACTTTCTCTCCTACAAATTCATCGAAAGAACAATTGAACGCTGAACGAATTTCACAAAACAACTTCTGATTGCTAGCAGAGGACATCAGGCACCCAGAAAAGCAACCCATTCTCTTCGAAGGGAGGTAGGACAAAATATAAAAGATAAAAAGGGAGACAAAAGAGCTAGGATGGAGACCCGTCCCGGGAAGGGAGTCTTAATAGAGGAAGTTTCCAATCACCAGGAAACCCTCGCACTGGCGGGTCTGGGGGAAGTTTTCAAATCTCGGAGGGCAACCTAACTGGGAGGAAAAATTAACTAAGGCCCACAGATTACATGCCTAAAAGCAACTCCCAGCAGAAAAGTACCCCAGACGGCCACACCCGCCACCAACAAGTAGGGGCGGAACGGAGAGGAGAGGGCGGCATTTCTTAGGGTAAGAACTGGCCCGAAGGTCCTGAGAGCAATCGGAGGGAGGTCTTTTAAACTGTGGAATAGCAAGGAAGAAAATTAACCGGCCCAAACACACTGCTGGCGGTTCGCAAAACAAACAAAGGGACTGAGAAACTCCAGAGAAGAGCCAGCCCATCCCCGCTGGAGGTAGGAGGCACGGGGGAGGGGAAAGGGGCAAACTCAGCCCCAGAGAAGCCACCCCCTCCCACACTGCAAACAGGCCTCTGGTTTCTATCTAAAGAATTCCTAAGATTCTGGATGGTCAACATCAGCCGCCGGGAGGGTCGCGGCTAGAGGCCAGCTCCCGAGAACAAACCAAGCCGCAGGCATCCAACAGGTGAGCGCTGGGTGTACAGAGGGAAAAGGCACACTGCATCCGGGGAGAGTGCTCCCAAGACCCTGGCTACCTGAACCGCTCAGGCCGGGGAAGTCACAAAACTCAGGCGCAACCGAATCCGCGCTTTTGTGGAGTACCCGAAAACTGGAACTTCACTCAACGCAGGGCCTGCTCCATATAGAGCAGCCGGGAGCCTGAGCAGTGTAGACGGCGAAAGCACTGACACCCGTGAGCGGGGCAACCCAGTGTGGCCGGAACACGGTGAGTGCTATCCACGCAGAGCGGTATCTGTCTGCAGCACCCCGCCCTCCCCATAGCAGGACTGAACTGAACTAGCTAACCTAAATAAGAGATCACCTCCGCCCGCCTGTGTCAGGGCGGAAATTAGACACCAAAGAGAAGCCAAAACAAACAAAGGGAACCGCTTCAGAAAGGACCGGTACAACAGATTAAAATCCCTGAAGGTAACACCAACTACACTGGAAGGGGCCTATAGATATCTAGAAGTGTAAGCTGGAAAGAGGAGCTATCTGAAATTGAACTGAACCTACACTGACCGCAACAACTCCAGAGAAATTCCTAGATATATATATATATATGTATATTTTTTGTCAAATTTAAAAAAAAATTATTCTTTTCTTTTTTAAAATTTTTTCTCTTTTATTTTCTTTAAAAATTCCCTATTACTCCTCCATTACTCCTCAACTTTCATTTTCATATGTTTTTATGATTTTTTGAATTAGGGAAAAATTTTTTTTTCTTTTTTTTTTTCTTTTTTCTTTCTTCTTTTTTTTTTCTTTTTCTTGTTTTTCTCTCCTATTTCCTTTTAAAGTCCTCTAATACTCCTCTATTATTCCTTAATTTTCATTTTTATTTCACTATAACCTTGCAAAAAAAAAAAAAGAGAGAGAAGCCCTATTTTTAAACTGAACTTCATATATATTTCTAAATTTTTTTGTGTTTTTGTTTTTAAATATTGTATTTCAAAGAGTCTAACCTCTATGCTAGATTTTTAATCTTTGTTTTTCAGTATGTGATATAAATTTTGGACATTAAAGAATCCAATATTCAGTTCCCATTTCTATTCAGGACTGTGTTGACTACTCTCTCCCACTTTTGACTCTCTGTTTTCTACCTCAGAACACCTCTATTTCCTCCTTTCCCCTTCTCTTCCCAATCCAATTCTGTGAATTTTTGTGGGTGTCTGGACTATGGAGAACACTTTGGGAACAGATAACTGCATAGATCTGTCTCTCTCCTCTTGAGTCCCCCTTTCTCTCCTCCTGCTCACCTCTACCTCCTTCCTCCCCCTCCTATTCTTCATGTAACTCTGTGAACCTATCTGGTTGCCCCTCATGGTGGAGAATCTTTTCACCATTAACCTAGAAGTTTCATTATCAGTGCTGTATAGTTGGAGAAGTCTTGAGACTATTGGGAGAATAAAACTGAAATCCAGAGGCAGGAGACTTAAGTCCAAAACCTGAGAAATCGAGAAAACTCCTGACTACACGGAACATTAAGGAATAAGAGACCATCCAAAAGCCTCCATACCTACACCAAAACCAACCACCACCCAAGAGCCAATAAGATCAAGTACAAGACATACCACGCAAATTCTTTAGCAACGCAGGAACATAGACCTGAGTGTCAACATACAGGCTGTCCAAAGTCACACCTAACACATAGACCCATTGCAAAACTCATTACTGGACACTCCATTGCACTCCAGAGAGAAGAAATCCAATTCCATGCGCCAGAATGCTGACACAAGCTTCCCTAACAAGGAAAAAAAAAAAAAAATCAACAAAGCTAAAAGCTGGTTTTTTGAAAAAATAAACAAAATTGACAAACCATTAGCAAGACTCATTAAGAAACAAAGGGAGAAGAACCAAATTAATAAAATTAGAAACGAAAATGGAGAGATCACAACAGACAACACTGAAATACAAAGGATCATAAGAGACTACTACCAGCAGCTCTATGCCAATAAAATGGACAACTTGGAAGAAATGGACAAATTCTTAGAGAAGTATAACTTTCCAAAACTGAACCAGGAAGAAATAGAAGATCTTAACAAACCCATCACAAGCAAGGAAATTGAAACTGTAATCAGAAATCTTCCAGCAAACAAAAGCCCAGGACCAGATGGCTTCACAGCTGAATTCTACCAAAAATTTAGAGAAGAGCTAACACCTATCTTACTCAAACTCTGCCAGAAAATTGCGGAAGAAGGTAAACTTCCAAACTCATTCTATGAGGCCACCATCACCCTAATTCCAAAACCAGACAAAGATGCCACAAAAAAAGAATACTACAGGCCAATATCACTGATGAACATAGATGCAAAAATCATTAACAAAATTCTAGCAAACAGAATCCAACAACATATTAAAAAAATCATACACCATGACCAAGTGGGCTTTATCCCAGGAATGCAAGGATTCTTTAATATCCACAAATCAATCAATGTGATACACCACATTAACAAATTGAAAGATAAAAACCATATGATTATCTCAATAGATGCAGAAAAAGCCTTTGACAAAATTCAACATCCATTTATGATTAAAACTCTCCAGAAAGCAGGAATAGAAGGAACATACCTCAACATAATAAAAGCTATATATAACAAACCCACAGCAAGCATTACCCTCAATGGTGAAAAATTGAAAGCATTTCCCCTAAAATCAGGAACAAGACAAGGGTGCCCACACTCACCACTACTATTCAACATAGCTTTGGAAGTGTTGGCCACAGCAATCAGGGCAGAAAAAGAAGTAAAAGGAATCCAGATAGGAAAAGAGGAAATGAAACTCTCTCTGTTTGCAGATGACATGATCCTCTACATAGAAAACCCTAAAGACTCTACCAGAAAATTACTAGAGCTAATCAACGAATACAGTAAAGTTGCAGGATATAAAATTAACACACAGAAATCTCTTGCATTCCTATACGCTGACAACGAGAAAACAGAAAGAGAAATTAAGGAAACAATACCATTCATCATTGCAACAGAAAGAATAAAATACTTAGGAGTATATCTACCTAAAGAAACAAAAGACTTATACATAGAAAACTATAAAACACTGATGAAAGAAATCAAAGAGGACACAAACAGATGGAGAAATATACCCTGTTCAAGGATTGGAAGAATCAATATTTTCAAAATGGCTATTCTACCCAAAGCAATCTACAGATTCAATGCAATCCCTATCAAGCTACCAAAGGTATTTTTCACAGAACTAGAACAAATAATTTCACAATTTGTATGGAAATACAAAAAAACCTCGAATAGCCAAAGTAATCTTGAGAAAGAAGGATGGAACTGGAGGAATCAACCTGCCTGACTTCAGGCTCTACTACAAAGCCAAAGTCATCAAGACAGTATGGTACTGGCAGAAAGACAGAAATATAGATCAATGGAACAGAATAGAAAGCCCAGAGATAAATCCACGAACCTATGGTCACCTTATCTTTGACAAAGGAGGCAAGGATATATGATGGGAAAAAGACAACCTCTTTAACAAGTGGTGCTGGGAAAACTGGTCAACCACTTGTAAAAGAATGAAACTAGAACACTTTCTAACACCATACAGAAAAATAAACTCAAAATGGATTAATGATCTAAATGTAAGACCAGAAACTATAAAACTCCTAGAGGAGAACATAGGCAAAACACTCTCCGACATAAATCACAGCAGGATCCTCTATGACCCACCTCCCAGAATATTAGAAAAAAAAGCAAAAATAAACAAATGGGACCTAATGAAACTTAAAAGCTTTTGCACAACAAAGGAAACTATAAGCAAGGTGAAAAGACAGCCCTCAGATTGGGAGAAAGTAATAGCAAACGAAGCAACAGACAAAGGATTAATGTCAAAAATATACAAGCAACTCCTCCAGCTCAACTCCAGAAAAATAAATGACCCAATCAGAAAATGGGCCAAAGAACTAAACAGACATTTCTCCAAGGAAGACATACAGATGGCTAAAAAACACATGAAAAGATTCTCAACATCACTCATTATCAGAGAAATGCAAATCAAAACCACAATGAGGTACCATTACACTCCAGTCAGGATGGCTGCTATCCACAAGTCTACAAGCAATAAATGCTGGAGAGGGTGTGGAGAAAAGGGAACACTCTTACACTGTTGGTGGGAATGCAAATTAGTACAGCCACTATGGAAAACAGTGTGGAGATTTCTTAAAAAACTGGAAATAGAACTGCCATATGACCCAGCAATCCCACTTCTGGGCATACACACCGAGGAAACCAGATCTGAAAGAGACATGTGCACCACAATGTTCATTGCAGCACTGTTTATAATAGCCAGGACATGGAAGCAACCTAGATGCCCATCAGCAGACGAATGGATGAGGAAGCTGTGGTACATATACACCATGGAATATTACTCAGCCATTAAAAAGAATTCATTTGAATCAGTTCTAATGAGATGGATGAAACTGGAGCCCATTATACAGAGTGAAGTAAGCCAGAAAGATAAAGAACATTACAGTATACTAACACATATATATGGAATTTAGAAAGATGGTAACGATAACCCTATATGCAAAACAGAAAAAGAGACACAGATGTACAGAACAGACTTGTGGTCTCTGTGGGAGAAGGCGAGGGTGGGATGTTTCGAGAGAACAGCATCAAAACATGTATATTATCTATAGTGAAACAAATCACCAGCCCAGGTTGCGTGCATGAGACAAGTGCTCGGACCTGGTGCACTGGGAAGACCCAGAGGGATCGGGCGGAGATGGAGGTTGGAGGGGGTATTGGGATGGGGAATACATGTAAAACCACGGCTTATTCTTGTCAGTGTATGACAAAAACCACTACAATATTGTAAAGTAATTAGCCTCCAACTAAAAAAAAAAAAAAGCTTCTACCGGTACAAAAATAACATGAAGATGATGTGTCAATATTCTTTGGGAGATTGAATCCCTCAAGAAGCAGACTCTAAAACAGTCTACTGTGCAGACTATTTAATAGAGCCTGTTATCAGGATCAGTGGTTGAGAAGGGGGACAGCATTAGGCAGAGGGAGACATTGGTCTCAATGCAGCCTCTACAAAGACCTCAGCCAACCATAATAAACTTGAAGAGGAAGTAACCTTCAGAATTTTCCATGATAGAGCTAAAATAATTGGGATTTGTTTCAGAGATGACTGGTAATTGGTTGCAGATGCACTGGGAAAGCACATGGATTTGGGTGAGGGAACTCTCTTCAGACAATTCTTGAAGAGCCTGAGAACTAGTGTTCTGACATCTTTATTAGAATTTAGATTCACAGGAGTTACAGCACAACTTCCACTATTAGTTCTAAGAAATTAAATGTATATTGTTTTATAGTCCAGGATAAGTAAATAGCTAGTAGCATGACTTGGAACAAGAAACTTCCTCTTTATGAAAATTAATGTTAATAATGGTTGGCTTATGTGTTAATTGAAAGCAAAAAATGAAAGAACTAATTTTAAATAGATTGCTTCATCATATAAGTATTTTTAAGTTATATCTATATGATAGTCAATTTTAGTTATCATTCATAAAATGCTGTATGAGTTTTTAAAATTTTAGTTTTGCTATTATCAAATAAATATTGTATGAAGTGATATACAGATCATTTCAATCTCTATAAGCACTGTGGCAAATAGAAAAATGATGCGAATCTTAGAATTCCAGAGACTTTGCTGTTTCACCTAGAGTTATCAAAATTTAACATCACTTGATGGATTGATATCCATGTCACAATAACAGTACAATTATATAGTTGTTTATGTAGCCTAATGGTCCTTTGATATTCATGGCAAAAATCTAAATGAACTTGCGAAAAACTCAATCATTGAAAAGCAGTTCATGAATAAATTTCAATATGCACAATATTTTATGAAATTCTTCTAAATTATACAAATATATACATAAATATGATTTAAGTAAATTATAATCTAACTGGAAATATGAGACACAAAGATAATTAACATTAGGAATCTCTGAATATTTGTGTTGAAGGGAAAATACTTCATTACATTACCTGGAGCTTCACTTGGAGAACCTGAGTTGTAAGACTATTAAATCAAAGATTTGGCCTAGTTCTCGGAAAGAGAAATAATAATTTAAGAGCAGTTATAGCCACTAATTTTCTAGTTGGAGAAGGAAATAGCAACCCACTCCAGTATTCTTGCCTGGGAAATCCCATGGACTCAGAAGTCTGGCAGATTGCAGTCCATATACAAACAGTTGTGAGTCCAACTCACAAAGAGTTGTACACGACTGAGTAACTAAAGAACAATAAAATTATGTGATATCTAGATAATCCTAGCCACTACTCTCACACTTTGTTCCTCTTTTTGTTTCCTATTTTCTTGGGGGCTAGAATGTGTTTTGGTTCAACTTGGTTGAATCTGGAAAATACATTTATCAGAATCCTTTTCTTTGTGCACTTTAATTGCACATTGGCAAAAGGAAAACGTGTGTGATATTTGGAATGAGAGAACAGTTTACTCTCAGAAGTATGCTGCAGTCCGTCATGCTGGTGGAGAAATGCAATGTATTTGATGAACTCTGAGCTCCCTTTTATGCACTTCTTGTCCAGCTCAACTTTTCTACTGTTGATATTGGAGACAAAAGCAACTTGAGGTTGACCATTAGAAGCCTCACTCTTGTTGTTCAGTTGCTCAGTTGTATCTGACTTTGTGTGATAACCATGGACTGCAACATGTCAGGCTTCCCTGTCCTTCAACATCGCCTGTAGTTTGCTCACTTATGCCCATTGAATTGGTGACTCCATACCACCATCTCATTCTCTGTTGTCCCTTTCTCCTCCTAGCTTCAATCTTTCCCAGCATCAGCATCTTTTCCAATGAGTCAGCTCCTTGCATCAGGTGGTCACTGACACTCACACATTGTAGAGAAAAGTTGCACCCAGACCACAACTTCCCCAGAGGAGATAGTTCCCACAGACCTGTCCAAAGGAGACCTCTCTGTGGTCCCTCTTTGATGGCCAGATGCACTTGGCCAAGGGTATGTGATAGGGCTTGTAGTGTATGAGACAATGAAGGAAAGAAAAGTGCAAAAGTCTCCATAGACCCGCTTCTATTGCCATTTACAATGGGAAGCCAAAAGTGATGGATTTTTGGTAATGATCTGCTTAAAAACACTAAAGTTTGTTTGTGCTAAAGTTCATCGGACCTACTTGCTTATGCCTAATTATTACAATGTACTACAAGAAAAAGAGAAGTCGCTCAGTCATGTTCCCTTCTTTGCGATCCCACGGACTGTAGCCTGCCCGGCTCCCCTGTCCCTGGGATTTTCCAGGCAAGAATACTGGAGTGAGTTGCCATTTCCTCTAGGGGAAATATTACAAGAAGGACCAGACAATTCTGCATATAGTTAAAAGTAGAGAGATTTATAGTCTAAGGACAATTATGAAAGATTTTCTCAGTGCAGGGAGATGGGCCAAGTTTAGTTGGAACCTTGGAGCAATGACTTATTATAATGAATCACTCCTAGAAGCGTCAGGCACTATATAATGTTCCTAGGGCTTCCCTGGTGGCCCAGACAATAAAGAATCTGCCCACAATGCAGGAGACCCAGGTTTGATCCGGGGGTTGGGAAGATCCCCTGGAGAAGGGCATAGCAATCCACTCCAGTATTCTTTCCTGAAGAGTTTAATGGACACAGGAGTCTGGTGGGCTATAGTCCATGGGGTTGCAGAGTTGGACCTGACTAAGTGACTAGCACACACACACAGGAGTCTTACATTTATTCAGAGTTCTTAATAATATTCTTTTCTAAATTGTTGGTCTCAGAAATATAGAAGTGGGAAAGAAGACTGACAGAATATGTAGACTAGAGAAACAGCTTTCCTTTTCATCAAAATTAAGGCTCCAGGTCAGCAACTATAGGCCAAGGACAGGGACGCATCCACTAGTCATCCAAGAACTTTAGACTTTCTCTGAAAGCTACCTGAGCTACTGTCCCTGGATATCAGAGGAAATTCAGCTGTGATTAAAGAGATTTGGTGTAGAGCATCAGCTTCCCTGATGGGAGCATTCAGTTTGGTTCAGTTCAGTTCAATCGATCAGTCGTGTCCGACTCTTTGTGACCCCATGAATTGCAGCACGCCAGGCCTCCATGTCCATCAACAACTCCCAGAATCCACCCAAACCCATGTCCATCAAGTCAGTGACGCCATCCAACCATCTCATCCTCTGTTGTCCCCTTCTCCTCCTGCCCTCAATCTTTCCCAGCATCAGGGTCTTTTCAAATGAGTCAATTCTTTGCATCAGGTGGCCAAAGTATTGGAGTTTCAGCTTCAACATCAGTCCTTCTAATGAACACCCAGGACTGATCTCCTTCAGGATGGACTGGTTGGATCTCCTTGCAGTCCAAGGGACTCTCAAGAGTCTTCACCAACACCACAGTTCAAAAGCATCAATTCTTTGGTGCTCAGCTTTCTTTATAGTCCAACTCTCACATGCATACATGACCACTGGAAAAGCCATAGCCTTGACTAGAAGGACCTTTGCTGGCAAAGAAATGTCTCTGCCTTTTAATATGCTATCTTGGTTGGTCATAACTTTCCTTCAAAGGAGTAAGTGTCTTTTAATTTCATGGCTGCAGTCACCATCTTCATTGATTTTGGAGCCCAGAAAAATAAAGTCAGCCACTGTTTCCACTGTTTCCCCATCTATTTGCCATGAAGTGATGGGACCAGATGCCATGATTTTAGTTTTCTGAATGTTGAGCTTTAAGCCAACTTTTCCACTCTCCTCCTTCACTTTCATCAAGAGGCTCTTTAGTTCTTCTCCACTTTCTGCCATAAGGATGGTGTCACCTGCGTATCTGAGGTTATTGATATTTCTCCCTGCAGTCTTCCAGCTTGTGCTTCCTCCAGCCCAGGGTTTCTCATGATGTCCTCTGCATATAAGTTAAAAAGCAGGGTGACAATATACAGTCTTGACATACTCCTTTTCCTATTTGAAACCAGTCTGTTGTTCCATGTCCAGTTCTAACTATTACTTCTTGACCTGCATACAGCTTTCACAAGAGGCAGGTCAGGTGGTCTGGTATTCCCATCTCCTTCAGAATTTTCCATAGTTTATTGTGATCCACACAGTCGAAGGCTTTGCCATAGTCAATAAAGCAGAAGTAGATGTTTTTCTTGAACTCTCTTACTTTTTCAATGATCCAGAGAATGTTGGTAATTTGATCTCTGGTTCCTCTGACTTTTCTAAAACCAGCTTGAACATTTGGAATTTCACGGTCATGTATTGCTGAATTCTGGCTTGGAGAATTTTAAGCATTACTTTACTAGCATGTGAGATGAGTGCAATTGGGCAGTAGTTTGAGCATTCTTTGTCATTGCCTTTCTTAGGGATTGGAATGAAAACTGACCTCTTGCAGTCCTATGATCACTGCTGAGTTTTCAAAATTTGCTGACATATTGGGTGCAACACTTTCACAGCACCATCTTTTAGGATTTGAAATAACTCAACTGGAGTTCCATCACATCCACTAGCTTTGTTCGTAGTGATGCTTCCTAAGGCCCATTTGACTTCACATTTCAGGATGTCTGGCTCTAGGTGAGTGATCACACCATCATGATTATCTGGGTCATGAAGATCTTTTTTGTACAGTTTTTCTGTGTATTCTTGCCACCTCTTCTTAATATCTTCTGCTTCTCTTAGGTTCATACCATTTCTTTTCTTTATCGAACCCATCTTTGCATGAAATGTTCCCTTGGCATCTCTAATTTTCTTGTAGATATCTCTAGTCTTTCCCATTCTATTGCCTTCCTCTATTTCTTTGCATTGATCACTGAGGAAGGCTTTCTTCTCTCTCCTTGCTATTCTTCAGAACTCTGCATTCCAATTGGCATATCTTTCCTTTTCTCCTTTGTTTTTTGCTTCTCTTCTTTTCACAGCTATTTGTAAGGCCTCCTCAGACAACCATTTTGCTTTTTGCATTTCTTTTCCATGGGGATGGTCTTGATTCCTGTCTCCTGTACAATGTCATGTACCTCCATCAATAGTTCATCAGGCACTCTGTCTATCAGATCTAGTCCCTTAAATGTATTTCTCACTTCCACTGTATATTCATAAGGGATTTGATTTAGGTCATACCTGAATGGTTTAGTGGTTTTCTCCATTTTCTTCAATTTCAGTCTGAATTTGGCAATAAGGAGTTCATGATCTGAACCACAGTCAGCTCCCAGCCTTGTCTTTGCTGACTCTATAGAGCTTCTCCATTTTTGGCTGCAAAGAATATAATCAATCTGATTTCGGTGTCAACCAACTGGTGATGTTCATATGTAGAGTCTTCTCTTGTGTTGCTGGAAGTGGGTTTTTGCTATGAAATGATGGGAGCATTATAAAACAAACAAAGTCTCTGTGTTTATCCATGGCAAAGGGCACAGTCAGAACACAAGTGGAATTTTTGGAGTACTGCACTTATCTCCCAGCAGCAGAAATAAAGACATGGTTGAGCATTGACTTAGAAGAAGAAGTAAGTACAATGAGCAACCTGAACAGTCACATTAAGCTAAAATATATAGAAAAAGAATGAGTATATGCATATAACTGAGTCACTTTACCCTATAGCAGAAATTAGCACAGCACAGTAAATCAAGTAGACTTAAGCTATTAGTAAAAAAAAAAAAAAAAGCTTCCTTAATCTGTTTCTTTTCAAACAAAACACCCAGAACAGAATATGGAGAACTAGAGACCAAACTCCTAGAAAGAATGAGGTTTAGTAATGAGGATGACTCCATCTCTAAGTGGTACTAAGTGCAAAAATTTTCGAGGAAGAGGAGAAGCAATTCTTTACATACTGGGTTTATTTATATTGCATTTGAGATGTGAAATAAGAAAACTGACAACATAATTAAGGACTAGCATGTGGTGCTATTACCCTCTGAGGACAGCCTGGAGAATGTAACTGATGTTTAAATACATTCTTTATATTTTGCCCTACTCCATGAAGCACATGGAGGGAGAATTCAGGGGACAGATGTGATTTTCGGGGATTGGAAATACTTCCCTAGAGAGAGCGAGAAATAGGTGGGAAATTAATTATAACATCTGGCCCATAAGTCTTAAGACTGGAGAATCTCTATTTAGCAAACTATTCTGGAGGTCCTTTAGTGAGGTGATTGACAAACTTTTTTCTGTAAAGGGCCACAGAGTGTATATTTCAGTCTTGCTATCCATACCATTCTGTTGCAACTACCAGATTGCATTTTGCCAACAAAATTAGCCATGGGCTATATGTAAATGAATGGACATGGCTATTTTCCAAGAAACTTTTAAAGAGAGTACAAATGAACTTATTTAGAAAACAGTAGAGTAATGGATGTAGAAAATAAATTTATGGTTACCAGGGGATAAGGGAGGTAAGTGACAAATTGAGAGCTTGAAATTGACAGATACTCACTATTATATATAAAAATAGATAACTAATAAGAATCTGCTGTATAGCACAGGTAACTCTACTCATTACTCTGTAATGATATAGATGTGAAAAGGATCTTAAAAATAGTGACTATATGTATATATGCATTTCATGGCATTCTTTGCTGAAAATTATTATGTTATTGCACATGGCATTTTGAAATCAATGTTTTTTCAATCTGGTGTAGAAATTGGTTAAAACAGAGTTTATTGGTGGTGTGTTTTATCTTTTTTTTTTCCATTTATTTTTATTAGTTGGAGGCTAATTATTTTACGACATTGCAGTGGTTTTTGTCATACATTGAAATGAATTAGCCATGGATTTACATGTATTCCCCATCCCGGTCCCCCCTCTCACCTCCCTCTCCACCCGATCCCTCTGGGTCTTCCCAGTGCACCAGGCCTGAGCACTTGTCTCATGCATCCAACCTGGGCTGGTGATTTGTTTCACTATAGATAATATACATGTTTCGATGCTGTTCTCTTGAAACATCCCACCCTCGCCTTCTCCCACAGAGACCACAAGTCTGTTCTATACATCTGAGTCTCTTTTTCTGTTTTGCATATAGGGTTATCGTTACCATCTTTCTAAATTCCATGTATATATGTTAGTATACTGTAATGGTCTTTATCTTTCTCGCTTACTTCACTCTGTATAATGGGCTCCAGTTTCATCCATCTCATTAGAACTGATTCAAATGAATTCTTTTTAATGACTGAGTAATATTCCATGGTGTATATGTACCACAGCTTCCTCATCCACTCGTCTACTGATGGGCATCTAGGTTGCTTCCATGTCCTGGCTATGATAAACAGTGCTGCAATGAACATCAGGGTGCACGTGTCTCTTTCAGATCTGGTTTCCTCGGTGTGTATGCCCAGAAGTGGGATTGCTGGGTCATATGGCAGTTCTATTTCCAGTTTTTTAAGAAATCTCCACACTGTTTTCCATAGTGGCTGTACTAATTTGCATTCCCACCAACAGTGTAAGAGGGTTCCCTTTTCTCCACACCCTCTCCAGCAGTTATTGCTTGTAGACTTGTGGATAGCAGCCATCCTGACTGGAGTGTAATGGTACCTCAATTGTGGTTTTGATTTGCATTTCTCTGATAATGAGTGATGTTGAGCATCTTTTCATGTGTTTGTTAGCCATCTGTATGTCTTCCTTGGAGAAATGTCTGTTTAGTTCTTTGGCCCATTTTTTGATTGGGTCATTTATTTTTCTGGAGTTGCTTGTATATTTTTGAGATTAATCCTTCGTCTGTTGCTTTGTTTGCTATTATTTTCTCCCAATCTGAGGGCTGTCTTTTCACCTTGCTTATAGTTTCCTTTGTTGTGCAAAAGCTTTTAAGTTTCATTAGGTCACATTTGTTTATTTTTGCTTTTGTTTCTAATATTCTGGGATGTGGGTCATAGAGGATCCTGCTGTGATTATGTCGGAGAGTGTTTTGCCTATGTTCTCCTCTAGGAGTTTTATAGTTTCTGGTCTTACATTTAGATCTTTAGTCCATTTTGAGTTTATTTTTGTGTATGGTGTTAGAAAGTCTTCTAGTTTCATTCCTTTACAGGTGGTTGACCACCTGTATTTTGAAATCAATGTTTTCTCAATCTGGTGTAGATATTGGTTGAAACAGAATTTATTGGTGGTGTGTTTTATCTTATTACAACATTAATAGGCACCAATATTGAGATTTTTATATTAGTAGGTCTAGATGGGTATTTGAAATGTATTTGTAAAATCATCTCAGAGCATTCTCATACACTACTAAGTTTGGAAATCACTAGATGAGTTTGTACATAATTTGAATAACAAAGAGATACCCTAGCAGCACCAAGAGAAACATTTTTGACCTTTCAGAGTCTTATTCACAGGAAACAGGAATCTATTCATTAGTTGGTCTCCACTTAGGAAGTGATCTGTTTTGTGTCAAGGGAATTTTGAAAGCCATTTAGCACACATAGAACATTAATTGGGACAGAGAGAATGCAGTTTTCAAAAAGAGTACCAACTCATACTAGAAAGATAGAAAGGAAAAGAGAATTGCACTGATTAAAAGCTCAAATTTTTCTCATTCTGTAATAATTTAATTGAGTGATTGTATACTGCTTCACCTGTACACACAGATCATAGAAGCAGACCACTGAGAGAAATATACATGTGCTATTACCACAGTCCTAAAAACGACTAAGAAGCTGCTTGCCAATGTAGGAGATGCAGGCTCAGCCCCTGGGTCAGGGAGATCCCCTGGGGAAGGAAGTGGCAATCCACTCCAGTATTCTGGCCTGGAAAATTTCTTGGACAGAGGAGCCTAGTTGGATACAGTCCATGGTGTCACAAAGAGTCAGACACAACTTAGTGACCGAGCATGAACACGTGCAAAAAATTAAAGGCATGCAGACAAAATGACACACCTTATTTTTATTACTGGAGAAAGTGCTTGTACGGTAATTCACTCTGTTCACCTTGAATGATAATTATATCACTTTTTAGAGTAGAAATGAAATTTTAGAGTAAAATTTATGTCATCTCACAAGCGTCATTTTCTGAAATTGAAAAAAGATACTTTACTGAAGTCTTCTTAGTCAGCAGTCATCTGACATGACAATAAAGTATTGATGAAGGGTATTATAAAAGAAAACATAAAAATATTTGTTGCTGTTGTTCAGTCACCTGGTCATGTCAGACTCTTTGCAACCCCATGGACAGCAGCATGCCAGGCCTCTCTGTCCCTAATACATGGTATGTGTTCTCAATTACGTCGGACTCTTTGCAGCCCCTTGGACTATAGCCCAGTAGGCTTCTCTGTTCATGGAATTTTCCAGGCAAAAATACTGGACTAGGTTGCCATTTTCTCCTCCAGGGCATCTTCCCAACACAAGGATAAAATGGGCATCCCTTACATCTCCTGCATTGGCAGGCAGATTCTTTACCACTAGTTCCACTCTCACCTGAGGTAAGTGATTCAAACTGGGGGCAAGGAAGATGTAATCAAAATTTTGTGAATGAGTAAGTTATGACACAATGGTATTGTGGGTGGCAGAAAATGAAGTTAATATCATATAACTCAGAGTGTCACAACCTTTTTGGTACAAAGGACTAGTTTTATGAAAGATAATTTTTCCATGGGCTGGGGGGGGATGATTAAGGATGATTCAAGAACATTACATTTATTGTGCACTATATTTCTATTATTATGACATCAACTCCACCTTAGATCATCAAACATTAGATCCAGAGATTAGGGGCCCTGATATAACTGGTTTAAAAGTTAGGCTGATTTTGAGATCATAGCTTGCCCATTTAAATACACAGTATATTATTATTTACTTATAATTCCAGCCCTTAGGGCTACAAAATTTTTAGGATATCGTATCTTTGGGTCTGTTTGTTGTAATCATGAAAGTACTGGGCTCCAATATTAAAACATTAGAATTTCAGAATGTAAAAGATGATATACTCCAGAAATTTCAGCTTTAGGAAATAAGTGAGTGAAAGATACAAGCATTAATTTTAAATAGGAGATTCTTTGAAATAAAGCAAATTATTTAGGTAAATTTAATATATGCAAAGATATTCATATTACACATGGAATAGTCTCTAAAGCTCTTCTAACTTAAATGTATTTGAATTTTTGTCATCATATCATGGAGTATTCTTAAATTATAAATAAAGTATTTAAAATTAAAAATAGCTTATTGTTTTTGTGTATATTTCTTAAAATATATTTGTTTCTTAATTTTATACTTAACATTTGATGCATACAAAGCATGTTATAACATGTTAATAAAAAGATGAATAGTACAAAATCATATTTCAACTTTTCTATCTAAATAATAATTTTACCAATAACAATTTGATCATAAGATAACTAACATCATGAAGCTTATTATGTGCCTATCACTTTTGGGGACAGATTATTTATATTATTTAAATTTCACTCTATTATATATATATATACACACTATTATTTTGCAATAATTTGCAAATAAGAAAGGTTGTAACTTGCTCAAGGTCCCAGAACTAGCAACAGGTAGAGTTAGGCAGAGACCTCTGTTCTCTAAATGTTAACATTTTTTATGATTTCAGTAGATAAAAAGATGGTAAGGATCCCATGCATATTCAATAATATGATACAATTCTATGTGAGGAATACATTTTATCTGATGAGGGAGCCTGATGAAATAGATTTCTGGAAATATATATCTTGAGATGGATTTCACAGTACTGTAGATAGAGAAACTTAGCTTTTGAGTTGTTGACATCATTCAAGTGCAAGGCAATTAGCTTTTGGATGAAGTAAATTTCACTTGTTTCACTGTGAGAAGCCAGTGTCTCTTGTCTTTACCTAATTTTATATAATGCTCTTCAAAATAATGGTGCATTGTATTCTGAAATAAAATGAAATTATTATATCACACACATAATCTCCCAAGGCTTTTTATCAATAAACTACACATGATAATAAAAAATTGCATCATAATCAACAATAAAACTGTACTCTATACCCAAAAAATTCATAGGAGACATTTGATATGCCTTGACTGTCTGTTGCTTTTCAGTTGTTAACTCATGTCCGACTCCTTGCAATCCTATGGGTTGCAGCACGCCAGCCTTCCCTATCCTCCACTATCTCCTGGAGTTCACACAAGATCATGTCCATTGAGTTGGTGACGCTATCTAACCATCTCATTCTCTGCCACCCTCTTCTCCTTTTTGCCTCCAATCTTTTCCTGCATCAGGGTCTTTTCCAATGAATCGCCTCTTTGCATCAGGTGGCCAAAGTATTGGAGCTTAAATTTTAGCATCAATCCTTCCAGTGTGTATTCAAGGTTGATTCCCTTTAGGACTGACTGGGTTGATCTCATCACAGAGATCCTTGAATGTCTATCTATAACACAGCTACAAGATTTTCCCTTTGTGGTTAATTAAGATGACTGAACACCCTAGATGGTATGTATACAAATAGAGTTATAACTGCATAGTCTTCTTTATCTAAAGAAGAAACTATTAACTTAAGGGTCAGAATTAATAATATTTCATATTCCAACCACCTTAATATCAGACAACAATATCTTAATTGAAAATACCTTTTTAAAACATGAAACTAAAGTTCTGTAATCCAACCCCTGATAGCATTAATGGAAGACACATGAGATAATATCCCTTGAGAATCTAGACAATTTATAACTGATGTTATAAAATGTCTCTCTGAATTATAGGCACTAAAGCAATTTCTTCACTTATAGAATAATAGGTTTAATTTGCATGACTAACACTCAAGAATCATTATTTTCCTTTCATTAAAAAGTACCCTGTATAGTACATCTATATAAATAAACATATCAGGATACATTACATAAGCCTCTTTTAACAGCCACAGATAAAAGCCCTTTTGTAACCGGTTGATAGTTTACAAAAGATTAAAAAGCGTCACTTTGAAAAAAAAAGAACTTTTCCAAACACTATAATTTGAGAAATATGCAAGGAAAATAGGTGGTTTGCCATGATAGTAATTCAAGCTTGATAATTTAGTAGTAATTTCCTTCTAGTTAATTTAACACTATTCTTCTTTTTAGAAACATTGCATATTTTACCATATCATATCTTTCTTAAAATTGTACATGATTCTTTTTGTATTTGTGAATGCATAATTTAGACAAAAGTAGCATGAAAATATGTGGGAAAATCTGGACTCTATACGTGACACATATTTAATCTAAAGGCAGATTTAAATTCTACTATAGTTTTTAAGTTCTCTTTCAGTAGTTCTTTACATTTTCATTACCTTTTTCAGCTATATGCATCTCCTTTTTATTCAGCTTTTAAACTTCCTTATGACATTTTCTTTTTGCCTCTCAAATATAAATTTACTCTTTCCCAATATCTATTTCCATTGCTACAGCCCATGATTTTAGACCAATGAGTTTTTGTGGCTCCATAGGTCTTCAGATAATGCTTGAATTATCCTTGGTCTCTAGTTTTTTCTTCATAATTTCCATATTTGTTGTTTTATTACCTACTCACATAATTTCAGATTGGATACTTTCCAGCAGATTGTTTAAGTAAGAGAGATGCATTCACCTGCTCTTCTGTTTGCACTATATCCACATCATACTCTCAGATCTGTATCTGAAAGGCAAATTGAATTATGAAACCCTTAAGAAATGTCTTCCTCATTTGTTCTGATTTTAATTGTCACTAAATAATGTGCGACTCATTGCAACCCCATGAACTGCAGCACACCAAGTTTCCCTGTCCTTCTCTATCTTCCACAGTTTGCTCAAACTTGTGTCCACTGAGTCGGCAAGTCTATGAATCTGAGAACAGTTTATCTTCTTCCTTGAACATCTGTCTTTCTGATATTTCAAACAATCATTAACATAATAGGGACTGTTCAATACTTCAGCAGAGGGTTGTCTATGTCTGGACTCAGAGACTCAGTACAAATAGCCTGTCCTGCCTGCCTGAGCAATGAAGGTATGATCCAACGTGCAAGCAAAACTATGGAGCAAAGAATGATCAATGTCAGGCATTCAAGAACATCTCTGTCTAATCATTGCTGGCCACAATGTACATGTGAATATGTATGTAAATCTGTGTGTATATATATATGAGACAAATGATATGATACTAAGAGCCAGTTTTCTCATGTTGGAGTGGGAAGTGATAAACAAGAAGAAAATGCTAGGATAACCACACAGTAAGGGATTACAGTTGGATACATAAGTGTAAACTATTATTTAACTTAATATAGACACACATGAATATAGATAGAAGTATTTGTAACTAGATGCATATACATAGATCGACATTCAAATATGTGTCCTTGCTCTATCAGCTGACAGGACTTATAAACAACTATTTCATAGAAGCAACAAGCTTTATTTTGTTTCCAAATCTTACTTCTAATACTATTTTCCCATAAAATGTACCAAGAATCCTTAACTATCCCTCCATTTCCCTCTCTTTCCCCTCCTCTCTCTCTGTCACACACACACACACACACACCCCACAAGATGACAAATGGAGCCAATGGAAAGTATCTCTAATGTTCCCAATGGAACAATTTGAGTAACAAATGAAGATGCATAGGATTTTAACCTTAGGTATAAGATATCTGGGTGCATACAGATATAAATATATGATTAACTGTGTAAATGAGATGGGGAGAATGGACAAATTTCAAGTGCAGGGGGATGGTAAAACTGGCCAAAAATTCCTTCTAGTTTTTCTAGGACATCTTGGGGAAAAACCTGAATGAAATTTTTGGCCAACCCAATACTTTGCAGGCAAAGTGAAGACTTTAGAATTCCATCCAGCTCCTTAATTGTGGACTGGGCATAGTGTCTTCTTTTTAAACAGTGAAGTATAGGAAAGGGGAAAGAGAATAACTTTGCAGTCTAGAAATCTGGCAAAAAGCTATCATGCTACCAGAGACAATTGATCAAAGTTAAAATCAACAGTGATGATAGTTTGCACTCTTGACATGATGTAATGAGAATGACATTTTATCTCTTTCTTCTCAAAACCCCATAACACTATCTGATCATGAAAAAAAACATCAGGCGAATCCCACTACTGGGATAGTACACAAAATACCCAACAAGTACACCACAAAACTGTCAAGGTCACAAAAAATTCTGGGTGAGTGTTATAACTAAGTGAATGCTGAGATATGGCAACTGAGTATAATGTGATATCCTTAATGGACTGTTAGACCAGAAAAAAAAGAAAAAAGACATTTAGAAAAAAAAGAAAATGTGAATAAAGTATAAATTTTACTGAAAAATAATGTATCAATATTGGTTCAATGTGAGAAATACACCATAATAACATAAGATCTAATAAGGCACGTGGCATAGAGGAACTCTTGGTATTATCTTTGCAAGTTTTCTGCAAATTTAGAACTTTTTAAAAAGTTTATTTAAAAATTTATTTTGTAGGCTGGAAATTTCCTTCACTCAAATAAGAAATATATTTCATATTTTGGTAGTAAGTCCACTGTCTAAAATAAGTGAGTTTTTCCCTTGGATGAGTTACTGATGAATATCTTGGTAGGATATAACAATATTCAGCCTGTTAAAACAAACAATCCACAAATTTTTATTGATATCTCAAAGTAAAAACAATCTTTAGGAATATAAAACAGCCTTCAACTTTTTATTTTGCCTTTGTTGGACCTTATTTGAAATAGTGAAATATTCCATTTGTCCTATTACTACTTTCTAGTCTTAATGATAATGCTCATTCATTTGTTTTTCATTTGCTCGGACATGTCCAACTCTGCCACCCCATGAATTGCAGCAGGCTAGGCTTCCCTGTCCTTCACCATCTACTGAAGCTTGCTCAAACTCATATCCATTGAGTCAATGATGCCATCCAACCATCTCATACTCTGTCTTCCCTTCTTCTCTCGCCTTCAATCTTTCCCAGCATCAGGGTCTTTTCAAATGAGTCAGCTCTTCACAACAAGTGGTCAAAGTATTGGAGCTTCAGCTTCAGCATCAGTCTATCCAATGAACTGAATCAATTCAGGGTTGATTTCCTTTAGGATTGATTGGTTTGATATCCTTGCTGTCCAGGGGACTCTCAAGAGTCTTCTCCAACACTGTGGTTCAAAAGCATTAATTCTTCAGCACTCAACCTTCTTCATGGTCCAACTCTCACATCCATACATGACTACTGGAAAAATCATAGTTTTGACTAGATGGAACTTTGTTGGCAAAGTAACGTCTCTGCTTTTTAATATGCTGTCTAACTTTTCGTAAAAGGAGCAAGCATCTTTTAACTCCATGGCTGCTGTCATCATCTGCAGTGATTTTGGAGCCCAAGAAAATAAATCCTCTCACTGTTTTCATTATTTCCCCATCTATTTTCCACTAAAAGATGGGACCGGATGCCATGATATTTGTGTTCTAAATGTTGAGTTTCAAACCAACATTTTCACTCTCCTCTTTCACTTTCATCAAGAGGCTCTTCAATTCCTCTTCACTTTCTGTCATAAGGGAGGTGACATCTGCATGCCTCAGATTATTGGTATTTCTTCTGACAATCTTGATTCAAGCTTGTGTTTCATCCAGCCCTGCATTTCACATGATGTACTCTGCATATAAGCTAAATAAACAGGGTGAGAATATACAGCCTTGACACACTGCTTTCCCAATTTGGAGCTAGTCTATTGTTCCATGTCCGGCTCTAACTGCTGCTTCATTACCTGCATGCAGATTTCTTAGGAGGCAGGTAAGGTGGTCTGGTATTCCCATCTCTTTAAGGATTTTCCACAGTTTATTGCAACCCCATGTACTGCAGCCTGCCAGGGTCCTCTATCCATGGAATTTTCCAGGCAAGAATACTGGAGTGGGCAGCCATTTCCTTCTCAAGAGGATCTTCCCAACCCAGGGACTGAAGCCAGGTCTCTCACATTGCAGACAGATTCTTCACTGTCTGAGCCATCATGGAAGTGCATGCTGTTTCATATATACCCATATCCATATCCATATCCATATCCATATATATATATATCTTATTGCTTATTTTGAATATTTGCATTAAATTGTCAAGCATGAATATTGTATGATCATTTATAATTTGTGAAAATATTTAAAAGGGTCTGATTTATTATGCTTGAGTTTAATATGGAAAGTATATGAAAACAGAGACTAAATAATGAAGTAGATGGAAAAACAATGGAAACAGTGACAAACTTGCTATTTAGGGCTGCAAAATCACTGTAGATGGTGACTGCAGCCATGAAAATGAAAGACATTTGCTCCTTGGGGAAAAAATCATGACAAACCTAGAGATCATATTGAAAGGAAGAGACATTACTTTGCCAGCAAATGTCCATCTAGTCAAAGGTATGTTTTTTCCAGTAGTCTTGTATGGATGTAAGAATTCAACCATAAGGAAAGCTGAACCCCAAAGAATTAATGCTTTTGAACTGTGGTGTTGGAGAAGACTTTTTTTTTTTTTTTTTTTTTGAAGAAAACTCTTGAGAGTCCCTTGGACAGCAAGGAGATCAAATCAGCCAATCCTAAATGAAATCAGTCCTGAATATTCGTTGGAAGGACTAATGCTTTGAATATTCATTGGAATAACTGATTTTGAAGCTGAAGCTCTAATATTTTGGCCACCTGATTTGAAGAACTGACTCACTGGAAAAGACTCTGAAGGTGGGAAAGATTGAAGGCAGGAGGAAAAGGGGATGACCTAGGATGAGATGATTGAATGGTATCACCGATGGACTTGAGTTTCAGCAAACTCTGGGAGTTGGTGATAGACAGGGAAGCCTGGTGTGCTCCTAAACATGGGGTTTCAAAGAGTTGGACACAACTGAGCCACTGAAGCGAAGTAATGAAAATTAGTATTTTAGAACTCTGTTATCACAAGTTGTAGGAATATGGTGTTCTTATTTAATGCCCATAATACCCATTCCAACATTAAATGAATAACACATATATTTTAAAGAAGAAAAATTTACTCTACTAAAAGATAGCATACCATTCACCAAGGACAACTGAAACTTGAATTTCGATGGAACTGAGGTTGATAAATCTCATGATAACATGTTTCATTAAAAAGTAACTTTTGTGCATTCTATAAGTGTGTCTTGATGGACTATATTATATTATCTCCTATTAAATGACAAGCACAGGTTTCAAAATAATCTAATGTATAATGAGAAAAGTAACATGAAAGCAAAATTAAATAGCCTGCTAATTTAATATTGCTTTTATAAATGGATTTATAGTCCCTTCTTTTAATTAAAATATCAGGCTAAGTTCATCTAGGGCTAATCTCAAGTTTTCTTCTTAAAATGTTAAGCAAAGTACAATATATGATATCCCCCACTGCAGTTTTCATGCATTTATAATTATGAATTCATGCCATAAAATGAATCCAAAATTTTATTCCTGCTATCTTACTATGAAGTATTAATGTTTATTATAAGCTCAGGATAAAGAAAAAAGTTTTCATAAAAAATCTTAATATCGTTTTAGTATTTGGATATAGCATGGCTTGAAAAGTTTGAAAACATAAGAAGCTACTAATTTGTGGCATTTCAGTCTTCCCAGGAAAATTCTGAAAGAGATGGGAATACCAGACCACCTGACCTGCCTCTTGAGAAACCTGTATACAGGTCAGGAAGCAACAGCTAGAACTGGACATGGAACAACAGACTGCTTTCAAATAGGGAAAGGAGTGAGTCAAGGCTGTATATTGTCACCTGCTTATTTAACTTTTATGTAGAGTACATCATGAGAAACCCTGGACTGGAAGAAGCTCAAGCTGGAATTAAGATTGTCGGGAGAAATATCAATAACCTCAGATAAAACTGTAGTTTACCAGGCTCTATGTCCATGGGATTTCCTAGGCTCATGAATACCAGAGTGGGTTTCCAAGTCCTTCTCTTGAAATTACATAGGGGAAATCAATGGTGTATACAGGATAGGCTAACAACAGTTCTCTGATATTTTGATTGTTCATGCGATAGGTAAAAATGAACCCTCAAAATGTATGTGTATTTTATATTTGCATGATGGTGGTGTTCAGTTGCCAAGTTGTGCCCAACTCTTTGCAATCCCATGGATTGCAGCACAACAGGCTTCCCTGCTCCTCACCATCTTCTGGAGTTTCTCCAAGTTCATGTCCATTGAATCAGTGATACCATCCAATCATCTTATCGTCTGTCATCCCCTTCTCCTTCTGCCTTCAGTCTTTCACAGCATCAGGATCTTTACCAACGAGTCAGCTGTTCACATCAGGTGGCCAAAGTATTGGAGCTTCAGCAACGTTCCTAAGATGTCAGTGTTTACTCTTGCCATCTCCTGCTTGGTCGCATCCCATTTATCTTGACTCATGGACCACACATTCCAGGTTCCTATGCAATACTTTTCTTTACAGCATTGGATTTTACTTTCATCACCAGACACCTTCACAATTGAGTGTTGTTTCAACTTTGGCCCAGCCACTTCCTTCTTTCTGGAGCTATTAGTAGTTGCCCTCTGCTCTTCCCCAGTAGCATATTGGACACCTTTCCACCTGGGAGGCTCATCTTTTGGTGTCATAACTTCTTGCCTTGTCATACAGGTCATGTGGTTTTAATAGCTAGTAAACTGGAATGGTTTGCCATTACCTCCTCCAGTGAGGTTTTGTCAGAGTTCTCCACTATGGCCAACTATCATAGGTGACCCTACACAGAATGACTCATAGCTTCATTGAGTTACACAAATCCCTTCGCCATAACAAGACAGGGATCCATGAAGGGATATACTTGCACAGTATGTGCCAAGTCACTTGAGTCAGGTCCAACTCTTTGTGACCCTATAGACTGTAGCCTGCCAGGCACCTTTGTCCATGGGAGAGAGAATAGGCAAGAATACTGGAGTGGGTTGCCATGCCCTTTTCCAGGGGAACTTACAAACCCAGTGACCAAATCCATGTCTCCTGTCTCCTGCATTGGCAGGTGGCTTCTTTACCACTAGCGCCACTGGGAAGCCCTATGCTGCTTCTGCTGCTAAGTCCCTTCAGCCGTGTCTGACTCTGTGCGACCCCATGGACGGCAGCCCACCAGGCTCCTCTGTCCCTGGGATTCTCCAGGCAAGAATACTGGAGTGGGTTACCATTTCCTTCTCCAGGAAAGCTCTATTCCAACATAATAAATATATTGTAAAGCTGAGTAAATATTTGATGAAAATAGCTTAAATTTATGTAAATTCTTTATCAACCATAAATGCCAGCTGATATGTTTCCCATAGGGTAAATGACTCATATGAAACCAGTTTCTCAAAGAATTCCTGTTGGGAGAATCCTTTATTTCCCAGCTTAACTCATACTCTAATCTCTTCCACTCTTTGAGAATCCTTATGTATATACTAGTCTTAATTTTCTACTCAATGTTATAGAAGGCACACAATACAGAGCGATCTAAAATATAGACTTATTCACATTTGCATTTGGGAAATACTTTTTATATTTGCACAGTAATTTACAATAATGTTTGGAGCAGCAAAGAAACACAAAGATTACATAAGAGAGTCAATTTAAGCATATTCTTCTATTATTTTAAACGTTTGTCTGAAGTATGGTATTTAAGATTAACTGGCCAATGACTGGTTAATTCAGAATTAAATCAGAGCAAGTTTTTTATTTAGATAGGAAACAAAGCAAAACAAAATCAACAAAAAATGATTTATATATATCTGGAACATTTTGTTTGACAAAGTAGAGTCTCATGGAAATATATTTTGTATAAATATTCTGAACAAAATATGTGACTTACCTGGAAGGTGCTGTGAAAAGGCACTTTGAATATTTGATCATTATTATTGTTTTACACAACTATTATAAAGGGTAGGGCCAAAATTAAGAAAGCATTGTTGCAATTTCTGACTTGCAATCTTAAGGTGGTATATACAAAAATAAAGTGAAGATATTTTTAACTAGTCCATTTGGGGTCATGGTGGCCAAAGAAGAATTTCAGTGGAACCAGGGATCAAGAGTACAAGCACCTTACTTCTTTCCCTAATGGGAAGCATGCACTGAAATTTGAGTTCAGGGGTCAATATTATGGCTCCAAAATCTACATTCTCTAGTTTCAAATGATTTGTCATCTTCAGGTTTACTATTGGCTCTGTGATAATGTTTTCCCTGGGTCTCAAAACTGCTAATGTATTTTTTTTTCAGGGACTGACACTTTCTTTCTTTTTTTTCTTTTTTCTTTTTTTCATTTATTTTTATTAGTTGGAGGCTAATTACTTCACAACATTGCAGTGGGTTTTGTCATACATTGACATGAATCAGCCATGGAGTTATATGTATTCCCCATCCCGGTTCCCCCTCCCACCTCCCTCTCCACCCGATTCCTCTGGGTCTTCCCAGTGCACAAGGCCCAAGCACTTGACTCATGCATCCCACCTGGGCTGGTGATCTGTTTCACTTTAGATAATATACATGCTGTTCTCTCGAAACATCCCACCCTCGCCTTCTCCCACAGAGTCCAAAAGTCTGTTCTATACATCTGAGTCTCTTTTTCTGTTTTGCATATAGGGTTATCGTTACCATCTTTCTAAATTCCATATATATGTGTTAGTATACTGTAATGGTCTTTAACTTTCTGACTTACTTCGCTCTGTATAATGGGCTCCAGTTTCATCCATCTCATTAGAACTGATTCAAATGAATTCTTTTTAATGGCTGAGTAATATTCCATGGTGTATATGTACCACAGCTTCCTTATCCATTCATCTGCTGATGGGCATCTAGGTTGCTTCCATGTCCTGGCTATTATAAACAGTGGTGCGATGAACATTGGGGTGCACGTGTCTCTTTCGGATCTGGTTTCCTCAGTGTGTATGCCCAGAAGTGGGATTGCTGGGTCATATGGCAGTTCTATTTCCACTTTTTTAAGGAATCTCCACACTGTTCTCCACAGTGGCTGTACTCGTTTGCATTCCCACCAACAGTGTAAGAGGGTTTCCTTTTCTCCACACCCTCTCCAGCATTTATTGCTTGTAGACTTTTGGATAACAGCCATCCTGACTGGCGTGTAATGGTACCTCATTGTGGTTTTGATTTGCATTTCTCTGATAATGAGTGATGTTGAGCATCTTTTCCTGTGTGTGCTAGCCATCTGTATGTCTTCCTTGGAGAAATGTCTGTTGAGTTCTTTGGCCCATTTTTTGATTGGGTCATTTATTTTTCTGGAGTTGAGCTGCAGGTGTTGCTTGTATACTTTTGAGATTAATCCTTTGTCTGTTGCTTCATTTGCTATTATTTTCTCCCAATCTGAGGGCTGTCTTTTCACCTTGCTTATAGCTTCCTTTGTTGTGTAAAAGATTTTAAGTTTCATTAGGTCCCATTTGTTTATTTTTGCTTTTATTTCCAATATTCTGGGAGGTGTGTCATAGAGGATCCTGCTGTGATTTATGTCAGAGAGTGTTTTGCCTATGTTCTCCTCTAGGAGTTTTATAGTTTCTGGTCTTACATTTAGATCTTTAATCCATTTTGAGTTTATGTTTGTGTATGGTGTTAGAAAGTGTTCTAGTTTCATTCTTTTACAAGTGGTTGACCAGTTTTCCTAGCACCACTTGTTAAAGAGACTGTCTTTTTCCCATTGTATATCCTTGCCCCCTTTGTCAAAGATAAGGTGACCATAGGTTTGTGGATTTATCTCTGGGCTTTCTAGTCTGTTCCATTGATCTATATTTCTATCTTTGTGCCAGTACCATACTGTCTTGATGACTGTGACTTTGTAGTAGAGTCTGAAGTCAGGCAGGTTGATTCCTCCAGTTCCATTCTTCTTTCTCAAGATTACCTTGGCTATTCGAGGTTTTTTGTATTTCCATACAAATTGTGAAATTATTTGTTCTAGTTCTGTAAAAAATACCATTGGTAGCTTTATAGGGATTGCATTGAATCTATAGATTGCTTTGGGTAGTATAGCCATTTTGACAATATTGATTCTTCCAATCCATGAACAGGGTATATTTCTCCATCTGTTTGTGTCCTCTTTGATTTCTTTCATCAGTGTTTTATAGTTTTCTATGTATAGGTATTTTGTTTATTTAGGTAGATATACTCCTAAGTATTTTATTCTTTTTGTTGCAATGGTGAATGGTATTATTTCCTTAATTTCTCTTTCTGTTTTCTCATTGTTAGTGTATAGGAATGCAAGGGATTTCTGTGTGTTAATTTTATATCCTGCAACTTTACTATATTCATTGATTAGCTCTAGTAATTTTCTGGTAGAGTCTTTAGGGTTTTCTATGTAGAGGATCATGTCATCTGCAAACAGAATTTCACTTCTTCTTTTCCTATCTGGATTCCTTTTACTTCTTTTTCTGCTCTGATTGCTGTGGCCAAAACTTCCAAAACTATGTTGAATAGTAGTGGTGAGAGTGGGCAACCTTGTCTTGTTCCTGATTTCAGGGGAAATGCTTTCAATTTTTCACTATTGAGGTAATGCTTGCTGTGGGTTTGTCATATATAGCTTTTATTATGTTGAGATATGTTCCTTCTATTCCTGCTTTCTGGAGAGTTTTAATTATAAATGGGTGTTGAATTTTGTCAAAGGCTTTCTCTGCATCTATTGAGATAATCATATGGTTTTTATCTTTCAATTTGTTAATGTGGTGTATCACATTGATTGATTTGCAGATATTAAAGAATCCTTGCATTCCTGGGATAAAGCCCACTTGGTCATGGTGTATGATTTTTTTAATATTTTGTTGGATTCTGTTTTCTACAGTTTTGTTAATGATTTTTGCCTCTATGTTCATCAGTGATATTGGCCTGTAGTTTTCTTTTTTTTGTGGCATCTTTGTCTGGTTTTGGAATTAGGGTGATGGTGGCCTCATAGAATGAGTTTGGAAGTTTACCTTCTTCCGCAATTTTCTGGAAGAGTTTGAGTAAGATAGGTGTTAGCTCTTCTCTAAATTTTTGGTAGAATTCAGCTGTGAAGCCATCTGGTCTTGGGCTTTTGTTTGCTGGAAGATTTCTGATTACAGTTTCGATTTCCTTGCTTGTGATGTCTCTGTTAAGATCTTCTATTTCTTCCTGGTTCAGTTCAAAACTCCTAATGTATTATTGAAGGATGTCAGGTCTAAAGGGGTTAGGAGACATAGGCTAAAGACACATTTATTGCAAAATTGAAATTATATTCAGATAAAATAAACACATTCCTGAGTAATACAGTAGTATTTGGTATCAAAGAAGGCAAGAACTTTTGATCTCTTAACTTTTGACTGGCACTCAATCCATTACATCACACCACACAATTGAAGGTATAGTTGGTTGTTTTTATCTGTTTATTTTTATTTCATTATTATTATTGTCTTTTTATTATAGTGGTTCACAAAAACTGAATACACCCAGTGTTTGTCAACAGAGGAACTCTTTGAAGATAATACACACTTGGCACAGTTGTTTCCAAAATTAGTTCATCACTAGTCACTTAAACTAAGAAAAAGTTAAATTTTAACTTGTGAGAACACCCCTAGAGATATTTCAGAAGAGATTACACATAGATAGAGAGTAAGCAGTTAAAAGACATCCAGAAAACATTGAATAATCAATGGAAAGAATATCAGTGGAATAACCTATCATTTAGGAAAAATGATATTAGAATAGTTAAGCTGCTCTTTCAACACCCCTTAAATCACTAAAAAAGAGCCTTCTGTTTTACACAATCTATTTTTAAATATCACACATTTTATTTGAAATACTATGTTTCAAAATAAAATATTACATTAAAAATTTAAAGAAGAAAATTAAAATGGACATATATAACTCAGTATATTACACTATTTTCACTCATTCTATATACAACCAAAATAAAATACAGAGATAACTATAAAATATGATACACTATATACACACTCTTGGTGAATGCCTATCATTGGAGTATTTTCATGAACAAACAAAAATGGCAAAATCTTCTGTTTTTCTTGAAATCTCTTTTTCTTTTCCTTATTTCTTCCTTCTTTCAAGTAAAAAAGAATCCTCTCAGGTAATTGTTTTCATGTCTCAGAATGTCAAAATCAGTGATAAACACATTTAAAATTTTGTTTTCAAGTTTTTCTCATCTCTTTGGTGGTGGTGGTTTAGTTGTAAATTGTGTCTGACTCTTGCAACCCCATGGACTGTAGCCTGCTAGGCTCCTCTGTCCATGGGCTTCTCTAGGCAAGAATACTGGAACAGGTTGCCATTTCCTTTTCCAGTGGATCTTCCCAACCCAGGGATCGAGCCCGGGTCTCCTGCACTGCAGACAGATTCTTTACCCACTGAGCAATAAGGGAAGCCCTCTCATCTCTTTAAGCCTTTCCTATAGGTAAAGTTGGACTTCCCAGGTGGTACTAGTGGTAAAGAATGCACCTGCCAATGCAGGAGACTTAGCAATCCCATGGACAGAGGATCCTGGTGGGCTATAGTCCATGGGGTTGCAGAGTCAGACATGACTGAATGACTTAGAAACATGCACAGGTGAAATTTAACCCCATAGACTCCCCTACATTATTGATCTCAGGATCACTCACACAAATGGGAATACAGACTTTGTTCAGTGCCTCTAGTCCAAAACAGGAAATCTGTCTTGCTCTTCTGAACATTACCTCACTGATTGTCATTATTCTAAGAAGTCATGATTATCTGTCAGTTTGAAAAAAAAAAAAAGCACAACTTAAAATTTAAGAGTTATGTTTTATTCATTAGACTTTCTTAGGACTTCAAGCCCTGGAAACAGCATCTCAAATAGCTCTGAGAGACTTGTCTGAAGAAGCAGGAAGGAAGACATGATATATAAGAGATTTTTCCACAAAAGACTGTTAGTTGCAAACCAAAGATTTGTCATTCTTAAAAGAAAACCAGATAAGATAAGGGGCTTTACTTGTGGTTCAGATGGTAAAGAATCTGCTTACAATGCAGGAAACCTGGGTTCGATTCCCAGGTCAGGAAGATCTCCTGGAGAAGGGAATAACAACCCACTCCAATATTCTTGCCTGGAGAATCCCATTTACAGAAGAGCCTGGTGGGCTATTGTTCATGGGACATGACTGAGCAGCAAACACTTCCAGGTACATTGAGGAATTTAGTGCTATTCTACGTATGGAAGATTCAAGAGTCTGGGTTCACTGAAATTGTTCCTTTGATATACGCCTTAGCTATTTGGGGCCAGTGTCCTGTGGTTTCTCATCCTGAGTCTCCCTGGAAACATCTTTGGGGGTGACTGCAGCAGCTGACTGGACTTGGACTTGGCAGGGAACAGCCCCCCATCTATATCCTTAGTTCCCTTGGGGCTCACTGCTTAGGTGGCTATAGTGAAGTAAAGTGAAAGTGGCTCGGTCGTGTCCGACTCTTTGTGACTCCATGGACTATACAGTCCATGAAATTCTCTAGGCCAGAATACTGGAGTGCATAGCCTATCCCTTTTCCAGAGGCTCTTCCCAACCCAGGGATCGAACCCAGGTCTCCCACATTGCAGGCAGATTCTTTACCAACTGAGCTATTAGGGAAGCCTATATTGTGGTGGCTATGTTGTGATGTAACACCCTTTGTGCACAGATATGGCAGGCAATATTTTAGTTCTCATATCACATATCTCATATCTCATATCATCACAACATATCCATAATCCAACAATGGGCAATGGGGTTTCTACCCTACCTAGGATGATTCTTTTCCTTTTTCTCCCCTGGTATTGAAAGACACTGCTAAGCAAAATCCCTTTGTAGCAGAGTTTTCATTCACTTATGTAAATACAGTTTTCACCAACACTCATCAAATACAATGGTGAAGCAGAAAGGCCTGAATACTTAATATCAGTTACTGAGGCAAAAAGTTAATACGAATATTGATATTAGTTCATGTATAGACAAGGGAAACCATAATTAAATATTTGCTCTTAATTGTTATCATGCCACTTTTCTTTCAACTCTTGCAAAGTGCCAAGCACAAAAACAAGTATCGCTTATCAGTTAACTAATATATTCATTGATGTGAATAATAAATCAATGACAAAAGGCAACAGTATCTAAATTAATTCATGCTCAACATCAAATGAATAGTTAATAGGATTTTTAGCTTGATTTGTAATTTACTAGAAAGTGCTATAACAACATATACTTAACAGTGATATGAATATACTTATAAATATTAATGTTGATATGAACTGTAATCTTGTAGGAAAACAATACAGTATTTTAAAGACAAGGGTACAAACTGATTTTCATTATCTGCCTTTATTTAAAACAATAAAACATAGAGTGTAGCATTATTTATGTTGATTCTCAGACAATAATTTATTCTCTCACCTAGCATCTGGCTAAGTTTTTAACTAGCTAATTTCTTAAAGAATGCAAATGTGTTTAAAAGTCCTTTACAAGCTTTACTTAGAAAACCACCATAAATGTTTTTAATTTATATTCCAGAGATGAAGGTCTTCTGCTTTTGACAATTCAATTTTTTGAACATCATACTTTGGAATTATTTTAATGTCATTACATTCACATATCTGTTTGCCTGTGATCATTTTGTTATTTTGGCTAACGGAGCCAAGGAGAAAGAATTCCGACTGCTTGCGCACTTCAGAAACGGCATGCTGTTGTTGAGATAAGAACGGTCTTATGTTTTTGTCCATTATCACCCTGTCAGAGTCTGTCCTTAATATAATCTATAATTTCATATAAAGCAAGCATTAGTTCAAAAATTAAATCTAGTTTATATCTGTATTAAAATTGTAAAGAATTTATTAGATCAGTGGAAAATGTACAGTTTGTGGAATAAATATCATTTAAAAACTATGATAGCTAAAAAGGTCTGATTCAAATGAAGTATCTTTAGGAACTGTGGAAGATTTATAGAAACAAAGAAATTATTTGAAGAAAGTTTCAAATTAAAATCAATCTTGACCAGAAAGACACTGGGTTTTAAAATGAAATACATAAGAATGATTGTGATTCAGATATAGACTATAGTTATAGAAATAACTCACAAAAGAAAATGTAGACAATAAAGTCAACAGTAATATATTTCAATGTCACACTCATTACTGATTTTAGATACATTTATTTAAAGAAACTTTATAATTTAAAAAGAACTTGGAAACAATAGAATGATTACTTTGAAAGAAAAATAAAATGTTTAAACAATTTTTTGAAAATTATAATCTGGATTATTTTTAGGAAATTGTGCCATATAACTCCACTTAGGATAAAATGTCTGATGCATAATAAAATTGTTGAAGTAACTCATAAAAATAATTACAATACTGTGAAGCATAACTTTTTCTTAATTACGAAATATCACAAACATTGAAAAGCCTTGTTTTTCCATTTTATATGAAGTGTAATGTTATTGTTAATAATATAATTGTTAAATAGCAAGAAAGTCCTTAGTACTTAATATGCTCAGTTCAGTTCAGTCACTCAGTCGTGTTCAACTCTTTGTGACCCCATGAACAGTAGCCTGCCAGGCTCCTCTGTCCTTGAAATTCTCCAGGCAAGAATACTGGAGTAGGTTCCCATTTCTTTCTCCAGGGGATCTTCCCAACCCAGGAATTGAATCCAGGTCTCCTGCATTACAGGCAGATTCTTTACCATCATAGCAAAGATTTAAAAAAAAAAAAGTATATTATTTTTAGGAAACTGATAACCTTTACAATGGAGAAAAGACAACCTGAATAATACAAAATACAGTTAAGAATGCAAGAAATTATTTCAAAAACTATGGGGAGAGTGCAAAATGATACTTTGGAATACAGTTTGACAGTTTCTTCCACTTCTCAAGCAATCCAGCAATCACACTTTTTGGTATCTACATAGAGAAGTTGAAAACATGTCCACACAAAAGCCTGCACAAAGATTTTATAGTAGTTTTAGTCATAATTTTCAAAACTTGGAAGCAATCAACCTGTCCTTTAGTAGAAAAACAGATAAAATGGGCTGTATATCCAGACAGTGGAATGTTATTCAGCACTAAAAGTAAATGAGCTATCAAGACAGAAAACAAACAAACAAACAAGCATGGAGATGAACCTTAAGTGCATACTGTATTTGAAAGAAGCCAATGGGAAAAGGATACATACTGCACGATTCCAGTGTTGGGGAGAGAAGGATGAATAGACTGAACACAGAGTTTTAGGGAGTAAAACTACTCTGTACGATACTATCATTGTGGATACATATCATTACGTTGTTGCTATTCAGTTGCTATGTCATATCTGAATTATTCAGTTGCTCTGTCATGTCTGACTCTTTGTGACCCCCATGGAAGGTAGCCTGACAGGCTCCTCTGTCGCTGAGATTTCCCAGACAAGAGTCCTGGAGCTGGTTGCCATTTTCTTCTCCAGGGAATCTTCCCAGATCAGGGATTGAACATCTGTTTCAGGGATTGAACATCTGTTTCATGCATTGACAGGTGAGTCATGAGGGAAGCCCAGCAATTATAAACTAGGCATTAGAAAAGACTGATGCTGGGAAAGATTGAAGGCAGGAGGAGAAGGGGACGCCAGAGGATGCGATGTTTGGATGGCATCACCGATGCAATGGACATGAGTTTGAGTAAACTCTGGGAGATGGTGATGGACAGGGAAGCCTGGTGTGCTGCAGTCCATGGGGCCACAAAGAGTCAGACACAACTGAGCAACTGAACAACAAATAAGAAACAAAGATATATTAGAGTAGATATACAGTCCTGCTCTTTCTTTACACATATTCTTACTTGAGAGTCTATAGCCCTGCTGATTTATTAAATCAGTAGTTCATCTACACAAGAGTAAAAACAGAATCTTTGCTCTGGGCTCATTCATTATATAAGGATTTTACTTAAGTCTCCTAACGCTTGGGCTCCATTTCTAGCACTTAGAGTTCTGGAGAAATCTGTTACCAGAGTCTGCATCTTCCATCTAAACTTTGAATCAAGGGACACAGTGAGCTACACAGCCCCTTCTACAGTCAAGGAACATGGGACAAATGAAAAAGCCAACGAAGTATCCAGTGAAATCAGTGGATACATTTGTCCAAGTGTCTTAAAATGTACAACATCAAGAGTGATCTCTAATGTAAACTGTGGACATTGGGTGACAATGATGTGTCAGTATAGGTTCATTGATTATAACAAATGTACCCTTATGATATGGGATAACAGATAAGTCTGTAGCTATGTAGGGAGGGGTAGGAAGTATATGGGCAATCTCTGTACCTTCTGTCCCACTTTGCAGTGAACCTAAACTGTTTTAAAATGTAAAATCTATTTTAAAGAAAAGACAATGTGGAAACGCATACTGGAATTTACTTCCTTTCATAGTTGCTAAAAAGGGTATAGAATAGGTTAAAATCAAGGAGACTTCAGAAGCATTTAGAGTCCTTCAACAGACACAAATGAAGAGACTATCCTAGATAGTTTATCATGCATCCAAGTGTTTAAAAGCAGTGTCCGCAGCTGCAAAGCTCCCGCACCTCCTTGTAACTCAGAATATTGTTGAGATGGGGAGGGGCTTGGTGGATGAGATTGTGAATCATTGATAGCTCTGGCTAACTTTTTTGTTGTTTTGTTTTAAATTTTCATAAAAGGGGGGAAAATGCAGCCCTGGGATCAACCATTCAGAAAGGGGGAAAAAATTGTATAGGAAAGAGGGACCTGGAGAAAGTATGGACACCTCTGAGTTGAGTGGAAAAAGTAGTGGTGCCAAGATGACCCAGTGGTGGAGACTTCACTTTCTGGTGCAGGGGTATGGGTTCGATCCCTGGTCGTGGAGCTAAGATTCTGCATGCCTTGTGGCCCCAAATCCTAAACATTAAAAAAAAAGAAGAAGCAATGTTGTACAAATTCAGTAAAGAGTTTAAAAATGGTCCATATCAAAAAGACAAAAAAAAATAAATAAAAATAAAAAAGTTACTCAGAGTGACCTTTCCTCTAACTTGTTCTGAGAGAACTGCAGAAATCTTCCAGCCCTGAAAACAAGAATATGGCAAAGACCTAGGGACTGAGGACTCTGGCAATAGATGCTTTCTCCTGTTCTTCACTCAAAATGGCTTCTATGATCATGCGAAAAAACAGGTTAGTCTTGTAATAGTCTTATTACCCACTTGCCCCTGGCATTATGAATATACTTTATCTTCTTCTCCCATTCATTTTTCTGAGGAGTTTTTCAGTAAAAGAAATGAATAGGAATTTCTAGATTTTCTAAACCATGACAGAGTTTAGTCTTAAAAGTTCTGACCTGACAGGAGAGGAGTTTGGGGGAGAATGAATTCATGTATATGTATTGACGTGTTCCTTTGTCGTTCATCTGAAAATATGGCATCATAGTTAATCGGTTATATTGTTCTGTTTATTGCTAAGCCGCCAAGTCCTGTTTGACTCTTTTGCAGCCTCATGGACTGTAGCCCTCCAGGCTCCTTTGTCGGTGGAATTCTCTAGGCAAGAATACTAGAGTGGGTTATCATTTCCTTTTCCAAGGAATCTTCACCACCCAGGTATCCAACCCATGTCTCCTGCATACCCCAACACAAAAGACATTCTTTTTTTAATCGCCCTGAATCCTGAGTATTAATCTCAGCCATAGGTATTATATAACAGTTTGAAAATAAATACTCCACTAATACAAAATGTTTGACAAACTACTTTATCATTGCATGGTCTTGATGGACGTGATGGATTGATGATATACGTTTAAGTTAAACTGCTATTAGTTTCTCTTAGAGCATATCAATGCCCTAGAGAGTGAAAGATACTTGTTTGTGTTATTTTAAAGTATTTGAACAAATCACTATTTTTAGGTCTCCAAAACATTGCATGTTAGTTTTATTTTAAAATCAGCAAGGAGCCAATTCTGTATCATGATTGGTACGTACATTTTCCTTTTCAATTATATTAATCCTAATTTACAACTGCTGATAGTGTGTTATCTTTTGGAAATGAATGCAAATGACTTCCTGTAATAGATCATTAAATATTTGCCTTTTATCAGAATACAGTTAATTTACCTGCTGAAAAGTACAGCATCCAACTACAGGAAATTATAAAAGTAAAAAACATCAGTTGTGAGAAAAATAGCCAGGAACCTCTTCCCATTTTGCACACCAAGTAGCATTTGGTAGTATGTGAAAACTGTTATTTAAGGCAAAGAAATATGGTTGTCCTGTCTCTATTTCTGCTGCATTTATTGGACATGGCAAAAACGAGTGACTCTTTCCTGTTGTTGCTGTTGTTTAGTTGCTAAGTCGCATCCAACTATTTGTGACCTTATGGATTTTAGCTCCCTATGTCCCTCTGCCCATGGGATTTTCCAGGCAAGAATACTAGAATCGGTTGCCATTTTCTTCTTCAGGGGAGCTTCCCAAACCAAGGACTGAACTTGTGTCTCCTGCTTGGCCGGTGGAATCTTTATCACAGAGCCAACTGGGAAGCCCAGTTCTTTCCTACCACAGACTTATTTTTAAATTTCATCTCTTCATCCCTCAAATTTGCTACATCAAATGTTTTACTAGCTCTATAATTAATTATTACATATATACAAAAAGAGCACCACTTGAAGAGCACATCTAAATGAATTCTCAGCAAGTAACAATGTGTGAGCTGGACCATAAAGAAGGCTGAGCAACAAAGAATTGATGCTTTCAAGCTGCGGTGCTGGAGAAGACTCTTGAGAGTCCCTTGCATGCAAGGAGATCAAGCCAGTCAATCCTAAAGGAAATCAACTCTGAATATTCATTGGAAGGACTGATGTTGAATCTGAAGCTCCAATACTTTGGTGACCTGATGCAAAGAGCCTACTCATTAGAAGAGACCCTGATATAGGGAAAGATTGAAGACAGGAGGAGAAGGGGGCAACAGAGGATCAGATGGTTGGATGGTATCACCAACTCAATAGACATGAGTTTGATCAAATTCAGGGCGATGGTGAAGAACAGGGAACCCTGGCATGCTGCAGTCCCTGGGGTTGCAAAGAGTCAGATACAACCAAGTGACTGAACAACAACTACGTGTGGCCAGTACCAGTAAACCATCCCTGATCCCTGGAGAGCTCCCCAGGTCCCTTCTCATCATCAATGTATGTTACAAACTGCACACTGAGGATACAAGAATATTAATTTTGCCTGTTAATGAATTGTATGTATATTATATCCTCAGTTCATTTCCTTTTCTTAAAAAAATAGCTTATGAAATTCATCCACATGCCTTTGGTTATTATAGCTCATACAGTTTGACTGCAGTTTTCAGATTCATTGTGTGAACACACCCAAAGTTCTTTACCCATTTCACTGTTGAAGGACTTTTAACTATTTTGATCTGGATATAATTTTGTATGAAGCTGCTACGAACACCCTTGTATCTGATCCTTTCGAACATGTGTTGCACTTCTCTTGAAAATTGCAGAAGAGGATAGTGAGGTCTTTGATTATGAATAATTCAGCTTTAGTAGATACTGCTGAACAGTTTTCAGAAGATTGTAGCAATTTATACCCTCACTATTTGAGCATTCTGGTACCTTCTCTTTTATAGCTAACACTTGTTATTATATTCCTTTTTATTTTAGTCATTTTGATGCTTTGAATTGTGTTTTTAATGTGCATTTCCATGATGATTTATAAAGTTGAGTAACTTTTCACATGGTTATTGTGATTTGAATATATTTTCTGAACTGCCTGAATATTTTGCTCATTCTTCTACAGGATTTTCTGAATTTTTCTCATTGATTTGCAGTTGTGCCTTTATTATTTGGATGCAAATATTTAGTTAGATATTTCTTCTGCAGTATCTTCTTCCACTTTGAGGTTTTTTTTTTTTCCCCCTCAATGATATCTTTTGATGAACGGTAAATCTTCTTCTTAGCATAATCCAAAAACAAGATTAAACATTTTTCTTCCTGTTTTAGAATGAGTACTCCCCTCTCCCACACTAAAACAATGGAAATGTTCTCCTATATATTCTTCTGGAACCTTTATTGTTTTACTTTTATATTTAGATGTGCAATTGATCTGCGTACGTGCATGCTAAGTCACTTCATTCGTGTCTAGTTCTTTGTGACCCTACAGACTATAACCCACCAGGCTCCTCTGTCCATAGGATTCTCCAGGCAAGAATACTGGAGTGGGTTGCCATGCTGTCCTCCAGGGGAACTCCCCCACCCAGGGATGGAACCCTCGTCTCTTATGTCTACTGCATTGGCAGGTGGGTCCTTAACCACTAGTGTCACCCGGGAAGTCCCTAGGATTAATTATTTTGTATAGCATGCAGTAAGAATTGATAAATATTGGACATCTAAATGATGGATCAAAAAGTCAATAAGTTCTTGTATATATGAAATTTGCTAAGAGGATTGATCTTAGGTGT
The DNA here is from genome assembly GCF_023699985.2 of Odocoileus virginianus. Taxonomy (NCBI): domain Eukaryota; kingdom Metazoa; phylum Chordata; class Mammalia; order Artiodactyla; family Cervidae; genus Odocoileus; species Odocoileus virginianus. The sequence goes on from NC_069687.1 coordinate 11,007,718, forward strand.
TCTCATCACACACAAGATAATCACAACATTGGGAAGTAATGAGTATGTTAATTAGTTTCATTGTAATAACAACTTCATGATGTATACACATGTAAAAACAATGCATTGTACCTTAACATACAATTTTTGTCAGTTATATTAGTACTTCAATATAACTGGCATGGGGGAGGGAAAGACAGTCTGTTATCATTTCATATTTACATTGTATCTTAGTCAGTTTGGGTTGCTATAACAAGTGATCAAAGACAGGATGGCTTATAAACAGTGAGGTTTGTCTCTTACAGTTCTAGAGGCTGGAAGTTTTAGATAGAACTGCCAGTGTGACGCGGATCTGGGAGAGCTCTTTCTGGTTTAATCATAAGGCTGCTTTCTCCTTATGTCCTCAAGTGGCAGAAAGAAAGGAAGGAAGCCCTCTGGGGTCTCTTTTATAAGGGCACTAATCCTATTCATAAGGGCTTTATCCGTACGGCTTAAATGACCTCTGAAATTCCTCATCTCCAAACCCACACTTTCTAAGTTAGCTTCTTACCATTCAGATTTCTGGGAGACACAAACATTCAGCCCACTGTACACAAATTTTTTTAAATATTCTATATGGAATTCTCTGTTTTCTATTTATTTATTGCCATTTTATTTAATACATACTTCACCATTTTTGAAGTAGATGAACCCATGCCTAAAACAAGGGTTCATGCAAAATAGAGAAATGTGAATAGTTACTGAAAAAATAAGAAAAACGCTGTAATATTCACTTGATTTCAGCATTGGAAAGTGCCTCAAAATAAAGAAAATGGTCATAAAATTTAAATTAGCAAAATGCTATAAGAAGAATGATCAAACTACCACACAAATTACACTCACACGCTAGTAAAGTAATGCTTAAAATTGTCCAAGCCAGGCTTCAGCAATACGAGAACTGTAAATTTCCAAATGTTCAAGCTGGTTTTACAAAGGCACAGGAACCAGAAATCAAATTGCTAACATCCGATGGATCATTGAAAAAGCAAGAGAATTCCAGAAAAACATTTATTTCTGCTTTATTGACTATGCCAAAGCCTTTGAATGTGTGGATCACAATAAACTGTGGAAAATTCTGAAAGAGATGGGAATAACAGACCACCTGACCTAGCTCTTGAGAAACCTGTATGCAGGTCAGGATATAACAGAACTGGACATGGAACAACAGACTGGTTCCAAATAGGAAAAGGAGTTCGTCAAGGCTGTATATTGTCACCCTGCTTATGTAACTTATATGCAGAGTACATCATGAGAAATGATCTGGATGAAGCACAAGCTGGAATCAAGATTGCCAGGAGAAATATCAATAACTTCAGATATGCAGATGACACCACCCGCATGACAGAAAGTGAAGAGGAACTAAAAAGCCTCTTGATGAAAGTGAAAGAGGAGAGTGAAAAAGTTGGCTTAAAGCTCAACATTCAGAAAACCAAGATCATGGCATCTGGTCCCATCACTTCATGGTAAATAGATGGGGAAACAGTGGAAACAGTGGCTGACTTTAATTTTCTGGGCTCCAAAATCACTGCAGATTGTGATTGAAGCCTTGAAATTAAAAGATGCTTACTCCTTGGAAGGAAAGTTATGACCAATCTAGGCAGCATATTAAAAAGCAGAGACATTCCTTTGCCAACAAAGGTTTGTCTGATAAAGGCTATGGTTTTTCCAGTGGTTATGTTTGGATGTGAGAGTTGGACTAGAAAGAAAGCTGAGCACCAAAAATTGATGCTTTTGAACTGTGGTGTTGGAGAAGACTCTTGAGAGTCCCTTGGACTGCAAGGAGATCCAACCAGTCCATCCTAAAGGAGATCAGTCCTGGGTGTTCATTGGAAGAACTCATGCTGAAGCTGAAACTCCAATACTTTGGCCACCTGATGCAGAGACCTGACTCATTTGAAAAGACCCTGATGCTGGGAAAGATTGAGGGCAGGAGGAGAAGGGGACGACAGAGGATGAGATGGTTGGATGGCATCTCTGACTGAATGGACATGGGTTTGGATGGACTCCAGAAGCTGGTGATGGACAGGGAGGCCTGACATGCTGAGATTCATGGGGTTGCAAAGAGTCAGACATGACTGAGCAACTTAACTGAACTGAACCGATAAACACTGTCATGGAGGTAAAACAAACATTTAAAAGGTAATAATCCTTCCAAATTCTCCAAGCCAGGCTTCAACAGTATGTAAACCGTGAACTTCCAGATATCCAAGCTGGATTTAGAAAAGGCAGAGGAACCAGAGATCAAACTGCCAACATCTGTTTGATCATTGAAAAAGCAAGAGAGTTCCAGAAAAATATCTACTCTGCTTTATTGACTATGCCAAAACCTTTGACTGTGTGAATCACAACAAACTGTGGAAAATTCTGAAAGAGATGTGAATACCAGACCACCTGACCTGCCTCCTGAGAAATCTGTATGCAGGTTAAGAAGCAACAGTTAGAACTGGACATGAACTGGTTCCAAATTGGGAAATGAGTAAGTCAATGCTGCATACTACCACCCTGCTTATTTAACTTATATGCAGAGTACATCATAAGAAATGCTGGACTGGATGAAGCAAAAGCTGGAATCAAGATTGCTGGGAGGTATGTCAATAACCTCAGATAAACAGATGACATCACCATTATGGCAGAAAGTGAAGAGGAACAAAAGAGTCTCTTGATGAAAGTGAAAGAGGAAAGTGAAAAAGCTAGCTTAAAACTCAATTTTCTAAAAAACTAAGATCATAGCATCTGGTCCCATCACTTCATGGCAAATAGATGGGGAAACAATGGAAATAGTGACAGACCTAAATTTTGAGGGCTCCAAAATCACTGCAGATGGTGTTTGCAGCTATAAAATTAAAAGATGCTTACTCCTTGAAAGAAAAGTTATGACCACCCTAGAGAGCATACTAAAAAGCAGAGATATTACGTTGCCAACAAAGGTCCATCTAGTCAAAGCTATGGTTTTTCTAGTTGTCATGTATGGATGTGAGCATTGGACTATAAGGAAAGCTGAGTGCTGAAGAATTGATGCTTTTGAACTGTGTTGTTGGAGAAGACTCTTGAGAGTCCCTTGGGCTGCAAGGAGATCCAAACAGTCCATCCTAATGGAAATAAATCCTGAATATTCATTGGAAGGACTGATGCTGAAGCTGAGCTACAATCCTTTGGCCACCTGATATGAAGAACTGACTCATTGGCAAAGACCGTGATGCTGAGAAAGATTGAAAGCAGGAGGAGAAGGGGGCGGCAGGGATGAAATGGTTGGATAACATCACCGACTTAATGGACATACGTTTGAGCAATCCCTGGGAGTTGGTGATGGACTGAGAAGCCTGGCGTGCTTCAGTATATGGGGTTGCAAAGAGCCACACATGACTGAGCCACTGAGCTGAACTGAACTGAATAATATAATTATGCAAGCCTTGTTTTAGACATGTTATTGTATAAAGTTCCACTATTAATAAAAGCTGTATATATTTTGTGTTCTACTCTTCCTGGTTTCCATGACACCTTTGTCTTAGAAAAAAGAACCCTGATGATCATAAATGTTTAAACAATACAATTCAAAAGTGTCAGAAGTTCTACTCTAGGTCATTGTGCTCCTATGTTCAGCTCAGTTCAGTTCAGTCACTCAGTCGAGTCAGTCTCTTTGTGACCCCATGAACTGCCACACGCCAGGCATTCCTGTCTATCACCAACTCCCGGAGTCCACTCAAACCCATGCCCAGTGAGTCAGTGATGCCATCCAACCATCTCATCCTCTGTTGTCCCCTTCTCCTCCTGCCCTCAATCTTTCCAGCACCAGGGTCTTTTCAAATGAGTCAGCTCTTTGCATTGGGTGGCCAAAGTATTGGAGTTTCAGCTTCAACATCAGTTCTACCAATGAACACCCAGGACTGATCTCCTTTAGGATGGACTGGTTGGGTCTCCTTGCAGTCCAAGGGACTTTCAAGAGTCTTCTCCAGCACCACAGTTCAAAAGCATCAATTCTTTGGCACTCAGCTTTCTTTCTAGTCCAACTCTCACATCCAAACATGACCACTGGAAAAACCATAGCCTTGATCAGACGGACCTTTGTTGGCAAAGTAATGCCTCTGCTTTTTAATATGCTGCCTAGATTGGTCATAACTTTCATTCCAAGGAGTAAGGGTCTTTTAATTTCAAGGCTGCAATCAACGTCTGCAGTGATTTTGGAGCCCAGAAAAATAAAGTCAGCCACTGTTTCCACTGTTTCCCCATCTATTTGCCATGAAGTGATGGGACCAGATGCCATTATCTTGGTTTTCTGAATGTTGAGCTTTAAGCCAACTTTTTCATTCTCCTCTTTCACTTTCATCAAGAGGGTCTTAGTTCTTCTTCACTTTCTGCCATAAGGGTGGTGTCATCTTGTATTTGAGAAAGGTAGAAGGGGAAAAATTTAAGGAAGTATTAACCAAGACACTGACTGAGTCAATATTTTATGAACCATGATTTATTGTCAATTTATTGTACTCAGTTTATTAGCCAGAAAATGGCAGTTAAAACTGATTTTATCTTTTATCAAATCTGTTACCATATTGTTCACCAAACACATTGTTCCTAAAAATAGTGAATCTAAATAGCTGTAAATTTCAGAGAATTGAGAAGGTGAGAATAATGTAGACAGAAAGAAATCCACTTAGTCTTAATCTTATTATTTTCATAACTCTTCCATTTATGGTCAAAATTTATTAAGGTCAAAATCAGGGAGAGTGAAACATATATTTATAAGACTAAGCCTGAAATCCCTCTAAAACATGGAACTAAAAACAGAATGAATGAGTCTATGCCTCACTTTCTTTCCATAAAGTAAGTTCCATGACGTGGAAAAATATGACAATGAGTAAGAGAATCTTTTAGTTTATGGAGAGGAGTCTTGGCAAAATAACTGAAAGGAAGAAAGACAAATTATACAAAGCACAAAAATCTTTTTCAAAGAAAATAAATAGCTGTTCTTTCAATATGGAGTCCAGTGTAATTTATATGGCACCAGGATTCTGGTTATTCTCCAAGACATGGCTCCCTGTTCAGTGGTCAGTCTCTAGAACTGGACTGATCAGATATTGCTGATACCATGCATTACCTACACACCTGTCCTCACAGACACCTGCCTCCCACATGTGTCTTCAGGCAAAAACAGGAATGGTTTGAAAAGAGGGAACCTAACATCCATACAAGTCATTTTGAATTCCTAATAATGGTGAACATTCACTCAAATGTGTCATAATGAGATTCCCACAAAATGAAAAGACCCTTTTACCCTCACTCATTCTCAGAGATTCATCCACAAATTTTATTTCTAGCCTTCCAAGTTGTTGCTGATTTTCCTATCTTATCCTTTCTGGATTCCTGATTATTCAGCTACATGTCTAATGACTGCTGGAAATAACTGCTGCCTTGTCTCCTTGAGGCAAAGTGAATAATCAGATGCACCACTAGTAACTACCTACATCCTGTGAGGTTAAATCCCTTCCTCACTGTCCTTCAGGGAAGAGCCTATATGAAAGTGCAATGCCACAGTCTTCCCATTTTGGGTGATATCTGCATACATGTGGAATTGCTGGTAAACAAATCATGTTTTTCTTCTAACATTTCCTTCATGCACTGACAGCAAAAATCTCAATGAGGCATAAGAGGACAAAAGAAGTGTCAATATAGCAGCAGGCATTGTCATGGAGTCTAACTCACTTGCTCTTTCTACTGATGTTTGCCTTCAGAATTTCCTCAAGCTCTACGTCATACATGACAATTTCACTTAAGGCTGGATTTTTTCTGGGATCACCCAACTTGATAACTTTGTCTGTCAAATACTCTCCAAATAATAATGAAGAGCTCAGGTCTCTTAGTTTCTTGTGGCAATGCCTCAGATATATGTGCTCAGTTGTTCAGTCATGTCTGACTCTTTGTGACCCCATGGCCTGCCAGGATTTTCTGCCCAAGAAATTTTCCAGGCAAGAATCGTGAAGTGGATTCTCATTTCCTTTTCCATGCATATAACAAGATAGAAAATGTCTTTGGTTTTGTTCCTGCAAAATAAATGAATAGTTAAGTATAGAAGCAGTCACTTCTTTATTCAAAATCTAAAGCATCTTAGTGCAGTTTTCCAGAGCTTTATACCCTCATGCTACCTAAATCTGTTGAAGAACATTTTCTTCCACTTGGCACCTATTAAAAAAGCAAGTGTTGTATAATGTGGAAAACAACATGAAACAAATAAACAAAGCTATTGGAAGATCTCCAATGTGATACGTTCCTTCAGAATTCAAAGACGTCTATTAGAATTTGTACATTCTTTTGTGGTAGGGCTGAATTTATACTTCATCCTGAAGTCTGCCTGCAATGCGGGAGACCGAAGCTTGATGCCTGGGTCAGGAAGTTCCCCTGAGAAGGAACAGCTCCCCACTTCAGTAATTTTGGATTTCTGTGGTGGTTCAGATGGTAAAGACTCCACCTGTAATGTGGGAAACCTGGGTTTGATCCCTGGGTTGGGAAGATCCCCTAGAGGAGGGCATGGCAACCCACTCCAGGATTCTTGCCTGGAGAATTCCATGGACAGAGGAACCTGGTAGGCTACAGTCCATGGGATCGCAAAGAGTTGGACACGACTGAGCGACTAAGCACACACTTGATGTCTCAAAACATTTGAAATCTCATAAACTCTAAAATCATAAGAGTACGACAGGGCTATCTGCTGTCACCCTGTTTGTTTAACCTATACGCTGAGTACATCATGAGAAAAGCTGGGCTGGATGAGTTACAAGCTGGAGTAAAGATAGATAGGAGAAACGTCAATAGCCTCAGATATGTGGATGATACAACTATTATGCAGAAATCAAAAAGGAAGTAAAGAGCCTCTTGAGGGTTAAGGAGGAGAATGAAAAAGCTGGCTTAAAACTAAATATTAAAAAAAAAAAACTAAGATCATGGCATCCAGGCTCATTACTTCATGGCAAATAGAAGGGGAAAAGGTGTACATAGTGACAGAGTTCCTCTCCTTGGGCTCTAAAATCACTGTGGATGGTGACTGCAGCTATGAAATCAGAAAATGATTGCTTCTTGACAGGAAAGCTATGACAAACCTAGACAGCATTTTCAAAAGAAGAGACATTACTCTGCTGACAAAGGTCTGTATAGTTAAGGCTATGGTCTTCCCAGTGGTCATATACAATTGTGAGAGCTGAACCATAAAAAAGGCAGAGCATTAAAGAATTGATACATTCAAACTGGTGCTAGAGAAGACTCCCGAGGATCCCTTGGATGGAAAGGAGATCCAACCAGTCAATCCTAAAGGAAATCAGTCTTGAATATTCATTGGAAGGACTGATGCTTAAGCTCCAATACTTTGGCCACCGGATGTGAGGTGTTGACTCATTGGAAAAGACCCTGATGTTGGGAAAGATTGAACGCATGAGAAGGAGACAACAGAGGATGAGATGGTTGAATGGCATCTTTGACTCAATGGACATGAGTTTGAGCAAACTTCAACAGTTGGTAATGGACAGTCAAGCTTGGCCTACTGCAGTTCATGGGGTCACAAAGAGTTGGACAGGACTGAGTGACTGAACTGAACTGAACTGAGAGTCAATCTACAAGTCCAGGAATTTCCAAATTTCTACTCTCACGTTCCATGATGCATGTTGTGTTAATCCATGGACTCTCAAAATGTGTGAAATGGAAAATTACTAACTATCCAATTCAGCTATTATCAAGTCTATATCCAGTATTGTTTTTTGCATACATATATGTAATCTTTATCCAAGATTACTTTGGTTGGTGGTTGAATCACTAAGTTGTGTCTGATCCTTGTGACCCAATATGCTATAAACTCTCACACTGCTCTGTCCATGGGATTTCCCTGATAAGAATATTGGTATGGGTTTCCTTCTTCAGGGGATCTTCCTGATCCAAGTATCAAAGTTGCATCTCCTACATTGCAGGTGATTTCCTGCATTGCAGGCAGATTCTTTACCAATGGTGCCACCAGGGAAGCATATATATATATATGAAACTATTGTTATTCAGTCATAAATTGGTGTCTGACTCTTTGTGATCCTATGAACTGCAGCACACCAGGCTTCCTGGTCCTTCAATATCTCATCAAATTTGTTCAAAGTCATATCCATTGAATCAGTGATGTGCTATTTATGTATATATATATGCACATATATGTGTGTATGTATATTTTAATAGATATAAGTAATCTCCATACAAAATTATATACAAATTAAATCAAACCATTCTTCTCAAATGCACGTTTCTTTGTTTATCCTTTAGAGCTATCTACAGGGTCTAATTCAAATTCTGAATATAACCTCTCTATTTTCTTTTTCTCAAAGCTTTCTCACAAGTCTCTACTTCCCCTTCTTCCATTTTTTTGTCTACTTTTTAATTTTATCCTATTCTCACTTTTTCTATATATTCTCAAGAGCACCATGAGAATTGAATCTAATGCACCTTGTTACCTCATTTCTATGATAAAATAAATAGAAATAAACTTACAAAAAAATCTGTGAAAAGGAAGCTCCCTGTTTGCCAAGGATTATTGTGTAACATTTTTGCATGGAATTATTTTTTAATTAATTAGGATAACATTTTAAATATTTAATTATGCAAAGCAAACATAGAATGCAAACAAGCCTGAATGATGGAATAATTGAGGATGTGAGTATATTATTCAGCAGGGGGATTTTTAAGACTGCATTTATATGGGGAAAATAGCTAAATTTGGGTTAGTTGAGGTATAGCTTGAGGACTGTTTTGATTTTTTCAAAGTCATTTACCCTAGAATGAGATTTAGCTGCTAAATCAAGAAAAGGGAAAGTATAGCAATAATCTCTTAAAGTAGTTGGGAATAGACTTAGGTAGAGCCACATGCTCTGTGAAAGTATTATCAGGTTTAGTTGTGGTGGACCACAGAGAATCCCAGTTGGTTAGTTTCTTTTATTTAAAATTTCCTAGTTCTAATTTGATTGAGAATTATTAAGTAAGATGGAATAATGCTCTTTAAGACTAGACTTTATAATAATGGATCTTTCCATCAATGTCAGCACAACTAAATGATACTGGGTTGGCCAAAAAGTTCATTTGGGTTTTTCCATAGCTATTAAGGAAAAATCTTAGTGAGTTTTTGGCTAACTCAATGGTTTTAAATCCGTAGTAAGATAATTACCTTCAGTTGTCATAGACCAAACCATCACTTCATCTAAAGAGTTGCCTCAAACACTTTTTTTAGGGAAAACTCACTTACAAAATACCACAAAGCATGTTTATTTCCCTTTAGATTTAGTACCAGAAGGTTAATAGGATTATAGTGTATCAGATGTGTCATGAAAACATTGTTTTTCAGTGATAAATTCTACATGCTAATTTATACTTCCTTATCTTGTCTGCAGCAAAGTAATCCTAGAGTATATAAAACTACATTAGAATGATTGCTCAAGGGGAATAAATGTATTTTAACATTTTCTTGTCCCTGAGATATCTATTTTAATGTGCTTGCTCTAAAACTACAAGGTAGTATTTTTTAACTTTAACATAATTTTCTTCAGATCAATCAACATAATCAGATTCCTCATTTCTGATTCTCCTACTAACAAGGCATTTTAAACTCAAAAATCTGGACTGGTAATCACCTTACTCTTCTGTATCTAAACTGGAATTGTCTAGGCCATAATACTGGAGCGAGTAGCCTTTTTCTTCTTCAGGGGATCTTCTCAACCCAGCGATCTAAGCCAGGTCTCCCTCATTGCAGGCAGTTTCTTTACCATCTGAGCCACCAGGGAAGCCATGTATTTAAATTAGAAAATTAAAATACGATATTTCAATTTTAACAAGTACTAAGATTTGCAAAACATTTATTTTCAAATTATTTTTGTTGTAAATACTGCTATGTAAGTCTAAATGATTTATTATAATGTAAAATTAAAGTGTTTCCTTTATTTTCTACAGTATAATTAGAGTCGGGAGCTTCCTATGTGGCATTAGCAGTAAAGAACCCACCTGCCAGTGCAGAAGACAAGACACAGGCTTGATCCCTGGGTTGGGAAGATCCCCTGGAGGAGGGCATGGCAACCCACCCCAATATTCTTGCCTGGAGAATCCCATGAACAGAGAAGCATTGCAGATTACAGCCCCTAGGGTTGGAAAGAGTGGGACATGGCTGAAGTGACTTAGTATGCATAAATAGAGTCAGCTGCAAAGTATACATGAAATTGTGAAAATAATTTTATAATCTGTTTTTCCCCTGTAAGAGACTCCCTCTTTATTTTGTATTATTACTTATTATTTATAATGCAGCATAAGATCAGTAACCAATTGTCATGGTGTGGCCATGATATTTAGAGCTTATTTTCCCATTTATTAACTTCTTTTAAAAAATATCAGAAACAAAAATGCTGGAGAATATCTATGGATCAAAATAATAACCTGAATCTGAAGTGGACTTAATATCTAAACAAAATAATCTACAACCACTTCTTTCTTAATTTTTCTCAATTCAAATTCTAATACTCAACAAATTATAAACAGCAAGCCTTTCAAAAAAAGACAAAAATATAAGAACTTCCCTCATGGTTCAGCAGTGCAGGAGACCATCTGCTACGCAGAAGACACTGGTTCAATCCCTGGGTTGGGAAGATCCCCTGGAGAAGGAAATGGCCACCCATTCCAGTATTCTTGCCTGGAAAAATCCCACGGGCAGTGGAGCCTAGCAGGCTACAGTCCATGTGGTTGCAAAAGAGTCAGACATGACTTAACCACTAAACAAGTAAATATCTTAAATGGACCTTAGTTACTCTATTGGTAATAAACCAAGACTCTCATAAAGACACATCCCATCATACAGGTCTAGATCATACTCACCTTATCAACTCATTTCTGAGCACTAAAATCTTATGTAACCTCTTATGCAGCTTCTTCTGGTAGCCCACCTTCCCAAGTTATCCATATACATTTTTTAAAATTATCACAGCAACTTTGCATTAAGTATTATAATACTCTCCATTACAAAGGAAAAGCCATTTTAGTTCAAAATTTGAACAACATGTCTCGTGTCTAAAAGGTTATGTATGCTACTTATATCTTATGGTGAACAGTGTTGAATTTGTGATCTCCAAAGGAGAAAATTTTTCTTCGGGACCAAAGTTGCAGCTTCAGTTGCTCAAAGCTTCATGTGGCAAAAGTTTTACTAAAATAAAAAGAGAGCGAAATTTTCTGCCACAGACCACAGAAGGGGACAGAAAGAGTGTCCCCTTGCTAGTCTAGCAAGGCATTTATATATTTTTCAATTGGTTACTAACAATATGTCAAAAAATGTCTCAAGGTTTTAAGTCTTACCAGATTCACTCCCACAAATACATCTTAAGATAACAAAATTAGGGAGAAGGAAAGGGCTCCTGTTAAGAAGGAGAAACATGTTCTCCAGCAAGATTCATTGTTGTTATGCATTATCCTTGAGCACAGAGCTCAAGGAAAAAAGATACCGTTGAGCAATATGTATCATTTTGTTATGTAACCATTAGCTCTGGGCTGAAAGAAATTTAGTCTTTGGTGAAATAAATTGTTGCCATAGCGACTTAGAGCCTAAGAAGAAAAGTCTTAATGTGACTAAGGCAAAGGAATGTAGAAAAAAAAAAAAATGTTTGCTCCTTCCCCCTCCTCCAGGGCCCTGGACTCCTTATCAACCTACCTAAGAATTAGCTCTCTCACTACTAAGATTATAACAACTGGATTCTAATATTGTTTTCTTGTGCTCTCTGTCACAGAAGAAGCAGTGGGCATATGTTCTAGATATCAACACAAGTCATCTTGGGAAAGGTAACATAATAAGTATTCAGTTTCATAAGTCAAAGTTACTTGGATATTTTCTTTCCAACATATAACTCAGGGTTTATTGAGCTGAGCCACTGCATACAACTCGGTAAAGCTACCTTCTTTTATAAAAAAATGCCATCCTCAATTTTCTAGAATTCTGTCTCACTGAGGTCGAATGGTAAACACAACCATGGAAAAAGGATCATCACTTGATGTGTGCAGTGTAGAAGAGTATTATATCCTGCCTTTAAAATGTTATTCATATTTTATCTTTTCTACAACTCATATGCCATTAGTTATCTCTCCCTACCTTCCACCATCTCTCCCATTCTCCCTCTCTCCCTCCCTTCCTTCCCTCTTTCTCTTTTCATCTTTCCTTCCTTCCTTTTTTTTTTCTTTCCTCTGTCTTTCCTTTAATCTCTTTTTCTCTCCTTCCCTCCCTGCCATCATTGCTTTATTTTTCAATTTTTCCATGTATATGTATATATGAATCTTTATAACAGCTTAAAAGTTAAATATTCAGTGTGCTATTATCTAAAAGCTATTGAATAGAGCTTACTCCAAATTTTTTACAAGCTTAGCTGTAATAATTTAACCTCTTCATCTAGCTTTTTAAAAAATATACATTTTTAAAATGAAAATAACTAAGATGTATTGATTTTTGGATAGTTCTAGTTGTAAAGTTATATGATTGTAATTGATTTTTAAATAACAGATTTTATGGGTGATATTTTATCTGTCAATATTCCTACAAAACAACATTATAAAAGCACTTATACCTCTAAGTAATTGGATTATTTGATACTGTTGAAAGACTTTTGAATTAAAGAAATTATCTCTATCCTTGGAACATGTAGTTAGAACACAGAGAAATAATAGTCTTGATTATTCTCAACATGTATTCTGTCATTCTTTCCCTAATATTGGATGTATTTCATTAAAATTGGGGTAGTAACAAATAACAACCATAATATTTTCTTTCCAGTGACTGTTGTTTTACTCCTAAAACTTTTAGCATTTGGTTTGGGTTTTCTGATATACCTTGATTTAATGGTATATACCTTTCTTTTTTTTTTTTTTTTAAGGAGAAACTTCTCTCTTCATATCCTAGTCTACTATCATGAAGTTACTTCCTTTCTATCCTCCTGTAGAAAACAGTTGTACTTTGCACAAGATTAGGTCAAGGTGTGCCTACTTTCTGATCTTCCTTCTCTCTGACAGCCTGTCTTCTTTGCATTCCCTTGAGGTAAGGTCACTAAGGCATGAACTGCAGAAACCGAGTTCAGCTCAGGGGGAAATATGTAGGAATTTCATCTTAATTTCTTGTCCAAACAGCATTTTCTAGTTAACTGTACTGGTAATAAAGATACTATGTTGTTCAATGTCATACTTAAATTAAGCACTCTACTTCTCAAATGGTTCAAAATCTTTAAGGAAGACAGTATGATAAAATCATTTCATCAACTCACAGCAAATCTCAAAATAAGACCCAATGCTTTTGCTGCCCAAGAGCTTTTGCAAAGGATTTAAGAGACTAAATTTCTTTAAAGAGCACAAGTCCCCAGAATAAGCCATTATTTATTAAAATGTGTTTCTAAGTCCTGCATGGTTTTTTCAGTGTCTTGTTGATTATAGATGTTCAAGGTTTATTGGTGAAGTAATTAACAGAAATAAAAGAAAGCCTCTTGATATCAATACCACATATTCTGTAATTTACCTGGCCAAAGAAAGCCAACAGATGGTGCTTCTGTTTCTGAAGAGAACTGAAATTTCACTGTGATTATTATATAAATTATTTAACTGATATTTCCTGGTTAATATGGCATTGTGGTTTTAGTTTAGAACACACATTATGTTATAATCATCTTTCCATTACCCTACCTTATAGGCAGAACATTGAACACAATAGGAACTTAATAAATAATTGCTGAAATACAGATACCTCTATTTAAAAGAGGTCTGTGCAAAGTAAACTGTGTATTGGATATACATTAATTTTACCCTCTAGTTCATTAAAAAACCATGGATAGAATATAGACTTCACTTAACCTTTAAGAATTTTGCTAGAAGCAAACTTTGTCTGTGTCAGTCAACAAAAGTCCACAAAGGGAACAAGGTTATTCAATATGTAGATACTTTCTTGTGCTCCAGTTATACAAACACAGGGCCAACGGCTGTTTATAAATATTTCTCTTTAGCATTAGATCCTGACTTTAAAAAAAAAAATGAAATTTCTAGCATAAAGATGTCACCCACTCCTCAGAGATCACTTAGTCCAATAGGAACTTGCCAATAGCAACTGGCTTCAAGATTTAGGTCTCAATATGTGCTTATTGATCCTAGAAAATGTTCTAAGAATATGGGTTAAGATGTCGCCACTAAATAGGAATACGGTGACTAATTAGAACAGAATACCTACTTGACTCTTGTTGTGACTCTTCCTCTGACATATGAAATAGGAGGCCCACATCTTTTGGAAGTTGTTAGATGGTAGGTTACAGTCCATAGTATCACAAAGAGTCAGACATTATGGAAGTGACTAAGTGTACACACTTGCACACAGATTTCTATTTTCATAGTTTTCTAAAATATTATCAAAAGTCATTTACTTCTATAAAAATAATTGTCATGACTGGTTATCATCAGGGGTTCTGTAGAATACTTGCATCAGCTCCCCATACACATCTCTGTAAAGCTCATCATTTATAATTAACCAAGCTCTGTATAACACATAAATTTTTCTATTTTGCAATGTCCTTGTTGAATGAGATTGCCATCATTTAACAGGTAACCATGACTTTATCCAGATCACAAGTGCCAATCCTGTTAAAGCCACCAGATTGTAAGCAAAATTAAATGAACATATGGAAATTGATCTCTGAATAGTTTGCCAGTCCAGCACTCAAAGACTTAGTAGTTATTCTTGTTTGGTAGAATACAGCTAGGGCAAAAAAAAAGGTAACGATCTGAAAAACAGTCGGTTTCATGTTTTTGAAATTATACTGCTTTCAGTAATTTTAATAACTCAATAGATTTATTCCATAGACGTTTATTTTTTCCAAGAAAACATTTACAAGAAGCCTATGGAGAAAAAAATATAAAAAAGGAAACCTGTTTATGACAAACTGAAGTCACTTATTTACTTGTCTTTTTGTTATGTGAAGAATAGAGAAAAAAGTGTTAAGACAACAAAATGAATAATGTAACATGTTTCTGTGACTACAAGAACAGACATATCAAACATGTCCTGTTGTTAAGACATTTGACAAAATAATAGGCAAAGAAGGGAAATTCACGTCTTAGGTACAATAAAGCTTGTGTAAATTACATAAACAGCATGGTGCATGTTCTGAATACATACAACTCCATTTTGAATAAGGTAATATTCTAAGTACTGGTAGTAGCTACACATAAAGTCTTTTCTGCTTCATTTCATTTTTATACAATGTATAAAAAGGTGTTTAAAGTGAATACTACAGACAAAAAAATCCTCCTTACAGAGCTCATCTTATAGTGATATCTCTATGATCGCTAAGAGTGCTGTTATTGTTACAACGTATTTCCTTAGGATCAAAAGGGATTACATATATTTTCCTTTATAATGAATATGTAATAAATTAAAATAATTTACAAAAAAAATAATTTACAAACTTTGAATTATTTTCTTCTCGAAATGCAAAGGCAGGAGTATGATCCAGACCAACCAAAGACTTGAATTTATAACTCCCGAGAAGGACTTGATTTGCCCAAACTATTTACCTTTATTTAATCATCATTTGGACTCAGTATTAGACTAGAGAACAATATGGTTAGAAATGGTGTGAGAAAGACTTTTTATTCCTGGGAATATGACAGATATCATAGTCCTGCTAATTTGTTGGATAAGGCCCCCTTTCCATGATTATTTCTAGCAGAAAGCCCATCATACTGTATGACAATTGTACATTTCCTCTTCTATCTTTCCTTATGAGCCTGCAAACATCTTTAAAATATCATGAAAAACACAAAGGGTATCCTTTCTTCCACTGAATCCCTGGTGCCCCACATAAGGCATGGTGTTTAAAGTTTCTGGAATAAAGTATTGGGTGGAGTATAGCTCAAGTTCAGGAAAATAATAAAAGTTTAATCAGTCTAATAAATAATGAGCTAATATTTGGGTTTGTGTCTGCATTGTTCTACTAAGTATTGATGTATTATGCACTTTGTTTTATTTTCCATAGTATTGCCTTTAGTGAAAATTTCACAAATTCATATAAAAAGTCAATTTCCTTAAAAATAAACTTTTTATTATTAAAATAATTTCTTTAAAATGTCTTGACACTTTCAATACCATGAGAGTTGTTCAGCCGAGAGTAGAGTCAAAAAACCTCATTTCCATTACAATGCAATATAGTCAATCAACAGGTCTCCTGTATCAGGTCTTCTTTAAAAAAAGGTGATTCATATTAGCTTATTTTAAATGTAATTTCAGGGCATAGTATCATTATATGTTGTCCTATTCAAGTTGAACAAAGAAGAAACTTTAGATAGAAGCACCTCAGATTTAACACCATGCACATCATTAAATACAAATTATAAATATATACATAAATTTATTGACATTTACATTTTATTGAATTCATTTATTTTTACTGAGTTCTCTTCACAATTTTTTTTCCCACTGGAAAATAAAAGTATATTGCAGGTGATAATATTAAATAACTGCAATAAAATATAATTTAATTACACAATAGTTAATATTAAATTGATATGCTTTCCCTACATTGTGGTTTGATAGCCAGAGTAAGTTATATGGGTCTCTCTTATCTTGCTTATTAATTTCTACATAAACTGTTTAAGGTTTGGGTGTTTTACTTTCTAAATTATATAATCTCTCTGCACCTGGGCCAAATATCAGTACACCTGGGCCAAACGAATCCCAGTGTCTCCAAGGTTACTAGACAGTTAGCAAAATACTTTCATCTATAACACCTGGTGGCAGTAAAATGTAAGTGCAGATTGAAATTAGAAATTCGTGAAGTCTTTGGCATTTTGAGGATTTTGGCAACAGTAAAAGTAACTACAAAGCAACACAAAAAAATCAAGTTGTGTGAACAGCTAATTTTGCTTCAGCAGAGCTACTGAAAATGTACATACAAAAATAAGTACAATTTAGACTTACCTCTCTCTGGCCTCCAGGTTGTCTGCTCAATTTTGCTTAAATGAGTTAAAGTAGGGTGAGCAAATTGCCATAATAAAATGTAGGAGATACATACCTTCTTTTTAAATTTTAAGAAAAGCAAAGAATCTTGATGGACCAGCTCTGGGAGGTAGTGTAGCTATGGGAAGAACATTGTCAACATTCCCATAGCCTAACACCAGGAGGGTCTCAAAGCAGAGAGAAGCCAATTTAGTTTTAACTTAATTGGATGAAATCCAAGAGTAATCTATTGCAGACTGTATTGAAATTACCCTGGTGTTTGTCGTTCACAACATATGTACTCAAGTCTCTTAGAAGGCTGTTTGTTGCAAGCATTTTGCATGCAAATTCACCATAAATAGAGAAATGCGTGCAATATCAAATGTAGAATGTTGAACTTGATTCTTTGTATGCACCTGCTCAAGGACAAGACTTTGAACAACTACCATACCAGATATTTATACTTACAAAGTATAGAGAGAATACTTAATATTTTAAAGAACCATTCTATTTATCTGAAGAATATTTCTGTCCTGTATTCTGCTTTCATTAACAGTTATAGGCCTTTTAGTAGATTCTCCCAATTCTTTTCTTCTTCATTTTTTTCCCAAATCCTGACTTATCCTCTTACTTTCCTAGAAATTGCTCTAAAAATTTCAGCCAATGACCACTATATTCCTACGCTTTGAAACCACTCATTCCATTTGGAGTTACTTACTCATTTGTCTTCTATGACACTCATTACCCTAAGCTTTCTCTGCCTCCCTCAATTTTCCCCTTCTACTGTAACATTTTAAACACATTTTTCCTCCCTCTCCTTTTTGGTCTCTATATTATTGACAAATTCAGACTGAAATTGAAGAAAGTGGAGAAAACCACTAAACCATTCAGGTATGACCTAAATCAAATCCCTTATGATTATACAGTGGAAGTGAGAAATAGATTTAAGGGATTAGATCTGATAGACAGAGTGCCTGATGAACTATGGACGGAGGTTGGTGACATTGTATGGGAGACAGGGATCAAGACTATCCCCAAGAAAAAGAAATGCAAAAAAGCAAAATGGTTGTCTGAGGAGGCCTTACAAATACCTGTGAAAAGAAGAGAAGTGAAAAGTAAAGGAGAAAAGGAAAGCTTTGCCAATTTAAATGCAGAGTTCCAAAGAATAGCCAGGAGAGATAAGAAAGCCTTCCTCAGCGATCAATGCAAAGAAATAGAAGAAAACAATAGAATGGGAAAGACTAGAGATCTCTTCAAGAAAATTAGAGATACCAAGGGAACATTTCATGCAAAGATGAGTTCAATAAAGGACAGAAATGGTAGGGACCTAACAGAAGCAGACGATATTAAGAAGAGGTAGCAAGAATACACAGAAAAACTGTACAAAAAAGATCTTCACAACCCAGATAATCATGATGGTGTGATCACTCACCTAGAGCCAGACATCCTAGAATGTAAAGTTAAGTGGGCCTTAGGAAGCATCACTATGAATAAAGCTAGTGGAGGTGATGGAATTCCAGTTGAGTTATTTCAAATCCTAAAAGATGATGCAGTGAAAGTGCTGCACTCAATATGCCCACAAATTTGGAAAACTCAGCAGTGGCCACAGGACTGGAAAAGGTCAGCTTTCATTCCAGTCCCTAAGAAAGGCAATCCCAAAGAATGCTTAAACTACTGTACAATTGCATTTATCTCACATGCTAGTAAAGTAATGCTCAAAATTTTCCAAACCTGGCTTCTACAACATGTGAACCGTGAACTTCCAGATGTTCAAGCTGGCTTCAGAGAAAACAGAAGAACCAGAGATCAAATTGCCAACATTCTCTGGATCATCAAAAAAGCAAGAGAGTTCCAGGAAAACATCTATTTCTGCTTTATTGACTATGCCAAAGCCTTTGATTGTGAGGATCACAGTAAGCTGTGGAAAATTCTGAATTAGATGGGAATACCAGACCACCTAACCCACTTCTTGGGAAATGTGTATGCAGGTCAGAAAGCAACAGTTAGAACTGGACCTGGAAAAACAGACTGGTTCCAAATAGGAAAAGGAGTACGTCAAGGCTGTATATTGTCACTCTGCTTATTTAACTTATATGCAGAGGACATCATGAGAAATGCTGGGCTGGAGGAAGCACAAGCTGGAATCAAGATTGCCGGGAGAAATATCAATAACCTGATATGCAGATGACACCACCCTTATGGCAGAAAGTGAAGAAGAACTAAAGGGCCTCTTGATGAAAGTGAAAGAGGAGAGTGAAAAAGTTGACTTAAAGCTCAACATTCAGAAAACTAAGATCATGGCATCCGGCCCCATCACTTCATGGCCAATTGATGGGGAAACAGTGTCTGACTTTATTCTTCTAGGCTCCAAAATCGCTGTGGATGGTGATTGCAGCTATGAAATTAAAAGACGCTTAGTCCTTGGAAGGAAAGTTATGACCAACCTAGATAGCATATTAAAAAGCAGGGACATTACTTTGCCAACGAAGACCCACCTAGTCAAGGCTATGGTTTCTCCAGTGTCATGTTTGGATGTGAGAGTTGGACTATAAAGAAAGCTGAGCACCAAAGAATTGATGCTTTTGAACTGTGGTGTTGGAGAAGACTCTTGAGAGTCGCTTGGACTGCAAGGAGATCCAACCAGTCCATCCTAAAGGAGATCAGTCCTGGGTGTTCATTGGAAGGACTGATTTTGAAGCTGAAACTCCAATCCTTTGGCCACTTGATGTGAAGAGTTGACTCATTTGAAAAGACCCTGGTGCTGGGAAAGATTGAGGGCAGGGGTAGAAGGGAATGACAGAGGATGAGATGGTTGGATGGCATCACTGACTCAATGGACATGGGTTTGGGTAGGCTCCGGGGGTTGGTGATGGACAGGGAGTCCTGGCGCGCTGTGGTTTTGGGGTGGTAAAGATTCGGACATGCCTGAGAGACTGAACTGAGCTGAACTGAAGTGTCATCTCTACTTATCAATCCAATATATACAATACTCTCCCATAATGTCCTTGAGCTTTAAATGTTAATATCCAACTCCCTGAAGGACATGGTTACTGGGAATATCCTTACACATATCTATATAAATACAGTTATATTTGAACTGACCACCTTCTTTTTGAAATGTGTCAGTTGACTGTATTTCATTTATTTTTTTTCCAGAATATGCCACAATATTCTCATGTAAAATAAGAAGCTTTGAGGCTACCCTAGATTTCTCTCTTATCCTTATTTCTGATGACCAAGAAATTATTTTTCTTACATCTTCCTTTTCTAATACATTCTACTACCTCCATGTCTATTGATACTACTCAGGCTCTTCTAAACTTTCTGGAACAATTCTGATTGAGTTTTCCACCTTCTGTCCATTGTCCCCTTCAAATACATATTTTATAAAGCTGCCATTTGAGACAAATGAAGTGAAAAACAACCTCAACAAAATGTCAGCAATGGTTCTCAAAGTGAGTCTACAGACCAGTAGGATCATAGTTAACTGGGAAATTGAGATGAAAATCTCATGCCTTATCCCAGAACCATTAAATCAGAAACCCTGGGGGTTAGGGCCCAGAATCTTTGCTTTGCTAGCTCTCTATATTTGACTCTATTGTACTTTCAAGTTTGAGAACCGTTATTCCAAAACAAAATCTAGGACACATACACATACTCTGTAGACTCTTGCTTTGTGCAACTACACTGGTTTTTTGTTTTTTCCTACCTGAAGTAGCCTTGCAATATTTCCTCATTGAAATTTCTCAACTGAACCACTTAGACTTTTCAGATAGCCTCATTTCTGCAACTTTTTTCCTTTCTCCAAACATCCTCCATCTTCCCAACTCTTTTAGTTCTTGGTGCATAACCCTAAAATTTTTTGTTTCACATTTTCCATTAGCCACAGTTTCCCCATCCTCTAAACTGTATCTCTCTGGGCAAATGATGGAATGCTGTTTATTTTATTATTGCCAAAGTTTAAGCATGCTGTTTACAAATGATAGTCAGTGATAAAATTCTCCAAAATACTATAAAAGAGAAAGTGAATAAGAAACATCCTACAATCTGATACCTTGCATTTTTACCCAGAAAGAAAAAAATGTATATATATGTATCTCTAAGATAAGTGTATATACCTCTTTCTCCATTATCTCATGAAATTCAGTATACCAACTCAAACAAAAAAGTGCAATCTAAAAGTTAAAAGTTATGTTTCATTCAGCAAACATTCTAAGGATTTCATGCCCAGGAGATAGGACACTCAAATCACCATGAGGGGCTGCTCCATAGATGCAAGAGGAGGATATGTAGGAGCTTTTGCAACAAAGACCAAGTAGTTGGAACATCAAAAGATTACTGTTAATTAAAGAAAACCAGACATCTCAAGTTAAGAAATTTAGTGCTTTTCTTTGTATGGGAAGATGCAAGATCTGGGCTCACTGAAATCATTCCTTTGATATGCACCTCAGCTCTCTGGGGCCAGTATCCTATGTTTTTTCATCTTGAGTTCCCTCAAGGCTCATCTTTCCATGGCTTTAATGTGATGGCTTGATGACTGCAGTATCCTTTGTTTACTGTTAAGCAACATTTTTCATTCACAAGTATTTTTACTTTAGTTTCATGCAACAAGATGAGGTTTTCAGATTTTATTTTTTCACTTTTGGGTTTAAACTTATAACAACAAAATGGTAAAAAGACATATCTAAATAGATGAGAAAAAAAAGGAATACCAAATAAGTGCACTAGCCACAATCTGACTTCGAAAGAAAGCAGCAGAAATTATTTCAAATCCAACATTTCCACATGTTCTACTTGGTTCAACAGAGACCAGAAAAGATACTGGTATTGAAACACATTTGAAAACTGAAGAAATGATCCATCAAAAAGAATAGAGTAATTATGCATAAGAGAATGACTAAGTTAAAAAAAGACAACTTTATAGAGTGGATAAAATGGTGAAGATCCAGAGAGTGAGTGGAGCGATCTGAGATGAGAAAGACTGTTTTTGTACTGGGAATGGAACTAATAGAGAGATGGTAAGACAAACCCCAGAAATTAATAAATTTACACATATACTGCTGACAAGGCAATAATAAACAAATGTAGATATTTTTACAATTCAATATGAGAAAGACACTTTAAAATGATCAAGAGATTTGAATAGGCACTTAACAAAGAGAAAAAAGCTAAGTTGTCTGTGAACTAATGAAAATAGCCCAGTCTCAAAAAAAATAGGGAAATGTATATTAAAACATCAATGGAATACCACAACACACAGCAGATAAGCAAAGACTAAGAAGTCTATTTTCTAGGGTGGGTTACTATATAGAGCAGCTAAAGCTCTCATTCCTTGCTAGAGAAGTGTAGGAGTGGGGGAGGAAGTGGAAATGATTAAAGTCAGTTTGGAAAACACTTGGCACTTTCTAATAAAGCTGAAAACTTGACAATAGTAGCTCAGCAATTTTATCTTACACTTTTACCAAAATGTTTGCACATACATCCACAATAAATATTCACAGCAGCTTTATTTATGGTAGCGCAAAGTGAGAACACCAAATGCTCATTAATAATGATCTAAAAATATATATACAACTGAACTTATTTACAAAACAGAAAATAATTGTTTTTATTTTCAAATAAATTTTCTGTTTTGTAAAATTATTACAAAACAGAAAATAAAAAAATTCACAGACATAGAAAACAAACTTACGGTTACCAAAGGGGAAATGAAAAGGGAGGGATAAATTAAGAGGCTGATATTAATAGCTACACACTACTATATATAAAATAGATAAAAGGGACCTATTGTATAACATAGGCAGTTACCCTCAATATTTTGTAATAGCCTAATGTTTTTGACACCAGGCTTGCTCTGCTCCCTGAACAATAGGCCAATGGATCCAAAGACAAGGTGTTGAGACAGGAAATACAACTTTATTCAGAAAGCTGGCTGACCAAGAAGATGGTAGACTAACCATCTTGTCAGAGTCTGCATTTCAGATTCTTCTATGGATCAGAGATGCGGTGAGGGAGATGAGGAAACAAAGTAAAAAAGCCCATTAACTTGCAAATATCTCCTAGAATGGCAACCCTTAGGAAAGGAGTGTGTTAATTTCTTTTTTCCTGCCATCCATAGGTGGACAGGGTCCTGAACAAAAGGTGCTTTGGCTTAACAGTCAGACAGAGGGGCAGGATTCCCTTAGGCAGGCTACTATGTATGATTATAATAACAAAAGTGGAAGAAAAAAGCAGTAAAGTCAAAGAAACAGATCTAGTATGGAAGAGTCAATTTTGACTGTTCCCTTTTATACTGTAAGTAAAGGAACCTAAAACACACACACACACACACACACACACACACACACATATACACATCTATATATACTTATATACCTAGACCGTGTATTAAAAAGCAAAGACATTACTTTACCTACAAAGGTCCATATAGTCAAAGCTTATGGTTTTTCCAAATAGTTATGAACAGATGTGGGAGTTGGACCATAAAGAAAGCTGAAAGTGAAAGTATTAGATGCTCAGTCATGTCTGACTCTTTGCAACCCCATGAACTGTAGCCTGCCAGGTTCTTCTGCTCATGGGATTCTCCAGGCAAGAATACTGGAGTGGGTTGCCATTCCCTTCTCCAGGGGATTTTCCCAGCCAAAGTATTGAACCTGGGTCTCCTGTGAGAAGATCAAAGCAGTCAATCCTAAAGGAAATGAATCCTGAATATTCATTGGAAGGACTGATGCTGAGGCTCTAGTACTTTTGCCACCTCATACAAAAAGCCAACTCACTGGAAAAGCCTCTGATGATGGAAAAGATTGAAAGTAGGAGGAGAAGAGGGCGGTAAAGGATGAAATGCTTAGATAGCATTACCAACTCAGTGGATATAAATCTGAGCAAACTCTGGGAGATAGTGAAGGACGGGGAAGCCTGGCATACTGCAGTCCATGGAGTTGCAAAGAGTTGGACACAACTTAGCAGTTGAACAACAAAAACAACACACACACATATTATACATATATCGCATATATATAAATATCAAATATGTGTGTGTGTATATATATATATATATATATATATATATATAACTGAATTGCTATGCTGTATACCTGAAACTAACAGGACATTGTAAATCAACTATACGTCAACATAAATAAATAAATAGTAACCTGGATCATCAAAATTAACCCCCGAACACTTCTTAATTTATAAGAAGCAAGCCCAATTCTTTCAATTAAAAAATTAATTGCAAAAAAAATTAAACATATCATTAATTTCAAAATTGGAAAAAATATTATGTGGACCTCCTTGCAAATCATCATTCAATAAATAAATAGATAAATGTAAGCTAAAAGAAAAATGAAAAGTACAGATAGGTCTATGATCAATGTACTTCTCTCTCCACTCCGGTTGGCCTTGCAATTATCTAAACCATAGAATGAAGCCTCTCCAATACTAAGGAAGATGAATTACTGACAGGGTATGACACAAGTTAAAAAGACAAATATGATCTGATCAGGATAATAAAGGAAATTTGATAGTTTTTCTCCCTCTAATACACCTGAAAGAAAATTTACAGATTTTAGTTTCTATCTTCCCACCTCCATTCCACCAAATAAGTGAAATGCAAAATAAAATATGTTACTAAAGTTTGATCTTCCCATTTATAATAAATCCATAAGATATTTATGCTCTCATTACAAAAGTAAGAAAATGAAAAAGCAAAGTTAAAATCTTAGCATGAAAAAATCATTCTGTGGAGGCAGGTAAGAAGAATACTTTCTGATCAAACATTGAATACAACTTGTTCTATAACTGATCCTGGATCCTTGTTTTATGTTTAAGATGGTCACATTACACAGTTCTTATATTAGTAAGGAGGTAATCTATAGTGACAAAATGCCACCTTTTATAAAACTTAGTGTATTTTAGAATCACCCTTCTCCTTGCATGAAATTGTTATTCAAGAGTAGATACAAGGCAAGAAAACATGGAAAAAGAGAAAAGCAATTTCACCTTAGTTTTTCTTTACAGGGAGCAACTAAAGATTTTTAAATCAATACACATAACAGCCACAGCGTAAAAACCTCATTAATTGTGCAAAGATGGGGCAGTAATCATTATGAAAGAAGAAAAAGAAGAAAAGTTAGCATTTCCTTCTAGAAAAAAATAATGGCTTCATCTAACATTTAAAGTTCAATTATCTGAAAATGAGTTTAGTTCTTTAATATACTATAGCAGCAGTTTGGAAGGGAAAAGCTGTTTTTTAACTACTGCTTTCAATGGGTTCTAAAAGTTGAGCTCTATCAAAGATTTAACAGCTTGAAATGTTAATAGATGAGAATACAATTGAAGTAAATACAATTTGTTTTTCCATCACAGATTTCATAGGGGAAGGTGCTTCAGAAACAATTATGATTGCAGCTTTCAAATAACAATAATGCAAGGTGGCAGACGGAACACCTGCTAAAGCTGCAAAGTCAAGATAAACTTTGGCACCAGGAAAACAATGGCCTGAAAAGATTAGCAATAACATAAAGATGGCAACTACTCTGGCAAGTAATTTACATATTGTGTTTTTGTGTGTATATTATGTGCATATGGATGGGAAGACAGTTTTCTCTCAAATATTTATGGGCACACAAACTTCCCAGTCAGCTTAAATTATGTATTTCTGCATATCCACTTTAAATAAACAGACATCAAGCAGCAAACCTTTCCTTCAGTATAAAAACATTTCATATCCAGAATCAGGGAGCACCAGGCTATACATTTGCCAAGGCTTCCTCAGGCAAGATGGGGTATTTCTATAAAATGAAATGACTCTAACCCCAAACTACTGAAGGCTTTGGTGCTGAAACACATAAGGTCCAGGATATATCCAGACACCCACTGTTAGAATTTAGTGTTCTCTCTTTCTCCATGTCCTCCCCCACCCGCCCCCTGCCCCCACCTTTGGATCAGAAAGAGCAGTTTGACTTGTCAAGCTTCATCATAAGGAAGCTGACTTATCCAGTGATCTCATGTATCATACTTTCCATAGTTTCCAATAATCTAACATCAGAATATTTAAGACAAAATGTACAAAGAAATTATGATGACATGTCTATATGTACATGCCATGCTCATGAATTAAAATATTTTCTTTCAAAATAAAGAGTTTGAACTAATCATGATGAGAATAATTACTAGGATTAAAATTCATATCTACTAAAGTGAGTACAACTTTCCTTATTAATAAAAATATGTGTTTCCTTCATATTGTGTACCCAAAATAAATAACTAACCCAAAATGTATTTTTGTATAAGTTATGCACATGCATGCATGCTAAATCATTTCAGTCATGCCCAGCTCTTAGTGACCCCATGGACCATAGTCAACCAGGCTCTCTGTCCCTGGAATTCTCCAGGCAAAAATACTGGAATGAGTTGCCATGCCCTCCTCCAGTGGATCTTCCTGACCCAGGGATTGAATCTGTGTCTCTTATGTCTCCTGCATTGGCAGGAGGGTTCTTTACCACTAACTTCACATGGGAAGCCCAAATTATGCATATAAATATTTACACATGTGCGTTCATGTGTTACTTTTGAATATCCTTCCATGTGTTGTGTGCTGTGCCTGAGTCACTCAGTCGTGCCCTACACTTTGTGACTCGTGGACTGTAGCTCACCAGGGTCTTCTGTCCTTGGGGATTCTCCAGACAAGAATACTGGGATGGGTTGCCATGCCCTCCCCCAGGGGATCTTCCCAACCTAAGGGTTGAACCCAGGTCTCCCACATTGCAGGTGGATCCTTTACCCTCTGAGCCACCTGGGAAACCCATATGTTTATCACTGTGACAGCGTTTGTTTTGAAGTGACTGCTACTGTTTTTGCCCATTTTACTACTCGTTCTACTGCCTTTCTCCTACTTTATTGTAGAAATTTCAAAAGTATATTCAAGAGATTAGAATCAGAAGTTATGCTTGGCTTCTTAGGATATTAGTAATAAGAATGAAATTTAATACTATACAAATGACCTTATGAGGCAGACTTAGGACGAACAGAGAGCGCTCCCAGGGGAGAGGTGTATTTGATGGAGTATAGTACTGATTAAATTAAAATGCTGCTGGTGTCCTTTATCCTCCACTTACCAAGTTTCCCCTTCACTGAAGGTGCAGACAATTTATTCACAGTATTGCCTAAGTCTTAACACTATCCTTCAACCAGCTACGTATCTAACGGTCACGCTGTAGAATGAACTACTCGCATACATGCTCAGTTGCTTCAGCCATTTCCAGCTCTTTCCTACCTTATGGATGGTAGCCCACCAGGCTCCTCTGTCCATTGACTTCTCCAGGCAAGAATACTGGAGTGAGTAGCCTTTCCTTTCTCCAGGGGATCTTTCCTACCTGGAGGATTGAACCTGCCTCTCCTGCATTTCAGGTGGATTTTTTTACCACTGAGCCACCATGGAAGCCCATAGACTCAATTATACCCCATCAAAAGATATGTCAAAATTCTTGCCTTTGGTACTTGTGAGTGTTAACTTTTTTTGGAAACAGGGTCTTTGCAGGTGCATTTAAGATATTAATTAAGATGAGGTCATGCTTGTCATATACTGGTCATTCCCTTCTCCAGGGGATCTTCCTCAGCCAGGAATTCAACCTGGGTCTCCTGCATTGTGGGCAGATTCTTTACTGTCTGAGTCACCAGGCAAGCCCATACTGGTTATACTGGGCCCTTAATCCAGAATATTATTGTCTTTGTGGGAGAGGAGAAGGGGCTTAAAAAGACAGGAGCACAGGACACAGAGGGAAGACAATGTGAATACATGGGGAGAATGCCAGTGTACCATGAAGGCAGGACGGGAATGATGTATCCACAGACAGTTGCCAAAAACAGCAGAAGCTGAGAGAAAGACATGAAATAGATGTTCTTCTGGAAACTTTAAAGAAAGAGCCAGCAAAAAAACAAAAAAAATAAATAAATAAAGAGAGAGCCAGGCTCTGACATTTGATTTGAAACTTCTACCTTTGGTATGGTGCATGAAATGTGAGATAATAAATTTATTTTGTTTCAAACCAGCTTGTAATTTGTCACAACTGCCATAGAGAATGAATGTGACAACAAATTCTTATATGTTAATACAATGCAAGTATTTTTTTAAATACCTTATAATTTTATCTATTGAAACCACAGAGATTATATATATATATATATGTCCCACATATTATTAGCCCATTTATTGAATAGATATTGGCTTAAAGCCTGGTGATACTTTGCTTGATAATCAAACACTTTTGAGATCATTAGGATAAAAGCAAGGTCACTCAGAGCACAGAAGGTGTGGAAGCAGCCTACTTGGGCAAGTTCAGC
Organism: Odocoileus virginianus; assembly: GCF_023699985.2. NCBI lineage: Eukaryota > Metazoa > Chordata > Mammalia > Artiodactyla > Cervidae > Odocoileus > Odocoileus virginianus. The sequence continues at coordinate 11,036,075 of NC_069687.1, forward strand.
GGAAAAGTGATGAGATTATATTAGAAATGGGAGATGAAGAAAACCACCAGGACATGTACATCCTCATAGAGATTGTCATTGTGTGTACAGCAGTGCAAGAAACACTTGGAAGTATTGATGGAGCTAGAGGGCATAAGTCCTTGATTTAAGGCTCTCAGTACCTTCCCTATGATAAACTTACAGAATGTATTTTCAAGAACCTCCATGACAAATATGTGTCAACTACAAATTGACACTTGCCATCTACCTCTACAAGAATTAACTCATGTGCTGTTTGTAGCTGCTGATTTTCAACTACAACTGAAAGGAGTTCAGGGTGGAGAGCAGAAGTGAGACACTCTGTGTCTGAAAACCTGGCAGGACAGCCTTTGGATATTTAGATATGTTTAGGAGTTGATTTTATAAACCCAATTATTTTATCTCCTCATATCTAGAAAAACATTAAAATCCTTCATGGTGATGACTGACTAGGAAAGTTTCACGAGATTAGTAGAAACCTTCCAAGAAAATATGTGCTTGATTGCACTTTTCCTCCTTCACCAAAATCACATCTACATTGACCTTTCTGTCCTACCTCTTTGGAACGGTTTCTCAGAGCTATCTGAGATGCTGTCTCCCAGACTATAGTCCTCATTTTGCCCCAAATAAAATTTAGCTTGCAACTCTCACATTGTGCATGTTTTAACTCAACACACATAGACAATATGTGATTAGCATTTTCTCCTGTCTTAATCTTTATGTTACAGTTCCATGAACCAATCTAAATCTTAAAGTAATACTCCAATTTATCCCTCTTTTCCTTAGTGTTGGAGGCTCTGGTGAATGACATATTTCTACTTTTCTCAGTGGAAGAAAGTTGTAACAAAAGAAACTCTCCTCTTTGCTGTTGCTGCATAACAAATCATCCCAAATTCAATCTGTTTACTGATGATTGTAACAAATTACAAAAAGTTAACAGCCTAAAACAGCTAGTTTATGTTTCTCATAATTTTGTGGACCAGTATAGTCATTTTGATTACTGAGCAATTACCAGAAACATAGGAGCTTAAAACAACAATCATTTATTATCACAGGGTTCTTGTGTGTGTGGAGTCTGACCATGAAATAGCTAGACTCTGCTCAGGATCACACAAGACAGCTTCCACCTTCCAAGCCAGTAGAAGAAATCTCTCTGCTCTGCTACCACAGAATCTTGTGAAATGTAAGATAATCACAAGAATGGCTACCTTATTACCTTTGTCTTCCATAATGTGGCATAATCATGGGAATGAATATCCTGTCATGTTCACAATTCTTGCCTACACTCAGGAGGAGTGGAATATAAAGTGTGTGAACTCCAGAGTGGATGGACTTGGGAAGCATTTTAGAATTCTGTCTCTGACAGTCAAGAATTACCATCAGGGAAGTACATACAGGGGAGAACCTGTCTGAGTGATGCAGGCAGATGTCAGCTCTTTGCATTTATCTGAAGGTTAGGCTGGAATATGGATACCCAGGAAGACTTACTCAACATGCAACATCTGAAAGATGTAATGGAAACACATGGGTTCTCAAACTGGAGAGTCAGATTCCTCCTGATATAGCAATTGGCTTCTTCTGGATCAAACACTCAAATAAACAAGATTGAAGAAAGCGTAGTCTTTTCTAACCTGGCCTTGGGAATCTGCTTGTGTTGTTTTCCTTATTCTCTATTGGTTACGCTCATTAAAAATCCATCCAAATTTGAGGGTAAAACTTCAGTGAGAAGAGTGACAAATAATTTGAAGGCATGTTTTAAATTTACCACAGGACACTAGATTGTAAAGACTGAGTCAAGTTACAAATTTCTATTCAGCTCTGTATAAAAAAAAATTGCAGTGATGCATACTTAGCACTTACAGTAAGAAAACGTGGCAAATGGAGATGTAACTAGAAAAAAATAACACCTATTGTGTTTTGTTCTGGTTTTCCCAGCATGTGTCATTTTATACTTCACCTGGTATTTCTCTAAGGGTCTTATTTCTGTAGCAAAAGAGAGCATACCTGATACTTTATCTGAGGGATAGTTTGTGTATTTTAATAGTGTGTTCATTTATTAGTCTGAGTTTTCAGGTAATTCATGTGCTTGTAAGTTCACAGTCATTTTGGCATTGTCAAATAGATCAGTCTACATGCAAAAAACAAATACACTTGAATCCTCTGCAATCTTTATAGATAAATCTCCTATATACCTCATTGTTACCTACAGTTGAAGCAGAAGGAGACTTTTCATTTTCTGCACAATTTTAAAGTTTTTTCTTTTCAATGTGACCTTATATAAAGCAATTCTCTGGACTTCCCTGGTTGTTCAGGGGCTAAGACCTCACATTTCCAAAGCAGCGGATCTGGGTTCAACCTTTAGTCAGGGAACTAGATCACAATTAGATCACACAGGTCACAACTAAGACCTGGCATGGCAAAATAAACAAATATTTTTAAAAAGGAATTGTCAACACTTCTTCAACACTCATAAGGAAGTCATTAAGTAGAAGACATTTCAGTCTAAATTTCGTACAACTCATATATGTAGTTGAGATTATATTCACCTAATTTAAATGTTCATGGGGTTCTCAAGGCAAGAATCCTGAAGTGGTTTGCCATTCCCTTCTCCAGTGGACCACATTCTGTCAGACCTCTCCACTGTTACCTGTCCATCTTGGGTGGCCACACACGGCATGGCCTAGTTTCACTGAGTTAGACAAGGCTGTGGTCCGTGTGATCAGATTGGCTAGTTTTCCGTGATTGTGGTTTCCAGTCTGTCTGCCCTCTGATGCCCTCTCTCAGCGCCTACCGTCTTACTTGAGTTTCTCTTACCTTGGATGTGCGGTGTCTCTTCAAGGCTGCTCCAACAGAGCGAAGCCGCTGCTCCTGATCTTGGACGTGGGGTATCTCCTCTCTGATGTTTGCCGCTTCTGCGCTGTCCAACCTCCACTAGCAGCTCAGGCGCAGTGCCCTCTCTCAGCACCTACCGTCTTACTTGGGTTTCTTTTACCTTGAACGTGGGGTATCTGCTCTCTGTAGCTCGCAGCTCCTATGCTGCGCAGCCGCCGCTTGCGGCTCCTCTTTGAGCTCCAAAATCACTGCAGATGGTGATTGCAGCCATGAAATTAAAAGACACTTACTCTTTGGAAGGAACGTTAACCTAGACAGCATATTAAAAAGCAGAGACATTACTTTGCCAACAAAGGTCCATCTAGTCAAGGTTATGGTTTTTCCAGCAGCCATGTATGGATGTGACAGGTGGACCAGAAAGAAAGCTGAGCGCCAAAGAATTGATGCTTTTGAACTGTGGTGTTGGAGAAGACTCTTGAGAGTCCCTTGGACTGCAAGGAGATCCAACCAGTCCATCCTAAGGGAGATCAGTCCTGGGAGCTCATTGGAAGGACTGATGCTGAAGCTGAAACTCCAATCCTCTGACTACCTGATGCAGAGAGTTGACTCATTAGAAAAGACCCTGATGCTGGGAAAGATTGAAGCAGGAGAAGAAGGGGACGATGGAGGATGAGATGGTTCGATGGCATCACCGACTCAATGGAAGTGAGTTTGAGTAAACTCCGGGACTTGGTGATGGACAGGGAAGCCTGGTGTGCTGCAGCTCATGGGGTCACAAAGAGTTGGACATGACTGAGTGACTGAACTGAATTTAAATGTCTTAAATTAAAGACTATTGATCAGCTAATTAACTGACCCTTTAACTTTTTTGATTTAAAGACATATCTTCATTCTAACAAATGAGGAACTTTTTCAATTAAGTATTGATGATAGCACTTATACTCAGAAATGCAGGGAAAGTGAAATTAGTAATTAATGTGTATGCAACCAAAATGTTAATATAAAATAGTTTTAAAGTTATAGTCCTGCACATTTATGACTAAAGTAAATTAATTAAAGATTTCATATATAGCATTATAAAGTTGAGATTTGCTCTCTTTGGAAGTCTACAACTCATTCTTTCAGTTTGAAATGTACATAAATTAGAATTCTTTACCTTTAAAACAATTGACCTGTTTTTACTTGGCAAGTGAGCAAACATACAAAATCAATACTTTATATACATCATGAAGCTTTAAAAAACGTATAATTTCATGCTTCATGCACAACTGATTTTTATACTGTGACTAACTTGGACTTCACATTGAGATTAAAAGTGTTCTTTTTCTTCATTTCCTCACAGCTTTCTAATTTCTCCTTGATACTTTGCAGGTCCTACAAACTGTGACTGGTGTACTCCTGGGATGGATTCATTTAACCTTCCCACAGTTGTTGGGGTATTTATTTTTAATGTTTTTCCCCATAAGCACTTTATATGTTAGAACAGATCCCTAGTCCCTAATAACTCAGAAAAGCTTACATTTGACTTTCAGCCAAACCCTTTTCTAAGCATATGTTTTCCCCAAATGCCAAGTTTGGAATTGTCGATACACAAATTCATTGTGAAACTTCAATTTATTATTCAGAATGGAAAATGGGAATACTTATTAATCTACCAAAATGGCCAGGAAAGTTTTAGTTATAATATTTTCCTGGTACATCTCAGCTTTTTAGTTATTATAAATCTCCCCTTGCTCCCCAAGATTATTTCAACTCTATTTTGCATGCTGATAAAAGAGCATAACAAAATGCACCACTTCCATTTACTTTTATATAACTGTTGGGAAGATGAGAAATACTTCTAAAAAATATTTAAGATCAACTAAATAAAATGGCTAATGGAAATAAATCATAGCAAATTAAAAATAAAACATTTCTTTTATATACTCATGCATATTTACACTAACAATCAAGTACCAGAGGTATAAAAGGATCTCTGACTTGGTTTATAAGGTCACCTAGAACAACTTCACCTATGGCATGTTGGCAGTCTGCAACATAGAACCATTATTTCTTGGGCTAACTGTACTATCTTTTGACTTCAATGACAAGAGGCTGCAGAAAAGACACGCAGGATTAATCTAAAAAAGATAAAAGATTGCCACTACTCACAGATAAAAGTCCTAAGTCACTCAGCTTTCTAATCCTATTCCATATCTCTTCAAACTATACTACATAAAACTTGCTTTTTTATTTATTTGAATATCTTATTTCACTATACATGAAGTATCAAAATCTCTTAGATTGGTTTACCCTTGTACATGGTTCTTCTGTTTGGATCTGTGGATGGCATATGGCTACTCAGCCTAAAAACACCCATAACTCTAAGGAAATAAATTCTCTAGACCCATTCACTCTTTTTCCAATGTTCTTATCATGACTTAAACTTCTTGATCATAAGGATTAGCCCTTTTTAAAACCTGCATTTTCTGGGTTTGGCAAATAAGTTTAATGGACAGGTAGGTGTCTTCTCAGCTGGATTACTAGGGTCCCAATTTCAGGGTCCACTTCTGAATACTCACTCTAGGCCATTGGTAGACTAGAAACCAGTCTGCAAATAGTTTGGCATTTCTGCTTCTATATAGTTCACAGATTTGAAATAAAAGATTAATTGAGGTTTTTATATGAAAATTTTAGAATATTTACACTAAACCTTATTATCAAGTTTGCAAAATCTTCAGAAGAAGTGTGTTTTTCAGTTAATCACAATACATTTGTTTAACGAAACTTTATTTCTTAGTTATTTCAATCGTTGAAATTTTAAAAAATGTGTTGAATTTTCATTTGCTGCTATTAATTGTATTTTCAGAATATGATCAATCTTTTGAATATTAATTACAACTGGATAATAGTTTAAGAGTTTCATGACCCATATTTTCATGTTAACTTTTTTTTTTTTTTTTTGGCCACAACATGCAGCATGCAGGATCTTAGTTCCCCGACTAAGGATCGAACCCATGCCCCCTGCATTGGGAGCATAGAATCTTAAATCAATGGACCACCAGAGAAGTCCATCATGTTAACATTTCTGACATCAAGTTGTATATATTTTTAATTTGAAGTATTTTTTTCAGGTAGTGACAAATATTAAATGTCATCTTAAAGTCAAAGAAATAAAGCATTATGTACCACTAATTTTTACTTAAATAATAATGCACTTTAAAAGTAAACAGGCTTAACATATGACAGAATGTAAATATATAATTGTTGACACGTCAACCTGCTAATAAAGGGCTGTTGAAGAACCATAAAACTATGAAAACTTTATGAATATGTAAAAAAACAACTTTTAATGCAAAAGTGACCCTGGAACCTGTCAGCAGTCTGACATAATAGTAGATAGATTTTACAAAAACAACCTCAGATTTTGTGTAACACTCAAGCAAGATTTCTCTTTCATTAATTTATTGAATTTTCCTAAGATAAGAGTGAAATCATGATTTTTATATAAGCATTCAGTTTAGTAGCTAAAGAAGAGAAAGAGAAGAAAATTAGGGTTCTATCGTTCTGTCATCCTCTCCTTTGTGAAGATGGGAAAAAGCCACAGTTATGGTGAGAGGCTCACAAAATGAGTTGAAAAGTTTTGACAAATATTCTCAGACAAAAAAGCAAAACCAAGTTTTGGAGAAAATTTTTTTAATCTAATGACTTGATTGTGGTTCTATGATATTAATGACATAATGTATGACAGAAAAAATTAGACTGTGTTCATGAAAAAACTTCCCAGGTGTCTCAGACAGTAAAGAATCATACTGCTATGCAGGAGACCCAGGTTCGATCTCTGGGTGGGGAAGATCCCCTGCATAAGGGAATGGCTACTCCAGTATTCTTGCCAGAAGAATTTCACGGAGAGAAGAAGCCTGGCGGGCTACAATCCATGGGGTCGCAAAGAGTCAGACATGATTGAGCAACTAACATACACATGAAAAATATTAGAGTGGGATGAGATTTTGAACGTACAATGCTTGGTACAGTGGTGGTAAATACTAATACTTGAGCAAAATACTTGATATATATTGTCCTTACAGAATTGGAGATACGGGATTTTGTAAACTAGAATGTAGAGAGTATTCATTTCTGTATTGATACACCAGAGATAAGTATAGCGACAAAGTCACCATTAGGAGAATGCATGCATTTCTGATTACGTGTCACTCCACACACTATTGTATAATGTTTAAGTTAATTATCAATAATTTTCTTCCTCATCTTGATTCATTTTTTTAAAATGTAAATCACAATCATTGGTTTTATATGATTTCAATGTGCTGTAAAAAATAAAAAGAGACAGAGAAAGCAATCAATACTGTATTTCTTCACTCTGAAGTCCACTATTCTCAAAGTTCACATATGAGTTTTGAAATGATGGTTTGAATTAATGCTTGCAGTTTAATGACTTTCTTATGTCAGTAACTAACTTTGATTTGTATGTTGAATGCAACTTGAATGTATTTCAAATGCTTGGCATCTTGTATACATCAGGTACGCATCTTGAGAGATCAAGATGTAATATTTTACTGTAAAAGTATACCAATTTAGGGCTTCCCTGGTAGCTCAGCTGGTAAAGAATCTGCCTGTGATGCAGGAGACCCCAGTTCAATTCCTGGGCTGGGAAAATGCCCTGGAGACGAAATAGGCTACCCACTCCAGGATTCTTACTTGGATGATACCCCATGTAGCCTGGCAGGCTACAATCCATGAAGTCACAAAGAGTTGGACACAACTGAAAGACAAAGCACATACCAATTTAAGTTAGATAAAATTTCATGATGACATAAAGACAAATTTTCATTCACATTGCTCAATTTTGGGGATTCCAACTTTTTCTAAAAATTGGTGGTTTTTTTTTAATCAGATCACTTGAAATGATTAGATAGTTTGACATTACTAAAGTTTCTTAAGATATTTAGATTAATATTAATCACTACTTGATAGAATCAAATGCAGTCAAATTGTATTTGAAATCCACTCCCTAATTCAGTTCTCTCCCAATTTGAAAGAGGCTTCCAGGATTTGAAAGTTACTTGAAATTCCCCAGAGTATCTAATGAAGCATTACACAGGATCTTTAGTAAGAAAAATCTCTGTGGTTTTGGGGTCCATGTTACACTTATCTTTTTACTCAGAGATCTGCAGTTTCCAGGCCTCTATGCTCATTTTTTATGATTGAACCATACTTTAGACGTCAAACTTGCAGCAATTTTAATGTAATTTTATTTTTGCAGGAACAACTAGCAGTTCAAGGAAGGGACTGAGAAAGGAAAAGAAGCCAACATTTTAGGAAAGTAAAAGAGTGAGTTGAGTAGAAAAAAATTGAACTGAGGCTGGACCAAACAGTTTCACTTGTCATTTTGTGCTGCTCAGGTGAAGCTTAGAGAACACAGGTATTCACATAGCAGTAAGAGTGATGATATGCCAAGCACTTATGGAAAAGCTGGTGATGGATGTTTGAAGTGTGTGTGTTTATGGGGTGAGAGGGGGCTATGTCTAGAGAAATTGTTCTCAAAATGTGATCTATTGAACATTGAGGCACATGTGTCTTTTTCAATTATGGTTTCCTCAGGGTACATGCCCAGTAGTGGGATCGATGGGGCATATGGTAGTTTTATTCCTTTTTTTTTTTTTTTTTTTTTAAGGAATCTCCATGTTGCTGTTGTTGAGTCACTCAGTAGCCTCTGACTCTTTGTGACCCCATGGACTGCAGCCCATCAGGTTTCCTTGTACTTCACTATCTCCAGAGTTTACTCAAACTTATGTCCATCGAGTCAGTGATGCTACCCAAATATCTCATCCTTTCCATTCTCTTCTCCATACTCTGGCTGTATCACTTTGTTTCCATCCACAGTGCAAGATAGTTCCCTTTTCTCCTCACCCTCGTCAGTATTTATTGTTTGTAGATTTTTTTCTTGATGGCCATACTGACTAGCATGAGGTGATATCTCTTTGACTTGCATTTCTCCAATAAAGAGCATTATTTACAATAGCTGCAGCATGGAAACAATCCAGATTCCCATCAACAAGATGAATGGATAAAGAAGTTGTGGCACATGCATACAATGGAATATTACTCAGCCATAAAGAGAACACATTTGAGTCAGTTCTAGTGAAATGGATAAACCTAGAGTCTGTTATATGGGTTGAAGTAAGTCAGAAAGAGAAACATTAATGCATATAAATGAAATCTAGAAAAGTGGTCCTGGTGAACCTATCTTCAGGGCAGGAATAGAAATGCAGACATAAAGATCAAACTTTGAACACAACAGGGGAAGAAGAAAGTGTGATGAATTTAGAGAATAGCATTAAACATAGACATTACCACGTGTAAGATAGATAGCTAATGGGAAATTGTATAACACAGGAAGCTCCATGTGGTGCTCTGTGACAACCTAGAGGCGTGGAATGGGGTGGAGAGTAGGGGGAAATTTAAGGGGAAGGGGACATATGCATACACATGGCTGATTCATGTTGTTATATGGCAGAAGCCAGCACAATATTATAAAGCAATTATCCTACAAAAAAAAATAAATTAAAAAAAAATATAGTCTATGAACCAGAAGCATTAATATCACTTTGATACATTTAGGAAAACAAATTCTTAGGTCCTACACGAGATCTACTGAACTCTGATGTAAAGGTCCAGAAATTTCTTTTTATTAATAGCATATTGTTCAGATAATCTTGAGGCATGATGAAGTTTGTGTGCATAATATTTATTTGTAAAGATACGGGATGATGTTAAGAGAGTGGAACTTTGAGGCCAGGAATTTTGGAGGCCGTATAGAAGTGAGTGACTGATATAGAATAAGTGGAAATTACCAGAAAATGAGGGATTAAGAAATAGAGACAAATTGTTGAACAGATTATACACGTGACTCATCAACTCACCAAAATCAATGTGAAAGTTCTAATGGAGAGAAATTCAGCAAGCCAGTAGAAAATAAATCTGAAATACTTGAAAGTAAAGGATTCTTCGATGAAACAAGTGTTCTTAGAAAACAAAATAGAAGTAACATTATTAAGTAACAAAACTGAGCAACAGATACACCTAGTTCACCTCTCAGGAAAGATATGACTTGGTGTTGAACACATTCTATCTATTCATGAAATATATGCATTTCTTTTTCATCTAGAGTAGTTTTTATTTTAGAAAACAAGGTATTTGCCAGCTAGAGGAAAGCATGAGATTGTGCCTTGTCCAGGGGTTAAAATAAATTTTTTTCTTTTCATGGAGGGGATGTATATAGGGGAACAAAAACAACCCCAAAGCATGAACTAAAATATTTACATATTTACACATTACCATTGATCAATTTTTTACCTCAGATAGTTCTTTACTCAATTTCCATAGAATCAGAGATTCATTTTTTGACTAATTTTTCAAAAAAAAAAAAAAAATCTTCCAATACTCTCAGTGTCTTAGTTTCTCAATTATCATCCAGATTTATTTTTATTTATACCACTTGCAGGTACCCTGCAATAAATACACATTTGTTTATTCATTTATACTGTCAACTCTACCACAGAATATTTTATGAGGTTATGGACTTCACCTTGTTTTTCACCATCACTAATTCTGAAAATAGTTTCTGATATATATTCAGCCCTTGGTTATTTTTGTTGCATAAATAAATGAAGACATTAATGACTCTGGTGTGGCTGCTGTAGCGATATGTCTTCCATTAGATAGTATGGTGTATTTATTTTTGCATCAGAAATCATTGGTACTGGCAATTATATCTAATTTCTAGCCACCGCAATACTTTAAAATATCCTCCCGGGAAATGCTGTGCCATTTTCATTATATCTTCAGAGAGATGTGTGGGGAAAAAAAGACTGTTGTTTAGGAAAAAGAAATTTTAAAACTAAGCAAAGCCCTTAAAATCATGTATTACAGAATGCTACATGATATTAGAATGCTTGTTTATATCATGATATAGTCAACTAATATTAAGGGCTATGCCCTTAACTTGTTTCCAAGACCACACAATAAATAATGCAAAAATCTAAACAATTGAATGATTTTCTACTTATGATAAATTCCATTACAATCAAAAGCTCCTAAATAATGTACAAAATTTCATTTTCTGTTCTTTTTACATCATCACTATTCCTGACTTTATTATTTCAATGCCTTTTATTATGAGTAATACTTACAGTTAAAACAGAGCTAAATGATAGGATGGAGATATTGACTTATGTGGAGTTTAATGGAAATTCAATAATAGCTGCCCGTTTCAAGAAAACCCCGAAATATAAGAATGAAAGAACACAGAATGCCCAAAGCAAAGGGTTCTCTTCAACTCTCATTGTCAGAGGAGAGTAGGTCATGGTCAGTGATTCAGATGAGAGCTATTTTATGAAAATATGGTAAAAATGTAAATACACTAAAATCCTCTATTAGTGCCACCAACTTAATAAATGTTTTGGAGAAATTTATTTTCCTTCATGCTAAATAAGAGTTGATGACTCAGCTAAGAATTGTGGTGGTGAGGATAACATAAAACAAAGACAGCTACAGGACACTGCAAAGTCATTTTTAAAGAAATGGATTTGCAACTTTTATTCCCACTGAACCTACATTTTTCTAAGGAAAAAAAAAGTAACCATTAGATAGACAATATGCTTTTCTAATACAAAACAATAATCGAAGCATAATAGAAAGAAAGACGCTTACTCCTTGGAAGGAAAGTTATGGCCAACCTAGACAGCATATTAAAAAGCAAAGACATTACTTTGCCAACAAAGGTCTGTCTAGTCAAGGCTGTGGTTTTTCCAGTAGTCACATATGGGTGTGAGAGTTGGACTATAAAGAAAGCTGAGCGCCAAAGAATTGATGCTTTTGAGCTGTGATGTTGGAGAAGACTCTTGAGAGTCCCTTGGACTGCATGGAGATCCAACCAGTCCATCCTAAAGGAGATCAGTCCTGGGTGTTCATTGGTAGGACTGATGTTGAAGTTGAAACTCCAATACTTTGGCTACCTGATGTGAAGAGCTGACTCGTTTGAAAAGACCCTGTTGCTGGGAAAGATTGAGGGCAGGAGGAGAAGGGGACAACAGAGGATGAGATGGTTGAATGGCGTCACCGACTCAATGGACATGGGTTTGAGTGAACCCTGGGAGTTGGTGATGGACAGAGAGGCCTGGCGTGCTGCAGTCCATGGGGTCACAAAGAGTTGGACAAGACTGAGGGAAATGAACTGAACTGAATTGAGAAGGATCTCTACGGGAAGGCAATGGAAATATATTTGTTAGTCTTTGCAGAATTAGAACTAAGTTAAATTAATTACCTCCTAAGAGGGATTGTTAAGCTCGCTTTGAGAAATAGCTTTTAGAGTTTGACCATGACAAATAGCTCCAGGATATTATAACTTTCTCAGGATCAATGACTACCTCTGTTTATTCATGCTGTCCCTTATTGGAACTATCAGCCACTTTTCCAAGTTCATCATAAGATAAATTCACCTGATGCTTGTAGGATGGTCACCAGTGGTGATCAAGGCATACAACGTCTGCTTTCTCATCTAGCAAGACCTGGAGGATGTCATGGCAACCCACTCCAGTATTCTTACTGGGCAGATCCCGTAGACAAAGTTTCCTGGAGGCCTCAGTCCATAGGGTGGCAAAGAGTCAGACACGACTAAAATAGATCACCATGCATCAAACAAGAAGCGAATTTCTGACTTCCCAAATGTCTTTCCTAAGAGTAAAAAATATATTGCCAAAAATGTCCAGCAAATAGTGTCTATCTATGGCCAGATTTGTGGTATATTCCTATTGACCAAATTCACTGCAACATGGTTTTGTCACTGGAGTAGTCATGAAACTTTCTGAGAAATGAAGTTTTTCATCTTGTCCTTAACTCGTTGAAAGTCCTCCAAACACATACTAATAAATAGTTTGGTCATTACTTTATTTCCATGAAGTCAGAATTTAACATCTGAGAAAATATCCTATATGCTATTTTTAAAATGTCATTTAAGCAAGGCAACATCCTAATTCCAGAATACAGATCTGAAAAGAAAACCACATATACCTAAAGGGCACAGTTGCAGGAAATGTGAAGAGTGATTTTATTGTCTCCATTCAGCATTTAAAATTTTCCTATAACTGAGGGAATATGTTCTTACTAAACACCTCTCTCTGTATAACATTAGGAAATTAAACTAAAAATACATGAAATTATAAGAAAAATTGTATGGAGTAAAAATTAAATAGAAAGCATCACTTGAGTGAAAGAGATATTTCAAAATGTTGCCAAGTATTCATGGGCAATGAGATTTGTGATTTCATGAGTTCATTTTGTCAAAGCTATGACAAACAGAGACAGCATATTAAAAAGAAGAGACACCACTTTTCCAACAAAGGTCTGTAGAGTCAAAGCTATGGTGTTTCCAGTGGTCAAGTACGGATGTGAGAGTTAGGTCATAAAGAAGGGTGAGTGTTGAAGAATTGATGCTTTTGAACTGTGGTGTTGGAGAAGACACTTGAGAGGCCCTTGGGCTGCAAGGAGATCAAACCAGTCAATCCTAAAGGAAGTTAATCCTGAATATTCATTGGAAGGGCTACCTGACGCAAAGAGCCAATTCGTTGGAAAAGACCCTGTTTCTGGGAAATATTGAGGGGGAGGAGAAGGGGACAAGAGGTTGAGATACTTGGGTGGCATCACTGACTCAATGAACATGAGTTTGAGCAAACTCTGGGAGATAGTGAAGGGCAGGGAAGCAAAGTACGCTGCTGTTCAAGGGGTCGTAAGGAGTCAGACTTCGCCACTGAACAATAGCAAAGTATTAGTGAAAGAAATGCTAATTGATCCATTCCTGGGTAATGATCAGAAAGTATTTCCTGAGATTTGTGCTACATAACACAATCATACATGCACACAGACACAGAACTACAACTAAATTTTGACTTCAATTTTTTTTAACTAAAAAAAGAGTGATATATTTGGTAATAATAACCTTATTTCAGAATAAATTCTGATAAAATGAAATGAATCGATATCATATGAATTATATTATCCTAATGATGTTCAAGGTGGTTTTAGAAAAGGCAGAGGAACCAGAGGTCAAATTGCCAATATCCGCTGGATCATCCAAAAAGCAAGAGAGTTCCAGAAATACATCTATTTCTGCTTTATTGACTAGGCCAAAGCCTTTGACTGTGTGGATCACAATAAACTGTGGAAAATTCTGAAGGAGACGGGAATAACAGACCACCTGACCTGCCTCTTGAGAAATCTATATGCAGGTCAGGAAACAACAGTTAGAACTGGGCCTGGAACAACAGATTGGTTCCAAATAGGCAAAGGAGTACGTCAAGGCTGTATATTGTCACCCTGCTTATTTAACTTATATGCAGAGTACATCATGAGAAACGCTGGGCTGGAAGAAGCACAGGCTGGAATCAAGATTGCTGGAAAAAATATCAATAACCTCAGGTATGCAGATGACACCACCCTTATGGCAGAAAGTGAAGAGAAATTAAAAAGCCTCTTGATGAAAGTGAAAGAGGAGAGTGAAAAAGTTGGCTTAAAGCTCAACATTCAGAAAATTAAGATCATGGCATCTGGTCCCATCACCTCATGGGAAATAGATGGGGAAACAGTGGAAACAGGGTCTGACTTTAATTTTTTGGGGGCTCCAAAATCACTGCAGATGGTGATTGCAGCCATGAAATTAAAAGACGCTTACTCCTTGGAAGGAAAGTTATGGCCAACCCAGACAGCATATTAAAAAGCAGAGACATTACTTTGCCAACAAAGGTCCGTCTAATCAAGGCTATGGTTTTTCCAGTGGCCATGTATGGGTGTGACAGTTGGACTAGAAAGAAAGCTGAGTGCCCAAGAATTGATGCTTTTAAACTGTGGTGTTGGAGGAGACTCTTGAGAGTCCCTTGGACTGCAAGGAGATCCAACCAGTCCATCCTAAAGGAGATCAGTCCTGGTTGTTGATTGGAAGGACAGATGCTGAAGCTGAAAAGCCAATATGTTGGCCACCTCATGCGAAGAGTTGACTCATTGCAAAAGACCCTGATGCTGGGAGGAATTGGGGGCAGGAGGAGAAGGGGACGACAGAAGATGAGACGGCTGGATGGCATCACCGACTCAATGGGTATGAGTTTGAGTAAACTCTGGGAGCTGGTGACGGACAGGGAGGCCTGGCATGCTGCGATTCACGGGGTTTCAAAGATTCGGACATGACTGAGTGACTGAACTGAACTGAAATGAATCACACTTGTGCATGTAAGCATAAAACATTAAAGCACATCATGCTTTTAAACCGGAATTCCACAACATTACACTATGTCGTGTCTGGGAAATTCTTTAACGCTTTTTATGAATATTAAATTATTGTTTAGTGACAAATATATCAAGAAAAAAAATCCTAAGTGTCCTCATCTTCATACTAATGAGAGAAACATTAATCTGACTTTAATAATATATTCAAGAAAATGCAGTGCTTATAGATACTTTAACTTGAACATAAACAGCAACAAATAGAAACAACATGCATTTTTTAATGTCATAAAATCATACTGCAAGTTAAATAATACATAAAAATTACTTATATACAGGTATTTCAATATAACTTTTAATGAGGATCAAACACTAAATTTCTTGTCAAATTTAATTGAGATTTTGTTTTATTTTTGTCATCAATCTGAGTAAATTCATGGATTCAGAAAGAGAGCAAATGGAAGCCATTTTGCATCTCATCATTTCATCAGTTCAGTTCAGTTCAGTCACTCAGTTGTGTCCGACTCTTTGCGACCACATGGATTGCAGCATGCCAGGCCTCCCAGTCCATCACCAACTCCCAGAGTTTACTCAAACTCATCTCCATTGAGTCGGTGATGCCATCCAACCATCTCATCCTCTGTTGTCCCCTTCTCCTCCTGCCTTCAGTCTTTCCCAGAAACAGGGTCTTTTCAAATGAGTCAGCTCTTCAGGTGGCCAAAGTATTGGAGTTTCAGCTTCAACATCAGTCCTTCCAAAGAACTCTCAGGACTGAGCTCTTTTAGGATGGACTGGTTGGATCTTCTTCCAGTCCAAGGGACTCTCAAGAGTCTTCTCCAACACCACAGTTCAAAAGCATCAATTCTTTGGTGTTCAGCTTTCTTTATAGTCCAACTCTCACATCCTTACATGACTACTGGTAAAACCATAGCCTTGACTACACAGACCTCTGCCAAAATAATGTCTCTGCTTTTTAATATGCTGTCAAGGTTGGTTATAACTTTCCTTCTAAGAAGTAAGCATATTTTAATTTCATGGCTGCAATCAACATCTGCAGTGATTTTGGAGACCAAAAAAATATAGTCTGTCACTGTTTCCCCATCTATTTGCCATGGAGTGATGGTACCAGATGCCATGATCTTAGTTTTCTGAATGTTGGGCTTTAAGTCAACTTTTTCACTCTCCTCTTTCACTTCCATCCAGAAGCCCTTTAGTTCTTCCTCACTTTCTGTCATAAGGGTGGTGTCACCTGCATATCTGACGTTATTGATATTTCTCCCAGCACTCTTGATTCCAGCTTGTGCTTCCTCCAGCCCAGCATTTCTCATGATGTACTCTGCATGTAAGTTAAATAAGCAGAATGACAATATACAGCCTTGACCTACTCCTGTCCCTATTTGGAACCAGTCTGTTGTTTCATGTCCAATTCTAACTGTTTCTTTCTGACCTACATACAGATTTGTCAGGAGGCAGGTCAGGTGGTCTGGTAGTCTCATCTCTTTAAGAATTTTCCACAGTTTATTGTGATCCACACAATCAAAGGCTTTGGCATAGTCAATGAAGCAGATGTAGATATTTTTCTGGAACTCTCTTGCTTTTGCTATGATCCAATGGATATTGGCAATTTGACCTCTGGTTCCTCTGCTTTTTCTAAATCCAGCTTGAACATCTGGAAGTTCCTGGTTCATGTATCATTTCATATTCTTACCCAATTTCTGAAGAGTATAGTATTAATTGAACACAGTGGAAAGGAAAGGAGCAGTGATTACACCCCACACTACCCCTACATCCTTCCAGCTATCCAACACCATGCTGTGGTGTGTTAACAGATGAAGAGTTCTGGCCCAACTCTAATATTGGGGATTTCCTGCTATAGCATCAACCTATCAGCATGTTATGTGCAATGGTATCAAACAGTCTGCTATTTTGTAACTACACAAATATTGTGTGATTTAGAAGTTGGAAAAGTTAAATGAAAGAGTAAAGATGTGGTTTAGTGAATTGTGGAAAGCCCCACAGTTTGCCAACCTGGGAATAACAAGTTTATATATAGTACAATTTGTTGTTTCTCAGTCTGACTGAACATGTCCGACTCTTTGTGACCTCATTGACTGCAACACACCAGGCTTCCCTATCCTTCACCATCTCCCAGAGTTTTCTCAAATTCATGACAATCGAGTCAGTGATGCCATCCAACCATCTCAAGCTCTGCAGTCCCCTTCTCCTCCTGCCCTCAATCTTTCCCAACATCAGGGTCTTCTCTAGTGCATGGGCTTTTCACATCAGTGGCCAAAGTTTTAGAGCTTCAGTTTCAGTATCAGTCCTCCAGTGAATATTCAGGATTGATTCCCTTTAGTATTGACTGATTTGATCACCTTACTGTCCAAGGGACTCTCAAGAGTCTCTCCAGCACCACAGTTCAAAAGCATCAAATCTTTGGTGCTCAGTCTTCTTTATGGTCCAACTCTCACATCCATACATGACTACTGAAAAACCATAGTACATAATTATGTACATGATACATAATTATAGGAAGTAATTAGACTATATGGAAAATCATATAGTCCTTTTTTTTTTTTTTTTTTTGTCTTTTTAAATTCTCTCAGTCATGTCCAACTCTTTGCAATCCCACGGACTATATAGCCCATGGCAGTCTCTAGGCAAGATTACTGGAGTGAGTAGCTTTTCCCTTCTCCAGGGGATCTTCCCAATCCAGGGAGTGAACCCAGGTCTCCCACACTGCATGCAGATTCTTTACCAACTGAGCTATCAGGAAAGCCTATAGTCCAATTACTTGATATAGTTAATACCAAGTATCAATTGGACAACCTCAAACTGTGTCATGCAGAGGCAGATAATTATATGATGCAATCACAGAACAGAGTTTTTGTCAGAAACTTGATGTCCAGGATAAATAAGATATTTGCATGATGCATGCTTGCTCAGTAGCTTCGGTTGTGTCCGAATCTTTGTGTCACTATGGATTGTAGCCTTCCAGGCTGCTTTGTCTTTGGGATTCTCCAGGCAAGAATACTGGAGTGGGTTGCCATTTCCTTCTCCAGGGAATCTTTCTTATCCAGGGATCAAACCCATGTCTCTTAAATTTCCTGCATTGCAGGCAGATTTTGTACACTAGCACCACTTGAAAGATCCTAGGATCATATTTAAATGTTAGGAAATTTACATTAAAAGTCAAATGTTTTGTACATAAATAGAGAACTATTTAACATTCTTTCCTTGTTTTACATAATTACTTCACACCCTGTGGCAATTTTGCAGAGATATCATCAAAAATTCTATGATATTTTTTCTGTACTTCTATTTTGTACACATTTGTATTAATGGCTGCATTTGATTCCATTTTTTTAAACTCATAAAAGCCTCAGAAAAAACATCTAGTTTTGGTATATGCATATATATCTTTGGGGAATGCAGAAGAAAAAAAAATATGTGACCCATACAATATATTATTTGTGAGGAAGGAGAAGAAAAATGGGAAGGAGTTTTGGGAGGGAGGGGACATGGGTTCTCCTATGACTGATTCTTGATGTATGATAGGAAGCCACAAAATTATGTAAAGAAATTATCCTTCAATTAAAACAAATAAAGTGGCAAAAAATAAATGAATAAAATATTTTACCCTAGTATATATTATAAATTTTTAATTCTGACATTGAATTATGGTAGTTAAATGATAATATAATGTCTCAAAAAAGTAAACAACAGGGCAGCTAGCTTTCTTTCAACTACCACTCTTCACATAAGCTAGAAAAAATTGCACTTTGTCTATATCATCGTAAGGGAAAAAAAGATTAGAAAATGAATGAAATACCCTGTTGGCATTCTGGATAAAAGTTTCTGTAATGCCCACTTATTGGATATATTAGGATAAAGATATTATTAATTTTTATCTGTAAATCTCAATAAGGTTAATTAAGATTCATAAGAATAGACATAAAATATTTACATGAATAACATATTAAGCAAAAGCCCATTGTTGCAAAGGAAAAAACTTAAAATATAGCTTTTATATACATACTGGGGCCTGACCAATGAACCAAACAAATCTGCTAATGAACTGAGTAATCTTATGAGGGATTAATTAGGTTGGTAATTATACATTATGAATTAAGAAATTAAAAACCAATAAACTATTTTGGTCACAGACAATGGCAGTTGACAACTTGTTATACATTCTTATAATATTTATTATAATAACATTAATCATGCACAGCTGTTCTGCTTTTTGAGTAGTTATAAGAGTAATTCCACAGTATTTCATTCAAAAAATGATCTTCTGTTTAAAGGGGAGCTGAATATGTGATAAGAAATACAAGGTGTGCTTTTCATGTACTCATAAATTAGTTTCAAAGGGTGAAACATCTTTCTAGGTAATGTCAAATAAATCTCTGAAATATTGCAATACTAATTTGAGTAGTAAAGTACCAAATTTATTTAACATGTAAATTTTGTTAATATAGGACATCCCATTGTGAATTTAAATGTCCAACTCTGAGAAAAAAGTAAACAATATTCACTTTAACCAAAAGAGTAATTCAATTGCACTGTAAGGTTAATTATATATTTGGATTAGGTACTATTTTGTTTATTTGTTTTTTCCTATTCAATATCCATGCCTTGGGGCTTCCCAGGTGGTGAAGTGCTAAAGAATCCACCTTCTAATGCAGGAGATGTGTTAGATTCCTGGGTCAGAGAGTTCTCCTGGAAAAGAAAATGGCAACCCACTCCAGTGTTCTTGCCTGGGAAATCCCAAGGACAGAAGAGCCTGGTGGGCTGCAATCCCTGGGGTCCCAAAGAGTTGGACAGAACTGAGCGACTAAACACAAACACACATCCCTGCCTTAGCAGAGAGGCAAGCACTTGATTCCCAAATACTGGTTTATTAGAAGAAACGCATTTGATCTTTCTCTTATACTCAGTCTTTTTGTTTTCCCCTTAAATTATGCACATTAAATGTAGGGCTAGGTATGACGTTTGGTAAGAGCCTGATACACATTGAGGAAATTTGCTTCTTAAATGGGTGATATCATGCACCTCAAGTTTGGAAAATTCCCTGTATCATCTATCAAGAAGATACCTGTAGCTTCTTGCTGCTATGGAGATGATTAATTCAGAGTGATGGGAGCATCTTTTCCATTCTTTCCTTCCAGCTGATAACCAAGCCTCAGTGGAGCAGAAGTGCCTGTGCTGTAGAAACAGGTTGGAAATTCTTCCCTTCTCCTATTTCTTCCACTAATTAACATGTCTCCTAGGTTTAAGGTCCTTGAGTCTCTCTTGAGCTTCAAGTTTTTTCTGTTAAGTTGAAAGAGCTGGACCAGCGAGGTGGGATAACCACTCCTGAGTTTCAGTTTTGTCAATAAAATGGGAGGATAAAATTCATGTCTTTATGACCCCTGCTTAAGCTACTTTATCTATCATATTTTAAAACTGCTTTAACATTATAAAATTGACTGAGGAGACTCCTAACTTTGGGTACAAACTGGAGGATTTTCAATTGCTTGCTTCTTAAAATTCCAATTAAGTTTGTTGTGAAGTTCTCTGGTCCAGGGGCATGTTTGTTGCTCCTGTTTAGTCGCTAAGTCATTTGGGGCCCCATGAACTGTAGCTCGCCAGACTCAGCTGTTCATGGGTTTTTCAGGCAAGAACAATATAGCAGGTTGCCATTTCCTTTTCCACGGGATCTTCCTGACCGAGGGATCAAACCTGTGTCTTCTGCTTGGCAGGCAAATTTGCCATTGACCCACCAGGTGTTGTCTCCAACTTTTAGGTATAGTTTAGCATGCTAAATCTTTTTTTTTTTTTTTTTTTGGTAAAATGACATATAGTACAGAGGATTTTTCATAGTAATTTATATTTTACAAAGCATATTTTCAAGTTTCCAACATGTCACCATGGGATTGGATAGTAATAATTAGTAGTAATACTCATGCATTTGTGTTTGATCTCTTTCAACATTTGTATTCCTGCATGTTTTTGCATTCTTACATTGGGGTCGTCAGCAATTTTTCTAATAAATAATTGGTTTTTCAAAGTAATGGGTCATTACTTGTCTAGTCTACCATTTTTGTGGGGATTCATTAATTTCACTATTATTTCTAGTAATTCCCTCATCTTAGTTTCCTTTCCATTGTTCTGCTTTTTCTAGATTCCTAACACAAGCCTTCCTGTTTAGTTCTCATAACAAGCCACTTCTTATGCATTAGGATGAGACTGGCATACTCAAATTAAATTTATTTTTCTGTAGTATTCTAGTAAGGTTGGGAATTGGATGAAATAAGCTATGTGGCTTCTTTAAAAAAAAAAGAAATTAAAGAAAAACAGGCCCTAGGTAGCATCCAATAGCAGACAGAAGTCAGCATAGGTTTGCTTTCATAAAAATACAGCTGAAAGGGAAAGAGAATTTTGAGGCTTTCCAGCCCAAGAGCCATTGTCATTTCTTTCCCCCTAAGACTATGAAAAACAGCATTGGAAACAATAACATCAGTCATTTAAGGTGCCAGAAATAGGTGTTTACATTAGAGAATTAAAGAGAAAATTCCGGTATCATGCATATCACAGTAGAACATCACAGATTTTGAGCAGATAGCTTTCATAAATCTTTTGATATTATATGAATTACACACATTAGTGAGACCTATGGCCCAGCAGAATATGTAGGAAGAGTCTGGAAGCTTGAAAGACAGAGCCATGTGGGGTGAGATCAGAGAGATTTTGCTTCTCTGAATGCATTCCCAAAGTCTGTAGCTCAGAAAGCAGAAGCCCTCTGATTTTATAATGTAAGATAACAATCTGAAGCTCACAGAGTGGTGTAAATAACACAGAAAGGGGGGAGAAACCCAGCGTATTGGGATAAATAGAAATAGTGCAAAACCGTATAGATCCATTTCTGTGAAATGAAGGGAAGAAAGATTTTACTATTAGAGTCCAGGAAAATGATAATTTCCATCTAGAATTCCAGTTGCTAAAGTGATGTTCAATAATGTCCAATTTTCAACTGAAAATTATTAGCCATGTAAAGAAATAGAAAGATGAATCATACATTGACAAAAAGAGAAAAGGAAAACAGACCATATAGATACAGACATTGGATTTAGCAAAGACTTCAAAACAGCTATTATGCATATGTTTAAATAATTAAAGGAAAATATATTTTAAAATAAAGGAAAATGACTTCAGCCCAGTTCAGTCACTGAGTCATGTCCAACTCTTTGCGACCCCATGGACTGCAACACTCCAGGCTTCCCTGTCTATCAGCAACTCCCAGAGCTTACTCAAACTCATGTCCATCGAATCAGTGATGCCATCCAACCATCTCATCCTCTGTCATACCCTTCTCCTCTTGCCTTCAATCTTTCCCAGCATCAGGGTCTTTTTTGATGAGTCAGTTCTTCATATCAGGTGGCCTGAGTATTGGAGTTTCAGCTTCAGCATCAGTTCTTTCAATGAATATTCAGAACTCCATTACCTTTAGGATGAACTGGTTGGATCTCCTTGCTATCCAAGGAACTCTCAAGAGTCTTCTCCAACACCATAGTTCAAAAGCATCAATTCTTTGGTGCTCAGCTTTCTTTATAGTCCACCTGTCACATCCATACATGACTACTGAAAAAACCATAGCTTTGACTAGATTGACATTTGTTGGAAAAAAATGCCTCTGCTTTTTAATATGCTGTCTAGGTTGGTCATAGCTTTTCTTCCAAGGTGCAAGTGTCTTTTAATTTCATGGCTGCAGTCACCATCTGTGCTGATTTTGGAGTCCATGAAAAGAAAGTCTGTCACTGTGTCCATTGTTCCCCTATCTATTTGCCATGAAGTGATGGAACTGGATACCATGATCTTAGTTTTCTGAATATTAAGCTTTAGGCCAACTTTTTCACTCTCCTCTTTCACTTTCAACAAGAGGCTCCTTGGTTCTTCCCTTTCTGTCGTAAGGGTAGTGACCTCTGCATATCTGTGTATTGATATTTCTCCCGACAAACTTGATTCCAGCTTGTGCTTCATCCAGCCTGGCATTTTGCATGATGTACTCTGCATATAAGTTAAATAAGCAGGGTGACAATATACAATCTTGACGTACTCCTTTCCCGATTTGGAACCAGTCTGTTGTTCCATGTCCGGTTCTAAATGTTGCTTCTTTATCTGCATACAGGCTTCTCAGGAGGCAGAAGAGGTGGTCTGATATTCCCATCTCTTTAAGAATTTTCCACAGTTTGTTGTGATCTACACAAAGTCTTGTGCGTAGCCAATGAAGCAGAAGTAGATTTTTTTTTTTTAATTATCTTGCTTTTTCTATGATTCAACGGATGTTGGCAATTTGATCTCTGGTTCCTCTCCCTTTTCTAAATCCAGTTTGAACATCTGGAAGTTCTTGATTCATGTACTGTTGAACCCTACCTTGGAGAATTTTGAGCATTACTTTGCTAGTGTGTTAGGTGAGTGCAATTTTGCAGTAGTTTTAACATTAAAGGAAAACAAAGTAGAACAAATAAATTTTTTTAAAAAAGCTATTTATGCTTATAGATGATTAGGGATTTTTTTTTAAGTGTAACTTTGAAGACTGGTTGAAAAAAACTACCCTCTCTGAAGAACAAGAGGACAAAAATTGGAGAAATTTGGACAGATTTCCTTTTATATCAACAAAGAGATAGTAGAAACTAGATTTACACTTTTTCTTCAAACAACTAGAAAACCAAATGAAATCTAAAAAATGATGGTTTTCAGACATTGCACGAGCAAAAGCACAGCATGTTGATTGCCGAGAGGACTGTTCTAGACTCTTATTTAAAAAGAGCTTCCTGATTTCAATGCAGAGAGTAAATCAAAAGAGCCTTGTGGTCTTGCTGATTTGAATAAAGAGTTCATAGTCCAAGTCCAGAAGGATCAGATTGTCTTATCTTTCAGCCCAGAGTAGAGAGGATCAAGCCATAGAGGTAAAAACAACAGAGATCTCTACAGGAGATCCCTAGACTCTTTGACTGAGAATTGATCTATATTATGGAAAAGTGAAGTAAAAGTGTGGAAGTGTTAGTTGCTGAGTTATGTCTGACTCTTTAGGACCCCATGGACTGTAGCCCAACAGGCTTCTCTGTCTATGGAATTCTCCAGGCAAGAATACTGGAGCAGGTTGCCATTTTCTCCTCCAGGGGATCTTCCCAACCCAGGGATTGAATCCAGCTCTCCTGCATTGCAGGTGGATTATTAACTGTCTGAGCCACCAGGAAAGTCCATATTATGGGAAGGAGTTACCAAATCTGGAGAAAGAGCCATAAGATAAAATCCTGTGATGAACTGTGATATGTTCATTTGGCTTGGTATCCAGGTAACACTGGCTTCATTGAATGAGTTTAAAAGTACTGTCTGCATTTCAATTTTTCAGAACAACTTCTAAAATATTGATGTTAATTCATGTTTAAACACTTGGCATAATTCACTAGTGAAGCCACCTGGCTGGGAATTTCTCTGTTGCAACTAAAAATAATAATAATAATGTGTTCCCTTTACTTGTTATATATCATATACATTATCTTAGATTTTCTAGTTTTTCTTTTGTAAATTTCACAGTGGTCAATTACATCAGGCAAACAAATGTATAAACTTTTCAGGACAGTCCTACAGACATATTATAGCATGTCAATTTAAGTGTCCTTCTTCCCCAGAACTCTCAAAGCATTGTTAAAGTCATACTAGATCCTTAGATAGACTAGTTGTAAAACAGCAAATGTAAATGTTTTTCACATTGAAGGACTTCCCTTGGCTCCACAGAACTAAAACTCTATCTCCTTTCATCTCAATATCTGAACATTTTCTACCAATTTTCTGTATGACCTTGGCATCTTGACAAGTTTTATTCTTATTCTGCATCATTGAATGGCATACATTGCACTTCAGCTTCTGAGAGAACTGAAATACCCATTGTTTGAGAAATTATAACATTTAGAGTATTTGATTTCTTATTTGTACAGAGATACAACCATAAATTCAGGTCATAAGAAGAATGCAAAACTGGCTAATGTCCCAGAGATATTTCTGTGGAGGAGTGTTGTTTGTTAACTAAATTTTACAGCTACAAAGATGGATGAATCTGTTCTTATCCCATGTATATAAATTTTAATGTGTTATGTCTGGTCATGGAACAATGAATATGCCAATAACTGAGGCTTCTCACCACTGACCCATTAGTGTCCTCAGATTTGATTACAAAATATTAAAGTTTCCAAAAGTATATTATGGTTGTGACTTTATATTAGCTGAAACTAGTGCTCGACAGCCTTGCCAAATTACTTATAGACATTAATGCAAAATTATTGCTGGGTCATCGATGATTTCATGTTCTCACTGCTTGGACTTAGCAGCAACTCAATCTAATGACTTCCTTATGTGGAAGTCAAATTCTGTTAAAGAATGCCATACTATTTCCCTTTACTTATTAGACTCTGTGATCAATAATTGTGGAAAGCTCTGTTTATCTTATCTATTTTACATTTGCAGACCAAATGAGTATCTAGAATGCATAATTAATTTTATCTCAACTAGCTGTGCTCATTTCAGAATGGTTTAATTTTTCCAGTCAAACTCAGATTTGTTTACTTGCTAAAACGACAAAAGACTTCTCTACTTTCTTGAATGTATTTATACATGGCCCTCTTTGAGTCTCAATCATATCTCCTTGCCTTGAGAAAGCTTGGATTTTCATGTTCCCATTACTTTGATTGCCAAAGGTCAACATCTATCATTTAGAAAATTGAAACATGCACTTTAGGGCTAAGAATACTATTTTCATGAAGCATGCCATGTATTAATTGAAAATTAATATCTTAGCCAATATACCTTCTTCTTTCAAGTATTGCCCACCTGGTTGGCTATGATCTATCAATAATCAGCAGAGTGAAATCAAGGAGACTAGCTCACTAGTTTGATGAAGCAGTGACACAAAGCTTGATATTTACTTATCCAAGTGACTCCATTTATTTTTATTGTTTGTGTTTTTTTTGTTTGGAGTTAGATTTGTAAGTTGCATAAGAAAGTAGGGCTAGCCCTCAAAATTAGTCGTGGTCATTTAGGATTTGGTCAGTATAGATATTTCATTTGCTTGGTATTTCAGACTTAACTAAAAGGAGGGTCTGTAATGGGCATATGCCATTGTTACTTCTGCTGGCATCATAAATAAGCAAGGGAACTAGTGAACTGAAATTATTAAGAGCAGTGGGGTGGACTGTAATTTAGTGATTCTTAATGAACCATGACTTTGAAATTCAAAAACTTCTGCCTCCTACATGGACACTGACTTTATTTTTATGATTGCCTTTGAGCAATGAAAAATAAACATGGTATATGTGGAAACATGGTAAGAATTTCACACTTGTATTTACATTGGGGCTTTTTCTCCTCTAGAATGTCCTTAGGATTGAACTATTTTAAAAAATAAGCCAAATGAACCACAGGAAGGGACCAAGAGGGACAGGGAGGCACTTCAGGCTTCCAGTTGTTCCCACTAAAGTACAGACTCATCAGTGAGACCCATATTACATGTTCCAGGATCAGTCTTTATCTGACTGCAGTGGCACAAAAGACTCTGAAAAGTCTGGCAGGAGGACCAATCAAGGCAAAGTAAATAAAGTCCATTGACATGGTAATGGATAAAAGAAGATGACATGTATGCATGTGTACATATATATATATATATACATATATATATGTGTGTGTGTGTGTGTGTAATGGAATATTACTCAATCATAAAAAGGAATGAAATAGTGTCACTGCAGAGACATGGATAGCCCTAGAGACTGTCATGCAGAGTGAAGTAAGTCAGAAAGAGAAAAGCAAACATTGTATAATATCACCTATATGTGGAATCTAGAAAATTGATAGAGATGAACTTATTTGCAAAGCAGAAATAGAGTCACAGATGTGGAGAACAAACATGGTCACCAAGAGGCAGGGGGAAGAGAGTGCGTTGACTTCAGAGATGGGGATTGACACATATACACTGCTATGTGTAAAACCAATGAAAACCTACTGTATAGCACAGGGAACTCTATTCAATACTTAGTAACGACATATATGGGAAAATAATCTAAAAAAGAGTGGACATATGTATAATACGACTGAATCACTTTTCTGTAGAGTAAGAAACTAATATAACATTGTAAAGTAACTATACTGCAATAAAACTACTAATAAAAAGAACATAAGGAGTAATGTAATTTATCTTAGATTAAGCCATTAAACATTGGAATGACTTATTACACCAACCACTGGCAACTGAAATGAATTGTTCTTTTGGAACTTCAATCTGCATTTGAGTCACCTGGCTATATTGACAAATTCCAGATTATGTTTCAGTGATATGGCACCAGGGCTGGAGATTTTACATTTTATACAAGCTTCCAGTTGATGTCAGTGATTCTGTTCTACAGACCACACTTTAAGTTACAAGGTTCCAGAGGAGCAATAATTGATTTTTCCTAGTCTGGAGAAAGCAAAGGAGCTTCAGGAAAAACATCTACTTCTGCTTCACTGACTACTCTGAACCCTTTGTGTGGAGCATAACAAGTTCTGGAAAATTCTTAAAGAGATGGAAGTACCAGACCACCTTTCCTGTCATCTGAGAATGTTGTATGCAGGTCAAGAAGCAATAGTTAGAACTGAACGTGGAACAACTGACTCCAAATTGGGTAAGAGAAGGCTGTATATCATCACCCTATTTATTTAACTTATATGAAGAGTACATTATATGAAATGCCAGGCTGGATGAATCAAAAGCTGGATAAAGTTGCCAGGAGGAATATCAGCAACCTCAGATATACAAATGATACCATTCTCATGGTTGAAAGTGAAGAAGAATTGAAGGAGGTGGGTGAAGAGAATGAAAAAACTGGCTTAAAACTCAACATTCAAAAAGCTAAGATCAGGCTATCTGGTCCCATCACTTCATGTCAAATAGAAGGGAAAAAAGTGAAAACAGTGACAGATTCTTTTTTTTTTTTTTTTTACTTCAAAAACCACATTTAAAGACACTTAAACGACACTTACTCCTTGAAAGGAAAACTATGACATTCCTAGACAGCATCACTTTGCTGACAAAGGTTCATATAGTTAAAGATACAGTTTTTCTAGTAGTCATGTGAGAGTTGGTCCATTAAGAAGGCTGAGTGCAGAACTGATGTTTTTGAATTGTGGTGCTAGAGAAGACTCTTGAGAGTCCCCTGGACAGCAATGAGTTCAAACAAACCAATCTACAAGAAATCAACCCTGAATATTCATTGGAAGGACTGATGCAAAGGGCCAACTGTTTGGAAAAGACCCTGATTCTGGGAAAGATTGAAGGCAAGAGAGAAGAGGGAGTCAGAGGATGAGATGGTTAGGTAGCATCACTGACTCAATGAGTCTGATATGAATCTAAGCAAACTCTGGGAGATAGTGGAAGCCAGAGGAGCATGGCATGCTGCAGTCCATGAGATCACAAAGAGTCAGACAGGATATAGTGAATGCATAGCAACAATATTCTTTCCTAAGACCATTTCTTTGTATTAAAAACTCAGGTACATCTTTATTAAAGTCCTTTTTACTATGGCGGTGAGTGTCGTAAATATGTTATTCAATAACACGTATGGAAATATGCTATTATTATATATGCGTGCACATAAGTTACCCAAGATTTTGGTACCTAAAGAAATCTGTTTTAGTGAAACATTCCTTTTAATGTCCAAATATAATAACTCAGTTTTTAATCATTTGTTATTCAAAAGCATCCCCAGAAGAATTACACTCATTATTATTACTATAAATTTTGTTGCCATTGAATTCTGCTACAGGATTGACTTCACTGACTTAGGAATTTTTCAATGCCACTTTTCTTTACACTGTGCAGTGCTTCTACTACCCCCCACAATGTTTTGTGGAAATACTACTTATTTATGCAAAGAACTTTTATTGAACTTTTGAAGTGACAGATCATTCAGGGTGCATCATGATACAATCAGCAACTTAAAATTAATTTTATATTTTTTTACTCAGAATTCCATGTGTTCCTTTTTTTTTTTTTTTTTGC
Source organism: Odocoileus virginianus (assembly GCF_023699985.2). Taxonomy (NCBI): domain Eukaryota; kingdom Metazoa; phylum Chordata; class Mammalia; order Artiodactyla; family Cervidae; genus Odocoileus; species Odocoileus virginianus. The sequence continues at coordinate 11,065,269 of NC_069687.1, forward strand.
AGCCCCTTGCCGCTATCAAATCCTCGATTAATAACATCTTCTCCATTCACTTACCTTGCATATGCATCAATCAGGCTTAACCCCTAATATTGCTGCTAATTTTTTCAGAAAACTAATTTTTCTTCCATCATTTATCCAAATTAGGCTTCTGATCTAAATATATTGGTTCTAAACTTTTAAAGGTGTTTTACTGAATTTACTGTAGTCCAACATTTGAGAGTCCTGCACATGATGGTAACAAAACTGTACCAAAAGATTTCTACCTTGAATAAGTTTCTTTTTATTAAAACAACTGAAAACATGTATTTTAGAAAAGCTAAGTGGAATGACTGGACGGTTAGAGAGGGACAACAAAAGAAAAGACACCTGCATCTAAACTTTCTCTTCTCTTTTGTTTCTAGGATCTGAATGCATACCCAGTATCTGACTTAGATATCTTATATAAAAAAATTCCTCCTTCTCTTACAATAACTGATCACCTGATCTTTTTTATTTTTTGCAAATTTATTTCTGTCCATTCTTTCAAATCATTATTCTGTAGTAATTGAAAGGAAGAGTTTAAGAAGTTATTATACAATCCCAGAATCATTCTATCTTAACTAATGTATTACCAAATATAAAGGTTCTTTTTTGGGGGGTCTTCCCAGGTGGTGCACTAATAAAGAAACTGCCTATCAATTCAGGAGACACAAGAAATATGAGTTCCCTCCCTGGGCTGGGAAGATCCCCTGGAGAAGGAAATGGCAACCTATTCCAGTATTCTCTCTTGGGAGATTCCATATACAGAGGAGCCCAGTGGGCCACAGTCCATGGAGTTGCAGAGTCAGATAGGACTTTGCCAGTGAGCCACACACACATATGCATGCACACAGATTCACACACAAGGTCCTTTTTTATTCCTGGTAGCCAAATCCAAAATTTTAAACACATTTTGGTGGAAGATTCTGTTACCTGTAGTTGAATAGTTGCCTGATACACTGAAGCACATTTGTGACAATTCTCCTACCAGCTTAAAGCCTGATATAATTTTCCTCCAACTGATTTAGTTGCTATTGTCATAGTAAATGTTATCAATCAGCCTCAACTCTGTAATTTAGTTTACCAGTCAAAACCATGAAACCAAGTTTTGATGTATGTGTATGCTCAGTCATGTCCAATTCTTTGAGACCCCACGGACTATAGCCTGCCAGGTTCCTCTGTCCATGGAATTTTTCAAACAAGAATACTGGAATGGGTTACAATTTCCTCCTCCAGGGGATCTTTCCAAACCAGGAATCGAAGCCACATCTCTTGAGTCTCCAACATTGATGGGCAGATTTTTTACCACTTGTGTAACCTGGGAAGCCTAATAGACATGTGCAAAAACAGTGAAAACTCATAAATCTTGATCTTATTCAGAATATGTATCAATTTATCTATAAGCTTGGCTTAAAAGTGCATTGATGAAATATACAAACAAAAGTTAAAATATTTAGATTTATGTTTAATTTAAATTCTGTCCACATTCAAAATGTTTTGAGACATTACAATCCTCCACAGTAATGTAAAATCATCATACATAATCTTCATTAAGAGGGGTCATGAAATGATAAAAGTGTAAAACTATAGATTGTGAAAGGCAAGTCATTTGTTTCAAATAAAATTTTCATGAAACTACTCTAAGCAAAAAATTGGGGCTCATAGCCTTACCTAAGGGCATATTTTTCCATCAAATTTAAGTTTCGTTTACTTATTCTGTCTTTGAAGCCAAAGCAGAATAACAAATGTAACCTGTCATTAAAAAAATTCTTTAAGGTGAGTAGAGCTCATTCATAGACAATACTAATATAAAAAATTATTCTAACACAAGGCAAATAAATAACTAATCCATTCAAAGATTCAGATTTAGTGATATAAAAAGCACATTATAATTTCATATGTTCCTTAATAATGAGCTTTGTTTAGATATTTCACTGATAACCACATATACCATCTTACAAGAAACAAAGAACATTCAGTTGTATATAATCTTAATACTAATATAACAACTTTAAACACATTTATGCATCCTTAAGCTTTGTCTTGTTTACAAATGCATGTTTAAGATCCTGACTCGTTGAAATTCAAATGTGCATTAAACACAAATCAAATGATCCAGGTTTTGCATTTCAAAACAAAACTGTAAAATAATCAAAAGACTTGGGAAGTTTATTAACCCTACAGAAGCAAGTCTTTTATAAATATATATGCATTATATGTAAATATACCAAAATTCCATATGAAAATATTTATCTTAATACAGAATTCAGTGTATTCTAATTTATTATGCTTCAGTGAAATTCAATTCTTTATTTTAATTCAAAGATTGAGATAAAAAGGAAAGTTATAAGTGAGTTTATACTTTATGATGAAATGTCCTAGTTCATATTTTATGTCAAAATATCTACAAGTTCTAAAAATATAAAGATGTATGCTGAATTTTTAATCTCAACACTATGGATGTAATCAGTGAATTAAGCAATTCTAGATAAACCAATAAAAGTTTCACATGAAATCTCTGTAGACTAGTGTACAAAGTGTGAAATGTCATTATAATACACTATAGACCAGCTATAGGGCTTAAAAAGAGTATATAAATCAAATATTACAATCAACACTTTTATTCCAGTAAAAGCAAAATGAATTTATTACTGTAAGACTTTACTTTATTCTGAGATCAGGCTGTATAAGGGCTAATACTTAACAATAATGCATCCTGTAACTTTTTTGTTGTTTTCTTTATTATAGAATGTGCTTCATTTCCTTCATCAGTTAGAAAAACATGTGTGTTTGTGCTCAATCTGTCATGTCACCTCTTTGTGACTCCATGGAGCAGGCTCCTCTGTCCACTGGATTTTCCCAGTAATAATACTGGACTGTGTTACCATTTCCTCCTCTAGAGGATCTTCCCAACCCAGGGATTGAATCTTTATCTTATCCATTGGCAGGCAGAATGTTTACCACGGAACCACACGGGAAGCCAGCAAGCAGATGGTGGTGGTGGTGGTTTGGTTGCTCAGTCATATCCAACTCTTGTAGCCCCATGGACTGCGGCCTGCCAGGCTCCTCTGTCCGTGGGATTTCCCAGACAAGAATACTGGAGTGGGTTGCCATTTCCTTCTCCAGGGCAAAAAGCAGATAACAGCATGCAATTAGGGAATGACTTAGCATTCTTCTTCTAATTCTACCTAAGGAATCAGTTGTCTGAGAGCTATGTTTGGCCATCGTCTTTTATCTGATTAGATTTTTGGTTGAGAAAAATAAACATTAAATATGCACTATCAGACATATAGAATAATGAAGTAGTGTTACTAGGTTGTTCAACCAATGTAAGTCAGTTCAAATAGTTTAAGCTTGAAATAGAAATAACAAGTTAGAAATGCATTTCACTTACTTTTTTTTTTTCTAAAAGCCTTTCTTAGTCAAACATAGCATTCATGTGTGAAAATACACAAGTCGTAAGTAATACATTTTTCTCAAAAGAAACTTATCTGTGTAACAGATCAAAAGATAGACATCTTCAGTATCTGAAGACATTGCAGTGACTCAGACTTCCTCAAAGAAACAGCTACTCTGCCCTCTAATGGTCTAATATTTTACTTATTTTTAACCATCACTGCAAATGGTAACTGTAGCCGTGAAAGTAAAAGACACTTGCTCCTTGGAAGAAAACCTATGACCAACCTAGGCAGCATATTAAAAAACAGAGACATTACTTTGCCAACAAAGATCTATCTAGTCAAAGCTATGGTTATTCCAGTAGTCATCTATGGATGTGAGAGTTGGACTACAAAGAAAGCTGAGAGCCAAAGAATTGATGCTTTGGAACTGTGGTGTTGGAGAAGACTCTTGAGAGTCCCTTGGACTGCAAAGAGATTCAACCAGTCCATGCTAAAGGAAGTCAGTCCTGAATATTCATTGGAAGGACTGATTCTGAGGCTGAAACTTCAATACTTTGACCATCTAATGCAAAGAACTAACTCATTGCAAAAGATCCTGATGTTGGGAAAGATTGAAGGCAGATGAAGAAGGCGATAACAGAAGATGAGCCGGTTGGATGGCAACACCAACTCGATGAACAAGAGTTTGAGCAAGCTCCAGGAGTCGGTGATGGACAGGGAAGCCTGGCAAGCTGCGGTTGCAAAGAGTTGTACACGACTGAGCGGCTAAACTGAACTGAACCAAATTTTAATTTTATAACACTATCTTGTCTGGCTTTTGTTTTTTTACTTTCAGCATATATTTGAGAGACTTACACAGGTTGTTGTGCATAGCAGTAGTTGTTCAATTCTGTATATTATTCCATTGCATGCTAAGCTGCTTCAGTGATGGCCAATTCTTTGCAACCCGATGATCTATAGCCCACCAGGCTCCTCAGCGCATGGGATCCTTCAGTCAATAAAAGAATGGATTGCCATGCTCCCCTTCACGGAATCTTCCCAACCAAGGGATCAAACCCAGGTTTCCCATATTGTAGGTGGATTCTTAACTGTCTGAGCCACCAGGAAAGTCCAAGAATATTGGAGTGGGTAGCCTATCCCTTCTTCAGCAGATCTTCCCTACCCAGGAATTGAACTGGGGTCTCCTGAATTGCAGGTAGATTCTTTACTAGCTGAGCTACAGAAAAGCTGAGCGACTAAACACAGCATAGCGGAGCATTTTGACAACAATACCTAGTCATGGATTTTAATTTATGATAATGCTATAAACTCATCTTTTGTACAAATGTGCTGTCATTTTTTTTGCATTTATATCAAGGATTAGAATTTCTAGATAGTAGACTATAAATAGACATATATATATTTGCTTTATTCAGTCACTAGATTGTGTCCAACTCTTTGTGGCCCCATGGGCTGTAGCCCTCCAGGCTCCTCTGTTTAGGGGATTCTCCAGGCAAGAATACTGGTGTGGCTTGCCATGCCCTCCTCCAGGGGATCTTCCTGACCCAGGGGTCAAATCTGCATCTGTTGTGTGAATATACATAATTATAGTGTATATGCCCAAACATTTTCCAATATATCTGTACCAAATCTTATTCCCAGAAGCAGTGTATGAGATGTCCAGTTGCTTCACATCCTCACCAACACTGGAATTTGTCAGTATTTCTCTAAATCAACCAATTTAAACATAATTTACTTAAAATGTACAAATTTTAAGCATACAATTCAGATTTTTGACAAAACATATACAACCACATAATCACCATCCCAATTAGTATACAGAACATTTCAATCACCTGTCACATTTCCTCAAGAGCTTTGCAATCAATCATTCCCTTTGCTAACCACAGATAACCAATATTTGATTTCTATACTCATTTATTATTTTTGCCTGTTATCAAATTTCATATAATGAAACTATACTGTATGTAGCTCTTTTGTGACTGCCCTATTTACTTAAGCAAAATATTTTTAATATTTTTTGTGTTTGAAATTCATTTATTTTTACTCATGAGTAAGACCTCATTGTATGGATATATCACAAGTTACTTTATCTATTCATCTGTAAACAGATATTTGAGCCGTTTTGAGCTGTTTTGAATTCTAGGCTATTATGAAAAAGGTGATAAATTTTGATACATAATTGTGTATATATTTTTGTAGATTCATTTTGGTCTTTCTTAAATAAAAATAGTAGGATTAATCTGAGTTATATGGTAAGCATCTGCTTATATATGTTTCTGCCAAACTGTTTTACAAAGTGGTTTCAACTTTGCACTTTCACCAGGAATGTGTGAATTTCAATTGCAGGAATTCTTCATCAACTTGATCAGAATTTATATTTTAGCTACCTTATGAACGTAAAGTGGTATTTCTGCATGATTTTAATTTTTACTTAACTAAAGATACTGATCATTTAAAGAACATTGTATGCCCATGATAGTCATTCATGTCTTCTTTTATAAAATATTAGTTTAAATATTTTTCCTATTTTTAAAAATATACATACACATATATGCATTCTTGATAAAAGTCCTTTGTTAGAAATGTGTTTTATAATATTTTCCTGTCTCTGGTTTACATTTTCCCTTTCTTGTGAGCATTTTTTGAAGAACAGTGTTTAACTTTGTATGAAAGTCCAATTTATTATGTTTTGTTCATTTAGGATTTAGTGCTTTTTTTTGGTATTAGTAAAATTTGCCTACTTTAAAGCTATGAAGATTTAGTCACTACTTTTCCTGAAGATTGTATTGTTTTAATTTTATCTTTAGGTCTATAATCCATTTCAAATTAACTTGTGCATTATTTGTGTCCCACAGCAAGTTTTTTTTCCCCAGTAAAAACATTTCTCAGCATTTTGTTAAAAATACAACATTTTATTCACAGAATTTCCTTGGTTTTATATAAGTTTGAGAGCAAGCTATAACATAATGTTTTCCCATTCATTATTTTGTAACTCTACTTAGTTAAATATCCTTTCATTTCTCTCCATGATATTTCTTCAGTGAGTATAATCTTCAAGTATTTAAATATCATCCTAAGCGTTTTAAGTTTTTGATGCCTTTGAAAGTGTTGAGCTTTTCATTTTGATTCTAGATGGGAGTTGATAATATATAGAAATAAAGTTGCTTTATATGTTGACTTCTTAACTTTATTCATTCTAATTGAGTTTTGAACACGACCCTTCCCCCTAAGATTTCCTAAACAAATGATCCTTGTTAAGTTTGAGAAAAAAAATTTTATTATTTCCCCATATATGTATTCTGTATATATATATATATATATATATATATATATATATATATATATATAACTGTTTCTTTATGGTAATCAATAGATAAAACTGTTGATATCAGGATGATTTCTCTGACCTTCTTCTTTTTTCTTGATGCACTTAATTCACAACTAAGTGTTATATGAGCTTTAAGATTTTTATAGATATCCTTTACTAGACTGAAGAAACATCCTTATATTTCTAACCTGCTGAAAGGTTATATTATGTGTGACTGTAACATTCAGTAAAATGGTTTTTTTTTACATTTATTGAAAAAGTTTAATTGTTTTCTCTTCATTCTGATAAGTATAAAATTTATATTCAAGTATAAACTTGATTTTCAAATGTTAAACCAAATTAACATTCTTCAAATAAAATGTGATTAGTCACAATGTACTATCCTGTTCATATATTTTTGGAATTGCTTTGCTAATACAAGTGTATGTTGCTAAGAAATTTTGTGTAAATAATCTGGAAGGACTTTTATCTATGTCTTTCATTTTTAATGTCTAAGTATATTTTTGGTGCTGTGGTATATCAGGTCTCATATGAGTTTAGAACTATGTGTCCCTTCATAATACTTTCAAACATTCTTGGAAGGTTGGCACTATTTTGTGCTCAAGGAATTCTCCTGGGAATGTTTATCAGCCTGAATCTATTTTGAAGGACGATTTAAGTTTGAATATAACATCACTGATACATAGAAAGCTATTCAAAAATTCTTATTTCTTCTGGTCTTCATTTTGGCAAGTTGTGCTTTTTGTCCTTTTCGTCAGTGTTGCTTTTTTTTTTTTTTGTCACAATGTTGTTCACTACATTTCCTTGTGTGTGTGCAGTTGCTCAGTTATGTCTGAATCTTTGCGGCCCCATGGGCTGTAGTCTACCAGGCTCCTCTATCGGTACAATTTTCCAGGCAAGAGTATGGAGCGGAGTGTCATTACCTACTCCAGAGCATCTTTCCCCTTCAGGAATTCAATATTTCCTTATTCTATGAATGTCTGAAGGTTCTGTAGTGATGCTTCATCTTTAACTCCTGCTTATAGTAATCTGTGCCTTCTTTCTCATTTGCAGATAGAAATGCAAATTATTGGACAAGTGCATCTTCCCTTCGAGTTAATAATCCTCAAAGAACGATTTCAGTTATATTCATTTTTTATTCCCCCTCTAACATCTTAGAAAGAATTCTGCTGCTAATTTGCAACCAATCTTTTATACTTTTAGATGGCATATTTGGCCTTCTTAGGAGTTTAGGACCTCAATTACATCATGACTTCAGGATGTTTAAAACTCTAACCTAGATCATTTTCAAGAACACCTGAATACCCTCCATACCCTTGAATCTTAAAAAGCATCAGTTTCTAAACCACCTTCCATTATTGATGCCAATTCATAACTCTCATCTACTCTGAACAAATCCTTGCATTTCTATTGAGTTGAGAAAGCAATTTTAATGAACTTGTAAACAATTAAATATTACAAAGTGAAAATGTTTGCTCTTGAACATTTTTTCACTAGGAGTCAAGTTCACCAAGAGAAATTGAAAGGTAGTAACCTATTTTTAAAAATGTTTTAACCCTATAGTCAGAAAAAAATACAAACTATTCCAAGGAAATATGGAAATCAATCTGGAGGGAAGAGGAGAGCCTAAGAAAACTGAGTAAAGTAATTAAAAAGAAGCTCTTTCAAAGAAATCTCAAGTAATTTCCCCAAAATACAGTATAAAAGACTCTTAGAAATGTCTGAAAGAGTGAATAGAAGTTCAGTTCTGAGCATTTAGGCATTATTATGGTGCTATTATCCACAAAGATAAAAAATGCATAGTGATTATGGACCGCAAAACAGAATTGTCATGCATTTTGAGGGAACATGCCAATAAATATATGGGGTTAGGTACATGAGGGAAAGAATTGGAGGATATGCTGTTGTCAAGGCTTGGGACAGGTGTTGAATTTATAGTAGCATATATCCTGGGTAGAACTGTGCAATTCAGAAAGAAGTTGGTAATGCCACTGATAAATAGATGACTTTTTATAGACTCTGAATCACTATGAAAAATGTAGAGCCATATTCTTTGATGTACTTTCAAATAGGATATTGAAATAGAGAAGAATTTAAGGGAATACATTACTTGGAAATGTACATGGAAAAGTGTGGCACTGTATCAAAAAAACAAGTATGTCACTAGATAAACTTGCACTAGATTCAGCTCTGAAAAAGCAGAAGCCCAGATATCAAATTATTAATGGAAATTTGGACATTTAATTCCCTGAGGGGAAACAAAAGGACTTAAGGTCTGAATGATGTACTCTTATTAATTGCGTAAATCATCTGAGTAGAAGCATGTCTTCAGTTTTACTGGAAGGAGAAATATTCATGTGATGGGAGTCTCTTTCCAGCTTCATCTGTGTTGTGAGTATTTGGATTTCTGACCTACATACTACTGAAATGGAAATCAAGCAGAATTTTTTTCTTTTCTCCTGTTATTTTCTGTTTGCCTACCTTCCCTCAAATAGAAATAAGTTGTTCTAATATATTTGGCAACTTCCAGAAATAGGTGTTTTCATTGAATTCTTTTCTGGGTTTGAGAAACATAATTTTGATTCAGAAAATTATTTCAGAGATTGATGATTTGCCAAGGCTTTTTTGTTGTTTTTTGGTATGGAGCTGACGTTCCAGTAATCATTCTCATGAAAATTGTGTTTCTTCAAAATAATAGGACACATGGCAGCCTGCAGAGTGTATTAATTTAGTTTTGCAAATGCTGAAAGAAGTATGCAGTTGTGAATAGAAGAATACCAGTATATAGATGGTAAAAATATGGCTCTATTTAGATTATATGAATAAAAGCTTGTGGTTTATATTTTTTAAAATAGAAGCTAAAGCTAAGAAGGGCAGAATACTAAAATCAACTTATTTTGGTAATTATTGTTAACTATAACTGTTCCTAGAAATTTTCTACCAGAAGGAAGGTGGTGGTATAATTTGCATATTAAATATTGTCATTTGTATTTATTATATAACAACAACCTAAAAACTTGGATAATATGACCAAAGATTTAACTAAGAAGTAGAATAGGAAATGAATTGTTGGCCTGTCTTAAAATGTGGCTTTAATATTTATTTAATTAATGTCTTATTTTCATTCATTTCTTTGTTTTGAAGGAATGGTTTACAGTACCAGGAAGAGGTAGCAGCTGCTAGTGGATTGGTCACCTAAAAAATGAACACAGGTTGTAACCCCCAAATTTTGGTCTTTCCCTCGTGAGGCTACTATGCAAGTAACTGAAAATAGGCTTAGGTTTTGTTGCAATGGATTTATAGCAAAAAAAAAAAAAAAAAGGATAGATGTCATCTTACTATTACTAATAGTAAAAGAGGGGCGAATATAAATAATAAGTTGTCTTTTTACACTAACCATTCATTATACTTTTTCCAGGAAAAAGATTTATCAATTTTGCTGATAAAATTGTAAGGAGTCTGAAATCCATTTTGTCACAGTGTGCATGGAGATAGATTTTTAATTTGGATTCCTCATGCTGTGGATCCATGTGTTTCTTGGCTTCTCAAATTATCTAAACTTGCCCTAATTTAACACCCATCTATTGCATAGCAAATGTTTATTTACATAACTACCTTTATTAGTTTGGAAGAATTATTTATGATTACTCATATGTATGTATATATACCTATATATATATGACATATATATATATGTCAATATATAATCATATATATATATATATATATGGCAATGAAAGTGGTGTAATACAAACTTAATGAAAGAATGAAGATAAGAACTGATTTGTGGACAGTAGATGATTTTTATAAGAATATTTGAAAATAAGCAATAATATTTTTCTCTTTTTCTGAAGAAACACAAAATGATTTTGTAATTTATAATTACATACATATAATTAAATACATAGTAGTGGTAACACTGATGGAGGTTTCAGATATTCTGGTGGTTAATATGGCCTCAGTTCATTTAGTAACATTGCTTTACCTTTCCTAGTTCCCTGTCATGGTTTCATTAACTATGCTTTTGTAAATCATGATACAGAAAGTCTGATATATATATTTCCTTAGTGAATAGGAATCCTCTTAATATGGTGAAAAGTGTCCAATCTTAAACATATCTTGCCTCCATTGCTTTTTCTTTCCCAGGAATATTAATAGAAGCAACTGACTCAATTGACGTGAGTTTGAACAAACTCCAAGAGGACAGAGGAGCTTGGCATACTGCAGTCCGTGGGATCACAAAGAGTCAGACATGACTGAACAACAAAACAAACTACAACTAATTGGAAGGTAATTTGATTTAAAATTATAAAAGCTCTCCAGAAAGCAGGCATAGAAAGAACATACCTCAGCATAATAAAAGCCATATATGATAAAGCCAAAGCAAACATTATCGTCAATGGTGAAAAATTGACAGCATTTCCCCTAAAGTCAGGAACAAGACAAGGGTGCCCCCTCTCACCACTACTATTCAACATAGTTTTGGAAGTTTTAGCCACAGCAATCAGAGAAGAAAAAGAAAGAAAAGGAATCCAGATTGGAAAAGAAGAAGTAAAACTCTCACTGTTTGCAGATGACATGATCCTCTACATAGAAAACCCTAAAGATACCACCAGAAAATTACTAGAGCTAGTCAAGGAATATGGTAAAGTTGCAGGATATAAAATTAACATGCAGAAATCCCTTGCATTCCTATACGCTAACAATGAGAAAACAGAAAGAGAAATTAAGGAAACAATCCCATTCACCATTAAAGTGAAAAGAATAAAATACTTAGGAATAAATCTACCTAAAGAAACAAAAGACCTATATATAGGAAACTATGAAACACTAATAAAAGAAATCAAAGATGACACAAATAAATAGAGAAATATACTACGTTCATGGATTGGGAGAATCAATATGGTGAAAATGAGTATACTAGCCAAAGCAATCTATAGATTCAATGCAATCCCTATCAAGCTATCAATAGTATTTTCCACAGAACTAGAACAAATAATTTCACAATTTGTATGGAAATACAAAAAAGCTCAAATAGCCAAAGCCATATTGAGAAAGAACAGAACTGGAGGAATCAACCTGCCTGACTTCAGACTCTACTACAAAGCTATAGTCATCAAGAGAGTATGGTACTGGCACAAAGACAGGAATGTAGATGAATGGAACAAAATAGAAAGCCCACAGATAAATCCACGCACCTATGGACACCTTATCTTTGACAAAGGAGGCAAGAATATACAATGGAGAAAAGACAGTCTCTTTAACAAGTGATGCTGGGAAAACTGGTCAACCACTTCTGAAAGAATGAAACTAGAACACTTTCTAATACCATACACAAAAATAAAGTCAAAATAGATTAAAGATCTAAACGTAAAACCAGAAACCATAAAACTCCTAGAGGAAAACATAGGCAAAACACTCTCTGACACAAATACAGCAGGATCCTCTATGACCCACCACCCAGAGTAAAGGAAATAAAAGAAAAATAAACAAATGGGATCTAATTAAACTTAAAAGCTTTTGCACAATGAAAGAAATGATAAGCAAGGTGAAAAGACAACCTTCAGAATGGAATAAAATAAGCAAATGAAGCAGCTGACAAAGAATTAATCTCAAAAATATACAAGCAGTTCATGCAGCTCAATTCCAGAAAAATAAACAACCCAATCCAAAAAAAAAAAAGAAAAAGGCCAAAGAACTAAACAGACTTTTCTCCAAAGAAGACATACAGATGGCTAACAAACAGATGAAAAGATGTTAAACATCGCTCATTATCAGAGAAATGCAAATCAAAACCACAGTGAGGTACCATCTCACACCAGTCAGAATGGCTGCTATCTAAAAGTCTACAAACAATAAATGCTGGAGAGGGTGTGGAGAAAAGGGAACGCTTTTAAACTGTTGGTGAGAATGCAAACTAGCACAGCCACTGTGGAGAACAGTGTGGAGATTCCTTAAAAAAACTGGAAATAGAGCTGCCATATGACCCAGCAATCCCACTGCTGCACATACGCATGGAGGAGACCAGAATTGAAAGAGACACATGCACCCCAATGTTCATCGCAGCCCTATTTACAATAGCCAGGACATGGAAGCAACCTAGATGTCCATTGGCAGACAAATGGATAAGAAAGTTGTGGTACATATACAGAATGAAATATTCAGGTCAGTTCAGTCACTCAGTCGTGTCTGACTTTTTGCAACCCCAAGCATCGCAGCACGCCAGGCTCCCTGTCCATCACAAACTCCCAGAGTTTACTAAATTCATGCCCATCGAGTCGGTGATGCCATCCAGCCATCTCATCCTCTGTCATACCCTTCTCCTCCTGCCCCCATCCCTCCCAGCATCAGGGTCTTTTCCCATGAGTCAACTCTTCGCATGAGGTGGCCAAAGTATTGGAGTTGAAATATTACTCAGCCATTAAAAAGAATGCATTTGAATCAGCTTTAAGGAGGTGGATGAAACTAGAGCCTATTATACAGAGTGAAGTATGTCAGAAAGAAAAACACCAATACAGTGTATTAATGCATATAATATGGAATTTAAAAAGATGGTAACAATTTCCTATATGTGAGAGAGCAAAACAGACAAAGATGCAAAGAACAAACTTTTGGATTCTGTGGGAGAAGGCAAGGGTGGGATGATTTGAGAGAATAGCATTGAAACACATATATTGTCATATGCTAAATAGATAGCCAGTCCAGCCAGATAGCCATCTGAGGGATTGGATGGGGAGGGAGGGGGGAAGGGGTTCAGGATGGGGAACACATGTACACTCATGGCTGATTCATGTCAGTATATGGCAAGAAAACACTACAATATATGTTAATCAATTAGCCTCTGATAAAATAAATTAATTAAAATATATAATGCAAATCACTCACTTTTTTTTTTCCAAAGAGTTGGCTCTTTACATCAGGTAGCCAGAATATTGGAACTTCAGCTTCACCATCAGTCCTTTCAATGAGTATTCAAGGTTGATTTCTTTAGGATTAACTGGTTTGAACTCCTTGCAGTCCAAGGAACTGAAATTAGCCTTTTAAAATTTCTTTCATCATGTGAATATCATGTCACTAATGTCATTTAAGAAATAAATCAAATTGTGTCATGTACTTACTTGATACTTGCTGCTACTGCTGCTAAGTCACTTCAGTCGTGTCCAACTCTGTGCAGCCCCATAGATGGCACCCCACCAGGCTCCCCTGTCCCTGGGATTCTTCAAGCAGGAACACTGGAGTGGGTTGCCATTTCCTTCTCCAATGCATGAAAGTGAAAATTGAAAGTGAATTTGCTCAGTCCTGTCTGACTCTTAGCGACCTCATGGGCTGCAGTCTACCAGGCTCCTCTGTCCATGGGATTTTCCAGGCAAGAGTACTGGAGTGGGGTGCCATTGCCTTCTCTTGATGCTTAATATTAAATAAAAAATGAATTCTTTCAGAAATTTATTTTTAAGTATTAATACTTGCAAAATTCACAAAGCATTTTTTTGTGAACAGTATTTGTTATGCTGCTTTGACCTGTGGAAGAAGGATTATTTCATATACAAATGAAACCTGGATGTTTCATTTTCATTAATAACATCTTTTTCTGAAATTTTGCAATATTTGAAAATGCACAAGTATCATTTGTTTAATGTGAATTGTGATTTTTATATCTGTGATATTCAATTACAAGTGATTGATATATTCTCAGTATTTCCCCATGTGTGTGTGTGTGTGTGTGTGTGTGTGTGCGCGCACGCATGTGTATGTTGTTGTTACTTAGTCATTAAGTGATATCCAACTCTGCGACCCGATGAACTGTAGTCTGCCAGGCTTCTCTGTCCATGGGATTAACCAGCAAGAATACTGGAATATTCTTGACCCAGGGATTGAACCCACATCTCCTGCATTGTCATACAGATTCTTTACAGCTGAGCCACCAGGGAAGCCCATATGTGTGAGCATGTGTGTGTGTGTGAGTGTGATTGTGTGTGTGCTGTGTTCTGTTGCTTCAGTCATGTCTGACTTCTTGCAACTCCATGGATTGCCACCCCCCAGGCTGCTTGACCCATGGGATTCTCCAGGCAAGAATACTGGACTGGGTTGTCATTTCCTTCTCATTTATTTTTATATATATATATATATATATATATATATATATATATATATATATATATAAATCACTCAACTTCATAAAAGCCACTCTCCTCAATCATCCATTAGCCTACTTTAGCCTTAGCTGGTGTATGTGAGTGAACTCTTAACATATTATGGTCTTAACAAAGACGTTACCCACCTTGCAGTAGAAATGGGTTCTTCAACTGTCACCTGCATGACAAGTCAGAAAAGTTCAAGTATTTCCTTTTCATTATGATCTTGCAAAAACAAGACTTGATAATTGAAAGGCCAGCCCACTGTGACATGCATTTCTGGAAGACTGTTGAACACTTTTGAGACAGCAAAGTTGGCAAATAAGGTGCATTTATTATGGCAAACAGTCCTGGGGTACATATTCATTTTCCCTTGACATGTTGTATATAGATGTAAAGGTTTAATTCATTAGCACTTTTATTTTAAAAAAATTATGCTATGCTTAAAACTGAGATAAATGTAAGCACATCATAAATATAGAAATATTTCGTTACTTCAATTACTTCTTAATTTAGAAAGTGATTTTAGGCAAATTCTGCAGATGTGTAATTCACTTTCTATATTCAAAGATTTAAAATTGTTTGGATGGCTTCAATAGGAAGATATTTTTATCAGTACTTGTTTGGTTTAAAGTGTATGCATCCGTTTAAAAGAAAAACTTAAATTGTTAGTTGCTCACTTGTGTCTGAGTCTTTGCAACCTCATGAATTGTAGCCTGCCAGGCTCCTCTGTCCATGGAATTCTTCAGGCAAGAATACTGGAGTGTGTGTATGCCCAGAAGTGGGATTGCTGGGTCATATGACAGTTCTATTTCCAGGTTTTTAAGAAATCTCCAATGTTCTCCATAGCAGCTGTACTAGTTTGCATTCCCACCAACAGTGTAAGAGGGTTCCCTTTTCTCCACACCCTCTCCAGCATTTGTTGCTTGACTTTTGGATAGCAGCCATTCTGACTGGCATATAATGGTACCTCATTGTGGTTTTGATTTGCATTTCTCTGATAATGAGTGATGTTGAGCATCTTTTCATGTGTTTGTTAGCCATCTATCTGTATGTCATCTTTGGAGAAATGTCTGTTTAGTTCTTTGGCCCATTTTTTGATTGGGTCATTTATTTTTCTGGAATTGAGCTGCAGGAGCTGCTTGTAGATTTTTGAGATTAATCCTTTGTCTGTTGCTTCATTTGCTATTATTTTCTCCCATTCTGAGGGCTGTCTTTTCACCTTGCTTATAGTTTCCTTTGTTGTGCAAAAGCTTATAAGTTTCATTAGGCCCCATTTGTTTATTTTTGCTTTTATTTCCAGTATTCTGGGAGGTGGGTCATAGAGGATCCTGCTGTGATTTATGTCGTAGAGTGTTTTGCCAAAGAGACACATGCTCCCCAATGTTCATCACAGCACTGTTTATAATAGCCAGGACATGGAAGCAACCTAGATGCCCATCAGCAGATGAATGGATAAGGAAGCTGTGGTACATATACACAATGGAATATTACTCAGCCATTAAAAAGAATTCATTTGAATCAGTTCTAATGAGATGGATGAAACTGGAGCCCATTATACAGAGTGAAGTAAGCCAGAAAGATAAAGACCAATACAGTATACTAACACATATATATGGAATTTAGAAAGATGGTAACAATAATCCTATATGCAAAACAGAAAAAGAGACTCAGATGTACAGAACAGACTTTTGGACTCTGTGGGAGAAGGCGAGGGTGGGATGTTTTGAGAGAACATCACCGAAACATGTATATTATCTAGGATGAAACAGATCACCAGCCCAGGTTGGGTACATGAGACAAGTGCTCAGGCCTGGTGAACTGGGAAGACCCAGAAGAATCGGGTAGAGAGGGAGGTGGGAGGGGGGGATCGGGATGGGAAATACTTGTAAATCCATGGCTGATTCATGTCAATGTATGACAAAAACCACTACAATATTGTAAAGTAGTTAGCCTCCAACTAATAAAAATAAATGAAAAAAGAAAAAAAAAGAATACTGGAGTGGATAGCCATTCTCTTCTCCAGGGGATCTTCCCAACCTAGGGATGAAACCCAGTTCTGCATTGCAGATGGATTTTTTACTGTCTGAGCCACCAGGGAAACCCATGTATCTATTTAGAGTTTAATAAATAAATGTTTGAACTTTATGGAAATAAATTGCAATTCTCTCATGAAAAAAACCCAAATACTAGTTTTACTAGAGAACTAATATTGTTTTTCTGCAGATAATTTAGTATTATATCATTTGATATTAATGGAGAAGGCAATGGCCACCCTCCAGTACTCTTGCCTGGAAAATCCCATGGATGCAGGAGCGTGGTGGGCTGCAGTCCATGGGGTCACTAAGAGTTGGATACGACTGAGCGACTTCACTTTCACTTTTCACTTTCATGAATTGGAGAAGGAAATGGCATCCCAGTGCAGTGTTCTTTTTAGAGAATCCCAGGGACCGGGGATCCTGGTGGGGTGCCGTCTATGGGGTCACATAGAGTGCGACATGACTGAAGTGACTTAGCAGCAGCAGCAGCATTTGTTATTAAAAAAAAAAAAAAACTCAGTGACTTGCATGTTTAAAAGACCCATTTGGATCATTACTTTTCAAATCAGTTTCCATACACTCACTATTTACTTAACTGATTTGGAAAATAAAAAATTTGAAAACAGAGTCATTCATGAATATAACAGTATGCTATATCACTATAACTATAGTTTTCTACTTATGCTTATTTGATCAACAAATCAATCAGGTATTTTTTAATACAACTAGATTGGGAAAGGTCATTTTGCAAAGTGCTGTACCAGCTGCTCTGAATTTTAAAAAGCCAATATCCCCTATTCTCATGTAACTTAAATTCTAGAGTTAAAGACAGGTGATAAATTCCAAATGATAAAACTATATCTTATGTTAGTGGAGAAGGAAATGGCAACCCTCTCCAATATTCTTGCCTGGGGAATCCCATGGACAGAGGAGGCTGATGGGCTACAGTCCACGGGGTTGCCAAGAGTCAGACATGATTGAGTGACTAAGTGTGCATGCATACTATGTTACATGAAAATAAATGCTATGATGGGATGAAAAAGGACAATAATAAGGGCTCAAGGAGGGAAGTGCAATTTCAAATTCAAATATCCTGGACTGTGTTGGTCTAATTGGGAAGGTATATTTGAGCAAAGATTTGAAAAAGTTAAAGATAATCATTACATATGGATATCTGGGGAAGAGTGCTCCAGATAAGGGGCTCATAGGTACAAAAGTCCTGAAGGAAAAGCATTGCTTAGCATGTCAGAGGAAAGACGTGAAGAGGCTATGATGGTCAGAGCCAGATTAGAGAGTGGTGGGACAGCCAGAGTATAATGAGGAAGGTCAAAGATTGTTGCATGGAGGGTGATTTAGCTCAGTACAACCAGCAGGAAAACCATTGCAGCATTTTGAGTGGACAGACCTCATGTGTTTTCACTTTTACAGGAGTTTTCTGGCTGCTGTGCAGACAGTAGACTGGGGTTGGTGTGGGTAGGTGTTGAAACAGGAAGATAAAGTTATTTCAATTTGTCAAACGAGGAATGATGGTTAAGTTGACCTGGATAACAATTTAAGTGGTTAGAAGGAGCTGAAGTCTGAGTATATTTTGAAACTATCTTATTGCCAGGAAGTTTTGCAGACTGACTGTGAGGTGGAAGGGGAAAAAATTAGTTGAAATGACTCTGATATATTTAGTCATATAGTTCCATTTACTAATCATGAAAAGCCTATAAGAGGAGGAAGACTGAAGAATAAGTTAATGAGTGCAGTTTAGTTATAAAACATATACATATATTATAGATATAATATATATATCATACCTTGTCTTTATATCTACTTGTATATCTAACTCTCTATTTACTTATACCTCTAATTCTCTATATATTTGTATTTATAAGTCCAAATTTTAAAACAGTGCCTGGACTTAGTTGACAAACTATAATTGTTGTTGAGTAAATGTTGAATGTGTATGTATCACATAAAATTTGATTAGGATTGCAATTTCTATATATAGGAATATACAGCTTAAGTGTGTGTGACCTCAAGAAGAACATCCAGTTGAGTCCAGCCAATACCTCTGACCCAAAAACCTGGAAGATAATAAGTGATAGGTGTTTTAAGATGCTAAGTTTGAGGTACTTCATTGCATAGCAATTGAACTTTAATATCATATTCTGATAGACTTGACTTTATTTTAAAATGGAAGAAAGCTTACTTTGTGATAAATTCCTGTGATAGAACACCAGCATGATCTCTATAACCTTGTTGGTTACCAGAGAATAATTATATCCAGTAGCCTAAGAGACGTTCTATAATTATAAGTGATCAGGGTTACTGTTAGCCTAGGTGGCAGCTCTGATCCAGCTGGGAAAAGATACTGTTGTCTCAAGTTACTGTATTTCTGTCTTTGGAGAAAATGTTAAAACAAATAATTTATTTTTAATGGTTGAGATTTGAATGACTTCCTAGAAGGTTATGGAATACCCAACTTGCACAGCTTTGTGCAAGTTAAGTGAATGTTGGCAAAAATAAGAAGATAGAGGTCTGATGCTTTCTAGAACTATCACTTATTAAAGTGTTGTGTGTGCTAGTTGCTCAGTCATGTCTGACTCTGTAATCCCATGGGCTCCTCTGTCAGTGGAATTTTCCAGGTAAGAATACAGGAGTGGATCACCATTTCCTTCTCCAGAGGATCTTCCCAACCCAGAGACTGAACCTGGGTCTCCTGCATTGCAGGTAGACAGTTTACCATCAGAGTCACCAGCAAAGTCCCCTCAGTTAATACTATTTCAGTAATAATTATTATTGGGCTTACCCAATGGCTCAGAGGGTAAAGAATCTGCCTGCAATTCAGGAGACATAGGAGATACAGGTTCAACCTGTGGGTTGGAAAGGTCCCCCAGAGGAGGAAATGGCAACTCACTTCAGTATTCTGGAAAATTCCATGGACAGAGGAGACTGGCAGGCTATAGTCTATGGAGTCACAACGAGTTGGACATGACTGAGTACATGGCACCAAAATTATTATTATATCAATTATTATCATTATATCATTATTATATATAATTATATATCATTATATATTATTATATCATATATAATATAACATATAATATATATAATATATAATATATATATAATATTATATATTATTATATATCATTATTATTATCATTATATCAATATTATATCATATTAGTATATCAATACTAAAAGCTCACCTAGTAGTGAAGGGTGCTTTGAAATATTTTTAAATACAAAGGTATCCTCTGGTGGGTGCTATATGTGTCCTGCCAGGTTCATCCCCTAGCTGCTGTGAGTGTTGGCTGGAAATAGCTCAGAACTGCCATCTTTCTGGAGACTTGCCTATAAGAAATAGAAGTCTTCAGAGAAGGAATATGATTTTTCCCCTCCAGCAGTTCATAGACAGGAATGACTGATCTGGGGAAATAAGACCTGTTCCCTGACCTTGAGATGAGACCAGCTCCGTGTGTTACCTTTGGGATTGGGCTGGTCTCTGGCCAAGACTGTGTTCTTGCTTGTTTGTCCCCTGATTTGTCCTGTGTATTTTTCATCCTTTCTTCCTCAATAAATCACTTGAACAAGAATATTCGTCTCATGTTCTAATACAACCCACTACAAACTATGCTCTTAGTACAGGTCCATTTGTGCAAAGAAATCAGACATAGGCTTAGTATGAAGCTAATAAACCGTAAAGATGGGTTTTCTTTACACATATGACTTATTCTAAAGCCTTAAAGTTATCTTGGAATTATCCTTGGAGAAGGAAATAACCTATTCCAGTATTCTTATCTAAGAGTTTCCATGGGCAGAGAAGCCTGGAGGGCTACAGTCCATAGGGATGCAAAAGAGGTGGACCTGACTTAGTGACTAAACAAACAGAAGTTATCTTAGAAGTGTTCAAACAGCACAAAATTTGTAAAATTTGCCAAAGTGAAATATTTTGTATTCTTTTCTTAAAGGAGGACTCCCAAAACAGAATTCAGGCCCCACAAAACCAGTATGCCCTTTTGGAGAAAGATTCATATATTTTATTCTTCTAATTGTGAATATTATTCCAGTCTAATTTTTAGAATTGCATTAATATAAGCTATAAAGCCACGTGGTGCTAAGTTGCTTCAGTTGTGTCTGACTTTTTGAGATTTATGGACTGTAGCCCACCAGGCTCCTCTGTCCATGGGATTCTCCAGATAAGAGTACTGGAGTGGGTTGTCATGCCCTCCTCCAGGGGATCTTCCCCACCCAGGGAATGAACCTGCATCTTTTATGTCTCCTGCATTGGCAGGTGGTTTCTTTACCACTAGAGCCACCTGGGAAGCCCACATAATGTACAAATTTAAACGAAAAAGAAAAATCACTATGTAGGTAGAAAGATAACCCTTATATTCACTTTTCCCTGAATGAGGGAAACCTGAGTCCATTATTTTCAATAAGTAAAGATTTAAATAGAATTTTTTGTAAAAGGATAAGCATTAATTGTCTCATTCTGGTGTTTCTGTATGCTTCAGTATAGAGAAGGAAATATTGCTGGCAAAAGTCCATGTTTTCAGGAATAATAAAGGTGGCAGGTTGTGGGTATTCCATTTTCAAGGCCTTGATGAAATTCCTGTTGCCAGGATTTAATGACTCTCTCAACAGGAAGATTACAATCCAATGTAAATAAAGATCCATACATTCTGCACTCACTTGAAATAGCGCCAGTTGCTTTAAATGTTGATTTTAGAAATAAATGGCTTGTAAATGTGCTGGTTACTACATTTGGGGTAAAAATATATTGCTACTGTGGAAATTTTTAACATTACTTTTAAAACTTTCTATGAGGTTTAGTACATTTTATTTGTAAAAACTAGAGAGCCTTTAAAGCTCAAGTAAGATTTTGAAAATAAAAAGGAAAAAAGAAAATAGGTGTCTTTATGCAGCTACATTTTCCTTGTGAAGAACAGAAAAGGATATTACCACATGCACGCACATAAACACACACACACATACACAAATCCCTTGCTTAGCTTATCATTTTAAGTATTATTCCAACTCACTGGAGAAATTATATTTTCCCCAATATATTTATCCCGTATATACTTTAAAGTACAAAGTATACTTTATTTATATTGTTTTCTTGATTTCATTTTTGATCAGGTGTTAAAATATATTCTTTTCCTAAGTTTCAGCCTAGGAAATAATACAATACTACTTTACTTTAAACAGAACTAGCTTTAGTGGTAACACATACTTGCAATCTTTGTTTTACAGTACCATAACATTTTAAATAATGGTGTCTTCTATATTAATAGATTTTATAAGGGAAACATTTTACAAACTTTCATCTAATGAACTTTGAAAATTCTAGAATATGAAATTTCTTATATTTATTTGTTATATGACATCTTTATGACTCAATCTTGATTATATAACAACAAAATTTACTTTATGTCATATTTCATCACCTTGGGGCCACCTAATAAGACTATCCTTTGCAATATTTTTCTACACTTTTATATGTTATTCACACACAGTTCTGGCAATTATGATTATAATATTGGGGAGTGAAAAATGCCAACTTTTTGAGCATCATTTTATAAGTTCAATGTTTATATAGTGTATCTCCCTTTGAGCTATACTTTTTTTATTTTATAAACCTATTGTAAAATTTCAGAAATAAACTGCTCATACCGCCCTGTTGGCTGCTTTATGCCAGGCATAACACTCATCCCTGGGTAAATTATAAAGTTTGTGCTGCATTAGTGCCCACAGTTAGCATTTTCATTCTCTGCCTTTGTTGTGATTCTTTGCAGTTGGATGTTCTTTATTCATACTGTATCTAAATTGCTCATGCTAATTTTGAGACTGCCATGAAATAATTGGCAGAAGGCCTCCATCTATCAAGATGGAAATGAACATAAATGAAGCAGCACATTAAGCAGTATTCCATGAACAAAGGAATACAAGACACTGGATAATAGAAAACATGAGGGAAAAAATAGAATTCTGTGCATAGAACAGAATGATGCTAGCTTATATACTTATGAAGCAACAAATCATTTTCTAGATAAAAAGGAAGAACATCCAATGGCACAGTCAGTGTATTAAGACCAGTATTATGGAATGTCCATTTTAAGAACTAATGCAAAACTGGCTGTTTTAGTTTGCATATATTCAATGTATTGTAATTACAATATAATGAGCACTTTTCTAGAATGATTATTTCAGCATAAACACCATTAAGAGAAAATATTTTTGTGTCATGCACAAGGAATGTAAGATTATTACACAACTAAGTGGTATATGAATGTCCTCAGATATGCAGATGACACCACCCTTATGACAGAAAATGAAGAGAAACTAAAGAGTCTTTTGGTGAAAGTGAAAGAGGAGAGTGAAAAAGTCGGCTTAAGACTCAACATTCAAAAAATCAAGATCATGGCATCTAGCCCCATCACTTCATGGCAAATACATGGAGAAACAATGGAAACAGTGAGAAACTTTATTTTTTGGGGACTCCAAGATCACTCCAGATGGTGACTCCAGCCATGAAATTAGAAGACACTTGCTCTTTAGAAGAAAAGCTATGACTAACCTAGACAGCATATTAAAAAGCAGGAACAAAAAAATAAAATAAAATAAAATAAAAAGCAGGAACATTACTTTGCCAACTGTCCGTTTAGTCAAAGCTATGGTTTTTCCAGCAGCCATGTATGAATGTGAGAGTTGGACTATAAAGAAAACTGAGTGCTGAAAAACTGATGCTTTTGAACTGTGATGTTGGAAAAGACTCTTGAGAGTCCCTTGGACTGCAAGGAGATCAAACCAGTCCATCCTAAAGGAAATAAGTTCTGAATATTCATTGGAAGATCTGATGCTGAAACTGAAATACCAATCCCTTGGCCACCCGATGTGAAGAACTGATTCATTAGAAAAGACCCTTATGCTGGGAAAGATTGAAGGCAGGAGAAGGGGACAAAGGATGAGATGGTTGGATGGCATCACCAACTCGATGGACATGTGTTTGAGCAAGCTCTAGGAGTTGGTGATGGACAGCGAAACCTGGTGTGCTGCAGTCCATGGGGTCACAGAGAGTCCGACATGACAGAGTGACTCAACTGAACCAGTGTGCATATAGGTGTTGCTGAACGGTGTGGGATCTGACAAATCACCTCTTAAAAGTAAATAAATAGGCCAGGTTGGAGGAAAGGAAAGTTTGCTTAATTTCAGATGCTGTAAACTGGGGCGATGCCATGATCTTCATTTTTTGAATGTTGAATTTTAAGCCAGTTTTTTCACTCTCTTCTTTCTCTTTCATCTTTCACTCTTTAGTTCCTCTTCACTTTCTGCCATAAGGATTGTGTCATCTAAATATCTGAGATTATTGATATTTCTCCCTGCAGTTTTGATACCAGCTTGTGCTTCATCCAGCCCAGCATTTTACTTGATGTGCTCTGTGAAAAAGTGAAAGTGAAGTCGCTCAGTCATGTCTGACTCTTTGTGACCCCATGGACTGTAATCTACCAGGCTCCTCTGTCCATGGAATTTTCCAGGCAAGAGTACTGGAGTGGGTTGCCATTTCCTTATCTAGGGGATCTTCCTGACCCAGAGATTGAACCTGGGTCTCCCACATTGCAGGCAGACGCTTTGCCATCTGAGCCACCAGGGAAACCCAATGTACTCTGTATATAAGTTAAATAAGCAGGGTGACAATCTACAGCCTTAATGTACTCCTTTCCCAATTTGGAACCAGTCCGTTGTTCCATGTCCAGTTCTAACTGTTGCTTCTTGACCTGAATATAGATTTCTCAGGAGGCAGGTAAGATGGTCTGATATTTCCATCTCTTTAAGAAATTTCCATAGGATGACAGGGTTGAATGGCATCACCGATTCGATGGACATGAGTTTGAGCAAGCTCGGGAAGTTGGTGATGGACAGGGAAGCCTGGTGTGCTGCAGTCCATGGGGTTGCAAGGAGTCGGACATAACTGAGTGACTGAACTTAGCTGACTGTGATCCACACAGTGAAAAGCTTTGGCATAGTCAATATAGCAGAAGCAGATGTTTTTCTGAAACTCTCTCACTTTTTCTATGATCCAGTGAATGTTGGCAATTTGATCTCTGGTTCTTCTGCCATTTCTAAACCCAGCTTGAACATCTGAAACTTCTTAGTTGACATACTGTTGAAGGCTGGATTGGAGAATTTTGAGAATTACTTTGCTAGCATGTGAGATGAGTGCAATTGTGTGGTCGTTTGAACATTCTTTGGCATTTCCTTTCTTTGGGATTGGTGAGAAAGTTCAGTTTCATCCCAGTCCCAAAGAAGACACAAAGCCATTATCAAAACCAAAATTATCTATGACAAAGATGTTGGAATTATCAGATATAGTGCTTAAAATAACTATGATTAATATGTACAGGACCCTAAATAAAAAAATTGACAACACGAAAGCACAGATGGATGATCTAAGCAGAGAAAAAAACAAATCATCAGAAGAAATTCTGGAAGTTAAGAAGAGTAATAAAAATGAATAATGTTTTCCATGATTCATCACTAGATCACATGTGACTGAGAATCAGACACGGGCTTCCCTGGCAGCTCCAATGGCAAAGAATCTGCCTACTGTGCAATAGACCTGGGTTTGATTCTTGGGTCAGGAA
Organism: Odocoileus virginianus; assembly: GCF_023699985.2. Classification (NCBI taxonomy): domain Eukaryota; kingdom Metazoa; phylum Chordata; class Mammalia; order Artiodactyla; family Cervidae; genus Odocoileus; species Odocoileus virginianus. The sequence goes on from NC_069687.1 coordinate 11,090,832, forward strand.
GGTCCCTAGAGAACAGAATGGCTACCCACTCCAGTATTCTTGCCTAGAGAATTCCATGAACAGAGGAGTCTGAGAGGCTATAGTCCATGGGGTTGCAAGGAGAAGGACATGACTAAAGTGACTTAGCCACACACACACAAGAATCAGATGTAGTTAAGATCATCAAAAAGGATCTTAAAGATAGAAACATTTAGCTGATATCTTAAATATTTCATCTTGATTGCCTTATGTTCTCATACCAAATATATAAGGTGAAGCAACATTAAAGAAGCTTCTTTGCTAAAACATGTTGCAACTTACAACAGTTAACATATATTTGATGTTTTAGATTGATAACAGGTCAGATTCTTCCATTTGTATATTTTTCTTTGTATAATACATAATGCTGTAGATGCATGGGATCTCAATGATTAAAGAATTACATAAGTAGGGGGGAATTAAAATTTTAGTAAGCAGTGCAAATAGTGCTTTCTAGAAAACTATATACAGAGTATTTTCTTCCAATTTTAAGGAACTATTTTGTGTTACATAGAACTAAATCCCTTTGTCGTGCATTGCTTTGATACTGGAAGTATTATTGCAGGTATGTATTTGTATGGTGGAGCTAGTGGTAAAGAATTTGCCTGACAATGCAGGAGACATAAGATATGCAGGTTAAATCCCTAGGTCAGGAAGATCCCCTGGAAGACATCATGGAAACACACCCAGTCACTCAATCAGGCATGACTGAAGTGATTGAGTATGCATATATATATATACATATATATACATATATATACACACACACATATATATATACATCTTAGTATATAATATATGTACATTCTTCATATAATATATGAAGAATCCTATTAGCAAAGCTTGCATATAAGCCAAGAAGACATTTTTTAGCAGCAGAATAGAGTATTTTGAATTTTTACATTATATCTGTCAAAGGTGAAGAGAATATCATTATTATTTTGAAATATAAGAGTATTAAATTCTTCAAGGGCTTCCCTTGTGGTTCAGACAGTAAAGAATCTGTCTGCAATTCTAGAGACTAAGGTTTGACCCCTAGATTAGGAAGATCCCCTGTATAAAGGGACTAAAAAAAAATTCTTCAAAAAATGTGTTAAGAATTAATCACTAAGTCTGAAGTGAAGCAAATTAATAAAGAGACTGTTTTTGTCCACTAAATCTTACAAGAAAATTTTTTTTAAAATTAGCACCCATCTTCCATATAGATGTCAAACAAAATAAAGAAGGAAGACAAAAGAAAAACATTAACACATAATAGCACATACACACAACATTTATAATATTCTTAAAAACTAATATCCATTATGAATGTGAGAGTTGAACCATAAAGAAAGCTGACGAATGAGTAATTGATGCTTTTGAACTGTAGTGTTAGAGAAAACTCTTGAGAGTTCCTTGGACTGCAAGGAGATCAAACCAGTCAGTCCTAAAGGCAATCAGTCCTGACTATTCATCAGAAGGAGTGGTGCTGAAGCTGAAGCTCCAATACTTTGGCCACCTGATGCGAGCAGTCAAGTCATTGGAAAAGACCCTGATGCTGGGAAAGATGGGAGGCAGGAGGAGAAGGGGATGACAGAGGAAGAGATGGTTGGATGGCATCACCACCTCAATGGACATGAATTTGAGCAAACTCAGGGAGATGGTGAAGGATAGGGAAGCGTGGTGCGCGCCGTCCATGGGGTCACAAAGAGTGGGACACGACTGAGCAACTGAACAAAAAGAGCACCATACCTGACCTGAGATATTTTTTCTTAAAAAAAAAAAAAAAAAAAAAAACTTAATTTCTTGGGGTTTTGTTGTTGTTGTGGCTATTTTTGTTTGTTTGTTTTTGTTTTGGCTTAACTAGGTCTTCATTGCAGTGTGTGCAGGCTTTTGTTGTTACATTTTGTGGGCTTTCTCTAGTTGAGGCAGACAGGTTTAGTTACCCTGTGGCATGTGGGATCTTAGTTCCCTGACCAGGGATCAAACCTCCATCCCTTGAACTGGAAGGCAGATTTTTAATGGCTAGCCCACCAGGCAAGTCCCTGAGCTAAGGTATTATATTTGAGTCACATTACAAAGTAAGAATTTTTAATGATAAAGAAGGTTGTATCAGAAGCATTAATAAGGATTTATAAACACGTTAATAATTTAATTGGGTAATTTTAATAATGCCCCATTATCTTGCAGTCTTTGTAGGTAATATTATAGCAATTTTTTTTTTTTTTAGTAACAGTAAACATTTAGTGGAGTTACAATGGTAACGAATTAGCCACACCCTCAAGCAGCTTATATTTGATTACAGTAATGGTTCTCAACCCAGGGCAATTTTGTCTCTCAAGGAATATTTTGCTATTTATGGGTGTAGCAAATTTTAAAGTGAAAAAAAAGTTACAGAGAAGTCTACTCTAGAACAAAGCATAGCATTAATGGAAAGGGATTCATTTAAAATGAAAATTGTCATTTCTTTAGATACAATGCTTATTTAAAATTTTTGAAATTATGAAAAATAAGCATAAGGAAAAGAAGAAACAGAAATAATAGAGACACACTACTGATTTCATAAAATATATTATGTGGGAACAATGAAGAAAAGAAAATATGGAGCCAAGGCCACATCAAACTCTGGGTTTATACTATCATGGACATGAGTTTAACCTTCACATTATAGTAATAGAGTTTCCTTTTTTGAGAATATCTGCAGGATAATTAAGAAATACTATTTTAAGTCTCTGAATGAAGCATTAGTGGATGCTACATGAAATGGGTTTTGATTATTGTGTTTTCTTTGGCTCTGGAAATAATAAACACAAATTCATTAAAAAACCATAGATTATGACAGCTAATTTTCTTTGTCAACTGGACTGAGCTACAGGGTGTTCAGATATTGGGCCAAATATATTATGGTGTTTCTTTCAGGATGCTGTTTTTCAGATGATTTAACATTTAAATCAGTAAAGCAAAGCTGACTGCTTCTCCTACTGTAGGTGGGCCACCTCCAATCATTTTAAGTCCTGAATAAAACGAAAAGACTGACCCTCCTCTGAATAAAATCACCTGCCTCTGGACTCAAGCTCAAACATTGGCTCATGTTAGCTCAGTTGGTAAAGAATCCTCTTGCAATGCAAGAGACACTAGTTCAATTCCTGGGTGGGAAAGATCCCCTGGAGAAGGGATAGGCTACCCACCACACTATTCTTGGTCTTCCCTTGTGGCTTAGATGGTAAAAATTTGTCTGCAATGTAGGAGACGTGGATTTGATTCCTGGGTTGGGAAGATCCCCTAGAGAAGGGAAAGTCTACCCACTCCAGTACTCTGGCCTGGAAAATTCCATGGACTGTATAGTCCATGGGGTGGCAAAGAGTTGGACATGACTGAGCAACTTTCACTTTCACTCTCACTTTGATCTTGAGCCTGGCAGCCTTTGGACTGGAGCTTCCTCCTCTTCTGATTCTCAGCCTTTCAATGCTCACCGTAACTACACCTTCAGCCCTCCTGGGTCTCCAACTTGCTGAGTGTATAGGAGTTTTAGATCTTAATAGCTGTGTGAAACAATTTACTGTAATAGATCTCTTTTTATTGTAAGGAATGTTTGTTTGGTTGATCTGGACAATGCTGACTAGAACAGAGATATCCAAAATCTGTTGAATATAGTATTTATCACAGCATTTAGTATTTGAAAGTTTCTAGCTTATATTGATAGTTCAAGGTATATTTTAAATTTCAACTCACAGTCTCTCAAATCAGCCTATCATATATGGATTTAAAAATTCATTTAGCAGTCCCTGTGCTGTTTCTCAGGATTCCAGGGGGATCCAGTTGTAAAGAATCCATGTGCCAATGCAGGAGACATAAGAGACTGGGATTGCCCTGGGACAGGACGATCCCCTGGAGGAGGGCATGGTAACCACTCCAGGATTCTTGCCTGGAGAATCCGATGCACCAGGAGCCTGGTGGGCTACAGTCCAAAGGGTCTCAAAGAGGGGGACAAGACTGAACTGACTTAGCAGACATGCACATGCTGTTTCTCATAAATTTACCTTCATTGTGCCCCTTAAATAATTACTCTATAACTGTTCATACATTTCAAAGCTGATAAGTAGTATGAAGTCTCCACTTCATAGTAATGAGTTATTTATTGGTCATTTATATTGAACATCCATTATATTTAATTAGTAATAGTTATCTATTAACAAGCTATATTTTTCTCTTTTGATGGCTATGTTATGGATTATAAAAAGAAAAGATTTTAATGACTTCTTTAGTATTCCATTGCTAAATAATCCTATTGTTCCCTACTTTAGAAATATATTTTAAAACTTCAACTTCATTATTTAGAATTATGCAATATCAAGCTTATTTTATCAATTTTCTTTTCTAAAACAATTATTACCTGCTATTTATCATCTTCTTCTGATTCTTAGTAATTCCTAAATTACAGCAAAGGCAACATTACTACTATTGCTAAAACCAACACCAACAATGACATTTTAGTACAGCATATATACATAAATATTTTTATTTATATGCATGTACCTTAGGGGTCAATATATGCAGATGCACCTTTAACTGTATAAGAATTATGTGCATATGTAAGTATATACATACGATGCGTGTATGTATATACTTTTCTGAGGTATATGAGTACATCAATAGATTTTATATTTATAAATATACTATATTTCTATATTAGATCATCTTGTTTACCCCCTAAGAAACAGTAGACAATAACTAGAGATATATTTTATTGTCATATCTAGCATCTAGTGGGTAGAGGCCAGAAATGCTGCTAAACATCTAATAATGCACAGCCAACCCCCTACACATATACACAACAAAGGATTACGAGGATTAAAATGTCAGCGGTTGGTGAGGGTTAAAAATTTTGCTCCAGGATGATCGTGAGCATCCCCAAATCCTGGTGAAAACATATTGGCAATAGAGCCTATTTACATAAAAAGATACTGAAAAGCAGAATATAGACAAAAACTGCTGTTGATGTTTTTATTTGAAATCACTGGTCTGCTCAATTTAAAGTCCACTTCATGAGAATTATATGTGTGTGTGTGTGTGTGTGTGTGTGTGTGTGCATGTGTACATATATATATATATATATATATATATATATATGCTTTATGAGGCTGTCATCCTTTGTTTTTCCTGCAATTCTTTTTAGTGCTGGAATCCAATTTCCTACATGCCCTCAGGCATGCACATATTACTCTGTGTTACACTAACCCAGTTCCTCTCTCAAAATTCTAAAATTTCAAATTGATACCCTGAAATATACGGCATACTGAATCTCTTACTTTCATTCCCTATGCCTTTCTTGCCCTGTAAGTAAACATGCACCCTTTGTCCTGGTGACTTTACAATCCCTCCCACCTAGAGGTGAACTGTGCAGTTCTATTCCATTGGTGAGGTCACCGTCCTCGTGGCCTATTCGGCCAGTAGACTGCGAGAAGTGACAGCGCGGCAGCTCCCAGGGCAACCTTCGCCGCATCCTGGGCTCCCACTTGCCCCGCTGCACTCTTGCCATTCTCTACTAGAAGCACGTGTGTGTTCAGTCGCTCAGTCATGTTTGACTCTTTGAGACTACCTGAACTTGCCTGGAGAATCCTCTGTCCATGGGATTCTACAGGCAAGAATACTGGAGTGGGTTGCCATGTCCTTCCCCAGGAAATCTTCCTGACCCAGGGATGGAACCCAGGTCTCCTATGCCACAGGCAGACTCTTTACTACTGAGCCCCCAGGGAAGCACTTGATGCTATTATGTAACTGATTGCTTGTCCAGGAAGGGTGAAGTCTCTGTGGAGCACACTTGAATCAGGTCCCAGAACTAGGAGCTCAGAGCCCAAAATCTAGGCTAGCCAAGGAATTCACAGCCCATGATTGAAGGTTAAACACATGCTGTATTTTGAGCACTGAGAAGGTTTGCTTTACAGTAGACGTGGCTGAATAATGGAACACTATTAGAAGTGGGTATTTATTTCCTATGAAAATAAAACATGCAGTATCGACTTTGGAAACATGTGGCACGTGTCCAAGAAAACTCACAGAGTGGAGTGTAAGATGATAGTTTGTGTCAATCAACAGCAAATAAAGGTTAGAAAAATATCACTTCAGGAAACTTGGAAGACCAAAATAATATGGTACCTAAAAATTATTCCAACAAGTAAACCACATCTTCTTGTTGGAACCTGGGACACTTTATCTTTTTGTTACTACAATGCCTGCCCCCTCCAAATACTTCTTGTTTGCTGAGTACCTCATTGTAACACCTTGTGGACCTGCGTGGTGAGCAGTATCCAGCTACACGGGCTGGGAGTATATGTAACGGTAAGCTGCTGCCGTTCCCATCTGTCCAGTGTTGAATGTCATGTGTTAGAACATCTTTTACTACTGGGGGTGACGAATCCCCCTCTCACCAGTGGGATGGATAGGAGGCAATCCGAACAGTGATCTGACACATATGGCAGAAGCTGTGAAAGATGATTAGCTTAATTCTTGTGCCAATCACTTGCAACTCCCTACTGCTCCTGGAATCAAGCTTCCTCTGAGTTACAGCTGACGATTCCTTTTCTCATACACTTTTTTCACTCAGTCCTGCAGCTCTTACTCTGGCTAGGTGAACTACTACCCCTTCCCTCTCACTGTCAAGGAGAAAAGCATGCTGTGTGATGCCTGCTAAAATTAAGGAAGCATTGTTGTCTCTATGGACTTAACATTCTCCCCAAGCTCTTGGCCAAATACTGTAGCATGATTATTTAATCCCAGTATTACAGGTTGTGAATCTATTTTTTTTTTCTCCTTTTACCATGTCTCTTCACACCTACTCTTAGAGACATTTGCTTCCATGGTTCTTCAAGGCCCGGAAACCAAAAATCAATTCCTGAAGTCATCCTATAATAAATCAACTGTAACCGACGCATGTTGATCTAGCAGCAAGTCCAGGTAGGACCGTTCATTTTAAGTGTGCATTCCATTCTCTTGGCATCTTTCCTTGCACACTGTTCTGACCTACTATCTCCTTAACTGAACATGTGTGCTGAATGATCTCTCTATATTATTTGCAGAAAACAATTCAAACATTGTGATATCAATGCTTTTGTTAGTTTTCTTCTCCGTGGGTCTCAAGTCTCAGATTATGCCATGGACATGCAGAGTCTGCCGAAATACAATCCAACCCTAGATTGTTAAATTCCATGGAAATTTCATATAAGACATAAGAATTAGTGCCAATGCCTTATCTAGGCCCATGCTTCTTCCACATAGCAATACTGATGAATTAGTAGAATATGTAAGTGCAAGTGCGCATTTTTGTTAATTTCATTTTCCCAGGTCAGCTAAAGAACAAGCTTTTCAAAATCCCAGAAATTCTCCAATTTGCATCACTTGAATGAACATATCTGTACATGCATGGTTCTCCAGTTTTGTCTATGTATACATTAGTCAAAATTTGGAATTTTTGGTCTACTGTTTCTGTATTAGAAAGCTGGCCATGCACTAATATAACTCCCCAGTTATACTGCAAAGGAATCCTTATTCTTTAAGGCATTTGGCCAGCTGAAATACTGAAAATCTGTTTCTCACATACTGATTCTTCTATGATTAAGTCATTTTAATGCCTTGGGGTTGGATTTGCGCTGCAGCCAAGAAATGATACAAAAAATGTTAAATGTTTGTGTCCCCCAAACAAAGTAAGTGGCCACTGAGACAAACATAGATTAGCAATTGGATTAATATAATTGTGGTTAGTTTATTGAACTAGAAAATGGTAGAGAAGAGTTTTAATTCAATTATCTGAGTGCGTGCTAAGTTACTAAGGTAGTGTCTGACTCTTTGTGACCCCATGGACTATAGTCCTCCAGGCTCCTCTCTCCATGGGGATTTTCCAGGCAAGAATACTGGAGCGGATTGCCGTGCCCTCCTTCAGGGGATCTTCTAACCCAGGATTCATCATGCATCTCCTGTGTTTCCTACATTGTCAGGCAGGTTCTTTACCACTAGCACAAACTGGGAGGACTCACAGATTTGTAGTGACTGTTAAATATCAAATTCCTAGCATAAATCTTGGTACATAGCATATATAAGTAATATTTGACTTGTTTTCCATTTTCATCAAAAATTGCATTCATCCAAAACTCCTGAATATAGGATTATACCATAGGTGAGACTGGAACTAGGTACACTGTTGTGTCACCTTGAGTTATGGGTATGAACAATGTGTAGAATGTTCAGAATTCAGACAAATGTTTCATTGAAGAGTTGGAAATAGTAAAATATTTGGTCTGTACCTAGAGATAAAATAAGCATCCTAAATTAAATTTTGGTAATAGATAAGACATCATTTGATAATATGCTGATGACAATATATGACTGATGCTAAAACTTAATTTCCAATACTTTGACCACCTGATGGGAAGGGCTGACTCATTGGAGAAGATTCTGATGCTGGGAAACATTGAAGACAAAAGGAGAAGAGGACTGCAGAGGATGAAGTGATTAGAGAACATCATTGACTCAAAGGCCATGAACTTGAACAAACTGCAGGAGATAGTAGAGGACACTGAAGCCTGTCATGCTGTAGTTCACGGGGTTGGAGAGAGCTGGACATGACTTAGCAACTGAACAACAACATGAGTCATATTAGCCATCAGTATTGAATGGTTATTTGAGAAATTAGAAGTGCAAGGCATATGGATTACAAGTAAGAAAAATGAACCAAGAAAAACCCTGTAGCCATTTGTTTGCACATAATACACTGACCATAAAGAAGTCTGAGCACTGAAGAATTGATGCTTTCAAACTGTGATGCTGGAGAAGACTCATAAGTCCCTTGGATGGCAAGGAGATCAAACCACTCAATCCTAAAGGAAATCAATCCTGAATATTCATTGGAAGAACTGATGCTGAAGCTGAAACTCCAATACTTGACCATCTGATGTGAAGAGCTGACTCACTGGAAAAGACCTGATGCTGGAAAAGATTTAGGGCAGGAGAAGGGGGCAATAGAAGATGAGATGGTTGGCTGGTCCTCAATGGATGTGAGTTTGAGCAAACTCCAGGAGCTAGTCAAGGACAGGGACACATGCTGTACTGTCATTCATGGCCTCAGAAAGAGTCAGACACGACCAAGTAACTGAATCACACAGACACCCACAAGTACACATATATGCATGTATACACTATTTGAAAGCTCATTTTTAGGTTCTAGCATGGAGTAGAGCAACTTGGACATCGTTGACTAAAAATACCCCAACTGTTTTAAAGGTGTGTCACCCACTTTGACCAATGCTAAATGTTGGAGCACTGTCCATGGAGCCTAAGAAAAGAAAGGGACATATGGTTTGCTAGGCAGATGAACTAAAGTAACTGTGATTAAATGGTTATAAGGGAATCACAGTCAAAATAATGTGAACATTAAGAAAATAAGATCTGCATTGTCTAACATTCAAAAGTTAAAATGCAAAACCTCATTAGAAGTTCTTGAAAAAATAGATATTAGAAAGTGAAAGTGAAAGTCACTCAGTCATGTCAACTCTTTGTGACCCCATTGATATACAGTCCTTGGAATTCTGCAGGCCAGAATACTGGAATGGGTAGTTGTTCCCTTCTCCAAAGGATTGTCCCAAGCCAGAGCTTGAACCCAGGTCTCCTTGGATTCAGATTATTTACCAGTTGTGCCACCAGGGAAGCCAAGTACTGGAAAGTTGACTTAATTTTGCCACAATAGTCAAGTCAAAAGTGTTTTATGAAATATGTTCAGTTCAGTTCAGTCACTCAGTCATGTCCGACTCTTTGTGACACCACGGACTGCAGCACACCAGTTTTCCCTGTCCATCACTAACTCCCAGAGCCTACTAGAACTCATATCCATTGAGCCGGTGATGTCATCCAACCATCTCATCCTCTGTCATCACCTTCTCCTCCTGTCTTCAATCTTTCCCATCATCAGCGTCTTTTTAAATGAGTCAGTTCCTCACATCAGGTGGCCAAAGTATTCAGCATCAACATCAGTCCTTCCAATGAATATTCAGGACTGATTTCCTTTAGTACTGACTGGTTGATCTCCTTGCAGTCCAAGGGACTCTCAAGAGTCTTCTCCAACACCACAGTTCAAAAACATTAATTCTTCAGCACTCAGCTTTCTTTGTAGTCCAACTCTCACATCCATACATGACTACTGGAAAAATGTCTGTGGTGCTAAAAAAATGGCCACAGGTTATTTCTGTGAATGGTCTCCATCTTAATGATTGTCTGCATTCTCTGTCTTTTGACCCTATGGCACCTTTGACAAATATCAATAGAGTAACCAAAATCAGCCACTCTGCTCTTTCACCTGAGCCCTTATTTGTGAAACACAACTGCTCTACTGCTGAGGCTATGTAAAGAAAATTTAATATTACATAGACAAAAATAGAGTTCTAGAGGAATCACATTTACAACTCTCCCTGCCAGGATGCCAGGTTTGTGAGCATAGCCAGCAGTGACTTTCCACCACAGATCAGTTGTCAGCATCAGACTATTGGGTGACTCAGTCCATACCATAGACCTAAGAAGTAGTCCAGCCAAACCCTAATGAAACCCTCATTAAATAATATATTAAACAGTCCTTTGATAAGCTAGTAAGTTTTAAGACAGCTTGATTTAAAACTACATATAGCAAATTGGCAAAGGAAGGCATGATTAGATAAAATTTGGGAGTCAATATGGCACAATGACTGATAAGCATATATACTTTTTGAGAATTAGGGTAACTTATGGAATCAAAGGCTTTTCCTTTGAAGAACCTTTGGTGGCTCAGTGGTAAAGAATCCACCTGCAATGCAGGAGACCCAGGCTTGATCCCTTGGTCAGGAAGATCCCTTGGAGAAGGAAATGGCAACCCACTCCAGTATTCTTGCCTGGAAAATCCAATGGACAGAGGAGGCTGGCAGGCCACAGTCCTTAGGGTGGCAAAGAGTAGGACATGACTGAGCTATGGAACACTATGTATGGAAACAAAAAAAAAATAATTTCATAATTTTAATCAGTCCTACTAAAGACCCCAGAATAGCCTACTATAAAGAAATCCAACATTTAGTCTGCTAAGATCTAGAATTGTGTCTTTGTAGTGATTTCATCATTATATAGTAGAAATAATGAAGAAAAATTCAACAGTTAATCATGTTTTTGCTCTGATCCAGAATGGGATGACAAAGGGGAATAAGATGTAGAACCTGTAAAGAAGCTTACAATCCTATTCTTCTGTTTTAGTGTTTTACTTATTTTTGTTTATGTGGATGGTTTAAATGGAACATCTGAGATGAGTTAGGTGACAGTCCTCAGACCACACAGCTAAGGATGGTGCTAAATTCATCTCTCTGTTTCAGACTCAGAGGCCACTGCTGTGACAATCTTGCTGCCTCCTGAGGACTGCTTCAGGGACTTGAGCATCCTTGAGTGCCAAGTCAGTGGTGTCAGTGGTAGAGGCCTTTGTGAGCTGCGGTCAGAGGGACTGGGAAATCTAAGAAAGGAAATTTCCAGCACACTTGAGAATGAAACAGCTTGTCAACTCACAGAATTACCAACAATTGTGAAAGGTCAGCAAGTGAAAGTGAAAGATGCTCAGTCTGCCTCTTTTTGACCCCACGGACTCTACAGTCCATGGAACTCTCCAGGCCAGTATACTGGAGTGGGTAGCTTTTCCCTTCTCCAGGGGATCTTCCCAATCCAGAAATTGAACCAGGGTCTTCTGTATTGCAGGAGGATTCTTAACCAACTGAGCTATCAGGGAAGATATCAGGTCAGCAAGAGTCTGAATTAAACTTTCAGATTATGGGAAAGAGGATACAATAACTGAGTGAAAAATAAGGCCATTACTTGTTCACTTGATTTCTCCTGATGGCCACCAAAAATTTGTCTTGATATATGCTAATATTATCCAAGACAGTCAACTTCTCAGAAGCTGTGTCCTTGCCTAATATTTCTTCACAGTTGGGAGAATTTATTTTCAGACTCTTCAGTGATTGCTATAAATACACAATGCAGAATCGAAGATGATCACAGAGCATGAAATTTAAGAAAGAATAAAACCAACATGTTGGCATCATCCCTTGAAAATCAGATTATTCCAAATGCATTAATAATTACAGATTTCCCACATTCATTTGTCACTTATTTGTTTTAGTTTCAGTGATATTGACAATAAAAAAATGATTTTCAGTAGCAGTTATAATAATCAGATACTCTTCTGTGATTATGTACTCATATACAATCAGACCATGTAAGTTAATACGGTAATAATATTCACTTTGATACTTGTTATTTGAAACATTTTAAAGCTACTACTGCTTTTTCCCTTCAGAAAATTACATTAAATAACTAAAAAATACTTCTTGATGAGTGTGTGTGTGTGTGCGCGCTCAACTCAGTCCTGTCTGACTCTTGGCAACCCCATGGACTGTAACCCACCAGGCTCTTCTGTCCATGGAATTTCCAGGCAAGAATACTGGAGTGGGTTGTCATTTCCTCCTCCAGGGGATCTTCCAGACTCAGGGATTGAACCGGAATCTCTTTAAGTCTCCTGTATTGGCAGGTGAATTCTTTACCACTTGCGCCACCTGGGAAACCCTTTCTGAGGAATAGCCATATCCATATAGTCTAGAATATTAGAACTAACTGACACATTATGTTTTCTTTTAATTCAAAATTAATATATAAAAAATAATATATTCAAAAATAAAAATTAATAATATATTCCAGAAAAATAATATATTCCAAAAGTGATATATTCAACTAGCTTTTTGTTGTCTGTTTGCTTTGGTATTCCTCAATAAATAGCAAAATATGTTTATTTGCTAACCACGGCAATCTTAATGGCATTTATTATGTAACATTTCATTGATCATCTCTCATCCAGTCTTAATTCTAAGTATCATCTATATATTAACAACCTGATAAATATACATATGATCTGCTTGAATTTCTCTGAATTCCAAGCATGTATGTCCACTTATTATTTATATTGTAAATAGAAAATGCCTAAGAACTAAAGCTTAGACACTTTGAAACTCATGGTCATGAGGAAGAGAAATGCAAGGAAAAGAGGCCATAGAGAGCTGTATAACATGGGCTGAAAATGAGGTTTGTGGTAACTTGCAAGCCACAGGAAGAAGGCATTTTGGTTGGAGGCAACAATCAACAGTTTCAAATATGTGGCTAGCTAAGTGAGACTGGAAGACTGAGAGTTAATCATTGGTTTATCAACCCACAGGTCATTGGTGGCCTATATATAGGTAGTTTTGATTATATGATGTGCATGTATGTGTGTGTGTGTGTATGTGTGTGTGTGTGTATGTGTATGTGTGTGTAGCCAGTCATGTCTGACTCTTTGCAACCCTATGGACAATAGCCCACAAGCTTCCTCTGTCCATGGGATTTTCCAGGCAAGAATACTGGAGTGGGTTGTCATTTCTTCCTCCAGGAGCTCTCCTCAATCCAGGGATGGAACCCCCATCTTCTGCATCTCCTGCATTGGCAGGCAGGTTCTTTATTACTAAGCTACCTGGGAAGGCTGATTATATGGTAGGGTTGACGCTTAATTAGATAGGGTGATTAAGTCAATAAGCAATAAGCAATTGTATACTACAATTACAGGCAATTATTATGAGGAGATTTATTATTAAAAAGAGAAAGACATAGGAGTGGTAGCTAAAAGGTGAAATTAGAGTCAGGAATTTTTTTTTTTTTGTATCTTTTTGAGAAGAGTTAAATAATAGAATGTTTGTAGGCTTAGGTGGAAAATTAAATATGCAAGAGATAGAGTGAGAATATAATTTCTGAGAATTCAATTTACAGTCATATTTCTCCACCTTGGTTTCCCTGCTGCTTTTCCAATCTTTTTGAAATATGTCATGAATATAGTTCTGTCTTCTTCCTATTTGTTGTTTCCTAAACTTAAACTTCACTCCTTGTATAGACAAGTGAGGGAGCCTAACTCAATATTTAAAAATATGCTTCTACCAGTATATCTGCCACTGGAGTTTCTCAGTCACAAGCACTGTCTGATTTATGTGTGATTTTAATCATCCATCTACTCTGCTTATGACCATCTTATTTCAGTTTCCTATGAAACCTGTCCTTGACGTTTTTTTATTTCTGCAAAAATTTAGTGCAGCAGCATATTATTTGAAAAATTCCCATCATCAAACATGTGGATGGTTTAAATCAATAGAGAGGAGTTGGAAAAGAACCATCTTACATAGAACATTAATGGAATATTTTCTTGCATACTAATTTAACTGACTAAATTGGATCTTGAAGTAGTGCATAACATCTTCCTAGATAGATATTAATCTGAACGTTTTGCCCCCAAATAAATTATTTTCCTCAGCTATGTTCTTATAAAGTGACTCGACATGAATGGAAGTTTACCTAGATTGGATATTACTACAAATTTCGTTTTTTAACTCTGTGTGTTTGAGTTTGCTTTCATGTTTGTGGATGTTTAGTGGCTATATCCTGTCAGACTCTTTTGCAACCCCATGGACTGTAGCTTGCCAGGCTTTTCTGTGCATGGGCTTTCTCAAGCAAGAATACTGGAGTTGGTTGCCATTTTCTTCTCCACAGGATCTTCCCGACCCAGGGATTGAACCTGTGTCTCCTGCTTGGCAGGCAGTTTCTTTACCAATGCACCACCTGGGAAGACCATTCATGTGTGCATTTAATTGTAACTAAAACAGCATGTAGATGCACTCAATGGTGATAAATTATAATCTTTGATGAAGATTGATTTCTTGTTAAAACAAAAAAACAAAAAAGCACAGCTTGGCTTGCATATGATTAATCTATAGGCTTTTGAAGAAATTGGAATGAGTTGGTTATATCATCAGAGGTACAAGGCACATGTTTTTTTTTAGGTTTGTAACATCTGTCTGGGCACTTTTATTTATACATGAGAACAGTGACAACCAATAAATGCAATGCTTTTATTTGCAAGTGACAGTGGCAGACATTATTCTATGCATGCTACAAATATTCAATTAGTTAATGTTTATGACCAATCTAAATGTAAAAGTCATTGGTCCATAGCAATGACTGAAATCTGAAAAGGAGAATGTTGCCACATCCCTTAAAACAGGACCCGGCTGCTCCTTGATTAGGATTCAGTTTTGCTCTCCAGGAATAACTCTTAAAATAGCTTTAATTCTTGAGACTGAATCCCTAATTCAGAGTTCATTGCAATTTTCTCCAGGGTTCTGGACTCTGCCTTCTTAGAAGATATTTCATTTTATCAAAGAATTGGCCTATGTGTATATATGAGCTTGTATATGAGCATCCTGCTCTCTGTGTATTTATATTTAGGGTCCAGAAGCCTTTCTACAATTTGAACTATCTCAGACACTTTCAGTGTAAGTCAGTAGGGTTTTTACCCCCATGTGCTGTGTGCTAAGTTGCCTCAGTCAGGTCTGACTCTTTGATACCCCATGAACTAGCTCACCAGGTTCTTGACCCTGGGATTCTCCAGGCAAGAATACTGGAGTGGGCTGCCATGCCCTCCTCCAGGGAATCTTCCCAAACCAGGGATCAAACCCACGACTCCTGCACTGGCAGGTGGATTCTTTACCACTAGCACTTCTATTCTAAAATTTTTGAAATTTGTGTGAATATATTTGAATGACATTTGCTTCATTTATCAAAAGCCACACTGACATCCCATTTTTGAACAATTATCATCTTATTTCAAAGACACATACCATCATGGTCTTGGTTTTATCCTTGCTTACAGGTCTTGTTTCACTGCAAAATCTCTTAATGACTTAGAAAACTAGGCATTAAAGACATGATTTTCTAAACCCACAAAACTACCCTATATATTCCATTTAAATTCTGCTTGAAAACCCTCATTCTTTCTTTAGCTCATCTTTCTCTTGCAACACTTTATCAGACTCTGCTCTGTGCAGCCAGTTGTCACTTTCAGCAATCTGCCTATATCTATCTTTAACCAAATCTAATTTCTTTAGCATATTTTATGTCTTCTAAGATAATTCAGGTAATATCTTTGGCATTTGTTTCACTATTATTAATGTCATTTTTCCTATTTCCAATTATATACACTATTTTTACTTCTTTTGCATTTTTCGCTAATAATTCATTCACCAGTTTTTAAGGACCACGTGCTACTCGGCGTCAAAGTCAATTTCACAGTTTTTTTTTTTTTTTCCATTTATTTTTATTAGTTGGAGGCTAATTACTTTACAGCATTGCAGTGGTTTTTGTCGTACATTGAAATGAATTAGCCATGGATTTAGTTTTATTATGGCAAGCTGCTGCTGCTGGCATGTCGCTTCAGTTGTGTCCGACTCTGTGTGACCCCATAGACGGCAGCCCACCAGGCTCCCCCATCCCTGGGATTCTCCAGGTAAGAACACTGGAGTGGGTTGCCATTGCCTTCTCCATATTATGGCAAGGTCACACTTTTAATATTCAACTTCAAGAAGAGAAATATTTCTGGTATGAAAGAATTTATAGTATGGAGAAGAAAACAGAGGGTTACTGATAGGATGATGCCAACAAAAAAAGGCTTATACTTATGTAAGAGCTGCCCATTAAATTGTTCCTGTAAAATTGGAGCAGTTGCTGTCAGTGACACATTAAAAGCTTGACTCTGGCCCTAATGGTTAGACATTTACAGTCAGTGACATAAAAAGGTACATCGAATAAAATACATGGATGCTTTGATATTAAGATGGAAATACTAAAAGCAACAGAATGTGTATTCAAAATAATCTTAAGACATGGTACCAAGCAAGAGAAATTTAAAAGGATCCACATATTTAAGTTCTGACCTTGAAGCAAAACTACAACAGCACCAGGAAGAAACATAAAATCACAAATGAAACAAAAATTAAAAGAAGTAAGACATGCCACAGAGGAAAAACAAGCCTGAATGATTACATGATATTAACTATGTCACTCATGAGAGAAGTGTGAGAAAGGTATGAGGACTATGTTTCAAAAACTTGTTTGTGGGAAAAAATCACCACTGAATTTCAAGATCCTCAACATTCTTAAAATAGTAAAGTCTGAGTAATTGTCTCTATAAAGAAACTTACAAGTTTTTGTCCCTGTTTTGTTTTAACTAAACCCTCCCCAAATGTATGATAATTTAAAGTAGTTCTTATTGCCAAGAAGGCTATACTGTGAATATTTCAGTAATCATTTAATGAATGAAGTATTGTTTCTTGGCTACCCATTTACTATTTTACATTAGTTCATCACTGTATATTTACTTTGATACAATATTTTTTAATCTATGCTATTTTTCAGAGATTTTACAGACAAAACTACTTATTGTTATATCACATGGATAAAGAGGCCAATGATTTTCCAAATTGGCAAAGAGTTCATCAAAGCTTCAGATTGTCATGCTTATTTAACTTATATGCAGAGTACATATTGAGAAATGCTGGGCTGGATGAAGCAAATGCTGGAATCAAGATTGCTGGGAGAAATACCAATAACTTCAAAATTGCAGATGACACCACCCTTATGGCAGAAAGTAAAGAGAAACTAAAGTTTCTTGATGAAATGAAAGAGGAGAGTGTAAAAGCTAGCTTAACATTAATCTTTCAAAGAGCAAAGATCATGGTATCCAGTACCATCATTTCATGGCAAATATATGGGGAAACAATGGAAACTGTGACAGACTATTTTCTTGGGCTCCAAAATCTCTGTACATGGTGACTGCAGCCATGAAATTAAAAGATGCTTGCTTCTTGGAAAAAAAGCTATGACAAACCTAGACAGCACATTAAAAAGCAGAGACATTACCTTGCCAAAAAAGTTCTGTCTAGTCAAAGCTATGGTTTTTCCAGCAGTCATGTATGGATGTGAAAGGTGGCCCATAAAGAAGGCTGAGTGCTGAAGAATTGATGATTTTGAACTGTGGTGTTGGAGAGGTCTCTTGAGAGTCTCTTGAACTGCAAGGAAATAAAATCAGTGAATCCTAAAGGAAATCAGTCCTAAATATTCATTGGAAGGACTGATGCTGAAGCAGAACCTGAAGTTCCAATACTTTGGCCACCTGATACGAAGAGCTGACTCATTATAAAAGACCCTCATGCTGGGAAAGACTGAAGGCAGGAGAAGGGGCTGACAGAGGATGAGATGGTTGGATGACATCACTGACTCGATGGGCATAAGTTTGAGTAAGCTCTGGGAGTTGGTGATGGACAGGGAAGCCTGGTGTGCTGCAGTCCATGGGGTCACAGAGAGTTGGACACGACTGAGCAACAGAACAATAACAATGATTTTACACAAAGTTAGAGAAACAATTGTTTGGATGCAGTATGTAGGTTCAGAATCTTACAATCCCACTCCAGCCTTTAAGCACTCTGTGGAACAATGGTTGAATGTCCTTGAGAGAGAAATATTTTTGCATACTATTGTATGCTGCAGGCCCTGTCAGGATAAAAGCCAATAGGTTTGTGGTAAATGAATTAATGAGCTTAAATGGTAACTCTTTCAAATTGACTTCAATAATATTTAGAAGCTTTTTTTTTGAAGCTGTTCAAAGGTATCTTAAGTAAAATTTACTTTAATGAATGACTCCCCAGATTATATACTTAGCTTGATATAAGGTCTCAGAAAATAATTTTCTCCTTTTATATTTAAAGGTCATTCAGTGTTATTTCAGGTTGCTTACAAAGTTTTCCATTCATGAATCTATTGCAATTTATTTCAGTTAAAATGTGGCTTGAGCCCAAAAATTGGAAGGGAAAAAGCATACATTTGATGTGAAATACAAATCTTTCTAAATGTGAGAAGGAAATAAATTTGAACATTTTTTCAATAATTTACTATCAGAGGTCAGCATATTTTTATCATATTATATATAAGTGCATGCCTGTTATATAGATCTCAGACTGCAGGCTATGGTATTTCATATTCATCAGCTAAAAAGAAAATTTAAAACCACAAAATAAAATGTGTTAAAACTGAGAAGAGCTTATATAAACTCCTTATTTATTTCTAAACTTTTTTCTGTGTTTTTAATGTAACACACAAAAGTAACTATCTAGGCAAGTAAATGGCTTGCCTAAATAAAAATCAGTTTTTAATTTACATAGGATTTATAATATTTGTTGCAGTGATTTGGAAATAACTGTTTAATAATGCATTCAGTTCCAAGGACAGCAGGTAATAAATGTCAAATTTTCCAGACTTGGTTTATCAAAGAAAATTATTATTAATAAATTAGAATATCCATGGAATGCAGTTTAAGATTCTCAGGTAGAGTTTAACAAGTTAGCAAAGCACAGAACAATAAAGCACAGTGATTTCTCCTACTGAGATAAATATATGATATCTTATAACTAAACACAATAGTGAACTTTATTATTATTTTTTAAATGTTGTGCATATATTCTCTAACTCTATGTGAATGCTGTAAACTAAGGTACATTTACAATACATATAAATTTACTTTAACATTAAGCACTAAGTTTTGGATTAGATTTAGTTTAAAATATATGTAATATAATTTTTAATGGATTGAATATATATCAATTTCTTGTTTCAGTTTCTATATTTTTGTCCTTTTAGTGGAAACAAAAAATACTTCTATAATACACAGTTTTGCTTTTTTGTCAATAAAATATAAAAAATATTTTGTACATACTTAAAAATAGAAAAAATGGAAAGAGTAACATTGGAGGCACTCATTATATTATATTTACCTCTAAAGCTTTATCTTTAACTATTCTAAGGAAAAAAATTCTCAAAAATGCCCCAAATTCTCCAAACCAGGCTTTAAGAGTACAGCAACTGAACTTCCAGATATTCAAGCTGAATTTAGAAAAGGCAGTGAAACCAGAGATCAAATTGACAACATCCGCTGGATCATTGAAAAAGCAAGAGAGTTCCAGAAAAACATCTACTTCTGCATTATTGACTATGGCAAAGCCTTTGACTGTGTGGATCACAATAAACTATGGAAAATTCTGAATTAGATGGGAATACCAGATCACCTGACCTGTCTCTTGAGAAATCTGTATGCAGGTCAGGAAGCAACAGTTAGAACTGAACATGGAACAACAGACTGGTTTCAAATGGGAAAGGAGTACATCAAGGCTGTATATTGTCATCCTGCTTATTTAACTTGTATGTAGAGAACATCATGAGAAATGCTGGGCTGGATGAAGCACAAACTGGAATCAAGATTGCCAGGAGAAATATCAATAACCTCAGATATGCAGATGACACCACACCTAAGGCAGAAAGTGAAAAGGAACTAAAGAGCTTCTTGATGAAAGTGAAGGAGGAGAGTGAAAAAGTTGGCTTAAAGCTCAACATTCAGAAAACTAAGATCATGGCATCTGGTCCCATCACTTCATGGCAAGTAGGCAGGGAAACAGTGGAAATAGTAGCAGACTTTATTTTGGGGGGCTCCAAAATCACTGCAGATGGTGACTGCAGCCATGAAATTACAAGAAGCTTACTCCTTGGAAGAAAAGTTATGACCAACCTAGAAGCATATTAAAAAGCAGAGGCATTACTTTGCCAACAAAGGTCCATCTAGTCAAAGCTATGGTTTTTCCAGTAGTCAAGTATGGATGTGAGAGTTGGAGTATAAATAAAGCTGAGCACCAAAGAATTGATGCTTTTGAACTGTGATGTTGGAGAAGACTCTTGAGAGTCCCTTGGACTACAAGGAAATCCAATCAGTCCATCCTAAAGTAAATCAGTCCTGAATATTCACTGGAAAGACTAATGTTGTAGCTGAAACTCCAATACTTTGGCCACCTGATATGAAGAAATGACTCTTTTGAAAAGACCCTGATGCTTGAAAAAGCTGAGAGCAGGAAGAGAAGGGGAGGACTGAGGATGAGACGGTTGGATGGCATCGCCAACTCAACGGTCTTGAGTTTGAGTAAACTCTGAGAGTTGGTGATGGACAGGGAGGCCCGGCATGCTGCATTCCATGGGGTTACAAAGAGTCAGACATGATTGAGTGAGTGACTGAACTGAAGGAAAACAATTACAAATATACTGGAACTTTTTAAAATCTTTATAAACAGATCTTCTCTTTTTTTTCTTTTTTCCTTGAGCAAGCAATATTGTGACATTGCTGGATAGTGTTACCAGTGTTTTTGTTTGTTTTATTGTTCTTAATAATATACATATATTTATCCATAAATAAAATGCTTTTATTTTTGTTTATTTTAAAATTGTCCTTTAAGTCAACATATATATTTTTAAACCAACTCTTTGTAATTAAAACTAGATTATAGGGTCAAAATCATTCATACTTTTTACATTTAGATAATGTTTTTGATGCACAGAATTTTGATGAAGCTGAACTCATTTACTTTTTCTTTTGTTATTTACTTTTGACTTGATGTCTAAGAAACTGTTACTAATTCCAAAGTCATAAAAATTGCCCTGTGTTTTGTCTTAAATTACAGTGTTTCACCTCATATTTAGGTCTTTCATCTAGTGTGAGCTTATTACTAAATTTAGTAAGATAAAGGTCCTACTACATTCTTTTGTTATTTGAGGCTTGTCAGTCCTCTAATTGTGTTGCTTTTCAAAATAATTTTGGCTATTTATCATACCTTGTAATATCATATAAATTTTAGGAAGATTTTTAACATTTGAGAAAAAAAAATAAAGGCCATTAAAATTTTCATAGGAATTAGACTGAATACATGTATTGATTTGGAGAGTGTTGCCATGTTTACAACATTGATTTTTAGAATCCATAATCAAGGGATATCTTTCCCATTATTTTGATTTTTACTTTGTTTCAGTAGAGTTTTGTATTTATCACTGCACATATCTTTCACTTCCTTGATTGCATTTTTTTCCTATCTTAGGCATTTTAATGCTGTTGAAAATGAAAGCTTTAAAATATCCCTTTAGATTGTACACTGTTAGTCTATATAGAAAATGCATTTGATTTGTGTGTGTTGGTCTTATATCCTTTACTTTGCTGACTGTGTTTATTGACTTTAACAATTGTGAGCTTGGTTTGACTTTGAGCTTTCAGTTTTTTTTTTTTTTTTTTTTTTTAGCTCTTTCATGTTTATATGTTGTTTTTTTTTTTTTTCAGATTTTGTATATATAACATCCTGTTAACTATGGATTGAAAAAGTTTTACTACTTCTCTTCCAACTAGATAGCTGTCTTTTTGGTTTTTTTTTTCCCAATTTTCTCTGGTTTCATTATCCAATGCAAAGTTGAATAGAAGTAGGTAGTCAGTGGCTTTGTCTTATTCCTGATCTTGGAAGAGGAAAGTTTTCAATTTTTCATCATTGACTATGATATTAGCTGTCAGTTTTGTTCTAAAATCTCCTTATCATGTTAAGAAAATATTTTTCTATCCCTGGTGTATTGATGGATTTTATTGGAAGTGGTCAAACAGGAGATGGCAAGAATAAACATTGGCATTTTTGGAAACAGTGAACTAAAATGGACAAGAATGGGTGAACTATTTCAGATGAGATTTATATTTACTACTGTGGACAAGAATCCCCTAGAAGAAATGGAGTAGCCCTCATAGTCAACAAAAGAGTCTGAAATGAAGCAATTGGGTACAGTCTCAAAAATGGCAAGAAGATCTCTGTTTGTTTCCAAGCCAAACCATTCAATATCACGGTAATCTCCAAGTCTATGCTGAAACCATTAATGCCTAAGAAGCTGAAGTTAAAATGTTCTGTGAAGATCTAGAAGACCTTCTAGAACTACACACACACACACACACACACACACACACACACACAAAAGATGTAATTTTCATTATAGGGGACTGGAATGCAAAAGTGGGAAGTCAAGAGATAGGTGGTATAACAGGCAGGTTTGGCTTCAGAGTACAGAATGAAGCAGTGCAAAGGCTAACAGACACTCACCAACAGAACACACTGGTCATAGTAAACACCCCCTTCCAACAACACAAGGTGACTCTACACATGGACATCACCAGATAGTCAATACAGAATTCAGATTGATTATATTCTTTGAAGCCAGATGGAGAAGCTCTATGAGACAGTCAGCAAAAACAAGGCTGAGAGCTGACTGTGATTCAGATCATGAACACTTTACTGCAAAATTAAGACTTAGAATGTAGGGGAAACCACCAGACCATTTAGGTATGAACCAAGTCAAATCCCCTATGACTGCACAGTGGCAGTGACAAATGGATTCAAGGTTTTAGATCTGATAGACAGTGTCTGCAGAACTATGGATGGAGGTTTGTAACATTGTACAGAAGGTGGTGATCAAAACCATCCCCAAGAAAAAGAAATACAAAAGGCAAAATGGCTGTCTGAGGAGAAAAGACAAGAAGTGAAAGGCAAAGGAGAAAAAGAAAGATATACCCATCTGAATGCAGAGTTCCAGAGAATAGCAAGGAGAGATAAGAAAGCCTTTTTAAGTGAACAATGCAAAGAAATAGAGATAAACAACAGAATGGGGAAAACTAGAGATCTCTTCAAGGCAATTAGAGATACCAAGAGAATATTCTATGCAAAGATAGGCACAATAAAGGACAGAAATGGTAGGGACCTAAAAGAAACAGAAGAGATTGAAAAGATGTGATAAGAACACAGAGAAGAACTATATAAAAGAGACCTTGATGACCTGGATAACTGTGATGGTGTGATCACTAACCTAGAATCAGATATCCTGGAGTGTGAACTCAAGTGTGCCTCAGGAAGCATGACTATGAACAAAACTAGTGGAGGTGATGAAGTTCCAGATGAGCTACTTCAGATCTTTAAAGATAATACTGCTGCACTCAACATGCCAGCAAATTTGGAAAACTCAGCAGCCCACAGGCCTGGAAAAGTCAGTTTTCATTCCAATTGCACAAAAGGGTAATGTCAAGGAATATTCAAACTACCACCCAATTGCACTTGTTACACATGCTCACTAATAATGCTCAAAATCCTCCAAGCTAGGTCTCAACAGTATGTGAACCAAAAACTTCAAGATGGTCAAGTTGAATTTAGAAAAGACAGAGGAACAAGAGGTCAAATTGCCAACATCTGTTGGATTTTAGAAAAAGCAAGAGAATTCCAGAAAAATGTCTATTTCTGCTTCATTGGCTATGCAAAAGACTTTGTGCAGATCACAACAAACTGTGAAAAATTCTTAAAGAGGTGAAAATATCAGACCACCTAATCTGCCTCCTGGGAAGTCTTTATGCAGATCAAGAAGCAACATTTAGAATCGGACATGGAAAATGAACTGATTCAAAATTGGGAAAGTAGTACATCAAAGCATATTGTCACCCTGCTTATTTAACTTATATACAGAGCTCATCATGTGATATGCTGGATTGAATGAAGCACAAGCTGGAATCAAGATTGCTGGGAGAAATATCAATAACCTCAGATATGTCAATGACACCAGCCTTATGGCAAAAAGCTAAGAGGAACTAAAGAGCCTCTTGATAAAGTTTCAAGAGGAGAGTGAAAAAGCTGGCTTAAAACTCAGCATCAAAAAACGAAGATCATGGCACCTGGTTCCATCGTCATGGCAAGTGAATAGGGAAACAATGGTAACAGCAGCAGCAGCTTCAGCTAAGTCGCTCAGTCGTGTCGACTCTGTGTGACCCCATGGACGGCAGCCCACCAGGCTCCTCTGTCCCTGGGATTCTCCAGGCAAGAATACTGGAGTGGGGTGCCATTTCCTTCTCCAGTGACAGAGTATATTTTCTTGGGCTCCAAAATCACTGCAGATGGTGACTGCAGCCATGAAAATTAAAAGAAGCTTGCTCCTTGGAAGAAAAGCTGTGACAAATCTAGACAGCATATTGAAAAATAGAGACATTACTTTGCCTACAAATGTCCATATAGCCAAAGCCATGGCTTTTCCAGCAGTCATGTATGGGTATGAGAGCTGGAAAATTTAAAAGTCTGAGCACCAAAGAACTGATGACTTCAAACTGTGGTGTTGCAGAAGACCCTTGAGAGTCCCTTGGAGATCAAGCAAGGAGATCAAACCAGTGATCCTAAAGGAAATCAACCCTGACTATTCATTGGAATTACTTATACTGAAGCTGAAGCTCTAATATTTTGAGCCCCTGATGTGAAGAGCCAATTCATTGGAAAAGACTCTGATGCTGGGAAAGACTGCAGGCAGGAGAGAGGATGACAGAGAGTGAGATGGTTGGATGGCATCACAGATTCAATGCACATGAGTTGAGCACGCTCCAGGAAATGGTGAAGGGAAGCCTGGTGTGCTGCAGTCCATGGGATTGCAAATAGTCAGATACAATTGAGCAACTGAACAACAAGTTGTGAAAGGTGAAAGGAGCTAATTCTCCTGCCAATGCAGGAGACACAGATTCAGTCCCTGGGTGGGGAAGATCCCCTGAAGGAGGAAATAGTAATCCACTCCAGTGCTCTTGCCTGGAGAATCCCATGGACGGAGGAACCTGGCAGGCTACAGTCCATGGGGATGCAGAGTTGGACACAACTGAGAACACACACATGTACTATTGTGAGAAGACAGATTTCTTGAAATACGTCAATTGCATAAATTGTGATGAACACTTTTTTTTTCTTTCTGTTGTATATTACACTAAGGTAGTGCATTTATGTTGAACTGTCCTTGCATTTATGAAATAAATCCCACTTGGTCAGAGTATATTTTTCTCTTAATATGCTGCTGCCCAAAATTTTTTTAAAATATATTTGAGAATATTTGCATCTTATAAGGGATATTGGCCTGATGTTTTCTTCTCTTTCTTTCATTTGTATCAGGGGAGTTCTATCTAGCTTCATCAAAAGAGCTTGGAATTCTTCCTCCCCATTCTGTTTGCTGAAAGAATTTGAGACAAACTGATGTTCCTTCTACTTTAACCATTGGTAGAATTCATCATTGATGTCGTCTGTGACAACTGCTATGGTCGATGAGAGTCTAAATAGACATGGCAAGTAATTATAATGTATTTTCTGTAAGGTCCTGAAACTGAAAGCAAAAACAAAAGCAAACACTGCACTGTTTAAAATCTAGGGAAATATGAAGAAAATATGGACTTAGTTAATAAAAATGTGAGAGTGTATATGGAAACTGTATTTTTTGCTCTAAAAATGCAGTACCTTGTGATATGTAAAAAATACCTCTAAATTTGCACATGTACATTATTATTAGCAATATTTTATTATTTTGACTTCATACTTCCAACATTGTTGATTTCTTGCTGTCTAAAATATTTCCAAAATACTGAGCAAGCATAACTTTAAAGATTGCAATAAATATACTTGATGTGACTGAATCATTTGTTTTTTCTGTTATGCTATTAACAGTCACAGAAATACAAAGGAACTGAAAAACATATCTTACTTTCATCAAAGACATACTTAAGTGTAACTTGGTGATAAACAAAAAGAAACCTAGAAAATCACACAATGGTAAATATATTTTATTCCTTTTTAGCCTGTAAATATGTTTGCCATAATTAGTTGACTCATAGTAGCCACAATTGCTATAAAAATTAGAAGCAAAATGTTCATTGTCACAATATTGATTGGATGTTACTGCTAAATGCTAAGGACAATAATGTTTGAAAACAGTGCTAAATCCACTGTTCTCTATAGGGAGCTCAATATGCACACATAATTAAAGGGAAGATGTTTTTAAACCACAAATCCTCTGTAGGAAAACACACAAAATATTTTTGACTAATAGCTAGGAGAAGACATAGTGTATACTGTTGCTATTATATTTATTTATGTGTCTATTTTACATATCTCTTAACGATTTTTGTTTTCCATATCACCTCCTCTCTGACTTTCAGAAACCCCTTCATTGATCTCTATGTGTCCACCTACCACGTTTCCTACTATCTGTGGGTGCCAATTGCTATCTTTACCATTTCTTTTTGGAAATGTTCCTATGTTGTACTTTACTTGAAATGTAGAGGTCACCTAAAGGGAACACTTGAAATTTAGTGCTTTTTTACCTAAAAAAATGTATTTTCAAGGGATATTCATCTACATATAAATGGTCTTCTTTCTACCACCTGGGCTTACATGGTGTATGGGGGCTACAGAAGGTGGCTTGTTCTCCACCACTTCTGAAAACAGTCTTGCTCTTTAGTATAAAACCTCTAAAAAAAACTGGGGTTTCATACAATATTTTATTTCTATATTCTTATGACTAATAGCACCTTTTAGAAGGTACAGACATTCAGTTCAAGAAATATAACAGATACATACCTACACCAAGGAAAAGCACTTTTCATTACATCAAAAATGAAACTTTATTTTTTTTGTAATTTTCCATTTGTATTGAAAGTAAGTGTCTGACTGGTTTTATAGAAGAAATAAAATCTTATTTTCCATCATGATCTAATGAAGCTGAAATAAGCTTGGTAACAGATTTGAATTAATATAGGATATTTTCTAAATTATAACCATAATTCTTTCTTCAGTGGTTTTACAAATATAAAAACTATATTTTATAATTGATTTACACAAGTATTGAATCCCCTTTCTGTAACATATGCATGCTAATCATCAAAACAGTTAAACCAGTTGGCTAAGAGTAAAGTCACATTTGTATTTTATAATACTCCAAAAGAAATTCCTAATGCATTTAAAACTTCACTATAAATATGAATAAAGGTATATAATTTTCTAGCCATTTAAAGACTGAAGTATAGAAAAAAAGACTACTGAATTTCACAATATAGATAAATCCACCATAAAAAATTTTGATTTTTTTACATTTTCTCTGTATAAAAGTTTTGGTAACAGCAGAGATCAAAATATATAAATCCATGAAAATTGTTTAGATACTATAAGAAAGAGGTTTTATTGGGATAGAGACAAAATGGACGTTAAAATTCTTAATTACCTTAATGTTCATGCAGAAGGGACTACAGATTGCTGTTTCAAGGAACTCATCAGTTGAAGAAAGGAGTTAAAGTAAGAGAGGAAATAAAAAGCCCTTTTATGGTATATTTATTTATAATTAGATAATAAAATTATTGTCTATTTTCATGGTATAATTGTAACATTTTATTTCTTTAATTAATATTTATAGACTCTACCATAAAAGGGATGGATATTTATTTGAAACAATTTAGTACAGTTGATATTTTGAACATTTTCAATATCTGAGATATTTTTATTATTATGCATTAGCTATTTAGTAGAATGTTAATATGCAGATTGGAAATAACAATTAACCAATTCCTTTTTGATATATTATTACACTACATAGTAATTAATATTATTTTGGAAGGCAAATACAAATAATCCCAGACCTTCTGAGTGCCATGTTAGTAAGTAACACAGTTTGGTATCTTTCAGAGTTTTCATATCATTATTTAGAAAAAAGAATTAGATAGTTACAGAGACATGCCACTCCCAATAATCTACTCACTGTAACTTCTGGTATAAAAGTAACACATTTATATGTCATTGTTTGTACAGTAAACATGAAGTAGTCATGAAGATTTGAAAAAATTATTGTTTTAGGTGAAGCAATGAACAGTAAACATAGTTCAGTCAGGTAGATGAGAGAGAAAGTTAGTCAAGGGCAAATTGGGCAAGGGTCAAAATGAAGTTAGTTTCATAAAGCTGAAGCTGAATGCTTGCAGTGATAATAATAAAATCTTTAGATCAACATGACCTACTAGCTCAGTTTTGTATAATGGTCATCAATGGATAACACACAATTACAGAATCATGATATCTGATAAAATTAGTTTCATTGGAACATAACCCTTCAAAACATTTAAAGAACCACAGTCCCTAATTCAATGCCCTCAAGGTATCTAACTTCATGGATGTATTTTAACAGTTATGAGAAAATGACCAGGTAAAATCAGTAGATTAAGGAATTAATTGAGCCAAATGTTAAGCCTAGCTTCATCTTCTAAATAGCAGAAAGGATAACTGGATAATATTTGCCAAGTCTCTTCCTCTGACAAGAAGCCATGCCTGCTTTGAAATATTATTTTCATTCTGTAATATGTTTTTTGAAAGTTGATGCATGTTATCTACTCCCATTTCTTTTTACTTGAATGGTAAAGACACTTAAGCAGTGTCTTCGGTGAATATTACATGTACCACTAGACTGAGCTCCAGTCCGTCATGTTCAAGCCAACTATAATTGACCATCTTCCTCTGACAATGTAAATACTGTCCCCTGGGTATATGGACGAATGCATGGCCACTGAGGAGTTTTATGTTGTCTGCCATCCTCTTGATTTCTCCAAACATTGCAGGCAGATTTTTATTTAGTGTACTAGACACTATGAGTACACATGGGCTTCGCTAGTGACTCAGACAGTAAAGAATCCGCCTGCAATACAGGAGACACGGGTTCAATCCCTGGGTTGGGAAGATTCCCTGAAGAAGGGAATGGCAACCCACTCCGGTATTCTTGCCTGGAGAGTCCCATGGACAGAGGCGCCTGGTGAGCTATGGTTCATGAAATCCCACAGAGTTGGACAGAACTGAGCAGTTATCACTTTCACTTTCTTTCAGATATTATTGCAGATTAACTGCTTGGATATTCCAAAGCATTGTGATCATCCTTTATAAACATGTTTATAACAATCATGCTAATTTCATTCGACATTAGCATATTACAATGGTATCCTCAGAATCAAATAATTTCACACTATTGGAATACAGTAATGAAAAGAAGACTGCCATTCATGCTCTATTGAAAGAAGCTTCCAATGTTAAAATACTATGCGGAGAGTGCCAGGACAGAGATAGGCAAAGATAGAGACACCTGATCTTACCTTCAAATTACTATGAATAACAATTTTCTATGGAGATCATTTGTTTTGAATTTCCTATAAAAACTAAGGAAATCACATGCTTCTGTATTTTTTATATACAAAATTATATCCATATCCTTAATCTGCTATTTTAGGACTTCTCCTCAGTCTCCTCCAGAATTATCTTTCCACTACAATTTTTGTGCTATTTCCCTGAATTTGCTTTTTGTATGTCCAACATTTGGAACACCCACGCCTTAGGGTAACATGTTTCTAAATAAAGTGCATTACATCAGTTCTGGAACAAATGGCAACTTTTCTTGGAATATTTTCCCAATAACACTGATTGCTACCAAAATTCTCCTGCTAAATTTAGCTATGCTTCTGTCTTGACATTTCCCATATGCCTATTCTATTATATCTTTCTGTCTGTATTTTTAATCCATCTAATATGGCATATTACTTAAATATAAATTAAATAATAATGATGATAATAATAGCATGAACTTCAAAAAAAACAGCTAGGCTGTCTTTTAAATAAAAATATATTTTACATAGAGCAATGTATACCAAAAAAATATACATAAGCTAGGATTTAAAATATATATATATATATATATATATATATATATATTTGACATAGAGCAATGCATACATTTGGGCTTCCCTCATAGCTCAGTTGGTAAAGAATCTGCCTGCACTGCAGGAGACCCCAGTTCGATTCCTGGGTTGTAAAGATCCCCTAGAAAAGGCAAAGGCTATCCACTCCAGTATTCTGGCCTGGAGAATTCCATTGACTGTATTGTCCATGGGGTCGCAAAGAGTAGGACACGACTGATCGACTTTCACTTTCATTTTCAATGTATACATTTAAGGCTACAGAATATTAATTTGATACATTTTTATTGTAATATGATCACCATTATAGAAATAATTAGCTTCCTTATCACATTATACAACAGTCCTTTCCGTTTAGTGGTTGGAATCCACTGTTCTGTTCTGTTCATTTACCAAGTTTGTTGATACAATTCAACATTGTTGTTTATATTTGCTAAACCGTGCATTTTATGTGGGTTTTATGGAAATGTAAATTGATTCAACCACTATGGAAAATAATATAACAGTTCTTCAAAAAGTTAAATATAGGTCTAACATATGGTAAGCAATTCCACTTGCAGATATGCAACCAAATGAAATAAATGGGATATCGATAAATATCTGTACTTCCATGTTTATTGCAACATTATTCATAGTAGCCAAATATGAAAATTACCTAAATTCTCATCAGTAGGTGAATAGATAAAGGTAATGTGGTCTATATATAAAGAGAATAGAATATTGTTTAGCCATGAAAATGAATGACATCCTGCAATTTGTTGCAACATGGATGCAAACTGAACATATTTTACCAAATGAAATAGGTTGGACAGAGAAAGACAAGAATGGTAATACATATACTTGAACTCTAAAAAAGCCAAGCTTACAAAGCAAAGAAATAAAATTATGATTAGTAGGCATGGAAGTTCTGGGAGATAGGAAATAAATTTTTTAAGGATTCAAGCAGCTAATCTTGACTGAATATTCATTATATTTGAAGATATTGCCCTTGGAATATCTATGAACTCTACCTATACAACTCTTATTTTACTGTTTCTTTAATGATGCCAGTGATGCCACTCAACATTCAAAAAGCTAAGATCATGGCAACTGGTCCCATCACTTCATGGCAAATAGATGGAGAAACAATGGAAACAGTGAGAGACTTTATTTTGGGGGCTCCAAAATCACTGCAGATGGTGACTGCAGCCATGAAATTAAAAGATGCTTGCTTATTGGAAGAAAAGCTATGACCAACATAGACAGCACATTAAAAAGCAGAGACATTGCTTTGCTGAAAAAGGTCTGTCTACTCAAAGCTATGGTCTTTCCAGTTGTCATGTATGGATGTGAAAGTTGAACTGTAAAGAAAGCTGAGCACTGAAGAATCAATGCTCTAGAACTGTGGTGTTGGAGAAGACTCTTGAGAGTCCCTTGGACAGCAAGGAGATCCAACCAGTCCATCTTAAAGGAAATCAGTCCTGAATATTAATTGGAAGGACTGATGCTGAAACTGAAACTCCAATCCTTTGGCCACCTGATGCCAAGAACTGACTCATTGGAAAACCCTGATGCTGGGAAACATTGAAGATGGATGAGAAGGGGACGACAGAGGATGAGATGGTTGGCATCACTGACTTGAGGGACATGAGCTTGAGCAAGCTCTGGGAGTTGGTGATGGACAGGGAAGCTGGGCATCATGAGGGTCCATCCATGAGGGTCGCAAAGATTCAGTTCAGACATGACTGAGTGGCTGAACTGACCTGAATGACACCAATAACTATTCACAATCAACAAATGAGAAAATCAAAGCAAGAGAGGTTAGTTTACAAAATGACATCTCATCATTTTTGCCATTTTCTAGTAGAAATAATTCACAGGTTGTCCCCCTACTTAAAAGGAGAAGATCAATACAGGTGTGAATACCAAGGGGTAGGAATGGTTTGGGACATGGTAGAGTCTCTCTGTCTCCATCCATCTTTTGGCCACCAATGATCCATATCCTTCTGATGGGAAAAATGCATTACCTCTTCCCCAGGTCCATAAGAGTCCCATCCCATTAAACTATTTGCTCTAAGTTCAGTACACAACATTGAAATCAGGTCCAGGTGAAGATGAATCTCCTGGGAGTAGTTCTTTTCAACCTGTCAATCTATTAATGTAAAACTAAATAAAAAGTTGTCTGTTTCCACACTCATTCAATATACAGTGGTGAAAGAATCAGGCTAAGAGACATACACAAGTCTATTCAAAAAGGTAACAATAAAGGAGTAAAGAATTCACTGGCTTGTAGTGATTTTAAAATGAAGTAAAAACATGCTAGATGTTCTTTCATTAGACTTCAAAGCCTGGGAATAATTCTGTATGACTTTTTCCCCTAGTCTATATACTTCATTCCAGCCTCCCATTCATCCTTCTTCTTCCATGAAAGCAGTCTGGTTTGGTGGCTAAGTATTACATCAGCCTGCTTCCTGCCTGAAGAAGTTCAGAAGTATGAAAGTTTCTTTCCATTTTCCACTCTCCTTGTTCTGTTCTGTCTAAGCTGGCCCTGTATTCCCTAAATTAACTTTCTCAAAAGTCATGTAAATCTTTTAAGGATTACATAGGATTTCATTTCATAGGACAAGACCTATATCCACAAATTGCTTCTAGATTATTCCTAGAACATACTGAAAGGACTTAGAGGCAACATGATTAAGGCTCCTGGTGGTTTAGTCCCTAAGTTGTGTCCAACTTTTGCTACCTCATGGACTGTAGCCTGCCAGACTCCTCTGTCCATGGGGTTCTCCAGGAAAGAATACTGGAGTGGACTGCCATTTCCTTCTCTAGGGGATCTTCCTGACCCAGGGATTGAACCAGGGTCTCCTGCATTGCAGGCAGATTCTTTACCAACTGAGTTATGAGGGAAGGTTTCCTAGAAGCTTCCAAGAAGTCCTAATATTAAATTTAGAGGATCTGAGACAAAACTTCAGTCTTTTTAAAGAATCAATAGATCTTTTGAGGTTTTAGGAAAAGTTTGCATAGTCACACCCTCAGTGCTTTCCCTAGACCAAGTTTTATCTAAAAAGCATGCCCTTCTGACAGTTTTTAGAAACAATTTCTTAACTTTAGCACCTTTTTTTAATATGGAAAAGCTCAGAATTTTCAAAATTATTGAGTTCTTTTTCACTGTTCTTTCCTTAAGTCATCTTTCTCCTCTTATGTTTTTATAAGCAGAGAGAGAAAACCGAGTGGCATCTTCAAGGCTTTGCTTGGGAGCCTCCCTGCCTAGAGACCTCCCAATGAAACAACCGAGTTTGTTGTTTCCATGTTCTCCTTTCCACATAATTTCTGAAGAGAAATTTCACTAATTCCACTCTCCGTTGCTGCATGGCAGGTAGCTTCTTTACTCCACTTTCTAATAAAATGTTCTTCAATCCTTCTGTGCCATCACTGGCAGTGTCTTCAAAGTTCTGATTGACGGTTGTCTGTTCAAGTATATTAAACCTTTCTCTATCATGCTTTTGAAACATTTATCATCCCCTGTCCACTGCCCATTCCAAAGTCACTCCCACATATATGGTTACTTGTTAGAGTAGCATTCACTTCCAGGTTCTTCTTGTTTGGTGTCTAAGTCCTGTCCGACTCTTTGTGACCCCATGGACTGTAGCCCACCAGGCTCCTCTGTCCATGGGATTTCCCAGGTAAGAATACTGGAGTGGATTGCCGTTTCCTTCTTCAGAGGATTTTCCTGACCCAGGGATCAAACCCATGTCTCCTGCTTGGCAGGTGGATTCTTACCACAGGGCCAGCTTAGCTGCCTGAAACAACACTTATTTAATTTCTCAGAGTTGTGAGAGTCAGAAACCCAAGGATGGCTTAACTGACACTCAGGATCCCTCATAGGAATCCAAACACTTTATTTGCCATGGCTGGGATCTCCTTTGAGGCTATACTGGGGAAAGTTGTTCCATCAAACTCCCATGGTTGTTACATGCAGAAGAATGAAATGGGACCCTTATCTTACATCACTCATGAAAATGAACTCAAAATAGATTAAAGATTTAAACATAAGATGAAAATGCAACACTTTCAGAAGCAAGCATAGGAATAAACTTCCTTGACATTGATCTGACAGTGATTCCCTCTATGACACCAAAAGTAC
The DNA here is from genome assembly GCF_023699985.2 of Odocoileus virginianus. Classification (NCBI taxonomy): domain Eukaryota; kingdom Metazoa; phylum Chordata; class Mammalia; order Artiodactyla; family Cervidae; genus Odocoileus; species Odocoileus virginianus. The sequence continues at coordinate 11,125,304 of NC_069687.1, forward strand.
AATCAACAAAAGTAAAAACAAATAAGTGGAATTATATCAATCTAAAAAGCTTCTGCAAAGCAAAAGCAATCAGTGTGATGAAAAGTCTGGCTACAGAATATGAGAATATATTTGTAAATCAGATATCTGATAAGAGGTCAATATTCAAAATATACAAAGAACTCATATAACCCCATAGCAAAAATGAAATAAAAATCTGAATAAGAAAAAAAAGAAAAAGGCAGAGAGGGAACTAAAGAGGCACTTTTCCAAAGCAGACTTACAGAGGCCAATGGGTACAAGAAAAGATGTTCAACATCACTAATTATTAGAAAAAGATAACTCAAAACTGCTATGAAATATCACCTTATACATGTTGGAATGTCTATCATTAAACAAACAAACAAACAAACAAACAAACAAAAACCAAGAGATAAGTGATAGCAAGGGAGAGGAGAAGAGAGGCTTTGGGCATGTTGGTAGCAATGTAAATTACACAGCCACAAGGGACATTATGGGGTTTCCTTAGAAAAATAAAAACAGAAGTACCTTTACCTTTACTTTTCTAAAAGGAGAAACTGAACGCAAATATCATATTTATTAGCTGTGTGTTGTTGGGAGGCATGATTCCTGATTATTAATATCCTAGATAATCTTAATTATCTCCTACTGTATCTAAACTGTGTAATGTACAATTTTTAAGGCAATAAATTGTTTAAAAAGATAGAGTAATATCCTCACAGTGAAAACAAGAAAGAGAGAAAGAGAAAGATTCAAATTTAACACTCTCTCATAAAGATCCTCAGAATTTACAAATAAAATGGAATTTTTCTTAGGGTATAATAAAATGTGTAATAATAATTCCAGATGTACAAGCTGATTTTAGAAAAGGCAGAGGAACCAGAGATCAAATTGCCAACATCTGCTGGATCATTAAGAAAGCAAGAGAGTTCCAGAAAAACATCTATTTCTGCTTTATTGCCTATTCCAAAGCCTTTGACTGTGTGGATCACAATAAGCTGTGGAAAATTCTGTAAGAGATGGGACTAAGAGACCACTTGACCTGCCTCTTGAGAAACCTGTATGCAGGTCAGGAAGCAACAGTTAGAACTGGACATGGAACAACAGACTGATTCCAAATAGGAAAAGGATTACGTCAAGGCTGTATATTGTCATCCTGCTTATTTAATGTATATGCAGAGTACATCATGAGAAACGCTGGGCTGGATGAAGCACAAGCTGGAATCAAGATTGCTGGGAGAGATATCAATAACCTCAGATATGCAGATGACATCAGCCTTATGGCAGAAAATGAAGAACTAAGGAGTGTCTTGATGAAAGTGAAAGGGGAGAGTCAAAAAGTTGGTTTAAAGCTTGACATTCAGAAAAAGAAGATCATGGCATCCAGTCCCACCACTTCATGGCAAATAGATGGGAAACAGTGGGAACAGTGGCTGATTTTATTTTTTTTGGGCTCCAAAATCACTGCAGGTGGTGATTGCAGATGTGAAATTAAAAGATGCTTACTCCTTGGAAGAAAAGTTATGACCAACCTAGACAGCATGGTAAAAAGTAGAGACATTACTTTGCCAACAAAGTCCTTCTAGTCAAGGCTATGGTTTTTCCAGTAGTCATGTATCAATGGGAGAGTTGGACTATAAAGAAAGCTGAACACAGAAGAATTGATGCTTTTGAACTGTGGTGTTGCAGAAGACTCTTGAGAGTTCCTTGGTCTGCAAGGAGATCTAACCAGCCCATCCTAAAAGAGATAAGTCCTCGGTGTTCATTGGAAGGATTGATGTTGAAGCTGAAACTTCAATATTTTGGCCACCTGATGCGAAGAGCTCACTCATTTGGAAAGACCCTGATACTGGGAAAGATTGAGGGCAGGAGGAAAAGGGGACGACAGAGAATGTGATGGTTGGATGGCATCACCAACTCAATGGACCTGAGTTTGGGTAGATTCCGGGAGTTGGTGATGGGACAGGGAGGCCTGGTGTGCTATGGTTCATGGGGTCACAGAGAGTCGGACATGACTGAGCAACTGAACTGAACTGAACTGAAATTTTAAAATTAATCAACTTTTATGCCAATCTAAATTTTTGTATTTTAAATCGGCAACAGAGGTGTATGGATCAGACATTAGCCCCTATATTTCTAACATTCTTACCTTTCATACATTCATATTTTCTGTCACTCTACATGATTTTTTTTTCTTTATTCTTTCTTGATCAGCTTCACAGATCATTTGCTTGCAATATAGCATAATTGGTTATCTCCTTGACGTGTTCTGAATACATGGTTTTATGTTAAGGGTTTGAACAATGAGGCACATATCTCTAACTGCCCAATAAACCAAATTTATGGCAGTAAAGCTTGATTTTTAAGCTATCATTGACAAGGAAGGTGATTTATCTTTTGCTTCCATTGAATTCATTTTCCATATTGGAGAAAGCTGTTTTAGAAAAAATAAAACTTCTTTCCTTTTGCTTCCCCTTGGCCTGTTTTCATCAATTATCCTTTTTGTTTTTGAAGACCAGGGACTAAAAATAAATTATGTTCAACTATAGTTCCTCATTTTATTTCCCTTTAATTGCCAATTATCTGTTCAAATTAGTACACAACAAATATTCCTACTTCTTTATGCTCATTCAATAAATTTTATGATGAAGAAGAGTAATGTTGACACCATGCATTCCTGTCATCTTGACTCCTTGTACTATTTGATCTTCATGACCACAACTTCTGACCATGAAATATCCTCTCAAGTCTGACCTCTTTTCTAGGCCCTGTATCATGTCTCATTTATGTCAAATTGAATGCCAAATTTCAAATTTATACTGGTTCATATCTTCTATATATCAACCTCTCTCCATGTTATCCATATATTTACCTTTAAGCATTTCCCGTCTTTTATTATTTGATTACATGAGTAACTGCCAAATCTGTGGATACCTCTACTTTCTGTGATTTAGCCCAGAATTTTCAACTATACCTGGGACCTTAAATGTAAGGTACCTTTATCTGTAAATTTTGTAAGGGAATTGTAAGGGAATAAAAGATCATGTTGTTCTCAAATTCATCCTCTTGAATTTCCCATATGGAAAATAACACAGAGTTTATCATCTCTGATAATAACACATACAGTACTATCTACATAATATCTCCAGTATATACAACTTTTTAAATTCTTCCAACACCTATCATTGCTCATATAGCTAGCCACTTATTACTTTCACTTTAGTTGGTATTTGTTAAGTAGAAAGTCTGAGCAAGCATTGCTCCAGGCTCTGAAATATAAAAATGAATAAGATAGTGGTAAGATATGGCTTACATTTCCAACAAGCCCACCTAATTGGCATTCATATTATTACATATAATATTTTGTGGACATTTTCCTATGGTTTAAAGTAAAAATGATGCAATAAAAATAACAACCTAAAATGTAGCTCTACATTATTTGTAATCAACCTGATCAAGTACATTCTTCTATCTTAACCAAAATATTTTATTTGATCAGCATAATCAGCATTTTTTCCCCTAAATTAAGACAAATAAACTTAGGTTTGGGGTATTTAATTAGTGAAGAATCTATAAAGTTTGGGCTTGGGGTAGTGAATTAAGGAAGTAACAAGTTCTGTTTACACATTTTTTGGCCCCAAACTCCCTGTCTCTGGCAATAAGGGTACCCTTTTACTTGTAGATTTAGGGAACTCACCTTTCACAGAGAAATTTATGTCTTGCTTTCAGGCAGACAGAGGAGGGTCAGAAATTCCTTTTTGCTTTGGCTGCTTCTCAAGAACTTCAATTCAAAACCATCAATATGACATTGTGACATATTTTATGAAATCCTCACTGGCTTCCCTGATAGCTCAGTTGGTAAAGAATCCACCTGCAATGCAGGAGACCCCACATCCTGGGTCAGGCAGATCTGCTGGAGAAGGGATAGGCTACCCACTCCAGTATTCTTGGGCTTCCCTTGTGGCTCAGCTGGTAAAGAAACTGCCTGCAATGTGCAAGACCTGGGTTCAATCCCTGGGTTGGGAAGATCCCCTGAAGAAAGGAAAGGCTACCTGCTCCAGTATTCTGGCCTGTAAAATTATGGACTGTATAGTCCATGGGGTTGCAAAGAGTCAGACATGACTGAGTGACTTTTACTTTCATTTTCCCTGAGCCCCAGCATGCATATCCATGTGTAAAACATTCTTTTATTACTCAAAGTGGAGTCAGCAGAACAAAATAAGTAATTGAGTTTATGGCTCTATCTTTTGTGAGGTTCCTTTCCATAACATACAATTTTACAATAACTCTAGCAATGTACAATGAACCTGTTTTGTTTGTTTCCAGTACTGGGTTTTTGTCTTATACACACATTTTGTGAAATTAATAACTGGTGGCTTCTTCATGTCATAGACTTTTGTTATTTTATGATGTGTGTGTATAAGAGAACTTTGAACAGTCTAACTTACAGAGGCTCCAACATAATTATCATGAGAATACATAAAAGGTGACCATTTAATTCCCTGAAAGCCCTCTTTTTTATGCCAAAAGAACAGAGCTAAAACTCCAAAGATTGTATTTTAAGGCTCTTAATTATCTGCCTCATATATGCATGTTTAATTTCATATTTCACTGTTAATCTACAGAAGATGAGGAAGGCTGAATCTTATTCCTGTGGTACAAGATGCATTGATTAAAACCTATGCCTTTTATTTCCATTTTCTTTACCTACATGCCATTCATTTATCTCAGCAGATATAAACACAGTTGTCTTTCTTAATTCATCTTGTCAAGAGAAAACTGTAATTTGTAAAATAATTTATTCTCTCTTAATTAGGTTATACTGTCCTTATGGCATAGACCTATACTTGGCTCATTTTTTTAACTGCAACATAACGGCTAACACCTGGCCCAAGAAATATGACTAATAGAAATTTTTTTAGACAGAGTAGAAAACTCAGAGCAGTTTAACTATACACAAGGACAAATCATAAATCAGCATGCAAAAAATAGATCTTATTTTAGTCAAAGAATTATACATTGAATGTGAAAGTGCCATTGCTTTTAAGGAATAGATCACAGAGATGTAAAGGTTACAGACTTTCTACCCTCGGATCTTTCTGAGTAAGAAAGACCTTTTAACCATGCTGAATACTGGAGTGTGTAGCAGTTCCCTTATCCAGGGGATCTTCCCAACCCAAGGATCAAACCCAGATTTCCTGCATTGCAAGTGGATTCTTTGCCAGCTGAACTACCAGGGAAGCTTTAACCATGCTAAATTTGTGCAAATTACTTCAAAAATGTGAAGCAAAAAAAATATATCAATAAAGTAAAAACATATAGCAATAAAGAATATAAAAGGAAAAAACAAACAAAACAAACTCCTGTCTTGAAACTGCGATCATATTTAAGCACTATTTGTGCCAAAACTGGAACTGAACTTTTATTATTTTTTTTCCACCAGGCAACTCCTGATTATGAGAAAATACATGAAAAATTTTATAAGATAATTTTGTTAAACTTGCTTCAGAGACTCACATTCAAATTCAAATTTAATAAGTTATATAGTTTCTGTAAGCAATGCATATGTAAGTTAGGTCTGTAGGAAGACACAAAATCAAATATGCTGTTGTCTTCATGTATAAATCCATAGTTAAGAAAGTTTACAAACACAAAATATTTAGGATTATATTATAATGAAGTTTCCATATATTTCCAGAGAGTGACTGGGTCACCTCCTTAGGTTTTAAAATAATTTTCAGAATAAAACATAACACCTGTTCATGTATCCCTTTATTTAGCAAAGAACTAGTTTTTGGTCAACTCTGTGTATGAAGCACCTGTAGGCAAATGGGAAACACTTCCAAAAGGAAATATATATTATTCAAGGTCCATTCTCTAAGGAGTACTATGTACCTCATTTTCCTTTCTGAATATCTTCCCACTGTTAGTGGCATCACATGTGTGGGGGGTGAGTGTGTGTGTGTGGGTTTGAGTGTGCACTAGTTACTGACACACGCTACTACTGTGGTTTAGCGGCTAAGTCATGTTCAACTCTTTGTGACCCCATGGACTGTAGCCGGCCAGGCTCCTCTGTTCCTGGGTTTCCCAGGCAAGAGTACTGGAGTGGGTTGCTGATGTACACCCTATGGCCCCCACAATCAAGGTATTTGAAGGATACCACATTGTAACATTTTCATGGCATTTTTTTTCTACATATAACTTTTTTTCTACATATAACTTTTTTTCTATAAACAGATCAAGATCGTTAAAAAAGTTGATTAGTTTTTTTAAGTTATCATACTATATAAATTTGATGATATTAAAAATTTCAAGTGATGTGTCCCACTTTCCATAGGGATGTTCTGGGGCTCTCGGCAGGCACAAGTGCATTATGATGCATGAGTACATAATAAGAACAGGGAAGTGTTTCTTGATATACAGTCAGAAGATTTACCAATTGACCAGTTTGGGACCATTCCCTATTTATGCCCAGTTTGAATGAGATTTGGTAGACTTCACAAACCTCCTATGTTTCATGCCAAGAATGTGAAAGTAAAGAGTGACTCCTTTGGCTGCCTTCAGTGATGGCAAGATTACTGGGTGCACTTCAGATCATCTCAGAGATAACTGGTAAGACATGACTCTGTTCTCTGCTCCTTCTCCACAAAAGTAGCTCTTAGAGTTCAACAACTGAACGTAAGTGATTTAAGAGAAGTTTAACTTATAAAATCATGGACTGACTTCAGTAAAAGATATTTGGAAAAGAATGCAGATTTATGCTCTTACCTATAAATGGACTATTTAACCTACAAGTCTGATGAACATCAGCAAGTTTGAGAAGAGATTAAAAATCTACCATCGGGAGCACTCTGTTCCCACTGTCTTCAGTCATATCTCAGTTCAGTATTTAAAACTACACACATCCAAAGATAATTAATTGCACTTTATAGTTAGGGAATGTGGGAACAAATTTGAAAATTGCTGCCATGTATATATTTATATATTTAGCTAAATTATATACTAGAAAAACCCATGACTTGTTTCACAGTATAAATATTTTGAGCTATACTGAGCATTATCCATTTCAACAGAAGAAAAAGAAAAAATAGTGTAAGCAGTGGTGAGAGAAGAGAACAGTAACCTGTCACAATTCATCCATTCATTCACGTATTCTTGATAGGTACATATGGCACTCCTGCCATGCTTGAAAAGCTTATGGATTTTGTGAATACATAAATGAATACAACAGGCTCTACAGCTTAAGGAATTCAGTACCTTTGAATACTTGCATAGCATTTGTCACATAAGCACAATGTGCTACAAGCTATTCACAAGAGAATGAAGATGGAGAGCAGAATTGCAGTTTACCAAAAATATGAAATTTGCTTTGAAAATAAGCATATCTCTCTTAGCTAGGGTGGCTTTCTTGGAGAATTCATAAATTTTATCTGTTAATTTGAAAATTCTGCAGAAATCAGTCTTACAAACATATGCAAACCAACTGGGGAACACCAGCTGTTGGACACTTGCCCAAGCCTGCTCCCTCTGAGAAGAGGAAAGCTGCCTCAGTGCTCATTCACATAGCCCATTCCCATCAGACTCCTCCAATGTCCCCTTTCCTTGGAGAACATGAGTGAAGTCCCAGAGAAGTCCTCTGGTGGGGGTTCTCCCTCTTCTCAAAAACATACATCCTCAGTAAAGTTGGAAATATGCTTTTCGAAGTGTTTTCATCTCCATATTTGATGCATAGTGGGTACACTGGCTTGATTATTGCCTGTTCTGCAAACAAATTCATGTCCACATAGAACCCCAGAAATGTTTTGAGGTTTATGGTCTTTCCAGATGGAATTAGTTAAGTTAAAATGTGGTCCTAGATCCAATACCTGGTGTCCTCATAAGAAAAAGAAAAGACTCCCAGAGTCACTGGAATGTAGAAGGAAGAAGACCATGTGACAATAAAGACAGAGACTGGGGTGATACAGCTGTAAGCCAAGGAGGGTCTAGGACTGCCAGTAATTACCGACTAGAAGGATAAGTAAGGCAGGATTCTTCCAAGGAGAGAGGAAGGATGGTCATGAAAACACTTTGAATTTGAACTTCTTGCCTCCAGAACTATGAGGGAATAAATATCTATTTATTAAGGCAGTCAAATGCATGATGCTTTATGGGAAACAAATATGGGAGAAGTGGTAATTTTGGTTAAAACTGAAATTAACAGCTGTGAATATTTTAACTTATAAAGTTAAATGGAAAACTTTTACCACAAGAAGAAAATAATTAAATGGAATCCAGGAAACTAGTAGCTTTTAGTATATTTTTACTTGATAGAGCAACCTGAAGACTGAAGGCATATATTATAAATATATTTTAAGCATTCCTGACAAAATCCTCCTCTCTTTCATCTGTTTCCTTAGGGTTGAAAGGCTTAGCTACAGTTTGAAATACTTCATAAAGATAAGTTTATGGATTCAGCATTTAATGAGACTCTTTCAGGAAATATATATATAATTAAAAGTATATATCAAGACTTAAACCCAGCTAAAAGGATTTCTACTAAAAATCACATCAACTCATGCAATATTCCCTAGAGTTTCACACATTGGAGGTAAAAAAAAAAAAAAAGATTTACAGAAAATGCTTATGCTCAAATTGTAGTAATAAGGAGAAAAGGAAGTAAGCTTCTTATCCCATGAGGAAGGCTTTTTGTGTGTTTATTTTTTTGGTAGTTTTGTTTTTCTTTAACATACCGAGACGCAGGATCTCCAATATTCTTAGGCAATGGAAAATTCTTGAGTTAGGTTTCCAAAATGGATGCCTCTTTCTGCCAAGAATGTGGTCCTCTGTGCTTAGAATATAGAGTGAGCTCTGTGTCAAATAAGTTAGCTGGCACCCCTGAAGGCATGTGAGAGGGTCAGACTTGGACCACATATCACTTTCTGCCGTAAGATGTGCTGGGATGTGCATTTCAGTCTATTCAGGAAAACTGCTGAGGGTTTTTATATTTGTTTACCTCTTGTACATTATTTTCTGCTTTCTTATTCATCTCCATTATTCTTTTATTTCTTCTCTTTCTTCTTTGTTTCTCAAATATTTTATCTTAGTTAGACACAACAGAGTGACTGAACTGAAATGAGCTGAACACTTCATTCCTTTCCTTATGATTTTATATTTTCTATATTCATAGTAGTTAGCATATGAAATTTATTTTATTTATTATAAAAGCAATAGTTCTGGTTAACAAGAAAAGATAATTCCTCTATATGTACAAGAAAACTATCCAACTAGACTACTTACTGAAGCATTTAGATGGTTATAGCTTTACCTTTCTTCTTGTTCATCACTCTTTTGAAATTTTTTTTAGTATTGGACTTATTGAGTTACAGAGCAAACTAATTTCTCATTCATTTTCTCATAGCTAAACCATCCTTTAGCATCTTACAGCTATGCCCAAGTGATTAAGTTACATAGTCTTTTATTTATTGGGAAAATATCTAAGATGAAAGACAATTTGTATGCTGAATCTGAAATTTTAAATGTGTGAAATGACATACATTACACAGTGTAAAATAAAATAACTATCAGATAGTATAGTGACTATAAGAATTTTTAAATAGTACCACTTTGATTATTAAGGAGTAGGAAAGCTATTCCTATTGTAAAATGGATTATAGAGTCCTTAATGTATTAAATAAAATTTGGCCAACATTATATGTCAATTTAATGACAGAAGAATTGTCTGAAAAGAGAAAGGCAACAATACATCTCTTGTAAAATTAGTGAGGAGTTTTTGCCAGTGTCAACATGAATTTATAACCATCATAAATGAATACTTAAAATATGATATGGTAATTGAGAACACAAGCTTTTAATGTTTAGTTAGTCTTACATTACTGCGAAAAAAAAATAAAATAAGTCAGGTTAGGTCATTTTACTAATGCTACAGAAGAAAATTGTTCATCACACTACTCCAGAGCAGATTCACAGGAATGATATTTTACTATTTTACTTCTTGTGGTAATTTTATGTTTTTTTTCCACAGCTTTTGACTGCATAAAATGTCAAGAAAGAAAATGCTTCTGAGTAAAATACAATACATATCAACTCAAAGAATTACATAAAAAATGCTAACTTGCTGTTTTCTCAACATGCATAATAGCTTTGCTTAAGGGTACTGAAAGCAAAAATGGTATTACATGTTGTCAAGAGGGCAGAGATTGGTGAAACATGCTGCTTCATAGAAGGAAAACAAAAATGTTTTATGTATAAAAATATTTATATGAAAGGGGAAATGGAAGCCTGTAAACTATCACAGCATCTCTTTTCCTTTGCAATTGTATTTTGAGATATCATAAGAAAATCAAATGTCATATCTTAACACATATATGTGGAATCTAGAAAAATGGTACTGGTTAATCTATTTTCAGGGCAGAAATAGAGACCCAGGGCTTCCCAGGTGCCTTACTGGTAAAGAATCTGCCTGCCAATGAAAGAGGCGTGGTTTGATCCCTCAGTCGGGAAGGTTCCCTAGAGAAGGAAATGTCAACCCACTCCAGTAACTTTCCTGGGAAAACCCCATGGAAAGAAAAGCCTGACAGGCTATAGTCCATGGAGTCGCAGAAGGGTCTGAGACATCTTAGTGTCTAAGCAACAACAAGAGAGACACAAATGTAAAGAATGGATTCGTGATCCCAGCAGGGAAAGACAACGGGACAAATTGAGCAAGTAGCGTTGACATATATACACTACCATGTGTCAAATATCCCTTCACAGTACAGGAGAAGAGTCTGAGAAGATATCAGAACAGCAGAGTGAGTATGTAAGAAAGAGAAAGAAAACCAGAGTGTTGGATCATGAAAAAGGACGGTGGATATAGAGAATCAAATGCTCTGGCTGTAGAAGAAAGGGAATAAGTAACTTTGAGATCACCAGTCTAAGAAAAATGGGAAGATGAGGGGGTAATAGCTTTGCTGAGCTTGAATGATTTTTTTTTAAAGGGAACCAAGAAAGTAGCAGTTAAAAAAAGATAAATGTTGTCAGATAGCGGTCTATTTCTTGTTACGTGTGGGTTTAGAGAAGGAGTGTTGTGGTGCCAATCCTAAGAAATATGAGAAGATGCATTGTTTCTGAGTCCATCAGCTGAAGTATCATTGTATACCCAGCAACCTAGAGGCAAAAAGAAAATCAACTATTGTTCTGGTCTTGACATTTGAATGTGTCCTTCTACAATAATGGGATGTTTTGAAAAAGTGACTGCTGCTGCTGCTCGGTAATGTCCAGCTCTGTGACTCCACGGACTGTAACCAGTCTCCTCTGTCCATAGAATTTTCCAGGCAAGTATATTGGAGTCGGTTGCCATTTTCTTCTCCAGGGAATCTTCCTGACTCAGTGATTGAATTCACATCTCCTGTGTCTCCCGCTTTGGCAGGCAGATTCTTTACCACTGGATTCACCTTGAAAAAGTGAGGGCTTCTTCAACTTCGACTAAGAAGAGAAAGAGACAACTTTGGGGTTTCACCTTTGCTTCTTAGAATATAGGCAGGAGTGTGGTTTTTCCAGAAGAGTTCAAGAAGGCAAGTCTTGTATGATTGTGTAGTTATATGTTCCAAGGCTGTTTAGAGAAATAATATCAATCAAATGGCAAACTTCTCAGCAAATGATGCAGCAGAATAGCTCAGTCTTCATGAGTTAGCAGCAGAATTTCAACAGGGTGAGGGTTTCCAAATCTCTCCTAGCATCATGTTTGCTTCTGACCCTTTGGCTAAAAGTTGAGAATATGTGTGAAGAGGACAGCCCAAGGTGTTCATACTTTTAAATAGCATCAAATAATATGTTACATATGAATAAATATAACAAAAAACTCTGCAATAGATCTAACATGGAAACTACAAACATTGGGAAATTAAAAATACTTAAACAAATGGAAATGCATGCCAGATTCATGTTTTGTAAAGAGTCAATGCTGTAAAATGTAATTTCTCTCCAAAATAATCTACAAATTAGTACAATTTCAATCATAAAGCCAGCCAGCTTTTTTCTTTCTGGCTTTTTGGGGAAACTGTTCTTAAAACGTGTACAAGAATTCAAGAGACCTAAATTTTCCTAAATAATCTTAGAAAAGCATGTGTGTGAGTTGCTCAGTCATGTCTGACTCTTTGTGACCCCATGGACTGCAGCACAACAGGCTTCCCTGTCTTTCACTGTCTCCCAGAGTTGGCACAAACTCATGTCCATTGAGTCAGTGGTGCCATCCAACCAACGCTTCCTCTGTTCTTCCCCTTCTTCTCCTGCCCTCAGTTTTTTCCAACATCAGAGTCTTTTCCAATGAGTTGGCTCTTCACATTAGGTGGTCAAAGTACTGGAGCTTCAACTTCAGCACCAGTTCTTCCAGTGAATATTCAGCATTGATTTGCTTTAGGGTTGACTGGTTTGATCTCCTTGCAGTCCAAAGGACTCTCAAGAGTCTTCAGCACCACAGTTCAAAGGCTTCTATTCTTTGGCGCTCAGACTGTTTTATGGTTCAACCCGCATTTGTACAGGACTACTGGAAAAATCATAGTTTTTACTATATGAACCTTTGTCAGCAACATGATGTCTGTGCTAGAACCAAACAGAGAACACAAAACTAAAGTTATATTTATGTAACCACCTGGTGTTTGAGTTTCCAAAGCAACCCAAAAGGAAAAGGAAAATTGTTTCAATAAAGATTTTATAAAAATAGAACATCCAATTGGAATATAATTAAGCTCAAATCCCAGCTCACACAATACAAAAAATAAAATGTAAACTAAAACTAAGTCATAATATTTCCAGAAGAAAAATAAGTTAGTAGAATATATCATTAGTTTTGGATTGGCAAAGTTTCCTTAAGATACAAAATGTAATAATCATAAAGGAAAAAAAGTAGATAACTTAGATTTCATCAAAACAAAATGCTTTGCTCATCAAAATCTTTCTTTACAGAATGAGTAGGAAAGTCACATTCTGGGAGAAAATATATCACAGCATGTGGGAAAAAAAGGGCCATCATTTAGGATATATAATTAAATTAATCACTAAAAGAAAACAAACTCCAAAAGGGACAATTGGAAAAAAAAATCATTAGCTACATATGAAAAGCTTTTTGACAGCATTGCATTGATCATCAAAGAAACATAATTTTAAATCACATTAACCTACTAATGCTTCATAAATATAAAATTAAAAATACTGAAAGAGCAAAGATTGAAAATTGTAACAACCAGCACTCTCATCTACTGGTCATGGGAGTTTCACGTACTGTTGAAGTCTGGCTTGGAGAATTTTGAGCATCACTTAGCTAGCATGTGAGACAAGTGCAATTGTGTGGTAGTTTGACCATCTTTTGGCATTGCTTTTCTTTGGGATTAGAATGAAAACTGACCTTTTCCACTCCTGTGGCTACTGTTGAGTTTTCCAAATTTGCTGGCATATTGAGCACAACACTTTCACAACATCATCTTTTAGGATTTGAAATAGCTCAACTGGAATTCCATCACATCCACTAGCTTTGTCCATAGTGATGCTTCCTAAAGCCTATTCGACTTCACATTCCAGGATTCCTGACTCTAGGTGAATGATCACAACACTGTGGTTATCTGGGTCATGAAGATCTTTTTTGCATAGTTCTTCTGTGTATTCTTGCCATCTCTTCTTACTATCTTCTGCTTCTGTTAAGTCCATACCATTTCTGTCCTTTATTGTGCCCATCTTTGCATGAAATGTTTCCTTGGTATCTCCAATTTTCTTGAAGAGATCTCTAGTCTTTCCCATTCTATTGTTTTCCTCTATTTCTTTGTATTGATCACTGAGAAAGTCTTTCTTATTTCTCCTTGCTATTCTTTGGAACTCTGCATTTAAATGGATATATATTTTGTAGCAAGTAGGCAATATCTACTTGCTAAAATCAACAATATTCAAAAGGAAAAAAATCTTTAATTTGGTTTGATAGCTTGTGGTTCTTCTGTGCATTACATTTGCTACTGGGAAAATTATATTTTCTGTCACCAACCACTATTCCATCCAGTTAAATTACTGGCATATTTTCTTTCTATCCAAATGGTTTTTCAATACTTTATCAACATTTTTGCAGCATTTTATATTCTAATTTTGTTATTCAAGTACTTATTAAACTTTCCTGTTAAACTAAAAGTCCAGTAAGTATAGCATGCATAAATCCTTCATATTTACAATTCTTTTCCCACAATGATTTCACTTATAAGGGTGAGCTTTTTAAAGACATAGAACAATTTATATTCTTCTGCCTTAATATATTCAAATGGTAAACACAAATATGTCTGATACATGCATGTTTGCAGAAATTCAGTAAATATTTATTGAATTGATTAATTGTTGATAAAAATCCACAAGTATTTGCACTGGACTGTATATTTTATTTTTGGGTTCTTATTTCCTATAAACAAGGTAGCCCCATTTAATAATAGACTGACTAGCTCTATAAGATATTTGAGACTTAAAAATTAAACTGTAGGTTAAATTAAGTAAACAAAACTATTTTCACTATAGGCTTCCCTGGTCATTCAGGTGGAAAAGAACCCACCTGCAACACGGGAGACACTGGTTTGATTCCTGTGTTGGGTAGATCCCCTGGAGAAAGGATAGGTTACCCACTCCAGTATTCATAGGCTTCCTTGGGCTCAGATGGTAAAGAATCTGCTTGCAATGCAGGAGACCTGGGTCTGATCACTGGGTTGGGAAGATCCCCTGGAGGAGGGCATAGCAACCCACTCCAGTATTCTTGCCTGGAGAATTCCCATGGACAGAGGAGCCTGGGGAGCTGTAGTCCATGGGGTCACAAAAAGACAGGGCTGAGTGACTAAGCACAGCACATATTCACTACATCCATAACTAAGCCCAAGTTTAACAAGGTAAAAAATAGTTTCCTTTATTTTTAAATATTTAAATGCCCTATTTAGATTGAAAGTTATGGTTTTGATAAAGCAACTTATGTGAAATTTCTTCCAAATAATTGATCAATTTGTTTTTCTGAAACAAAGGTCTGTTTAGAATTTATTTATATCATGAAAATCAAGTCCTATATTCTTTTTTTTTACCATTAATTAATCTTATTTTAACAGTTATTTATTATGAATTTACCCTGTACCAGGAATCTTACATGCTAGAAGCTGAGGAGAACTGATGAAAGCAGACATATTTGTGCTATAGGAACCAGTAACCTAATGAGAAATGTACTTTTACAATGATTCCACCACAAGACCATATGTAGTACCAGACCAATGTATAGAAAGGCATTTCTGTGTTACATAGAATCATAACAGAACCTCCTTATTCCCCAGTTTCTTATGGCCCTAAACTACCCACCCTATTCCCAAAAGCTTGAATATGACCAGATAGAACATTCTAATTATGTTGTGTTATGTCTAAGGGGATTTTTCAAATGCCACTAAAATTACTAATCAATTGATTTTTGCTTAATCACCAGGTAGATTATGGTGATTGGTTACATGGATAATGGTTTATATGAAGATTTTTCAATTTCCAATTACAAATGAGTTCTTTAAAAGCAGAGAGTATCCTCTAGCTGGTATTAGAAAGCACAGTCAAATATGAGAAGGATTTGGTGTGTCCTTGCTGACTTGAAGATGGAAGAAGCATGTAATGAGGTATATGCATGAGCTTCTAAAACTAATAAAGGTCCTCATGTCTGACTCTTTGCGACCCCATGGACTGTAGCCTACCAGGCTCCTCCATCCATGGGATTCTCCAGGCAAGAATACTAGAGTGGGTTACCATTTCCTTCTCCAGGATACCTTCCCGACCCTGGGATTGAACCCGGGTCTCCCACATTGGAGGCAGACGTTTTAACCTCTGAGCCACCAGGGAAACCCCCTTGACTAACAGCCAGCAGCAAAAGAGAGTCCTCTCTCTGAAAACCACTGGAATTTAATCTGACCAACATCCTGAATGAGGGTGAAAGTGGATTGACCTTGATTTCAGCCACGTGAGACCATAACAGAGAGTCATCTTGCCTTGACTTTTGCTGTATAGAACTATGAGATAGTTAGTGAATATTATTTTAATCTGTCTAATTTTGATGATTTTTCGTGAAGTGATTGAAAACAACTGAAGACTCTGAGAGCACAAAATAGAAGACAATTTTATTGGCTTTAAAGCCAAGCATGGCTTCACAGCAGAGAGAAGATTTTACATAAGCACTTTTTCCTCATTTTGGAGACTTCTTATCAATAAGACAGGTAGTATGATCAAAGGCATGAAGAAAAATGAGTATAGTGCTTTCAGGCGTCATGAAGTTACATACTGTGACAAAGATGCCTAGGGTTTAATGGAAGGTGTGACCCCTAAGTTTGGATCAGAATACTTTGTGGAAAAAGAAAAAGAAAGAAAGAAAGTGAATATATAGTGTTTTAATAAACTTTGACCTCTCAGCAATAAAAAATCGTGCAAGGTTTTTTTAAAAATATTACTTGTTTTGTAGAGGAATCACATGGTTCTATTTGAGAAAATTGCCATTAGAAACAAATCAAGGATTGAAAAGGTGAATGTTGTCATTTTAGACTAGACCATATGATTTAGAGATTATCAAAAATAAACAGAATTATAAACACTATAAATATTTAGAGGTTTCTATAATACTATGTATCTATTTGATTTATCTTTTATCACTGATATCTTTGTGTACAATTAACAGGTGGTTTTGAACAAAAGATTGATGCTTTTGAACTGTGGTATTGGAGAAGACTCTTGAGAGTCCCTTGGACTGAAAGGAGATCCAACCAGTCAGTCCTAAAGAAATTAGTTCTGAATATTCTTTGAAAGGACTGATGCTGAAACTCCAATCCTTTGGCACGCTGATGCAAAGAGCTGAATCATTGGAAAAGACCCTGATGCTGGGAAAGATTGAAGACAGGAGGAGAAGGGGATGACAGATGATGAGATGGTTGGATGGCATCACTGACTCAATGGATATGAGTTTGAGTAAACTCCGGGAGTTGGTGATGGACAGGGAGGCCTGGCGTGCTGCGGTCAATGTGGTCGCAAAGAGTCTGACACGACTAAGCAACTGAACTGAACTGAACTGAGGATATACAGCCTGCTACTGACAAGAGTTCTGTCCCAAGCAAGTACAGCGACTGACTGAGACTCACTGTCAGTTGTTTGCCATCTGCATAGAGTGTAACCCACAAACACTATTCACATGTATATGTAGGAGATGACAGAATTAGAAAATTGTCTACCTGTATTGTGTGCCCTGTGCCTGAAAATTGTTTGATTTACTGTTTCTCACATAGAAAAGTCATTATATTTTTCAACATCATATTCTCCCCTGTGGTGGTCATTTTACAGTTTATCTTTAATATTTTGAAGAAAGATAGAGGTATTTTTGTTTTTGTTTTTGTTTTTTTGGCTGAAACATACACTGTGATAACACTGTCTTGTATTCATGTCAATAAGCAAATGTTTCATTTTTTTTTCAGTGTATGGATCCAAAAATGTTAAAATATATTATTTTTAAAGTGTCTCTCTGATTAGCAAAGTTGAGTCTACAATACAATACTGACTCCCACTGAGAATGCTCTCAAGTTAAAATATTTAAGTAGTTCATAAAGCAGATTTTGTTTGAATGTAATTTCTATGGCTTTTTCTTGCATTTTACTGCCTAAGGAAAACAAATATTTCACCAGTATTATATGCTACAAACCCAATGCACATAAATAACACTGACTACAGGACATATACCACAAAGGAATATTAGGTGCATTACTCTTATTCTCAAGACTGTAGCATGTACAGTTCACTTGTGGGAGTAAACCCATTATTAGTTTTATGCAAAGTTATCAATTCTAATGAAAAGAATTCCTAATAGATCTAGACAAACTCTAAGCAGTTGCAAGTCAATCTAATCTATTATCATTAATTGTTATAACTCCTTTCTCTATATTCCACCTAAGAATTTAAGAGATATCAAGATAGTATTAGGACTTGTTAGATAGTCATGGCAAAAATATAAGGAAACTTTAGAAACTCTCATAGGATCAACTGGAAAAGAAAATAAAGCAGGGGGCAGTTTTATCCAGGAAGGTGTTTCAGAGATGTCTTCCAGGCCACAGGAAAACCTGTTACGTTGACAGTTCCAGAAATGTCCAGCTTGGTTGCCTGCCCTAGGACCCCACACCACAGGGAGAACTTAGCCACATGATTCACTTCACTCTGAAATGAAATTTCATTCATCAGTTTGATTTGCTAAAATGACCTATTAGGGAAGAAGATGAAGCAACCTTGGGTGAGCTTTGGATGATATCCTTAGAAGCTATTTATAGTATTCAACATAGTTTTTCATCCAAAGTTATTAATGGACAACAACTATTGTCAAGCTCCACACACCCACAATTATTCTAATCAATATCACCAGATTCAAGATAACCTACACCTTAAAATACAGAATGAGATCTTGTATAAAAACCAAATAAAACATGAGGTTATAAAATAAAATTCACATTTTACCACATTTGCAACACAGTAGTGATTTTAAAATGAATGGAGGAAGGGAATTCTAGTCTAACTGAGCAGTATAAATAAAAAAAGACTCTTACCAGGATATATCCTGGTAGAATTTCGAACATCTATAGTAAAGAAGATATTCTAAAAGTTTTCAAGGTAAATGCTACTACTGTGAGAGATAAATTTCAAAACTACTTACATTTAGATGGCATTTAAAGCCTTAATACTGGGTCAGATCATCTAGTGACACTGTAGAGAAAGAAGAACAGAGTCTGTGTTTGAGAGATCTAGGGAACTCCAAAATTCAGAGAGTAAAAGTATAAAATATAAATTATATGAAACTAGCCATACATGAAACCTGATAAATAAGACAGACAGTAAAACCAAAATTATATGTTCAGTTTGTGTGTTTGTGCCATGAAGATGCAGTTAAAGAATGATCTATATGTATAAAAGATATAAAGGATATCTATAGCTATACTTCTCTATGTTACTTCTGAAGGGTCTATTAATATGGAGACAAAGAATGGACAATGGACAAAATTAAAAACTAGGGCTTCCCTGGTTTCTCAGCTGGTAAAGAAGCCGTCTGCAACGCAAGAGACCCTAGTTCACTTCCTGGGTCAGGAAGACCCGCTGGAGAAGGGACAGGCTCCCCACTGCCCTGTTCTTGGGCTTCCCCGCTGGCTCAGCTGGTAAAAAATCCACCTGCATGTGGGAGACCTGGGTTCAGTCCCTGGGTTGAGAAAATCCCCTGGAAAAGGGAAAGGCTACCCACTCCAGTATTCCAGCCTGGAGATTTCCATGGACTCTATAGTCCACGGGGTTGCAAAGAGCTCGACAGGACTGAGCAAATTTCACTTTCACTTTCAAAAACTAGTTTCACTGAACTGATGCTGAATCCATTGCAACCTGATTAAAGGAAAAAGGAAAAGAGAACTGAGCAAATAATCACTGTGAACCTGATGGACTTGTTTCTATTTTCCTATATACAAACCTCTCATTTGGAAATAGTTTAGGGTTATTTTATTAACGTATTTCCAATAACTGTAGTTTTTTTTTCCATTGCTTAATTATATGCACTAGAACTTCCAAAAGCCCACAAAACACTGTGAAATTGATCATCAAAATTACCATTTCCAGTGGTTCCCCGTCAAGCACTTTGGCGTAGATAAGGCTTGTTATGTATTCTCTGTGGTGCTCTGCCGTATCATCCCCTGTTGGGAACAGGTCGGGACCATGCCTGCATTCTGGCTAACGATCTGTATAGGTTTGAATCATGTCACTTCTAAACAGAAGCAGTTAAAAGCCAATTCCTCTTCCATCCCTCTCTCCTGCCACTAAAATCTTAGAAACACATCTTGAAATGACTGCACCACAGTATAGAAGAACTATGGGTCCCAGTGTCACCATTTGGAACAGTGCTTCACAAAGGATAACAAAGCAAGCTCCAATGTCTTGCTGTCTACAGAGACACAACAAAAGTATAAAGACACAGATAGTTTGAACATAAATCATGCGTTGATGCTGCATTCATTTTCCATTGATGCGTAATAAATTTCCACAAACATAGCATTGCAGTGCCACTCATTTATCTTCTCACTGTTTGTGGGACAAAAGATCAAGCACAGCCTAGCTGTGTCTTCTGTTTTTGGGCCCTCAAATGGAGGCTCAGCTGGGAAGAAACTGCTTCCCCAATAGCACAGCTGTTGATATCATTCTTTCCTGGCAGTTGTATAATTCAGGGAGTTTTATTCTTCAAATCCAGGAAGTAGGGAAAGAGATGCAAGATGAATGCTACACAATAAACCAAGTTATGCAATCATTCTCACTCCATTCCCTAAAAATCAGCTTTGTTTGTATATATGAAAAGCAAATAACTTAGCTATGTTAAAATCGTAACTCCATTCCCACAACATCAAATGAAACTCATGAGAGAAGAGAGAAAGTTGCAAGGTTGTGGTAGAATTGAGATCGAAGGTGACTGTACCCTGTGGGAGAGAACTGACTGGTGGGAACAAAGCAATAGAAAAAGAATGTTAGAACACTGGACATAGTTGATACATAACATTTTAGATATTAGAAAAAGCAGATGTTAAATTCAGAGTAGAGTAGAAATACTGATTTCCACAATAGAGGGGATAACTTTCAATTATAACTAGATAGGAGGATGAAAGTGTGGGTATGCATGCCATTTGGTGTTCAGGTTAGTGACAGGACGTTTAAGAAAATTCTTATGCTTGTTTTTTATGTTTGCTGCAATGTACAATATAAAGTTAATTGCTGAGAACAGAGGAGACAGAGCTAAATAAAAGGCAAACATTTTAACATTTAGTTTTGAACGTGAGGTTGAGCTTTGAACAGGAGAACTGAGTAAGGTTATTGGTTGGTATTGGAAGTACGGGCTACAGATGAGAGTGACTCATCTGCTCGCTTCCAACTTTTCTCTGAAATTGATGATAATGCAGTTGCCACATCTATGTGGCTGAAAGATAACATTGAGATACGGATGTTGTTTAAAGAATGTTTCAACATTAGATGATGACACCTGAGCATACGTGCCAGAAGAAAAACGTGTATGTTCAGTCGGGGACTTCCTCGGTGGCTCAGACAGCAAAGCATCTGCCTACAATGCAGGAGACCTGGGTTCGATCCCTGGGTCGGGAAGATCCCCTGGAGAAGGAAATGGCAACCTGCTCCAGTACTCTTGCCTGAAAAATCCCATGGACAGAGGATCCTGGTAGGCTACAGTTCATGGGGTCGCAAAGAGTCGGACACGACTGAGCGTTCAATCGAGTCCAACTCTGTGGCCCGATGGACTGTAGCCTACCAAGATCCACCATCTATGACATTTCAC
Source organism: Odocoileus virginianus (assembly GCF_023699985.2). Lineage (NCBI taxonomy): Eukaryota > Metazoa > Chordata > Mammalia > Artiodactyla > Cervidae > Odocoileus > Odocoileus virginianus. The sequence goes on from NC_069687.1 coordinate 11,146,659, forward strand.
AGGTAAGAATAATGGAGTATATTGCCTTTCCCTTGTCCAGGGGATCTTCCTGACCCAGGGATTGAGCCAATGTCTCTTTCGTCTCCTACATTGCCAGGTGGATTCTTTACCTCTAGCGCCACCTGGGTTGCCCCAACCATGCATGCAAGAAGAAAAATATAATGTGAAATGATAACATATGAGGAAAAAAAAGAAGAAGAAGAAGAAACTTGAATGGACTGTCCTAATTTGTTTTATAACTGGCATACTGGTATTATTATACTGAATCAAAAAATTGCTGACATTCTTCCATTTAAGTTCTACAAGAAAGTGATTCCTTTGTATTATGTGAATTTATCTCAGAGTGATTAAAGTCCAAGGATATGACCCTGGGATCAGATGATTGAAACAATGGAGGATACAGTTGCTAAAAAGATAGAGAATATGGAGAAAGAGATGAAGATGGCAGACCAGGAGAATGCTGAGCCACCCTCCAGAGAACATTGAAAATACATCTACATGTGGAGCAATTCTCACTGAAAACAAACTGAAGACTCACAGAATAACACATTTACAACCAAGTCTGTAAAGAAAGATCCACGGTGTCAGGTAGAAAAGGAAGAGAAGCAATCGGGTTGGAACCTTCCTCTTAGGATGAAACAGCATGGAGGGGAAATATACAGACTTGGATATCCTTTCTGGGGAGTAAGCAGTTCAACCCACATATTGAGCACCCCAGCCCTGGGGTGGGCCACTAGAAAGACAAGTCCTCTTAGCTAGCTTGAAAACCAGTGGGACTAACAAGAGGGCTGTAAGACACCGTGACTCCACTAAGGAAAAGGATGCACACACTTGCTCACTCTTGGGAACAAGGCAGAGAAAGCAGATTGAAACTGCCTGGGATTTCATCCAGTTACCCCCAAGCACCTCAGCACATGCCCTGGCCCTCACTGAGTATCTGCTCCAGGGCACAGAAGGGAGTTCTATCAAATATATTAAAAAGAGCTACTACTTATCTTTATCAAGCTATTATAAGAAAGTAAAGAGGAGGGAACAGTCTCAAATTCACTCTATAAGGCCACAATTATCCTGATACTAAAAGGCTACACAAAGACACTACAAAAGAAGAAAAATTACATGCCAATATCTCTGATGAAGTTAGATGCAAAAAATTCCCAATGAAATACTTGCAAGCTAAATTCAACAATATATGGAAAGAATCATACATTATGATCAAGTGGGATTTAGTCTAATGATACAAGGATGATTCAATATCAACAAATCAGTGTGATACATCACCTTAGCAAAACAAATGATAAATATCACATTATCATTTTAATAAATGCAGAAAAAGCATTTAACATAAATGTAGCACCCATTTATGGTAAAAACTATCATCAAAGTTAGAACGGGGGGAATACCTCTCAACATACATACTTTTTGACAAGCCCACTGCTAGTATCAAGGGGGCTTCCCTGGTAGATCAATAAGGTCAGTTTAGTCTTAGTCGTGTCTAACTCTTTGTGACTCCATGTACTGCAGCACACCAGGCTTCCCTGTCCATCACAAACTCGTGGAGCTTACTCAGACTCATGTCCATTGCGTCGCTAATGCCACCCAACCATCTCATCCTCTGTTGTTTCCTTTTCCCACCTTCAATCTTTCCCAGCATCAGGTCTTTGCCACTGAGTCAGTTCTTTGCATCAGGTGGCCAAAGTATTGGAGTTTCAGCTTCAGCATCAGTGCTTCCAATGAATGTTCAGGACTGATTTCCTTTCGGATGGACTGGTTGGATCTCCTTGCAGTCCAAGGGACTCTCAAGAGTCTTCTCCAACACCACAGTTCAAAAAAATCAATTCTTTGACACTCAGCTTTCTTTATGGTCCAACTCTCACATCTATACGTGACTACTGGAAAAAGTATCAGCCAGTCAGTTCAGTCGCTCAATTGCGTCTGACTCTTTGTGACCCCATGGACCGCAGCACACCAAGCCCCCCTGTCTATCACCAGCTCCCAGAGTTTACTCAAACTCATGTCCATTGAGTCTGTGATGCCATCCGACCATCTCATCCTCTCTTGTCCCTTCTCCTCCTGCCTTCAATCTTTCCCAGCAACAGGGTCTTTTCAAATGAGTCACTTCTTTGCATCAGGTGGCCAAGGAGTTTCAGCTTCAGCATCAGTCCTTCCAATGAATATTCAGGACTAACTTTCTTTAGGATGGACTGGTTGGATCTCCTTACAGTCCAAGGAACTCTCAAGAGGCTTCACCAATGCCACAGTTCAAAAGCATCAATGTTTTGGTGTTCGGCTTTCTTTATAGTCCGACTCTCCCATCCATACGTGACCCCTGGAAAAGCCATAGCCTTGACTAGACGGACTTCTGCAGGCAAAGTAATGTCTCTGCTTTTTAATACACTAGTTTTGTCATAGCTTTTTTCCAAGGAGCAAGCATCTTTAAACTTCACGGCTTCTGTCACCATCTGCAGTGATTTTGGAGCCCAAGATAACCAAGTCTCTCACTGTTTCTATTGTTTCCTGTTTCCCCATCTATTTGCCATGAAATGATCTAAGTTTGCCATGATCTAAGTTTTTTGAATGTTGAGTTTTAAACCAGCTTTTTCACTCTCCTTTTTCACTTTCATCAAGAGGCTCTTTACTTCCTTTTCACTTTCTGCCATAATGGTGGTGTTATCTGCATATCTGAAGTTATTGATATTTCCCCCGGCAATCTTAATTCCAGCTTGTGCTTCATCCAGCCTGGAATTTCATATGATGTACTCTGCATATAAGTTAAATAAGTAGGATGACAATAGGTAAAGAATAAGCAGGTAGCTCAGTAAGTAAAGAATATGCCTGCAGTGCAAGAGACCCAGGTTAGATCCCTAGGTCTGGAAGATCCCCTGGAGAAGGAAGTGTAAAACCACTCCAGTATCCTTGCCTGGAAAAATCCCATGTCAGAGGAACCTGGCAGGTTGCCGTCCATGGGGTTGCAAACAGTCGGGCATGACTGAGCGACTACCACCTACACTTTCACTTTCACTGCTAATAACATTTTCAAATGGTTAAAAGCTAAAAGCTTTTCCTCTAAATTCAAGAATAAGACAAGGGTGCCCACTCTGACCACTTTTACTTAAAAAGTATTAAAAAGTCCTAACCCTAACAATCAGACAAGAAACATAAGGGGTGTCCAAATTAGAAAGGAAAAGGTAAAATTCTCACTATTTATAGATGACAAGATACTATAAATAGAAAAACTTGAAGTCTCCACAAAAAACTACTGGAGCTAATGATTTAAATTATCTAAAAAGTTTTCATCCCTAGGCCAAGGTATGAAAAAAGGAAATTTGAACAAAAGTATGATAGTTAAGCAACTTTGACCCTCCTTTCTCCTTACTTTTTCACAATTATCCGAGAGTAAGTCTGTTTCCATCTCTTCTGATACAACTTCTACCTATTAGCAAATCTCTAGCCTCTGATCATATAGATGAGAGGATATCTTCATCATTGCAGGGGTTAACTTTATGAGCCAAATCCTCTAGGCTAGGCCTTTAATGTACTAATTAAAGCAAAATAGTTCTAGGAAATCCTTTCTCAAAACATAAAAAAGACCTTAACATTATTCTATCTTTGCTTTCAAAACCTTTTATCTTACTTCTATAATGTTTCTAATCCTAACCTTATGTAATCCTTGTGATTTCTTTCTCTTTACATGAATTCAATAATGTCCTAATCTTTGACTTTTTCCCATCTGTTCATTCCAAAAGAGAGAATAAGCAAACAAACAAAACAGCAACAACAACAAAAAAAACTCAGGTATGATGACCCTGAGCAATTCCACTCTTAGACATATATTCAGAGAAAACCATTATTTGAAAGGATGCATGCATTCCAATATTAATCACAGCACTATTTACAACAGCCAGGACATGGAAGCAACCTAAATGTCCAGCTATTACTGGAATGGATAAAGCAAATGTGTTCATATGTATGATGAAATATTATCAGTATGATTATCAGTATGATGAAATATTATCAGCCATAAACAGGAACAAAATAGTGCCATTTGCAGAGATGTGAATGTACCTAGAGATTGTCATCCAGAATGAAGGGAAGTCAAAAAGAAAAAAGAAAAGTATTGGATAAAATTGTTTATAGGTAAAATCTAGAGTAACGGTAGAGATTAACTCGTTTGCAACTCAGAAATAGAGTCACAGATGTAGAAAGCAAACATGTTTTTCAAAGTAGGAAAGAGTAGGGGGATGAATTGGGAGATTGGAACTGATATATGTATACACTGCTATGTATAAAGTAGATAACTAATGATAACCTACTGTATAGCACAGAGAACTCTACTCAATGTTGTATGATGACTTAAATGGGAAGAAAATATAAAGAAGAGTGGAGATATATATAGATAGATAGATAGATAGATAGATATGGATAGATATAGATATCTCAAAAGTAATTGAGTCACTTTTCTGTACAGCAAGAAACTAAAAAAAACATTATAAAGAAACTACACTGCAACAAAAATTAATTAAAAAACAAAAATTTTAAAAGCCCAAAGGCAGCCTAGTAGCCTTGATCATTTGGTCAAAAATGAAAGATAAGCATAATTCTGAGAAACACCATAGCATAATTAAAGCAAGGAAGAAAAGCTGTTTTTGTATAAAATTGTGAAAATTTTTGTTTGTTTTTAAAAACATATCAACACATAGACTTCTATTAACAAAAATAAACAAACAAATGAAAAACAAAACAAAACAGTCATTGAAGGCCCATCATGATAAAACTGTTTTAGAAGCAAAAAATGAAAAATGTTTTTGGGAGTTTTCCAAAAAGTTCCTTTGGTTTTTAAGTAAAAATAAAGACACAGCTTTTATCTTCACCAAGAGTTTTATTGAACAGCATAGTCAGCGTTGTCACCATGGCCTTCCATGGCGGCTCAGATGGTAAAGCGTCTGCCTACAATGCGGGAGGCCTGGGCTTGATCCCTGGGTGGGGAAGATCCCCTGGAGAAGGAAATGGCAACCACTCCAGTACTCGTGCCTGGAGAATCCCATGGACCGAGGAGTGTGGTGGGCTACAATCCACAGGGTCACAAAGAGTCGGACATGACTGAGCCCCTGACAGCAGCAGCAGCAAAGACAGTGTTTATCTTCACCAAGAGTTTTATTGAACAACACAGTCATCATTTTGCTCCACTAATTTTTACCATTTTTAAATGCATTTCATCATTCTGTCTTTCCAAAACATTTTATCTTTTGAGCAAAGAACTGTTTCAAGTGACTTTTACAGCCTTCCAGGGAACTGAATTCTTTTCCTTTTGTAAAGACCAAATAACTGGGAATACGAAAGTGTAGCGTCTGGCTGAATGCAGGAGATGAATCAGAACTTCCCAACCAAGTTGTAACAGTTCTTGCATGGTCATCAAAGGCCAGGCAAGGTACTTGTGGTCTTGCATTACTCTGAAGAAAGATATGCACTTTCTTTTGGCTAATTCTGGATGTTTTTCATCAAGTACTCCTTTCAGTTGGTCTAATTGGGTCCAGTATTGTTAGAATTAATCATTTGATTTTCTGAAAAGAACTCATAATAGAGGACTCCCTTCCAATCCCACTATATACACATATCCCCTTCTTTGGATGTAGCCTGGCCTTTGGTATGGTTGGTGGTAGTTCATTTCACTTGCCCTGCAATCTCATCTTTTCCACATTATTATACAATACCCACTTTTCATTATCCATCATCATTTTGTTTTAAAAGTAGAACATTTTCCTTACATTTCTGTAGAGAATAACATGTGGAAAAGATAGAGTCAAGAAGCTTTTTTTTTTTTTTTTTGCTTAACTTATGCAGAGCATAACCATAAACTGATTAACATTATCAAGTTGGTTCAAATGATTTTCAATACTTGATTTGGGTATTTTGAGTATGCCAGTTATCTTTCATGTGGCATAATATTGTTATTCTTAATTAATGTGTCAATTTGATGGCTATAAAATTCAGCAGGTCTACCTCCAGGACAAAATTTTGCAAACCCTTTTTGAAACATTTGATCAGTCACAGCACCTTCTCCATACACTGCACAAATCTTTTTTGTGTGTGTTTCAGTTGTATTTTTATCTTTTTTGAAATAATAAAACATAATCTTCCAAAAATGCTGCTTTTTTTCTTCAATATTAAAATGAATACACAGAAATTTTGATGTCTTTTTCAAAGTACATACTGATATGACAGCTGTCACAATACAATCTAACAAAATTGTTTCAAATGAAGTTGGAAAACTAAGTGCTATTAGAGTTATTTTATGGAAAAAATGAACAAACTTTTGGCCAGCCCAATAATATTTTTAAATGTCTTATCTTGGAGAGAACTTATTATTTTACTGTTGTGTATATTACTGATTAAAAATATAAATATGTTCTTGTAGGAAAGGGTTGAAATAATATGAAGTTTGAAGAAAAGGAAAGAAAATCAAGTTCCATATTTGCACGTGACAGTTTTTGCAAAATTATGCAGACAAATAAATGTTAAGAAAAAAAACTCAATAGCAAGATTAAATTGTCCCTCTTACCTTTAGGCAATGTAATTTCTCAAAATAATCCTGGGGGGAAAAGTAAAATGACATTATGAAAAATAGTACAGAATAAATTCAATGGGGCAAAACAATTCCAGAGAATCTGAGGCCTGAGTGGGTGTGCGAACATGAATCCTAAATTAAAGGTCATAGGAAATAGAGCCTCTGGGGTAAATTTATATATATGTGTGTGTGTGAGTGTGTGTGTATGTATACATGTGCATGCATAGTCGTGTCTGACTTTTTGTGACCTTTTGAACTGTAACCCACCAGGTTCCTCTGTCCATGGGCTTTCTCAGGAAAGAATACTAGAATGGGTTGCTATCACCTCCTCCAGGGGATCTTCCGGACCCAGGAATCAAGCCTATATCTCCTGTGTCCCCTGCATTGCAAGCAGATTCTTTACCTGCTGAGCCATCACGGGTCCATGTTGTAATCATGATAACCTTAATTCTCCATACACACTATAATGGGTTTCTTGTTTTCAGGCAAGTGATTAGTGATAAAATGGTTGATCCTGTTAGCAAAATGGGATCTTAAAAAGGTTCAAGTTTCATGAGAGCAGAGACTTTATCCTGTTCACTATTGTATTTTAGCCAGTGGAAATGTTCCTAGTTTAATAAGCCTTAATTGGAATATTGGATGACTAATGCTTCTATCCCTGTAGACAGAAGACAAGTCATTGCTTTTCTTTTATATATATATATATATATATATATATATATATATTTATATTTATATTTTATTTTTTTCATTTATTTTTATTAGTTAGAGGCTAATTACTTTACATATTTTAGTGGTTTTTGCCATACATTGACATGAATCAGCCATAGATTTACATATGTTCCCCATCCTGAACCCACCTCCCACCTCCCTCCCCATCCCATCCCTCTGGGTCATCCCAGTGCACCAGCCCCGAGCACTTGTCTCATGCATCAGACCTGGACTGATTTTCTATTAGTTCTCTACCATTACTGTATTGACCAAATTTTACTTATTATCTCACTATTCAATAGGTCAGAATTCTGACAAAGTTTTCACAAAACTGAAATCAAGGTGTTAGCAAGGCTGTGTTCCTTTCTGATATTCTGGGGGCCAATCCTCCAGGATTTTCATGTTGTTAGCAGAATTCAGTTCAGTATGGTTGTAACACTTGGGTTTCCATTTTCTGGCTGCTTTTTAACCAAGAGTCATTCTCAAAATCTATAAAACCAGATATGTGTGGACATAGGCATATGTGTGCATCTATGTGTGGTGTGTGTTTACAAAATCTGTGGCAGTTTTGTTCAATATTAAACTGGATAAATGGTAACCTAAAGTTGAGAGATTGAAGATAATATTTGCAAAATTTAGGTGTTTGATTAATAGAATGCTCCAAGATAAACTTTATACGCTAAGGTAATTAAACTCATTTTTACTCGTGAATGATATGAGTCTAGATTAAAATGTAATTGAATTGACTCTTCAAAGAGAGAATTTAATATGGAATCAGATTTTTTTTCTCCATATTGCTTTTTCCTTTCCCTTGCTCATATGGCTTTGCATATATACTGCTTTCACATTTTAGTCCTTTTTTTTATTTATTTATGTTAACAGTACTGGCTTTTGGAAGATAATGCAGATATGTACAGACTTTTCCCCTCTTATATAGCTATATCAAATGCTTATTCAAATATCAAATGACACTGATTCAATTCACTGTTACTGAAGCAAGCAGAAGATTGCCATCAAGTAAATTTTGGTTTATAATTCATGGTCATGAGAATAAAAAAATAATAATAATATAGTTCAGGAAAATGAATGCAAGCAAGAAGCACATTTTCAACATATGTTATGTAGTCACAATTGATATGGTTCTTCAAGAAAACACTTTTTTATGGATTCGTGACAATACCCACTTTCTATAAATTTGTGTGGTGAATATTTGAATGATAGTACTGCAAACTAATCACTGCCAACACCAGACAATTCTCACAGAAGTACTCCAGTGAATACACAGACCCTACACACTAGCTCCATTCCACATGCTGCTGGGAAAAAAAAAAAGTACATAAAGCCTTGTTAATGAGAATGGAATTATCTTTCTAGATTTGCCTGAGTGAGATAAATTTACTTAAAATTATTATATCGAAATTTAATGGAAAATACAGTCTTTGCCCTATTTAACATCTTACATGATACAAAAACTTACTAATTTTAAGACTTCTCAAATTTTATTGCAAAGAGACAACAAAATTTATTATTTCAAGATGGTGGAGTAGAAGGACGTACACTCATTTTCTCCTGCATGAACACCAAGACTGAAAATCGCTTCTGAACAACCATCAACAGGATCCCACCAAAAAAGATAATCCAAGTCCAAAGGCAAAGGACAAGCTCCAACAAGATGGTAGGAGGGATGGAATCATGTTTAGAATCAAACCTCAGATGCCCCAGAAATGCTCAGAGGGCACAAACAGAACCTTGTGCACAAAAGGACCCAGGAAAAGGAGCAGTGACCCCCACAAGAGACTGAACCAGACCTGCTTTTGAGTGTTTGAGTGTCTCCTGTGGAGGCATGGTTCAGCAGTGACCTGCCACAGGCTCAGGGACCCTGGCTGCAGTGGACCTGGATGGTGCAGTGTGTGGCTTAAGTCCTGGAGGAGGTCACCATTAGCACCATTATAGAGCTGCTGAGCAGACCACCCACAAACGGGAGAACGTTATACCAAAGAAGCTCTCACACTGTTGCAAAAGTTCTAGGCTCTGCAACAGATTTCCCAACCTTGGGATTCACTAAAAGGACTGAGAATTCCCAGAAAAACAGACTCTTGGAGTGCACAACAAAACTCGTGTGCATCAAGGCCCAGAAGAAGAGAGCAGTGGCCCCACAAAAAACTAAGCCAGACTTGCCCGGGAGTGCCCGGGGGTGTCTGGCAGAGGTGTGGGCCAAGAGTGGCCTACTGCAGAGTCAAGGGCGCTGACTGCAACAGTCCTGGGAGCCACAGCTTGCTGGACTAAGTCCTTGTGAAGGACGTTACCATTACCACCGTATCCCTACCATAGTTTGGCCTGAGGCCAAACTACAGGGAGGAAACACAGGCCCAGACATCAGCAGAGAATTGGATTAAAGATTTACTGAGCATGGCCCTGCCCACCAGAGCAGAGTTTTACCAACAGCTCCCACCAGGAAGCATCCACAAGCCTCTTATCCTCATCCATCAGAGTACAGACTGAATGGAAACCACAATCACAGAAAACTAACCAAACTGATCACACAGATGAAAACCTTATCTAATTCAATGAAACAATGAGCCATGCCATGTAAGGCCACCCAACACGGACTGGTCATGGTGAAGAGTTCTAACAAAACATGGTCCACAGGAGAAGGGAATGGTGAACCACTTCAGCATTCTTCCCTTGAGAACCCCATGAACAGTATGAAAAAGCAAAATGATATGACACTGAAAGATGAACTCCCCAACTCAGTAGGTGCCCAATACGCTACTGGAGATCAGTGGAGAAATAACTCCAGAAGGAATGAAGAAGCTGATTAAAGTTGTGGATATGCCTGGTGATGAAAGTAAAATCCAATGCTTCGAAGATCAATATTGCATAGGAACCTGGAATTTTAGGTCCGAGAATTGAGGTAAATGGAAAGTGATCAAACAGGAGATGGCAAGAGTGAACATTGACATTTTAGGAATCAGTGAACTAAAATGGACTGGAATGGGTGAATTTAATTTAATGACCATTATATCTACTACTGTGGGCAAGAATCCCATAGAAGAAATGGAGTAGCCCATATAGTCAACAAAAGGGTTTGAAATGCTGTACTTGGTTGCAGTCTCAAAAAAGACAGAATGAACTCTGTTCGTTTCCAAGTAAAACCATTCAATATCATAGTACTCTAAGTCTATGCCTCAACTACTAATGCCAAAGAAGCTGATGTTGAATGGTTCTATGAAGACCTACAAGACCTTCTAGAACTGACACCAAAAAAGTTGTCCTTTTCATCATAGGAGACTGGAACGTAAAAGTAGGAAGTCAAGAGATACCAGGAGTAGCAGGCAAGTTTGGCCTTGGAGTACAAAATGAAGCAGGGTAACACAGTTTTGCCAAGAGAACAAACTGGTCATAGCTACTACCCTCTTCCAACAACACAAGAGAAGACTCTACACATGAACATCACCAGATATTCAACACTAAAATCAGATTGATTATACTCTTTGCACTCAAAGATGGAGAAGCTCTACACAGTCAGCAAAAACAAGACAAGGAGCTGACTGTGGCTCAGATCATGAACTTATTGCCAAATTCAAGCCTAAGCTGAAGAAAGTACAGAAAACCACTAGACCATTCAGGTATAACCTAAATCAAATCCTTTATAATTCTACAGTGGGAGTCACAAATAGATTCGAGGGATTAGATCTGATAGACAGAGTACCTGAAGAACTATGGCCGGAGATTCCTGACATTGCTCATAAGGCAGTGACCAAAGCCATCTTCACAGAAAAGAAATGCAAAAAGGCAAATTGGTTGCCTGATGAGGACTTACAAATAGCTAAGCAAAGAAAAGTGAAAGGAAAAAAAGAAAAGGTAAGATATACACATCTGAATGCAGAGTTTCAATAATAGCAAGGAGAGATAAGAAACCTTCCAAAGTGAACAATGCAAATAAGTAGAGGAAAACAATATAATGCAAAAGACTAGAGATCGCTTCCAAAAAAAGGGAATATTTTATGAAAAGATGGGCACAATAAAAGGCAGAAATGGTATGGACCTAACCGAAGCAGAAAATATTAAGAAGAGGTGGCAAGAATACACAGAAGAACTATTAAAAAAAAAAAAAAAAAAAACTTAATGACCCAAATAAGATGATGCTGTCAAAGAGTTGCACTCAATATGCCAGAGAATTTGGAAAACTCAGCGGTGGCCGTGGGACTGGAAAAGGTCAGTTTCACTCCAGCCGCAAAGAAGGGCAATGCCAGAGAATGCTCAAACTACTGTAAGATTGCACTTATTTCACATGCTATTAAAGTAATGCTCAAAATTCTCCAAGCCCTGTTTCAACAGTACGTCAACTGAGAACTTTCAGATGTTCAAGCTGGATTTAGAAAAGGCAGAGGAACCAGAGATTAAATTGTCAGAATCCGTTGAATCATAGAAAAAGGAAGAGAAATCCAGAAATACATCTGCTTCATTGACTATGTTAAACCTTTGACTGTGTGGATCACAACACACTGTGGAAAATTCTGAAAGAGATGGGACTAACAGACCACCTTACCTGCCTCCTGAGAAACACGCATGCAGGTCAAGAAGCAACTGTAAGAAATGGACATGAAAGAATGAATTGGTTTCAACATGGGACATACATCAAGGCTATATGTTGTACCCTGCTTAATAAACTTACATGAAAAGTACATCATATGAAATGTTGGACTGGATGCAGGACAAGTTGGACCAAGATTGCTGGGAGAAATATTAATAACCTCAGGTAGGCAAATGACACCACTCTTATGGCAGAAAGTGAAGAGGAACTAAAGAGCTTCTTGATGTAGGTGAAAGAGGAGAGTGAAAAAGCTGGTTTAAAACTTTTCATTCAAAAAACTAAGATCATGGCATCTAGTCCCACCACTTCATGGCAAATAAATGGGGAAATAATGGAAACAGTGATAGACTTTATTTTGGGGGGCTCCAAAATCACTGCAGATGGTGACTACAGCCATGAAATTAAAAGACACTTGCTCCTTGGAAGAAAAGTTATGACCAAGTTAGACAGTATATTAAAAAAACAGAGACACTACTTTGCCAACAAAGGTTCATATAGTCAAACCTGTGGTTTTTACAGTAGTCTTGTATGGATGTGAGAGTTAGACCATAAAGAACACTGAGTGCTGAAGAGTTGATGCTTTTGAGCTGTGGTGTTGGAGGAGACTCTTGAGAGTCCCTTGGACTACAAGGAGATCAAACCAGGCAATCCAAAAGATCAGTCCTGAATATTCATTAGTGGGACTGTTGCTCAAGCTGAAGCTCCAATCCTTTGGCCACCTGATTGGAAGATCCAGCTCATTCAAAAAGTCTCTGATGCTGGGAAAGATTGAAGGCAGGAGGAGAAGGGCACAGAGGGCAAGATGGTTGGCTGGCATCACTGACTCAATGGACAGGACTGTGAGCAACTCTGTGAAATGGAGAAGGACAGGGAGACCTGGAGTTCAGCAGTCCACGGTGTTGCAAAGAGTTGGAGATGACTGCGTGACCAAACAAGAACAGCAAATTTGCTCAGTCATCTCTGAATCTTTGAGACTCCATGTTCTACAGCCCTCCTGTCTCCTCTCCATAGAATTCTCCAGACAAAAATGCCAGACTGGGTTCCCTTTCCCTTCTCCAGCGGATCTTCCTGACCAAAAGACCATACCAGGGTCTCCTACACTGCAGGCAGACATCTATCTATACTATCGGAGCCACGGGGGAAGCCTGCACTAAGACAACAGAGAAAAGTGCAATCATGTCTTCACACTCTTAAGGAATATTAAGCAATAAAAACAAATCAAAATCTAAAGTCCATATATATGTGTTAGTATACTGTAATGGTCTTTATCTTTCTGGCTTACTTCGCTCTGTATAATGGGCTCCAGTTTCATCCATCTCATTAGAAGTGATTCAAATGAATTCTTTTTAATGGCTGAGTAATATTCCATGGTGTATATGTACCACAGCTTCCTCATCCATTCGTCTGCTGATGGGCATCTGGGTTGCTTCCATGTCCTGGCTATTATAAACAGTGCTGCGATGAACATTGGGGTGCATGTGGCTCTTTCAGATCTGGTTTCCTTGGTGTGTATGTATTATCTAGGGTAAAACGGATAACCAGCTCAGGTTGGGTACATAAGACAAGTGCTCGGGCCTGGTGCACTGGGAAGACCCAGAGGGATCGGGTGGAGAGGGAGGTGGGAGGGGGGACTGGGATGGGGAATACATGTAAATCCATGGCTAATTCATATCAATGTATAACAAAAACTACTGTAATGATGTAAAGTAATTAGCCTCCAACTAATAAAAATTAAAAAAAAAAAAAAAACAAATCAAAATCTGTTAAATATGCACAAACATGTCAATCGTATCATTGCTTCATACTTTCTACAAGCAATTATTGAGTGATAACTCTTCTGGTAACCAGAGATACTGAAAGAAGTAGGAGAATAAGATATGGATTATGTTAGCATGTTTGATGGTGTATGCTTTATGTGCTCAGACATGTCTGTCTCTTTTAAGCCCCATGGACTATAGCCAGACAGGTTCCTCTGTCCATGTAATTTTCTAGCTAAAAATACTGGAGTGGGTTGCTATTCCCTACTCCAGGGGATCTTCCTGACCCAGAGATGAAATCCACTGACTCCTTGAGTCTCCTGAATTGGCAGGCAGATTCTTTACTACTAGGACAACCTGGGAGGTGAGGGGGAAAGAGCATTACTGTTATAAGTAAGGAAGGCTTGACTGATAGAGTAACCTGTGGATAAGACCTTGAGAGGGTTTTCCTGGTAGCTCAGTTGGTAAAGAATCCCCCTGCAATGCAGGAGACCCCAGTTCCATCCGTGGGTCAGGAAGATCTGCTGGAGAAAGGATAGGCTACCCACTCCAGTATCCTTGGTCTTCTCTCGTGGCTCAGCTGGTAAAGAATCGGCCCTCAATGTAGGAGACCTGGGTTAGGAAGATCCCCTGGAGAAGCAAATAGCTACCCACTCCAGTATTTCGGCCTGGAGGATTCCTTGGCCTGTATAGTCCATGGGGTCGCAAAGAGTCGGACATGACTGAGAAAGTTTCACTTCACTATGAAGATGAGCTCTGTGAAATTCTGGGAAAGAGCATTTCAGGGAGAGGAATAGCAAGTGCAAAAGTCCTAAGTTGGAAGGTTACTATAAACACAAGGAACATGAAGAAAGTAAGGGAAGAAGAGAGAGGAAACGTTATAATAAACTGACTCTCCAAAAAAAAAAAGCTGTGATTTTCAGTGTTTGTCAATTTCTTACACCATGATTGATTTCAAGTTACCACCATGATGATGGGGAATGTGATCTTGGAATGAGGTGTGCACAATTGATTCTCATGAGCCTGTTCCCGTCACCACAGAACCACAATGCCTAGTAGTACCTAACAGGTTCATTGAAATGTGTTCAACACAACTAGTCATCAGGGAGATGAAAATCAGAACTACAGTGAAAGATCACCTCACACCTGTTAGTGTAGCCATTATAAAAAAGATGAAAACTAGCAGATGTTGATGGGTATATGGAGAAAAGGGCTCTTCTAAACTACTGGTAGGAATACAAACTTGCACAGCCATTGAGAGAAATTGTGTGGGGGTTCCTCATAAAGTTAAAAATAAAGCCACCAAAGATTCAGTAACCCTCTTCCACTCACTTTCACTCTTGGAAATGGTAACTGCCTATATTTCTGAAAGGCATTATTGATTGTTATTTATATTTGCTATTCCCATTGTCTGGAGAGTATATTACTCCCTTACCTGTATGGCTAATGTTAATTTGCTTGAAAGCAAAACCTTCTTTCAAGGAAAAAAAAAAAATTTGGGGGGGTACCTACTTACATAGTACAAATAAAGGAGTCAGAACTTAATACAGAAAAAGCTCACAGTCAGTATTTCATATAAGGGATATATGGGAAATTTGTGTCTCTATTTCAAAAGGCATAATAAATGACTATTTCCTATAAATATGTGATAAAAATCTTGAACTCCAAAAACATACAAAAATTATGAACATCCAGACAAGATAAAAATGAACTTAACCATATGAAAAATAGACTGGCTTTAATGTTTTCAGTACATTAAAAAAAAATGTTGGTATATATTCTTAAATATAAGCTTTAGTTTAATACAGTACAAGCAAAATGTTATTCACTTAATTATGCTGAGATGATTATGCAAACATGTGAGAATCATATATGAAATTATTTACTTACAACAAACGCCAGAAAAAAAATAACTGCATTTAATTTTAAAATCTAACAGGATTTACTAAATAAATAAAACCTCCAAAAAAAAAACCCACTAGTAAATAATAACATACATTTAGAGGAATGAATTCTTTACATATTCACATGTAAAATGTGAAAAATGAAAGGTTGATGAGACTGACTGAAAATGATTAATGACCTCTAAATTATAAAAATAAAGAAAATTAAGAGACAAATGACAAGTATCAGGAAAAGCTTGAAATATATGAAGCAACATGTTGATATAATTAATATCTAAAGAACCATCTGCAAATCATTTAAAAAATAGCTTCTTGCAGTCTAAACATAGGAACAGTTCACATAAAAATACATTTTATAAATAAAAATTTTATTTAAACAAGCATAAGAAAAGTATGCTTCTCAAAACATGTATATTATCTAGGGTGAAACAGATCACCAGCCCAGGCTGGATGCATGAGACAAGTGCTCGGACCTGGTACACTGGGAAGACCCAGAGGGATGGAGTGGAGAGGGAGGTGGGAGGGGGGATCGGGATGGGGAATACATGTAAATCCATGGCTGATTCATGTCAATGTATGACAGAAACCACTACAATATTGTAAAGTAATTAGCCTCCAACTAATAAAAATAAATGAAAAAAAAAGAGAAAAGTATGCTTCATTGACTACATTAAAGCCTTTGACTGTGTAGATCACAACAAACTGAAAATTTTTTAAAGAGATGGGAAATACCAGACCACCTAACCTGCCTCCTGAGAAACCTGTATGCAGGTCCAGAAGCAAGAGTTAGAACTGGAAATGGTACAACAAACTGGTTCCAAATTGGGAAAGAAATACATCAAGGCTGTATATTGTCACCCCACTTATTTAACTTATATGCAGAGTACCTCATGCTAAATGCTGGACTGGATGAGCACAAGCTGGAATCAAGATTGCAGGGAGAAATACCAATAACCTCAGACATGCAGATGACACCACCCTTTTGGCAGAAAGTAAAGAGGCACTAAAAAGCCTCTTGATGTAGGTGAAAGAGGAGAGTGAAAAAGCTGGCTTAAAACCCAACATTCAAATCATGAAAATCATGGCATCTGGTCCCATCACTTCATGGCAAATAGATGGGGAAACAGTGGAAACATTAACAGACTTTCTTTTCTTGGGATCCAAAATCACTGCAGGTGGTGACTGCAGCCATGAAATTAAAAGACGCTTGCTCCTTGAAAGAAAAGTTATGACCAACCTAGACAGCATATTAAAAAGCAGAGACATTACTTTGCCAACACAGGTCTGTATAGTCAGAGCTATGGTTTTCTGTATGTATGGTTTTATACATACATACAGTAGTCATGTATGGATGTGAGAGTTGGACCATAAAGAAAGCTGAGCACCAAAGAATTGATGCTTTTGAACTATGATGTTGGAGAAGACTTTTGAGAGTCCCTTGGACTGCAAGGAGTTCAAACCAGTCAATCCTAAAGGAAATCAATCCTGAATATTTATTTATTTATTTTTCATTTATTTTTATTAGTTGGAGGCTAATTACTTTACAATATTGTAGTGGGTTTTGTCATACATTGACATGAATTAGCCATGAAGTTACATGTATTCCCCATCCCGATCCCCCCTCCCACCTCCCTCTCCACCCGATCCCTCTGGGTCTTCCCAGTGCACCAGGTCCGAGCACTTGTCTCATGCATCCAGCCTGGGCTGGTGATCTGTTTCACCCTAGGTAATACACATGTTTCAATGCTGTTCTCTTGAAACATCCCACCCTCGCCTTCTCCCACAGAGTCCAAAAGTCTGTTCTGTACATCTGTGTCTCTTTTTCTGTTTTGCATATAGGGTTATCGTTACCATCTTTCTAAATTCCATATATATGTGTTAGTATACTGTAAAGGTCTTTATCTTTCTGGCTTACTTCACTCTGTATAATGGGCTCCAGTTTCATCCATCTCATTAGAACTGATTCAAATGAATTCTTTTTAATGGCTGAGTAATATTCCATGGTGTATATGTACCACAGCTTCCTTATCCATTCGTCTGCTGATGGGCATCTAGGTTGCTTCCATGTCCTGGCTATTATAAACAGTGCTGCGATGAACATTGGGGTGCATGTGTCTCTTTCAGATCTGGTTTCCTCGGTGTGTATGCCCAGAAGTGGGATTGCTGTGTCATATGGCAGTTCTATTTCCAGTTTTTTAAGAAATCTCCACACTGTTTTCCATAGTGTCTGTACTGAGTATTTATTAATAAGACTGATGGTGAAGCTGAAGTGCAAATACTTTGGCCACAGATGGGAAGAGCAGACTCACTAGAAAAGACTCTGATGCTGGGAATTATTAAAGGTAGGAGGAGAAGGGGATGACAGAGGACAAGATGGTTGGATGACATCACTGACTAAATGGACATGAGTTTGAACAAGCTCCAGGAGATAGTGAAGGACAGGAAGACTTGGCGTGCTGTAATCCATGCGGTCCCAAAACATCAGAGAGATCTGAATGACTGAACAAAGAAAATTTTACCAGTTTTCATTTCCTACAACATTCAGCCTAACATTATTAATATAACTGATTTAGCAGGCTCAGAGCAACTACAGCAATGTCAATAAAGAATTTTTAGTTGTTCCCCCATGCCAATGGTTTTGATAACAGTCTGATTATTTAACATTTATCTGGATTTGTTTCTACTTGCCCAACAAATTCAATGATCTTAGAATTCAAGTATATATGTCATAACAACAGCATATAAAACTAGCATGCTCACATTCAATTTGAAATATTTTTTACCAACCACGTCACATTTCAAAATTGTTGAACAAGGTGTATATAGAGGAATAAGCTACATAATTTTTAAAATCTCAACAGAAATAAATAAGTAAAATAAAGCTAAAAGACATTAACAAACATAAAAGTCATTAACATCAATAAGAAACATGCATTATATCTGAGAAGGTGTTTAAATTTAGTTGTTATGGTAGGCTGAATAATGACTCCCCCCAAAATGTTCTTGTCTAAAACCCAGAATCTATAAATATGTTACATTCAGACAAAAGTAACTCTGAGGTATGATTTTCAGTTGTCTTGGATGTGAGAGATTACTTGAAAAAGACAGGTTTAGAGGAGTCATCACTTCTATTCTCGAAAGGAAAAGCAGATGAATACACTGAAAATCAATGAATTTTCTCAGATCAATAGAAAACTGAGGTAACATAGCAGATTGTCACCTGTAATTTAGAGAGGGAGATAAATATACCAAGAATCATCAAAGATCAGCTTAGTGGAAGTAGAAAATTCTAGAGTAAGTAACTGGTACACACATACTGAAAGGCAGTTTTGATGAATTGCTAGAGGCTGAGAGGGGACCAATTTGAGAGTTAAGAACTCCTGGGGTCACTGTTCTAAGAGCCCACACGCTCCTCTGTCCACGGGATTTCCCAGCAAGAACACTGGAGTGGGCTGCCATTTCCTCCTCCAGGGGATCTCCCCACCCAGTGATGGAACCCATTTCTGGTGCATCTCCTGCATCAACAATTGGATTCTTTACGATTGCCACATAGGAAGCCCATGTGCTTCCACATTAGGAAACAACAGATTGAAAACAATATTAAAGTAAAGAAATCAGAAGAAGTAAAATGCTACACATAAGAACATATCAATAAAATTGAAAACACAGAAACAGAGAAAAATCAATAAAACCAAAAGCTAGTGCTTTGCAAAGATTAATAACATTTACAAACCTATAGCTAGGATAAATAAGAAAAAAGAAAGCACAAATTACTAATTTCAGAAGTGAAAGAGGTTTTCAGTAATAGGAGAATATTATAAAAAGAGATATGGCTGCAAATTTTATAACTTCAATGAAATGGAGCAATTCCTTAAAAAATGCAAACTGGTAAAATATGCAAAGAGAAAACCAAACTGTTCTCTATATTCATAGTTGTAAAACACAATAAAATGAACTTTACATAATCTATGAACTTCAGATAATAATGATATGCCAATACTAGTTCATTAATTGTTAACAAATATGCTATGATAAGAAACTTCCCTGGTGGCTCAGACAGTTAAGAATCCTCCAGCAACGCTGGAGACCCAGATTTGATCCCTGGGTTGGGAAGATCCCCTGGAAAAGGGAATGGCAACCCACTGTAGTATCCTTGCCTGGAGAAGTCCATGGATAGGGGAGCTTAGCAGGCTACAGTTCATGGGGTCACAAAGAGTTGGACACATGAGTGACTTTCACTTCACTTTAAATTTCCGTCTATTGTACAAAACAAATTCAAGTTATCAGTTACTTGATGGTATCACTGCCCAAATTCTGATGGCAGAAATCCTTCTTCAGTTTTAATGCACCTGTGAAGCCCATTTCATTTAGGTTTTTAAAATATCTTGTTAGTTATTAAAATGTAGGGATCTTTGTAAAATTTTTCTACTGCATGTTCTTCAAAAGTTATTCAAGGAAGATAAAATCTTAACCTGTTTGTAACAGAGTACTTTTGTTCAGTGGATTCAGTTCAGTTCAGTTCAGTCACTCAGTCATGTCCAACTCTTTGCCACCCCATGAATCGCAGCATGCCAGTCCTCCCTGTCTATCACAAACTCCCAGAGTCTACTCAAACACATGACCATGGAGTCGGCGATGCCATCCAGCCATTTCATCCTCTGTCGTCCCCTTCTCCTCCTGCCCCCAATCCCTCCCAGCATCAGGGTCTTTTCCAATGAGTCAACTCTTCGCATGAGGTCCCCAAAGTATTGGAGTTTCAGCTTCAGCATCAGTCCCTTCAATGAATACCCAGGACTGATCTGCTTTAGGATGGACTGGTTGGATCTCCTTGAAGACCAAGGGACTCTCAAGAGTCTTCTCCAACACCGTAGCTCAAAAGCATCAATTTTTTGGTGCTCAGCTTTCTTCACAGTCCAACTCTCACATCCATACATGACCACTGGAAAAACCATAGCCTTGATTAGAAGGATCTTTGTTGGCAAAGTAATGTCTCTGCTTTTTAATATGCTATCTAGGTTGGTCATAACTTTCCTTCCAAGGAGTAAACGTCTTTTAATTTCATGGCTGCAATCACCATCTTCAGTGATTTTGGAGCCCCCAAAAATAAAGTCTGACACTGTTTCCACTGTTTCCCCATCTATTTCCCATGAGGTAATGGGACCAGATGGCATGATCTTAGTTTTCTGAATGTTAAACTTTAAGCCAACTTTTTCACTCTCCTCTTTCAGTTTCATCAAGAAGCTTTTTAGTTCCTCTTCACTTTCTGCCATAAGGGTGGTGTCATCTGCATATCTGAGGTTATTGATATTTCTCACAGCAATCTTGATTCCAGCTTGTGCTTCTTCCAGACCAGCATTTCTCATGATGTACTCTGCATATAAGTTAAATAAGCAGGGTGACAATATACAGCCTTGACATACTCCTTTTCCTATTTGGAACCAGTCTGTTGTTCCATGTCCAGTTCTAACTGTTGCTTCCTGACCTGCATACAGGTTTCTCAAGGGGCAGGTCAGATGTTCTGGTATTCCCATCTCTTTCAGAATTTTCCACAGTTTATTGTGATCCACACTGTCGAAGGCTTTGGCGTAGTCAATAAAGCAGAAATAGATGTTTTTCTGGAACTCTGTTTCTTTTTCAATGATCCAGCAGATATTGGCAATTTGATCTCTGGTTCCTCTGCCTTTTCTAAAACCAGCTTGAACATCTGGAAGTTCTCAGTTCACGTATTGCTAAAGCCTGGCTTGGAGAATTTTGAGCATTACTTTACTAGCATGTGAGATGAGTGCAATTGTGCAGTAGTTTGAGCATTCTTTGGGATTGCCTTTCTTTGGGATTGGAATGAAAACTGACATTTTCCAGTCCTGTGGCCACTGCGGAGTTTTCCAAATTTGCTGGCATGTTGCGTGCATCACTTTCACAGCATCATCTTTCAGGATTTGAAATAGTTCAACTGGAATTCCATCACCTCCACTATCTTTGTTTGTAGTGATGCTTTCTATGGCCCACTTGACTTCACATTCCAGGATATCTGGCTCTAGGTGAGTGATCACACCATTGTGATTATCTGGGTCATGAAGATCTTTTTTGCACAGTTCTTCTGTGTATTCTTGCCACCTCTTCTTAATA
Source organism: Odocoileus virginianus (assembly GCF_023699985.2). Classification (NCBI taxonomy): domain Eukaryota; kingdom Metazoa; phylum Chordata; class Mammalia; order Artiodactyla; family Cervidae; genus Odocoileus; species Odocoileus virginianus. The sequence continues at coordinate 11,168,316 of NC_069687.1, forward strand.
TCTTCTGCTTCTGTTAGGTCCATACCATTTCTGTCCTTTAATGAGCCCATTTTTGCATGAAATGTTCTTTTGGTATCTCTAATTTTCTTGAAGAGATCTCTAGTCTTTACCATTCTATTGTTTTCCTCTATCTCTTTGCATTGATCACTGAGGAAGGCTTTCTTATCTCTCCTGGCTATTCTTTGGAACTCTGCATTCAAATGGGAATATCTTTCCTTTTCTCCTTTGCTTTTCACTTCTCTTTGTTTCACAGCTATTTGTAAGGCTTCCTCAGACAACCATTTTGCCTTTTTGCATTTCTTTTCCATGAGGATGGTCTTGATCACTGTCTCCTGTACAATGCCATGAACCTCTGTCCATAGTTCACCAAGCTCTCTGTCTATCAGATCTAGTCTCTTAAATCTATTTCTCATTTCCACAGTATAGTCATAAGGGATTTGATTTAGGTCATACCTGAATGGTCAAGGGGTTATCCCTACTTTTTTCAGTTTAAGTCTGAATTTGGCTTCATGAGTTCATGATCTGAGGAGTTCATGATCTGAGCCACAGTCAGCTCCCCGTCTTGTTTTTGCTGACTGTACAGAGCTTCTCCATCTTTGGCTGCAAAGAATATAATCAATCTGATTTCGGTGTTGACCATCTGATGATGTCCATGTGTAGACTCTTGTGTTGTTGGAAGAGGGTGTTTGCTATGACCAGTGCGTTCTCTTGGCAAAACTCTATTAGCCTTTGCCCTGCTTCATCCCTTACTCCAAGGCCAAATTTGCCCATTACTCCAGGTGTTTCTTGACTTCCTACTTTTGCATTCCAGTCCCCTATAATGAAAAGGATATCTTTTTGGGGTGTTAGTTCTAAAAGATCTTGTAGGTCTTAATAGAACAGTTCAACTTCAGTAGGAAGTGTTACTGGTTGGGGCATAAACTTGGATTACCGTGATATTGAATGGTTTGCCTTGGAAATGAACAGAAATCATTCTATAGTTTTTGAGTTTGCATCCAAGTACTGCTTTTCGGACTCTTTTGTTGACTATGACGACTACTCCATTTCTTCTGAGGGATTCCTTCCCAGAATAGTAGATACAATGGTTATCTGAGTTAAATTCACCCATTCCAGTCCATCTTAGTTTGCTGATTCCTACAATGTCAACATTCACTCTTGCCATCTCCTGTTTGACCACTTCCAATTTGCCTTGATTCATGGACCTAATATTCCAGGTTCCCATGCAATATTACTCTTTACAGCATCGGACCTTACTCCTATCACCAGTCCCATCCACAATTGGGTATTGTTTTTGCTTTGGCTCCATCCCTTCATTCTTTCTGGAGATATTTCTCCACTGATCTCCAGTAGCATATTGGGCACCTACTGACACTATCCTGTCATTTTGCCTTATCATACTGTTCATGGGGTTCTCAAGGCAAGAATCCTGAAGTGGTTTGCCATTCCCTTCTCCAGTGGACCACATTCTGTCAGAACTCTCCACCATGACCCGACCATCTTGGGTGGCCCCACATGGCATGGCTTGGTTTCATTGAGTTAGACAAGGCTGTGGTCCTGTGATCAGATTGGCTGGTTTTCTGTGATTATTGTTTTAGTGTGTCTGCCCTCTGATGCTCTCTCACAGATTACACTAAAGTAATTCTGACTACTACTTACCAGAAAAACTCAAAAGAAATGAACCTAAGTACTAACTCCAGAAATGTATGTGGTGAGTGTGAATGGTTTGATTTCTGACAACAAGTACCTTGCTTAAGCCCACAGAACTGAATTTGAACCATATCGACAGACCACAGTTTTCAAGTCAGTCATGCTGAGCTGAAGCATCTGACCAGATTTCTAAAGAAGGTATTGTCTTTTACAGAGGCAGGCAGTCTCCTTGGTCCTCCAGGGAATTATCTTTTGAAGTGGATGTGGCAGCAGCACTGAGGTGGCAAATTTAATGGAGGAAATGAGGCCAACTTGGGAAAAGTGGAAACAGAGCAATGCTCTCTAGACAAAGCAGCAAGAGTCATAATCACAATTTGAATAAAACCAAGAATGGAGGGGCTGCATTGTTTTGGACTCGTTTGTTTATCTTTAAATATAAGTGGCAATAGGAAAATTAATCTTAATTAAAGGACTTAATTAAAGTCAAATATTATCAAATATTTGACAGTCAAATATTATCATACCTAAGAATGTGAAAATGAGTCTCACTATTGTGGTAGTTTGAATCACATTTATTGGGTATTTCTTCTGGTTTTCCTTTGGCCAGCCATTTTGATTTACCTGGTTCAGAGTCTATATTTGGTGTATTTCTCTTTTGCGGGAGAGAGAAAACTCTGGCTTGAAACTCAGCCTTCAAAAATAAAGATCATGACATCTGATCCCATCACTTCATGGCAAATAGATAGGGAAAAATTGGAAATAGTGGCAGATTTTATTTTCTTGGGGTCCAAAATCACTGCAGATGGTGACTACAGCCACAAAATTAAAAGACACTTGGTCCTTGGAAGAAAAGCTATGACCAACCTAGACAGCATATTAAAATGCAGAGACATTACTTTACTGACAAAGGTCCATTTAGTCAAAGCTATGGTTTTCCAGTAGCCATGGATGGATGTGAGATTTGGGCTATAAAGAAAGCTGAGCACTACAAAATTGATGCTTTTGGACTGTGGTGTTGGAGAAGACTTTTGAGAGTCCCTTGGTCTGCAAGGAAATCCAACCAGTCCATCACAAAGGAAATCAGTCCTGAATATTCATTGGAAGAACTGATGCTGAAACTGAAACTCCAATACTTTGGCCACCTGATGTGAAGAGCTGATTCATTAGAAAAGACCCTGGTGATAGGAAAGATTGAAGGGGGGCTGGAGAGGAGAAGAGGACAACAGAGGATGAGATGGTAGGATGGCATCACTGACTCAGTGGACATGAGTTTCAATAAGCTTCGGGAGTTGGTGATGGACAGGGAAGCCTGGTGTGCTGCAGTCCACGGGGTTGCAAAGAGTCAGACCCAAGTGAGCAACTGAACTGAGCAGAACTGAACAGGATCCTCCCATATGTGTGCATGCATCTCTTAATTAAAATGGATTCCACCATAGACGCCTATAGGAAGTGAACATCACTTGGCATCCTTCCCCTTTTTACCTCCAAGGAGCTTTCCTGTGCATGTGTAGTCGCGGAGATCTCCTGACTTTGAGAATGAAAAGTATACGGTCTCTTATCTTCTATCTGGTTAAGATCCCTCTTTCTCTCTCAATTGTCTCACTCTTCTCATTTTAGAGTTTCAGTCTACAGGGAATGAATCTCCAATCGTTTTACTCTGAGGGCCCATCTACCTTCTGCCTCAGAAAGTTGTGCTCTTTAAAAGTATAAAGGCAATAATCTATTGGCAAAAGATTATAAGCTGAATGCAGATGCATAGTTAACATGTTATGTCAGCTGAAACTCTCCTAAAATGTGCTGGATACTAGGATACCCAAGGGTAATGAGCTATAAATATGTAGATGTATTTACTTTCAATGTAATGCAATGTTAAAACTTTTAACAACACACTTATGCCATTTGTTTTGGTTTAAAAAAAAAAATCTCATCTGGGAGTCCTTCAAACAAACAGCATATATGCAGATACAGCTGTCACTTTCTTCCTTTCATAAAAGAAATGGAAAGCAAAAGCTTTTTTATCAACTGAAATTCTAGGAATGGCAAGTACATTATTGTGGACTTCTGATTTATGGAACATATGATATAATTAATGATTTTTAATTATGCTGTCTCCAGAGACTAAAGGTGAGTGTCACAATAGATGCTAGAGAGATTAAACTTTAAAAATCAACATTATGGTATATTTTTTAACAGTAACTCAGAAATTTACATTCCAAGAGAAAATGATTTTTAGGGGAAAGTATCTAAGAATAGGAATGGGTACAGAGAAGCTTGTGTGAAGTTTACAGTCCAGAGGCACAAGTTCACTAAAAGAATGAGACCTAGTCATGTGAGTCTAGAATGCCTGCTTCCCCCCCCACATCTTACTGACACATTAAGGCCTATTTACCAGCACTCCTTCACCTAGTACAACATATCTAGTTTTCAGCGAACTATACAAGGCAAAAACACAATTTTTTTTCATTTATTTTTATTAGTTGGAGGCTAATTACTTTACAGTATTGTAGTGGTTTCTGTCATACATTGACATGAATCAGCCATGGATTTACATGTATTCCCCATCCTGATCCCCCCTCCCACCTCCCTGTCTACCCAGTCCCTCTGGGTCTTCCCAGTGCACCAGGCCCGAGCACTTGTCTCATGCATCCAACCTGGGCTGGTGATCTGTTTCACCCTAGATAATATACATGTTTCAATGCTGTTCTCTCGAAACATCCCACCCTCACCTTCTCCCACAGAGTCCAAAATTCTGTTCTGTACATCTGTGTTTCTTTTTCTGTTTTGCATATAGGGTTATTGTTACCATCTTTCTAAATTCCATATATATGCATTAGTATACTGTATTGGTCTTTATCTTTCTGGCTTACTTCACTCTGTATAATGGGCTCCAGTTTCATCCATCTCATTAGAAAACACAATTTAAAGAGACAGAATAAATATCAGTACTAGACTCAGACTGATTGTACCATTCCAAAGTGTTGCTGGAATTACCAGACCAGGAATTCAAAACAGTCATAATAAATATGTTAAGCATGCTAATGGAAAATGTAAGCAGAAAGACAGAGCTTCTAAAAAAATTCTTTTTAAGCTGGAGATGAAAAACACTATAACACAAATGAAGAATGATTTTAATGGGATTTCTACCACTGAGAAAAGAATCTCTGAGCTCCAAAACATATTAATAGAAACTTTCAAAGCCAAAAAGCAAAAAGAAGCAAGATTGGAAAAAAAAATGAGAATAGAATATACAAAGACTGGGAATAACTAAAAATAGTAGAACATATGTGAAATGGAAATAGCAAAGGAAGAAGAAAGAAAGAAACAGGAACAATATTTGAATCAAAAATGACTAAGAATGTCTCAGATTAATGTCAGATATCAAAGAATAGATCCAGAAGTTCAGATAACACCAGACAAGATAAATGTAAATGTGTGTGTGTGTATATATATATATACACACACATATATATATATATACAGACACACACATACACACACACACACACCTAGGCACATCACATTCAAACTTTAAGAAATCAAACATGATGAAAAAATTTGCCAAATGTAAAAACAAACAAACAAACAAACAAACAAAAAACACTTGCCTATAAAGTATCAAACATAAGAATTTCATCTGACTTCTCAGAAACCAGGCAGGCAAACACAGTGAGGTGAAACAATGAAAATGTTGAAAGAAAAAAAACATCATTATCTAGAAATCTGGACCCTGTGAAATTATACTTCAAAACTGAAAGAGAAATAAAGAGTTTCTCAGATTAAAAAAAAAAAAAAAGATTTTGATGCCAGCAGACCTTGTTTTGAAAGAAATATTAAAGGCATTCTTAAGAGAAGGCAAGTAACATACATCAGAAACACAATTATACCAAAGGAAAAGAAGAGTACTGGAGAAAGAATAGTGAAAAACAATTAATTTGTTTATCTTTGACTGACTTTACAAAAAAAGTTCAATATAATAATAGCAACAGTGTATTTGATTATGTATATGGTGTGCATACACATATATATCTATATTTATGCATGATTATGTATAAATGAAATGGTGGTAATGATACTAGACAGGAGAAAGGAATTAGGTATATTATATTATTATAAGATACTTCCACTACCATGAAATAGTAAAGCATTATATAGCAGTGGACATGGATCAGTTGTAAATGCATACTGCAAATGCTAGGGCAAGAGCTAAAGAATTAAGATAAATAAATGGATAGACAGATAGATGAATCTCTTTTAAAAAATCATCCATGGTTTATCTGAAATTTAAATTTAACTAGGCATCCATTTTGTTCATTTCCTTACCCTGTTCAGTTCAGTTCAGTCCCTCAGTCGTGTCTGACTCTTTGCAACCCCATGGACTGCAGCACGCCAGGCCTCCCTGTCCATTGACAACTCCTAGAGTTTACTCAAACTCATGTCCATCGAGTCGGTGATGCCATCCAACCATCTCATCCTTGGTCATCCCCTTCTCCTCCTGCCTTCAATCTTTCCCAGCGTCAGGGTATTTTCCAATGAGTCAGTTCTTCACCATCAGGTGGCGAAAGTACTGGTGTTTCAGCTTCAGCATCAGTCCTTCCAATGAACATTCAGGACTGATTTCCTTTAAGATGAACTGGTTTGATCTCCTTGCTGTCCAAGGGACTCTCAAGAGTCGTCTCCAACACCACAGTTCAAGAGCATCAATTCTTCAGCTCTCAGCTTTCTTTATAGTCCCACTCTCACATCCATACATGACTACTGGAAAAACCATAGCTTTGACTAGACAGACCTTTGTTGGCAAAGTAATGTCTTTGCTTTTTAATATGCTGTCTAGGTTGGTCATAGCTTTTCTAAAGGAGCAAGCATCTTTTAATTTCATGGCTGCAGTCACCATCTGCAGTGATTTTGGAGTCCAAGAAAATAAAGTCTGTCACTGTTTCCCTCTTAATCATGTGAAATAACTTGCAGAAAACTGCATGGAAAATGCATGCTATGGAATAGTTTTTGAGGAAAAAGAAAGAAGGATACTGGACTTGTTCACCCTGTCTCTCCTGTCTATGGTCAAAATATTTTCTATAAAATATCAATGTCTCCCTATTTCGGAACTATTGCCAGACTCCTATGGATAGCCGCTGAAAAAGGCTGGCAGTGTCCATTACACATCATCTTAGTGCAGATAAGGTGGAGGTGGCCAGAACCCACTGGAGCCTGGTTAGGCAGAGCCTGAGTGGTGGGGCTTGTTGGCACAGTGGAGGCCAGGCCAGATCCAACTTAGCAGAGGCTGAGACTGCTGTCAGAACTGTAGACTAGTGGATGGCTTAGCTTCTAGCTTTATTTTGAATATCTGATGGCTGAGAGAAAGTGAGGGCCAAATGAACATAGGAGTTACATAAACTTAATAAGCTATCATGAATAACTCAGGGGTTGTCATGAAGATTAGGCAGGAGATGCATGCTGAGTACACTACACAAGAAGTGGCACAGAGAAATGTATGCCCATAGGCAGTATTATGATTACAACCTCATAAGAACATAAATGTACCTCCTGCCTTTGTATTCTTCAAAATAAACCAGTAGCAAGAGGTCTGGTGATTTTGTCATAGCTAAGTAACTATATAATCATAGTATTTAAAGCATTAGTAGACAGAACAGAAGGTGAAGATTCTGAGAATTCATTGTAGAAAACAACCTAATAATACTAGATCTCTCACATAGTGAAGAGAAGAAAGAAAAATAAGAAGATTGTGACAATTTACTTAAAAATTAAATTCTAAATTAAAATCTAAAATTTAAGGATAAAAATAAAAGAGCAAAATATAATGATTATATAGGGTTTGGAGGTACAATTGGAAGGGATTGCAAATGGCATAAATTCTTCATCATTCCTAGTGAGGACTTGTTACAGGCTGTTGAAAATAGTTAATGTTATAATTAAAAAGTAGGTATATCATCAAAAATAGAAGCAAATTTGAGGAAGGGACCAGGGAGGGAAACACAGACTTTAATAATTTTACTCTTTATTTACAACTATTCTTTAGTGGGTCATTATTGTTGGGGAAATATAAATAAAAATAAAATCTTAGAAAATATTTCCACAAAAGTAAAAGAGAAGAAAAGATTTTCATTACTGAATTACCATTACACCAGAATGTGATACTCATGACAGGCAGTTCACTAAAAATCAGGACAGAGAGAAATCTCACCCTTTTATGTAGGCAGCTAGAGCAACCCAGTACCTGCTCTCAAAATAAATGATAATTATTCTGTAAGAAAGGTAGGACTTGACAGCATTATTTGTCTCACATAGTTCATCCTAAACTTACCTGGTAATTAGATGGCAATTTGCATTTGCTGATTACCCTTATCTAAAGGAAAACATAAACTTCCAGTCTATTTGTAAAAGTACATAACTTTGCAATTTGGAGTCAGACACCCAGAGATTAGGCTTCCACTCTCTTATGAAAACTTAGAGAGATCCTATCTTCCTCTCATTTCAAAGAGATGGCTTCCTGGTTCTTGGAAAAACATTCTAGATTTATAAAGCTGTCAATATGTTATTTAGCTTAAAAACATTTCATACATCTCAAAGGGGCAGAGAAAGAATTCACAGTTACAAGTTTTCTAAAGTAAATGCTCCCTTCATGGATCAATGTCTTGTCATGGTGAAAAGGCTTGCATAACTCAATGAAGCTATGAGACATGTCATGTAGAGCCACCCAGGACGGACAGGTCATAGTGGAGAGTTCTGACAAAACATGATCCACAGGAGAAGGGAATGATCAACCACTGCAGTATCCTAGCCATGAGAACCCCATGAATATATAAAAAGGCAAAAAGATAAGGCATCAAAAGATGAGTGCCCCAGTTCAGAAGGTCTTCAATATGCTACTGGGGTAGAGCAGAGGACAACTACTAATAGCTCCAGAAAGAATGAAGTGACTGGGCCAAAGTGTAATGATGCTCAGTTGTGGGTGTGTCTGGTGATGGAAGTAAAGTCTGATGCTGTAAAGAACAGTATTGCAAGCGAACCTGGAATGTTAGGTCCATTAATCAAGGTAAGTTGGAACTGGTCAAACAGGAGATGGCAAGAGTAAACATCAACATCTTAGGAATCAGTGAACTAAAATGGATGGAAGTGGATGAATTTAATTCAGATGACCATTATGTCTACTACTGTGGGCATGAATCCCATAGAAGAATGTAGTATCCCTCATAATCAATGAGTCTGACAGTATTTAGATGCAACCTCAAAAATGATAGAATGATCTTGTTTCTTTTCCAAGGCAAAACATTCAACATCACTGTAATTCAAGTCTATACCCAAACCACAAAAGAAGCTGAAGTTGATCAGTTCTATGAAGACCTAAAAGACCTCCTAGAACTAACACCAAAAGAAGATGTCCTATTCATCATAGGAATTGGAATGCAAAAGTAAGAAGTCAAGAGATACCTGGAGTAACAGGCAAGTTTGTCCTTGAAGTACAAAAGTTCCAGAGAATATCAAGGAGACAAAAGAAGGCATTCATCAATGAAAGATGCAAAGAAATAGGGGGAAAAAAAACAGAAGGGGAAAAACTAGCAATCTCTTCAAGAAAACCAGAAATATCAAAAGGATATTTCACCCAAAGATGGGCAAAATAAAGGACAGATTTGTAAAGACCTGATAGAAGCAGAAGAGATCAAGAAGAGAAGGCAAGAATGCACAGAAGAACTGTTCAAAAAAGATCTTAATGACCTGGATAACCACAATGGTGTGGTCACTCACCCAGAGCCAGACATTCTGGAGTGTGAAGCCTAGGGGGCCTTAGGAAGCACTGCTGCCAATAAAGCTAATGGAGTTGATGGAGTCCCAGCATATCTATTTAAAATCCTAAATGATGATGCTATTAAAGTGCTGCACTCAATAGTCAGCAAATTTAGAAAACCCAGCAGTGACCACAGGACTAGAAAAGGTCCTAAGACCTTTCTAGTTCCCAAGAAAGGAAGTACTAAAGAAAGTTCAAGCCAACAGACAATTTCACTCATCTCCCATGTTAGTAAGGTTAGGCTCAAAATCCTTCAAGCTAGGCTTCAGCATTATGTAGACCAAGAACTTTCAGATATTCAATCTGGGCTTAGAAGAGGAAAAGAGAGATCAAATTGCCAACATTCACAGAATCCAATGGAAAGCAAGGGAATTCCAGAAAAACATCTACCTCTGTTTCATTGACTATGCTAAAGTCTTTGACTGTGTGGGTCATAATGAACTGTGGAAAACTCTTAAAGAGATGGGAATAACAGATCATCTTATCTTTTCCTGAAAAACCTGTATACAAGTCAAGAAGCAATAGTTAGAACCTTGAATGAAACAACTGACTGGTTCAGGAGTGAGAAAGAATAACAAGCGTGTTTATTGTCACCCTGTTTACAACTTATATGTGAAGCACTCAGGTGAAATGCCAGGCTGGATGAGTTACAAGCTGGAATAAAAATTGACAGGAAAATTATCAGCAATCTCAAATATGTGGATGATACCACTCTAATGGTAGAAAGCAAAGAAGAATTAATGCATCTTTTGAGGAGAGAAAAGGAGGAGAGTGAAAAAAAAAAAAAAGCTTAAAACAAAACAAAACAAAAAATACACTAAGATCATGGCATGGAAAATAGGAAAAAAGTTGGAAGCAGTGATAGATTTCCTCTTCTTAGGCTCTAAAATCACTGCAGATGGTGACTACAGCCATGACATTAGAAGATGATTGTTTCTTGGCAGGAAAGCTATGACCAATCTAGACAGTGTGTTAAAAAGAAAAGACATCACTTTGCCAACAAAGATCCATATAGTCGAGATTATTGTCTTTCCAGTAATCACATAAGGGTGTGAGAGCTGCACCATAAAGAAGACAGAATTGATACTTTCAAACTGTAGTACTAGAGAAGAGTCTGGAGAGTCAGTTGGTGAGCAAGAAGATTAAACCAGTCAATCTTAAAGGAAATCAACCCTGAATACTCATTGGAAGAACTGATACTGAAGGTGAAGCTCCAGTATTTTGGTCACCTGATGCAAGCAGCTGACTCATTGGAAAAGACCCTGATGCTGTAAAAGATTGAACGCAGAAGGAGAAGAGGGTGACAGAGGATGAGATGGTTGGATGGCATCACTGATTCAATGGCACAAGCTTAGGCAAACTCTGGGAGTTGGTGAGGGACAGGGAGGCCTGGCATGCTGCAGTCCATGGGGTCAAGAAGAGTCGGACACAACTTGGCAACTGAACAGCAACAAAGTAAATGCTCGAAAAATAGGGAGGTTTTTTGTTGCTTCAGAGATAATTTTTCTTCTTACATGTGATTTGTATTCATCTTTATGCTACTTACATTACCTTCCATACAGTAAAACAATAAAATTAAATTCTGATTTCTGATTTGTCAGATCTAGAAAGGAGTGTAAGTATTATTTGCAATTGTCAGTATTCTTACATGAAAACAAGAGGTATATTTATATAAAAATGCAAGTATTCTCTTTACAATTAACAAATTTGACCCTTTTAACTGGGCTCATCTTATATTGTGGCATGATATTTTTCAGAAAGTGATGCAAATTAGATTCCAGTATACGTGTCCTTAATTTTTGTAAATTACAAAATAAATAATTGCTCTCTGAAGTTTAGTAGTATTTGGTGTAAGCTTAGTTAAAAAGTGGAGAAAGGGAAAAAAATCAAAATTAAATAGATATCCCATACTCATTTCTGCTTTTTTTTTTTCTGTTTCTTATTTTATAACTCCCATACAACTAATTGTGTGAATGAAATCTACCATTGTTGAAGTCTACAATATTTTAGGATTTTACCAAGTCACCAATATTTGAATATTTTTAAGTTTATTTTTCACGATGTCTAGTTATCTGAGGAAAATCTCATGGACGAAGGAGCCTGGTGGGCTGCAGTCCATGGGGTTGCAAAGAGTCAGACACTACTGAGCGACTTCACTTTCACTTTTCACTTGCAAACATTGGAGGAGGAAATGGCAACCCACTCCAGTGTTCTTGCCTGGAGAATCCCAGGGATGGTGGAGTCTGGTGGGCTGCTGTCTATGGGGTCGCACAGAGTCAGACAGGACTGAAGCAGCTTAGCAGCAGCAGAAGTTATCTGAAGCATTCTTTATAAAACTGTTCTTAGAAGAAGCAAGTATTTTATAAATCAATATCCTATGTTTAGAGAGTCTGGGCTGAAACTTTAAATTTCTGATCCATATTGAACTATGTTCCTTCTATGTGGCATCTAATATTTAAGAGGCTGTGTGTGTTTCACTACATGTGCATGCAAAATCAAGTTCTACTCTTTGCGACCTCGTGGATTATAGTTTGCCAGGTTCCTCTGTCCATGGGATTTCCCAGGGAAGAATATATTGGAGTGAGTGTCTTCCAGGGGATCTTCCTGACCCAGGGATTAAATCTGCATCTCTTGTGTCTCCTGAATTGACAGGTGGAAACTTTACCACTGGGTCACTGGAAAGTCTTTATATTTATGAAATGTTTTCCCAATTAACTATGACATGGACAAAGTAATCTGGGAAATGGGTCCTTTCATCTTAGAAACACCTTCTTGTTTCCTACCTTCCATTAATGAATATCATTGATATACATTTCAAACCATTACAAATGTGTCTGCAAAATATGGTCAAACATTTAAAAGTTCTAGGGCCTTTTTTGCATGTTATAACAATAGATAAACTCTTATAGAGGCTATATTTTAAGAAGTTGATAAATAGCCTTCAACAAATTCACAGAACGTTAAGTAAGAATGGAGTGCTATGTTAGTATCTAAGTTGACATCATGGCATCTCTTCTTTTTCTGGGACTTCAGATCTAAGAATGCTATGCTGACAATATATTTGATTATTTTAAGGAATGTAGAAGGTTAGATACAGTTTAGACATTTTTCTATTACAGCAGAATCACCCGGCAACTTTTAGTAAAACGTTCTGGCCAGATGGGGAGAATAAAATGTAATAGTGAATATTTAATCTAACTCTTTCTATAATAATGTGTTTCTTTACTATTGAAATTACATTTACATTCAACATTTACATCCTCTGGTTTAAAATGAGAAGGTACCCAGATGTGAACAAGTTTACTGTTTTTGGTTGTTTACATGTTTTTAAAGCATGATTTTTTTTTTCTTTTCTCACCTACTGACAGGACCATTATTTATATGCACTTACTCTGTCAAGCATTTGTCCTTTTTAGTAAGCCAGAGGAGTATGTATCATTTCCATCTTCATATTGTTTCAAAGTTTGCTTGAAAAAGTCAACCCTAAAAATATTATTTGTGAATTAACTTTGGTTTTCTTAATCTGTGTAACAAAGAGTATTTCAATTACGTGGGGTCCTACTTTCACTTTGAATGAAGAAACGTGTAGAAAAAGGCTTGCTCCCACCCTCACAATAAGAAAAAATTCAGATAATGTAAATAATCATCATTTTATTTAACCATCAAAGAGTCAGTTTCAAATCACCTAAAGATTAAGGAAAGAAAAGTCCATGCTAGGACAGACCAATTGCTCTTAGAGACCTTAATAGGAACCAACGGAAATCGTTCAAACACATGGGAATTCAGGAAGAACTTTTAACTGACTGCCAAAAGCTGAATGTGGGCAAGTTCACCGAGCCATGAGTCCACCTCCACAAGAACCATTATGACAATGTGTCCATAAAAAACACCCCTTTCTTGATCCCTGTGTCTAGCTACAGAATCAGCTTCTCTCCTAACACTGAACACTGCTTCCTCAACTAAAATGTCTTGAGACTTCCATGGCTGTTCTGTGGCTAAAACTCTGTACTCCCAATGCAGGGGGCTAGGATTCGATTTCTGGCTAGGGAACTAGATCCCAATGCTGCAACTAAAGAACTGGGATACTACAACTATAATAACAGATCATGCATGCCACAACAAAGACTTGGTATAGACAAATAAATAAATAAATAAACTTTTGAAAAAATAAAGTCTTGAAACTTCTTACTGGCTCCACTTCAGCCTACTGAGGACCAACTAATAGCATGTTTGCCAACCAGAGCCTGTCTTAGTATACTCTTTTCTTCTTTTTCTCTACAAAACTAAAGGCTATTTTCCAATATTTTTGAATCTTTGCTGAGATGAAAGTAACAACACGTGGGTTATTTTTTTTTATTAGTTTTTGAATAAATACTTTGTTAATTTTGTTCCACACTTTTTCTTTGAGACTGCAGAACCCTCTGGGAAGTACATATATAAGAAGGATTGAATCCTATTTGTGGGCTCTTTTCCATACACCTGAACAAGATGCTTAAGAGAAAGGTAAGGGCAGAGAAAGACACTAAAGCCTGTCTCATCATGCAAACACAGAGAGAAGGGAAGTGACTGCCCATGTAGGAAATACAGGAAGCCTACCAGACTTCTATCCTCTACAGAATAGAAGCCTTATGCCATGGAAGAGAACTAACAAGGCCTGTTACCCCAGCACACAAATGAAGATGCATTTTGACTGGGAAAATAGAAAAAAGATTTCTTTATAGACACGGGAGGGATTAGAAATAATGCTCGACAAATGAAGGTCAATGGATATACCCTGAAAGCATTGTGTGTTTCACACCCTTAGGAGAGCAACTGGACACTTTGGGGGGAATAAAGCTCATCATGGGCATACGACAGTTATGGTTGCCATGGAAAGAATGCGAATCACTGAAGAAAACTTTTGAGCCAGATCCATAGGAACAGGGAATGCCTGGGACCGAGTCCTCATCCCATCCTTCTGAAGCCCCTAAAGGGGGAGGTTCAGTTCAGTTCAGTCACTCAGTCATGTCCAACTCTTTGCGACCCCATGAATCGCAGCACGCCAGGCCTCCCTGTCCATCACCAACTCCAGGAGTTTACTCAAACTCATGCCCATCGAGTCGGTGATGCCATCCAGCTATCTCATCCTCTGTCGTCCCCTTTTCCTCCTTCCTTCAATCTTTCCCAGCACCAGGGTCTTTTCCAATGAGTCAACTCTTCACATGAGGTGGCCAAAGTATTGGAGTTTCAGCTTCAGCATCAGTCCCTTCAATGAACACCCAGGACTGATCTCCTTTAGGATGGACTGGTTGGTACTGAGTACCAAACAGCAGCGTCTGCTACTGAAGGAGCGATGACAGTGTGAATAGGGACGCCTTTTGCTGTACAGGTGTGCAGTGAAGACCAGTAGCTGATAATGGAGGAGGAGTGTTGAGAAACAGTCTCCAATACTGCCGGCTGCCACCCTCAGTACACGGTAAGACTGGAGAAGCGTGAAGTCGGGGCTGCACTCAAGCTAACAATGGCAACTGCAAAACCCAGACCCAGCTCAGCTCCTGACTAGAGTCAACCTCCATTCATAATGGCCAGACACCCAGTCCATCAAAAGCGATGTCCAACTCGGGGCATAAATACCATTTACTTCAGTCTCCACTCTTTTATACATGATGTCTGGTCTGGCCTTCTGAAAAAAAATCAGGTGACACATACAAAAGTATGGAAAAACAACCACAATAAACTCACCATAAAGGGACAAAAAATCAACAGAAGTAGACTTAGAAATGGCCCAGACATGTAATTATCAGGCTGAGAATTTAAAATAATTATGATTGGTGTGATAAAGTCTATAGTAATCAGAGGAAAATGTGTATGAGCATGTGGAAGATTTTAGCAGAGAGATCAAAATTTTATGAAACAACTTAAAGAGCTATAATAGAGATGAATAATAAATTAGTTGAGCTGACATACTGAGGAAATAATTAATGGATTTGAAGATATGTCAACAGAGAAAACCTAAACTGAAATGTTTAAAAAATAAACATAAAAATTACATAAAAATTTTAAAAGAACAGACCTACAGTAGTTGTAGGACAATGTGAAACAGTCTTACATACATATAACTGTAATCTCAGAAGTACAAAAAGAAGCTCAAAAAATATAGTGAAGAGATAATTGCTGAGAGTTTCTCGAAAACATTAAAAAGTAATAAGCTATATAAGTAAAAAACTCAGAAAATATGAAACAGGATAAAGTAAAAGACAAACAAATTATCAAAAACCAGGGATAAAAGCAAATACCTATAAGAATATTTTTTAAGTTACTCAGAACCAAAGGTTAAAAGAATATCATGAATGTAACTATAGAAGACATACCCCATGCAGGTAAGTCTTTGAAAAGATTTTCACTAGCTATGAAATCCAGAAGACAAAGGGAAAAGTTCTTTAAATTACTAAATATAGACATTACCCACCATTCCATAGTACAGCAAAACTATCTTTTAAAAATAAAGGAGAAATAATGCATTCTTATAAAACAATTTGAGAGAATTTACTGCTAGCACCCCTCACAATAAGATATTTTAAAATGTGTTCTTAATGAAAAGTGAATATGCAATAAAAGCATACATCTACATAAAGAAAAAAGATATTTTGAAATGATTAATATAAAAGAAATATGAGATATTTTATCACATTTTAATTACTGACAAAGATACCTAGTTGTCTAGTATAAAGCTAGCAGCTATTTTGGTTTATGGTTGTATGGACTAAATGTATCCCCCACCAAATTCTTACATTAAAGTCTTGCCCTCCAAAGTGATGGTATTAGGAGGAGGAACCTTTGGAAATAATCAGAACGTGATAGGAGAGCCCTCATAAATGGGATCAGTGCCACTATGAGAAGAGACGTGAGAGTTCACTGCTCTCTGCTCTCTGCCTTGCAAGGCTACAAGAAGACAGCCATCTGCAAGCCAATAAGCAAGCTCTCATCAGACAGCAGAAATGTAGACACCTTGAGAGTAGACTTCTAAGCCTCCAGGACTGTGAAAGATAAATGTTTGCTGCTTAAGCAATCTAGTTTATGATAATTTATAATAGCACCCTGAGACATATGACATGTACAAAATATAATATTTGTGTATTATACAACAGAAGAGAAAATGGGAAAGAAGAGTGAATACACACAAACACACACACACACACACACATATATATACATACACTTATATATGTTTTTAAAGTTTTAAACCATTCATGAAATGATATAATGTCTTTTGAAATTAGACTGTGATTTATTAAAGATGTATAATATAAATCCTAGGGCAATGACCAAAAATATAGAAAAAATAAATTTAAATTATAACAGTGGAAATAAAATGTAATCATAAACCTTAATAATAAAGCAGGCACAACAATAAAAAAAATAAACTGAGAAAAGATGTAACAAAGAAAAAACAACTACTAAGATGGAAATATTTTATGCAATTATATGTATATAATTATATACATCATTAGTATAGATGAAGTAGAGACATCATTTTGCTGACAAAGATCCTTACAGTCAAGGTATGTTTTTTTCAGTAGTGATGTACGAATGTGACTGTTGGACGATAAAGAAGGCTGAGTGCCAAAGAATTGATGCTTTTGAATTGTAGTGCTGGAGAAGATTCTTGAGAGTTCCTTGGACAGCAAGAAGATCAAACTAATCAACCCTAAAGGAAATCAACCCATTGGAAAAAACCCTGGTGCTGGAAAGATTGAAGACAAAAAGAGAAGGAAGTGGCAAAGGATGAGATGGTTAGATAGCATCAATAACTCAATGGACATCAATTTGAGCAAAGTCTGGGAAACTGGAGGACAGAAGAGTCTGGCATGCTGCAATCCATGGGGTCACAAAGAGTTGGACACCGTGACCAGACAACATACATAATTACATTAAAAGCAAGTGACCTGAAAAAATAGTTAAAAGACAGACACTTGAAAAGATCAAATGAGAAACTGTCTATAAGAACTCACTTGAAATATAAAGGAAAAGATAAATTAAAAGATAGTAAGCAATATATCACACAAACATTCATCAGAAGAAAGTTGGAGTGACCATAGTAATACTAAAAAGTGTAGACTTAAAAAATAATATTATCAGGGATAAAGACATTACATAATAATAGGAAGACAAGATACACATATTATGTATGTATGGCATCAAAAAATGAGCTTCAGAATTTCAAATGTAAATAGTGTGTTTGTTAATCACTCAGTCATGTCTGACTGTGACCCCATGGACTATAGCCTGCCAGGCTCCACTGTCCATGGAATTCTCCAGGCAAGAATACCAGAGTGGGTAGCCATTCCCTTCTTCAGGGGATCTATCTGACCCAGGGATCCAGTCCCAGACTCCTGCACTGCAGGCAGATTCTTTACTATCTGAACCATGAGGGAAACCCAATGTAAAGAGCAATAGAATTGTAACAAACCTGAGATTATATTTGAACATCTGTATACTCAGTATCATACATTTGAACTGTCAAATTCAACACTACTGTGATCCCAAATGTTGAAAGTTTAAGATATTGCAAAAATTTTGTAGAACTATCTGGCATGTAACAGTAAAGCTAGTGATACAACTACTCTATAGAAAGCAACTTCCTCCACTGATATTTTATCAAGATAAATGAACACATCTAATAAAAAAAGACATTATAGGAACAGCATTTTTCATAATGTCAAAATTCAATGTCCATCAGTAGGTGAATGGATAAATAAGTTAATATGTGTTTATACTACCTAACATGGGAAGGAATGAACCACTTACAGACATAAAATATGGATGATTCTCATAAACATTATGAGAAGGATAAAAACTAGGCCCAAATGAGCACATGCTACATGATTCTCTCTGTGTAAAATCCAAGAGGAATATAAGCTAATCTTAGCTGATGGAAATAAGATACTATTTGCTTCTAAAAGATCAGGTTTATTGAAAAGATCAGTAGGTGATTTTCCAGGGTGATGTAAATGTTCTAAATTTTGTTTTGGATAGTGTTCACAGAGCTATGCATGTTCAGTCACTTCAAACATGTTCCACTCTTTGCGACCCTATGGACTGCAGACTGCCAGTCTGCCCTGTCCTTGGGATTCTCCAGGCAGAAATACTGGAGTGGGTTGCCATGCCCTCCTCCAGGGAATCTTCCCCGCTCAGGGATCAAGCCCTGCATCTCCTGCATTGCAGGTGGATTCTTTACCACTGAACTGCAGGAGAAGTCTGTTCACAGAGCTATATCCATTATCAAAAATCATGAAAGTATTTTATGTCCTTTGTGTTTTTTTCTTATAAGACATTACTCAAAAAATTATTTCTTAAAACTATATGGAAGGATTAATTGATCTTGAAAGTGAGAAAATATATGGAATTTATTAGAAATTAGGGGAATATTAATTTTGACTAGGAATTTGTAAAATACTCAGAAAATTATATTTGAACATAGTCTGGATATAATTGATATGGTAGCAATGCTATTAATACTAGGAAGAAAGACATTACATTACAGCTTAAAAGATTTTGAGTGAATCATGGTAGGTGAGCAATTCTATAAGAATTTAAAGATGATTGAGTTGAATAATTTACTGAAATATTAGAACTGGAAGCAGTGAACTCAAAGGGAGATAGATTTTCATTTGCTAAGTCCAGAGGAGAATTTTAAAGTATGCTCTAAGAGCAAATGAATAATGCCTTTTCCAGATATATCTAGTCAGTAGTTCAGTGAAAGTGAAAGTAAAACTCGCTCAGTCGTGTCCGACTGTTTGTGACCCCACGGACTATACAGTCCCTGGAATTCTCCAGGCCAGAATACTGGACTGGGTAGCCTTTCCTTTCTCCTGGGGATCTTCCCAACCCAGGGATCGACCAAGGTCTCCTGCATCACAGGCGGATTCTTTACCGGCTGAGCCACAGGGGAAGCCACAAGGTCAGAGATCAAGATAAACATATAGAAAATGTTATTTTAAATTATTTTGATATTTAAAAACAAACAAATCAATGTAGCTAATTAGTGACCCAACTATCTATATATAGATTGACTTCTAGAAAACATGACTTTTTTTGTTGCTATTGTTCATAGCTAAAGATAACATTAACATCATCAGGGAGTGGTTAAACAAAAGTTCTGCAAAGCCAAGAACAATAAAGGTTCACACAAAGTCACTTTATCTATATTTTAAAGACCAATTCATGTGGTCATTCTGTCATGTCCTACTCTCTGAGGCCCCATGTACTATAGCCCACCAGGATCCTCTGTCCACAGAATTTTCCAGGTCAGAATACTGCAGCAGGTTGCCATTTCCTAGTCCAGGGGATCTTCCCAACCCAGGGATTGAACCCATGTCTCTTGCATCATCTATATTTGCAAGTGAATTCTTTACCACAAAGACCAATTAGCTGCCTTAATTTCCAAGTACCTTAAGATCTTGCCCTTGTCACTTTGGCATCACTGCTTAGACGTGCCTCAAAACTCTTCCCAACAATGACTACTCTTTATTTAGTATCTTTCTCTTTCCTTCCAGAAATACCAATTTTTCTGACTTTCTTATCCAACAAATTCACTGACACTGTTCACCATTGCACATGGTAAAGCGGGGTTTCCATTGGTACTATATCATGATGATGTCATGGGAACTTCATACAGTGAATTACCAATAGACACAAAAAACCTCCCAGCTAAAACAAAGGTACTTTTCCATTTGCTACAACATTGCTGAAAAGTGCTTGGATTATAATTAATCCTGCAAGTAAAACAGACACTCTCATGCCAAATTAAGAATGCTGCTTGTAAAATGAGAAAGCATTACCTTTATTCTTTACTGACAAATACAGTTTTGGTATTTTAACTATTTTTAGAAACTATTAACTAATTACTCCCTGCACAATGCTTTAATTAACACAGCCCTCATTCCAAGTCCAGATTAATCTCAGTTAACAAACTTTAAACTTCAATTCAGTTCAGTTCAGTTCAGTCACTTAGTCATGTCTGACTCTTTGCAACCCCATGAATCCCAGCATGCCAGGCCTCCTTGTCCATCACCAACTCCCGGAGTTTACTCAAACACATGTCCATCAAATCGGTGATGCCACCAGCCATCTCATCACCTGTCATCCCCTTCTCCTCCTGCCCCCAATCCCTCCCAGCATCAGGGTCTTTTCCAATGAGTCAACTCTTTGCATGAGGTGGCCAAAGTATTGGAGTTTCAGCTTCAGCATCAGTCCTTACAATGAGCACCCAGGATTGATCCGCTTTAGGGTGGACTGGTTGGATCTCCTTGTAGTCCAAGAGACTCTCAAGAGTCTTCTCCAACACCATAGTTCAAAAGCATCAATTTTTTGGTGCTCACCTTTCTTCACAGTCCAAATCTCATATCCATCATGACCACTGGAAAAACCATAGCATTGACTAGATGGACCTTTATTGGCAAAGTAATGTCTCTGCTTTTCAATATGCTATCTAGGTTGGTCATAACTTTCCTTAAAAGGAGCAACATGTTTTAATTTCATGGCTGCAATCACCATCTGCAGTGATTTTGGGGCCCAAAAAAATTAAAGTCTGACACAGTTCCACTGTTTCCCCATCTATTTCCCATAAAGGGATGGGACTAGATGCCATGATCTTAGTTTTCTGAATGCTGAGCTTTAAGCCAATTTTTTCACCCTCCTCTTTCATTTTCATCAAGAGACTTTTTAGTTCCTCTTCAATTTCTGCTATAAAGGTGGTGTCATCTGCATATCTAAGGTTATTGATATTTCTCCTGGCAATTTTGATTCCAGCTTGTGTTTCATCTAGCCCAGTGTTTCTCATGATGCACTCTGAATATAAGTTAGATAAGCAGGGTGACAATATACAGCCTTGACATACTCCTTTTCCTATTTGGAACCAGTCTGTTGTTCCATGTCCAGTTCTAACTGTTGCTTCCTGACCTGCATACAGGTTTCTCAAGAGGCAGGTCAGGTGGCCTGATATTCCCATCTCTTTCAGAATTTTCCACAGTTTATTGTGATCCACACAGTCGAAGGCTTTGGCGTAGTCAACAAAGCAGAAATATACATTTTTCTGGAACTCTCTTCCTTTTTAGATGATCCAGCGAATGTTGGCAATTTGATCTCTGGTTCCTTTGCCTTTTATAAAACGAGCTTGAACGTCTGGAAGTTCTCGGTTCATGTATTGCTGAAGCCTGGCTTGGAGAATTTTGAGCATTACTTTACTAGCATGAGAGATGAGTGCAATTGTGTGATAGTTTGAGCATTCTTTGTGATTGCCTTTCTTAGGGATTGGAATGAAAACGGACCTTTTCCAGTCCTGTGGCCACTGCTGAGTTTGCCAAATTTGCTGGCATATTGAATGCAGCACTTTCACAGCATCATCCTTTAGGATTTGAATTAGCTCACCTGGAATTCCATCACCTCCACTAGCCTTGTTTGTAGTGATGCTTTCTAAGGCCCACTTGACTTCACATTCCAGGATGTCTGGCTCTAGGTGAGTGATCACACCATTGTGATTATCTGGGTCATGAAGGCCTTTTTTGCACAGTTCTTCTGTGTATTCTTGCCACCTCTTCTTAATATCTTCTGCTTCTGTTAGGTCCATACCATTTCTGTCCTTTATCGAGCCCATCTTTGCATGAGATATTCCCTTGGTATCTCTAATTTTCTTGAAGAGATCTCTAGTCTTTCCCATTCTGTGGCTTTCCTCTATTTCTTTGCATTGATCACTGAGGAAGGCTTTCTTATTTCTCCTGGCTATTCTTTGGAACTCTTCATTCAGATGGGAATATCTTTCCTTTTCTCCTTTGCTTTTCACTTCTCTTCTTTTCAGAGCTATTTGTAAGGCCTCGTCAGACAACCATTTTGCCTTTTTGCATTTCTTTTCCATGGGGATGGTCTTGATCCCTGTCTCCTGTACAATGTCATGAACCTCTGTCCATAGTTCATCAGGCTCTCTGTCTATCAGATCTAGTCCCTTAAATCTATTTCTCACTTCCACTGTATAGTCATAAGGGATTTAATTTAGGTCATACCTGAATGGTCTAGTGGTTTTCCCTACTCTCTTCAGTTTAAGTCTGAATTTGGCAATAAGGAGTTCATGATCTGAGCCACAGCCAGCTCCCAGTCTTGGTTTTGCTGTCTGTATAGAACTTCTCCATCTTTGGTTGCAAAGAATATAATCAATCTGATTTCGTTGTTGACCATCTGGTGATGTCCATGTGTAGAGTCTTCTCTTGTGTTGTTGGAATAGAGTGTTTGCTATGACCAGTGCATTTTCTTGGCAAAACTCCATTAGCCTTTGCCCTGCTTCATTCCGTACTCCAAGGCCAAATTTGCCTGTTACTCTAGGTGTTTCTTGACTTCCTACTTTTGCATTCCAGTCCCCTATAATGAAAAGGACATCTTTTTTGGGTATTAGTTCTAAAAGGTCTTATAGGTCTTGATAGAACTGTTCAACTTCACCTTCTTCAGTGTTACTGGTTGGGGCATAGGCTTGGATTACCATGATATTGAATGGTTTGCCTTGGAAATGAACAGAGATCATTCTGTCATTTTTGAGATTGCATCCAAGTACTGCATTTCAGACTCTTTGATTGACCATGATGGCTACTCCATTTCTTCTTAGGGATTCCTGCCCACAGTAGTAGATATAATAGTCATCTGAGTTAAATTCACCCATTCTAGTCCATTTTAGTTCACTGATTCCTAGAATGTCGATATTCATTCTTGCCATCTCCTATTTGACCACTTCCAATTTGCCTTGATTCATGGACCTAACATTCCAGGTTCCTTTGCAATTTTGGTCTTTACAGCATCAGACCTTGCTTCTATCACCAGTCACATCCACAACTGGGTATTGTTTTTGCTTTGACTCCATCCCTTCATGCTTTAATTCAGCTAATACCTTTAATTATTATAAGAAAAAGAAAAATAATATAGGTATCCCTAATAGTGGATAATAGTAGTCTAGGTAATTCACTTGTTTGATAAATTTTAACTCTATTTATTTACGTGTATATTTATTTGTTGCACTATCTTGCATAAATATGTTATTTTGTTCTTAATAAAATAACAGGCACAATGTGCAAGTGTATAAATATTATCACCTGTCACTGAAAATATTTTAATTAATATTACTATAATATTAAAATATATTTATGTTGTATATATTTTATATATATAATTAGGGTTAGAAATAAATATTTCATTCTACATATACCTGTGTTACTCTTTATATGCAATATTGACATTGTAAGTTTATATCATCATAACACATTCCAAGTTTTCATGATCTAATCACCCATGGCATCTGAACGATGTATGTACTTTGTCAAACATATGACACTAATGGACCACTATTAGAACTCAAGGGTTTTATAATAATTGTCACAAAATATATCTGCATCACTGTGCATGATTAAACGTGCAAATCTATATTTTATATGAAAAATATTCTCCACGGGTACTCATCAAAAAATAATTACCAGTGACTACTATGAAAGCCATTGTTTCTATGTATTTTCCAAACTTAAATAAAACATAATTCACATTCCAGCACTTAAGGAGACTTGCAATACTCTGAGGGGGACATAATTAAATGAAAAATCAGAATGCAATTAAATAGTAATTAAATTTAGATAGAATCACAATTTTTCCTTTTTTAATTTTGGTGTGGTGCTCAGTCATGTCCAATTCTGCAACACTATGCACTGTAGCCCACCAGGCTTCTCTGTCCATAGGATTTTCAAGACAAGAATACTGGAGTGGGTTGCCATTTCCCCTTCCAGGGTATCTTCCGGGCCCAGGAATACAATCCGCACCTCGCAGGTCTCTTGCACTGCAGATGGATTCTATATCGCTGAGCCTCCAGGGGCTCATAATAATCAATAAGAACCACAATAATCAATAAGAAACTATAATGAGGATTTTCCTGGAGAGATATTATATTTATGTGTTGTCACATTAACTATATTAAAAACAAGCAATGATATATTAAACATCAAGATCAAATTTAAAAAGATTCACAGAATTAAAAATATATATATTTAAAACAATTAGTATAGTGACTACCCTGGAGGGGAGTATGATAGCTCACTCTAGTATTCTTGCCTGGGAAATCCCATGGACAGAGAAGCCTGGCAGGCTACCGTCCATGGGGCCGCAAAGAGTCTGAGACAACTTAGTGACTAAATCACCACCATAGTAAAGTGACACAATCAGCCAGGGGCTATCTAAATTTCCTTTAACAGAAAATATATATTAAAAATAAATTTGAAATTATTAATTGAAAAATAATGTAAAATTTTCATGTAACACCCATTAACATGGATATAAAATATATGTGTATGTTATTGCTGCTTTTATTTAAAATGCTTTTACATATATTTTACAAACATACATTAGGACAAAACAGCCTGATGGTAACAGATTTATGTAGATGTGAATATTTGAAATTTGACGTGAATAGAATTATTAAATCTATGAGGAAAGTATAGATAATACAGTAGGCATTGTCAATGTTATCCATATGATAAAGGTTAGTAGATCTTTACCTCTGCCTATATGCAACATACATTTCTGATTTGAAGGCTAAATATCAACAGAAAACAAATTCTTGCAATAAATTATGCATATATAAGTTAGCGATCTGTAAATCGAGATATATATTTTATTGCAATTGAATACATAAGTATTAAACCACACATTTTATGATAAATGCACTATAATAAGTGAAGCAACAATCTCCAGAATTGGTAAATGGGTTTCCAATAAATATTAAGTTTAACTTCTGACCCTACTAGAAAATTTTTAACTTAATAATAATAACTCATTCAAGTCATAAGGACAAAATACAATATAAATGAACAAAGTACATAAATAGGAAATTCAAAAATCAGAAACAAAAATAACACAATTTCAATAAACAAGGAAATGAAAAAAAGTTTCATGATAAAATATACAAAAAAAAATCTATAAGCAGAGAGAATTGGACAGAAAATGGAGACAGAAAAATAGCCAAATAATTTTCAGTTGAGTATATATTGGTATCAAAATTTTAGAGAGAAATTTCTAATATTTAAAACTCTGAATATATGTGTATATTAAGACTGAGCACTTCAATTTCATATTGTTCCCGGTGATGTTTTGAATATTAAAAAAAATCATTATACCAATATTGTACTATTTTTAAAATTCGGATACAAGTTTTGTTTGTATTTTGTTATAGTGTAAAAATGAAAGTTGCGATGACATTAAAGTAAACTGAAAACACACATCAAAATAGACCACTGTCAAAATATTTTTAGGTTACATGATAATTAAATGTGATTCAAGGACCTAGAGTGAATAAAAGAATAAGGGAGAATGTTGCTAGTAGTATAAGGGACATTAGTAAGATGGGAACAATTTGGAAAATATATTGTGGATGAGATAATAGTCTTGTATAATTTTCCTAATTTGTATAACTGTACTGTGGCTTTCAAGGCTTTCCCTGTTCTTAGGATATATACACAGAATTATTTAGAGAAAGTTGTCACAGTATCTTTAATTTTACCCCAAATTATTCAGAAGATAAATTGTGTGCATGTTCATATAGACAAAGAATAAATTAAAAAGCAAATGTGGCAAAATTATAGAGATCAGTTCATCAGTTAGTGACTTTTTGTGACTTATAAATTTTAAATACTAAAATATTGCCAAATATTCAATAAAAATGCACCTTGAAAATATGTATTTCATGAATAATTTATTAAATATTTCATCTTTATAGAACCATATAATACATATAAATATATACATAATTATAGATGTGATTAGGATTTTAAAAAGCAAGCTATAATGTTTTGCACTGACAGAGGGGCATGTAACTTTAAGTTGTGTGTATTTTAGAAAAGTTTTTTTGATGCTCTCATCTAGAAAATCTCTCTCCCTACTTCTATTCTCTACCAGTATGAAAAACAAGGAAAAGGAAGCAAAATGGAACAGAAATGAAAATTACAGTTTTAATGATTTTTTAAAACTGCTTTACTCCCCAAACACTGTGTAAATGAAGACAGGCTGACAAGTTCAATGAATATTAGATCAGATGGAGACTGGATGCAATAAGAACACCGCATAACAGAGAGAGCTTGCAGAACACAGGATTTTCCAAATCAGGAAACACACTGGGAGGAAAAACCCGTGCTTAAAACACAATTTTACTCATCCTCAGTGCCTCTGTGAGTGACATTTGAAATCACAGAACAGCAAACGGTTCGTTCTTGGTGGAAACTAACAAGACTTTGGCAAGTTTCAGTCTACTAGGGATAGAGAATGATATTAAAAGCAATTGCCAGTGGACGGCTACAGGAAATCCATACATGCATGTATGCATGCATACACATGCAAGTGTGCAGACACACACTGCTTGTCAAAAGAACTTCAGAGTAAGCCAAGTTGATGTCTTAATAAGCTAAATCATTCTCTGTCTCCTTTGTAAATTGTTCTGTTGCAAATAGATGATTTAGGAAGATATACAGGTATATGCATGCATGCATGCTAAGTTGCTTCAGTCGTGTCTGACTCTGTGCGACCCCATGGACAGCAACCCACCAGGCTCCCCTGTCCCCTGTCCACGGGATTCTCCAGGCAAGAATATTGGAGTGGGTTGCCATTTCCTTCTCCAATACAGGTATATAGAGATGAGAAAAATTGGGTTAGCATTTTAAATATTGAAAAAATAAGGTAAAAATACTTAAAACAAAGAACACAACAGACATATATATTTTTCCTATTAGTAGGTGAAAATTGTGACTGAAAAGGATCCAAATGTATGCATTAAAACCTTTTCCAAGAGTGTCCTCTATATATGCACATCAAAAAGTATAAAGCTTAATGAAATATTGACACAAAAATGAAAAGTACATTGATCAATCTAATGAGAGATGTAAAATTAAATAAAATCATAACTAACAGTGATACTACAAAGTAGCAAATAGGAGAATAAAAGTCAAACACTAGGAACAGCACTGTAAATCATAGAAGAAAAGTAATAAACTTTCTACATGCTCAAAAATAAATGCTAGAATATAAACTCAAAGCAAAGGAGAAAAACACAAGTCAGTAAAATAATTATATGTGAAACAAAAATAGTTAATATAGTAAAGTCTATTTAAATAATAAAGATTAAATGAGCAAATTTTTAGGTTTAAAATATTTGAATTACTTAAAATTAATTCTGAGACTAGATGTATTTCCCAGACCAATCTTATTACATCTCTTATTAGAAGAACAGCCTCAAATTTGGGGGTCATATTATAGAACTCAGATATTGCTGTATTCCAAAGTCATATCTAAAGCAAAAGTTCCTGAGTGGCTGAAATAAAAAAAAATAAAAGGATATATCAAAGGATATGTCCATAGAAGGAGACGACAGGGGATGAGATGTTGGGATAGCATCACCAACTCAACGGACATGAGTTTGAGTGAACTCCAGGAGTCGGTGATGGACAGGGAGGCCTGGCGTGCTGCAGGCCATGGGGTCACAAAGAGTCGGACACGACTGAGTGACTGAACTGAATTGAACTGATATCAATAGTAGACAAATGCAATAATAAAAGGAAAATAACTGAATTGTGATATTAACAAGAGAGATGAGAAAATCTATCAAAAGTAATTAATGGAACAGTTGAGCATATGCACAAGAAGGTGAATAGGAAGACACTGACTGAGCTCACCTCCTTGTTTGGCACAATGAGATAACAACCATACACAGAGAACAACCTGAACACCTACAAAAAGACTTCACAACTGGAGGTACAAGAAAGTCACCACAATGAAACAGAAATGGAGACATGGTATCGTCAAGACCCCCAGCTCTTAGGTAGTGTGTGCGTTAGTCACTCAGTCGTGTCTGACTCTTTGCAACCCCATGGACTGTAGCCCACCTGGCTCCTCTGTCCATGGGATTCTCCAGGCAAAAATACTGGAGTGAATTGCCATTTCCTTCTCCAGGGGCTCTTCCTGACCCAGGAAATGAATCTTCATGCCAGCAGACCCTTTACCATATAAGCCACCAGGGAAGCCCAGCCTTGTGGTAGGCTACTCACAAATAAGGGGATAATCACACTTGCTCAGTTGTCTCCAAGAAGCAAGGGATATGAACCCATATCAGGCCCCCCAGCCTTGGATCTTGCACCAGGAAGACAAGTCTACAGAATATCTGCCTTTGAAGACCAATGGGGCTTCATACAGAGAGTCAGAGGGATTTAAGAAACAGAGGCTTCACTCTCAAAGGGCATGCCCTAAATCTCATATACTACCCCCCACCAAGTCCCAGCACAGAGGCAGTAATGAAAGGAGCCTGAGTCAGACCAGACCCACTTGATGACCTTGATGAGCCTTCTGGGGAGGCAGGACCAACTGAGAATACCCCCCACTAGGGAGAGATGTAGAGTTTGCAGGGAGCAGAAGGATACTGATGCTGACCATCTTAATTTCAGAGTTCTCCACCCAGCCAATTAGCCATGCAGTCAGCTTTAGCAGGTTGCAGCCCCACCAACTACTGGGATAATAATAACCCCAGAAGGCAGGGCTTGGCAGCTAACTCAGATGAGGGCTGGCCCAACCTACAGCATGCCCACAGTAGCTGACCTTGCCAAAAGAGAAGAGTCCATCAGTCCATCGTGGAGGCATCCTAGAGCATATAGATCTGGTAACCAGGGTGAAGTTTCTGGGCCCCATAGGAATTCTCCAATGTAAGGCCAGTTCTCCAAGATCAGGAAAAATAACCAACATCTGTCATACATAAAAAGAAACACAGAGAATTAGACAAAATGAAGAGACACAAGAATATGTTTCAAATAAAAGAAAAAGACAAAAGCTCAGAAGAAGTACAAAATGAAGTAGAGATACATAATCTATTGGATATAGAATTCAAGGGAATGATTATAAAGATACTTAATGAACTCAGGAGAATAATGAACAAACAAAGTATGTTAGCAGAGTTAGTAAATATAAAGAATAACCAAGGGATACATAAATGAAATAAAACAATGCAACAGTAGAATAAACAGTAGATTATATAATATAGGGAAATGGACCAATGAACTGGAAGACAGAGTAGTAGAAATCACACAAACTAAACAGGAAAAAAAAAAAAAAAAACTAACTAAATAGGATTGTGTAAGAAACCTGTGAGACAACATCAGGCATACTAACATTAAAAGTAAATAGAGGAAAGGAGAGAGAGAAAAGGGCAGCTAGTATATTTAAAAATATAAGGACTGAAAACTTCCCTAATCTAGGAAAAGAAACAGACAGGCGAAAGTAAAAATTGTGAAGTAGCAGTTTGTTTGTTTGTTTTTTTACTGAAAACAATGTAATATCTAAAAGCTAGTGGTTTAAATTATTTTGCTCACATTAAAAAAAAAAACAAAAAGGACAGCAGCTTCTGAATACTGTGCAGTAATTCATTACAGGAATCAAAGTTCAAGATACTGCTGATTTTATGCTCTACCAACAGTGATGTTGATATAGTAAAAGTGAAAGTGAAGTCGCTCAGTCGTGTCTGACTCTTTGCGACCCATGGACTGTAGCCTACCAGGCTTCTCCGTCCATGGGATTTTCCAGGCAAGAATACTGGAGTGGGTTGCCATTTCCTTCTCCAGGAGATCTTCCCACTCAGGGATTGAACCTGGGTCTCCCCCATTGCAGGCAGACGCTTTACCGTCTGAGCCACCAGGAATGTTGATATAGTCAGAAGATAATGCTATATATATAGATCCGGCCATCAGGGAAGATGGAGCGGATGTTGACACAAATCACATCTATCTCTTATATCTAGAAAGTCAATATTTCCCCAGAAACATTCAATAGAAGGCGTATTGTGAGTCTTTGTCTATAACTGTCACATGACCTCCTTATCTACTAAAGAAGATGATAAAGCAAGAACTTAGGTATTTCAGTCTCTAAGGTGGAGACAAGCCAAAGGGAAGCAGTATGGGGATAGAATTGGTACTTCCAGCCTTAGTTGGCCAACTGGACTTTTACAGTGATTGTGTCATGTTGGGTGAGTCAGAGATCCCAGGGTTTATGACACTTTATTTGCACAGCAACATCCAAAATCTAATTACAAAACATGACCTTGGATCAGGGTACTCAAATGCAGTGGATAAGGCAGGAAGCACAAAACAGAGCCAGAGGCCATTTTTTCTTTTTTTTTTCTTCAAGTTTTTCCTTTGTTTTCACGTACCCGTATGTTCCTGAAGAATTATGTCTTGTATGGCTATTCACAAAAGACACAAGAAGGTAACAGGCATGCATTTGTTCTTCAGGTGCTTCTTATTTGTGCAACTCTGTTTTATCTGCAGGGTGAGGATGAAAAGCAAGGATTTATTATTCCCAAGTTGCGGAAATGGAAATGTCATCATTCAAGATGTTTTCTTATGAAACATTTTAGCCATTATTAATTGATATAATTTTAAAATATATCATCATTTTAACATTATTTCTTAATTTTTATATTTAATAGAGGTTTTCCCCCAAGCAATTCTCTAGTGCTGTCTACATTTGTTTCTAAATACCTGCAACAATATTTTCTTTGTTGGCGATCAATTAGTTCTTCCATTTGTCTATTAAAATAACAGTATTTCTGAATTACTACTTATTAAAACCTAAGTAGATATTTAAAATATATATAGTCAATAACCACTCTTATTAGTAGTAGGATAATAAAATTATTCATTTATTGATATTTAGCTAATAGGCAGAGATAGTAAATGAGAATATGATCTTCACCGAAAAAATCCAAGACCAGTTTTTTTTTTTCAATTCTAGAATTTTGAAATAAACTTGGATGAACAAGAAACTATGTACTGAAAATATCTTCAGTATCATTAATAATGTGATGTTACAGACAAGAAAATTTGATGATTGTAATCCACAGTGACTGAACCACCACCTGTAAAACCAAATGTTCACAGAATTCCCCTCACTTGTACAGGTTGATGCTAATCAAAATACCATGCAATTGCATCATTAAGAATTTTATTCAGCTACTGGTCAGAGAAACAGAAAACATAACTGGCTTAAACATACCTCTATGCTTTTTTTTCTGTCTCATTTAAAATAAATCTGTCTTAGCTAGACTATGAGCTTCCCTCATAGCTCAACTGGTAAAGAATCCCCCTGAAATGTGGGAGAACTTGGTTTGAACCCTGGGTTGGGAAGACCCCCTGGATAAGGGCATGACAACCAACCCATTTAGGGTGGCTCCATGGCCATTTCCATTTTGTTTTATAATAATTAGCAGGTGGCTCCCAGGCTTCTGTTCCTGGCAGCAGGAGAGAGAAAAAAACAAACAAACAAACAAAGCAAGCGGAAAAGGTGCATATCCCAACTGTCGGCTCCCTTGAAAGAATTTTGTCTAAAAATTCCAGACAACACCTTTCATGAACATGTTATTTACCGGGCACTGCTAGTTGAAGATAATTTATAAAATGGTCTTTAAATTATACACAATGCTTTTCCAAGTAAATGTAGGGCTCCATTGATTACAAGGAAAGAGAAAACAGGCCAGACACCTAGGAAAAGCAAGCAAGGCACTGTGAGGGTGTGTATTCGTGGAATAGGTGAAAAATTCAGGGTGTTTATAATACAGAGGGCTCCCCTGGTAACTCAGATGGTAAAGAATCTACCTGCAATGCAAGAGACCTGAGTTTGATCCCTGAATGGGGAAGATCCTCTGAAGAAGAGAATGGAAACCCGCTCTAGTATTATTGTCTGGAGAATCCCATAAACCGAGGAGCCTGATGAGCTCCAGTTCATGGGGTTGCAAAGAGGTGGACACCACTGAGCAACTATGCCCACATGCATAGAGAGAATTACACTAGCTCTGATATATGCTTGCAATTATAGTATGTAAAGTCATCAGACATGATTAGTTATAGGGATGAAGAAAATATAAAATCTATTTATTTTTCATTAGGTGAAACTTAGTAATAGAGATTTCAGAAAATAAGGAAACTACTCTGGAAACATGTTGTTATTAATAGAAATATGTAAATATATTCAGTTATGAGGTGTATGATTCAAAGTCACTTCTATTATATTTCTATAAATATATATTCTATAAATATATTCTCTTATATTTCTATGTACTGTAGAAGGTTAAGATTAGCATTTGGTTTCAGTGTGGTGGACATGAAATTTTTGTAGTGAGTGATTTTTCTTCTGGAAGAATGGTTTATACTGAGCCACTTTTAAAAACCTCTAATCAATAGTCTAAAACTTTGCAGAATTCATCATTTCTCTGCAAACGTGAAGAATAAATGCTATAGTGTCCACTGAAATTCTAAGGAGAAAACATATTATTTCAGTCACTGTAACTAATTTACTATACAAAATTTTTACCTATTATTTAAAGATTTTGATTAAAATACCCTATTTATATAAAGTGACAAGTATGTCTAATGTTGATGAATTTTATTCATATTGCATTGGTACTAATATTTCAGAAATGAAATATTCTTGAACACTGTACAATTCACTGAGATGCGAATTCAGTAAGTAAGCATATCTTATAAGGTTAAAAACTATAAGACCTCACATCAGTTCTGTATCTTCCATACTAGAACATTCATCATTATTTTAAAGTGGGTGCAATCTATGCCTAATAGCAAATGTACCAAACTTCATAGTATACTTTCTAGAATAACAAATACTATCTCAATAATTTCAAAAGACATATATTTATATATTTTCTCAGAAAATGGAAACACATCTTCATGAACAATTTAAATAGCATTTTAGATCAATAATACTTGGAAACATAAAATGCATCTTTAAAAACAAAGACAAAAATATGTTGTGATATCACTTCTATGTGGACTCTTAAAAAGCCAAACTAGGGAATTGCCTGGCAGTCCAGTGGTTAAGAATAATGCCTTTTGATGCAGAGGATGTGGGTTTGATCCCTGATATGGAAAGTAAGATCACATATGCCCCAGGGCAACTAAGCTCGTACCACAACTAGAGTGTCCATAGGCCCCAAAGACTGATCCCACATGATACAATGAAGACCCTGTGTGCCACAACTGAGACCAGATGCAGCCAAATAAATAGTTAAAAAAAAAAAAAGCCAAACTCAAGGAACAAAGAATAGAATTGGGTTTCCAAATGCTTTCCATTTACAACTAGCCATAGATAGCACTTCCCTGATGGTTCAGATGGTAAAGAACCCATCTGAAAAGTAGGAGACCCAGGTTCAGTCCCTGGGTCAGGTAGATCCCCTGGAGAAGGGAATGGCAACACACCCTAATATTCTTGCCTAGAGAATCCCATGGACAGAGGAGCCTGGCGGGCTATAACCCCTGTGGCCGCAAAGAGTCAGACACGACTAATACTTTCACTTTTCACTTTCATAGGTAGCACACACTTCAGAATAATTATGAATGCTCTGGTATAGATGACACAATTCTTGAAAATTTTAAATTTACAAAATCTGCTTACTTGCTGAATTTACATATCAGTGTTGGGGGAATGGGGATACAATGGTCAAAAAATGCAAATTTCCAGTTACAAGATAAGTAAGTTCCAGGGGTCTAATGTATAGCACAGTTATAGTTAATAATGCTGTGCTATATATGGAAAGTTGCTAAGAAAGTAGATCTTAAATCTCCTCACCACAAAAAGAAAAAAAATAGAAAATGTGACATGATGCGTGTGTCATTGTGCTGTGATTAGTTGCTCAGTCGAGTCCGACTCTTTGGGACCCCATGGACTGTAGCCCAGCAGGCTTCTCTGTCCATTCTTATCTCCAGGCAAGAATACTGGAGTGAGTTGCCATTCCCTCCTTCAGGGGATCTTCCAGACCCAGGGACTGAACCTAGGACTCCTGCCCTGCAGGCAGATTCTTTACCAGCTGAGCCACCAGGGAAACCCACATGTGTTACTAATCATTGGGAAATCATTTCACAATATATGTGTATCAAATCAACATATACACCTTACTCTCAAACAATACTTTGCATCAAATATATCTCAACAAAGCTGGGAAAAAAAAGACACATTGAGTTAATACTTCCTGCAGAGTTTGAGGAACATGCTAAAACTAATTTCATAAATGCCAGTGGGTAAAAAAAAAGTGCATGTGATCATGATCTAAAATATTTTATTTAACTCAGTTTACCTTAGGAAACTGTGTTGATGTCTTCAGTAGTTATGGTGTCATTTCCCCACAGACACTGAAGAATAAATGAGATACTAACAATTCCTTCTTTTACATGATATTGATACTGCTTTTGATTTTCATCTCTCCAGCAGTTTCTTTTTAACAACCAACCCCCAATGAACTGTATTTCATATTTATTTCTTTTACTTCTACTTGCTTTTTCCACTGGAGTTTTATTGTTTGTTTTTTAACCTATGGACTTGCACATAAAAAAATATGTATTTTATTGAATTTATGTTCAGAGTAGCTGAGAGTCTCCCAGAAATTCTGTAGGAACAATAATTTGGAATATGTAATGATATACTGCTTTGCATGTGAAGGAAGGAAATTCAATCCACTCTATGTTCCCATCAAAATGCATATTAAAGAAAAACTTGCTTTATAAGTTTTCAAAGCAAATGTCACTGTACATAAGCCACAAAATCTAGGAGAAAGCAATACTAGTCCCAAGTCAAAAACTAAATCAACAAGATAATGTAGAAAGCTATTTTTACATGAAATCCACAGCAAGACACTTAAAATATTCCTCTATCTGCCACATTTTGTCTAATCATGTCTCCTGTGGACACAGTGATATATATTGTGATTCAATCTCAATGGCATGGGAGCAGCACACAGTTGTAGTTCTTATTCTGTTATATAAATATTAAAATGGGATGCTACTTGTAGTTCTAATGAAGTACACATTTATTTTGAAATATGTAGTTAAAAATATATAATGCCCTGCCAATTTTCCTTCAGCCAAGTCTGATGGTATTGTCTCTGTTTTCTCCTTACCCTAACTTATATTCTTTTGGTAACATGCCATCAAAAAATTAATGCTATCTTTTACTAAAATAACTCAATTATAATGATGTTTTAAAATATCACAAGAATCCAATAAAACACTTGACAATAAGCAAGTTAAAATTTTTCTCTGAATTCAACAGTAATTTTTAAAACAACCAGTCCCCCTTGCCTACTGTGTATCATGTCATGGGGTACTCATTGAGAAAATGAATTACAAAAGCCTAAGAATCCTGCAAAAGTTCACACTAGAACCTTGAGTTACTCATACTGTGAAACACAGGTTTGACAAGCTGCAACTTCAGAAGCATGAAAGTAAAATAAAATTTAACTCTGAAAGAGTAGATAGGTGTCATATGCTCATTGAAAATTTTATCATATTCCAAGACAAAACATACAGTTTGGGATTCCTAGAAGTAACACAAATAATCATTCTAAACAGATTGACTCAAAAATGTAAAATAATTTCAATAAACAAACTATACTCTCAGACTCAAAGTGATAACATACATATTTCAAATTTTAGGTAGTATGACGTTTATCATTCTATCAGCCAAACTGACAAAGACAAGAGGAATCTCATCTTTAGAATGGCTGGTGAAGATATCCAATTCAAACTCTAAATTGTCTCCATTTTCACTTTATTTTCATCTTACTAAAAGCATATCTCTGTTTGTGGATGTTGCAACTGTTTCTGAAGTTTGATTATTTCCTACTTTGTTCAGTATGAATAAGTAATTGATCTGAAATGAAAAAGTTAAAATTGGTGATTAGTATAATGCAAATGAACATATAATGGACAGAGAAGCCTGGCAGCTACAGTCCATGGGGTCACGAGTCAGACAGGAGTTGGCAACTAAACCACCACCATAATGCAAAAAGCTTTTGCAGGTGGCTCAGTGGTAAGAGAATCTGCATTCCAATGCAGGAGATGCAGGTTCAATCCCTAGGTCAGAAAGATTCCCAGAGAAGGAAATGGCAACACACTCAAGTATTCTCGCCTGGAAAATCCCATGGACAGAGGAACCTGGCAGGTCACAAAAAGAGTTGGACATGAGTTAGCGACTAAACAACAACCTAGTGTGAAAGAACATTTTTATTGACAGAAAATGGATCTTACAGAGGTTCTCAGAGGTTTATTTTATCTCCTTTTCCAACTCTGTGCAATTGTTCTTTGGTTCCATTTATGTAACAAGGATCTTCATATAGACAGTTGTTAAAGGCTGAATTGTGTGTTGCCACATTTCATATGGGCTTCCCAAGTGGCACTAGTGGTAAAGAACCTGCCTGTCAATGCAGGAGACATAAGGGACGCAGGTTCATTCCTTGAATTGGGAAGATCCCCTGGAGAAAAGCATGGTAATCCACTCCAGCATTCTTGCCTGGAGAACCCCATGGACAGAGGAGCCTGGCAGGCTACAGTCCATGGAGTCACAAAGAGTCAGACACAACTGGAGCAGCTGAGCACACATGCGCACAAATTTCATTTGGACAGAGGATCCGGACGGGCTACAGTCAGTGGGGTTGCAAGAGTCAGACATGACTTAGCAACTAAACCATCACAAATTTCATATGTTGAAATTCCTAACCCCCAGATAGAGCCTAACTTCAGATGGAGCCTTTAAAGTGTTGTTTAGGTTCAGTAAGGCTAATTTGAGTGGATAATCATACAACTTTCAGAAGCCCTTATAAGAATAAGAAATGGGAACACAGGTAAAGAAAGGTAATGCTGTGATAATACAGAGATAAGACAGCCATCTACATACCAAGGAGAGATGCCTCAGAAGAAGCAACCCTGTAGACACCTTGATCTTACATGTTCAGGATCCAAAACTATGAGAAAGTAAATAAATTTAAGCCATCCAGTCTGTGGGACTTTGGGGGGGGGGCAGCCCTAGAAAAATAATACATCAGAGTTGCCTCCTATTTTAAACAAACAAACAAAAAAATAAGTTTATAAGAAACAAATCCATGCTAATAGATGTATATTACACATTGAATTTTAAGTACATTTAACTGCTCATAATGTTATGCAAAGATATATATTTAATGTAAGTGTGCATTTTCTTACCCAATACCAGGTTCATTTCAAAACCTAAGATTAAACTGTGCATATATTATACATGATATAACACCTAATACCCTTGGGGAATCTATGGAAACACCTGTAATTAATCATATTTCCACTTCTACCTAGAAACGTATGGATATCAAATGGGATAAAGTATATGAACCTTAATCATCATAACTATTCAGTAAGACAGAATTATCAAATGTTTTGATTTTTCAAAGTTTCGGGGGTGTTGGAATTTCATATTATTAATCTAAGTGAAGGAGGAAATAATGTAAAAGCTTGGTGTTGGTTAATATCTTCCTGAATAAGGACTATTAAGGTTTTAAACCACACCTGTCATCAATAACATTACAGCCTCTGTTCTATGCTTTCATCCTTTCGGATCACACTACTGTGCCTGGTCCAGCATCAGCTCCCCACTGTCTTTAGATAACATGCTAAGCAGGGTTTTAGAGGGGTCAAAATGAATGTACTATTAATACTTTCAAAGAAAACCCAGTGCTTAATTCTCCAAAATAAATTCCCTAAAGAACTATCACATTATAACCCAAGAGTTTGTGACCCACATTTTTTAATGAAGATTAATTCTAAGATGTGAATAGGAACATGTGACAGTGGAGTGACAGGGGACTTCTGGTCAACCTCACGTCATTTTTTGGAATGTCTGTACCAGTAGTAAGTTGGTTTATAAGTCTCCAAAGAAGAACATAATCAAGTTTCCTAAAACAGAACTGGACATGGAACAATGGACCTGTTCCAATTTGGAAAATGAGTATGTCATGGCTGTATATTGTCACCCTGCTTATTTAACTTAAATGCAGAGTACATCATGTGAAATACCAGGCTTGATGAAGAACTAGCATGAGTCAAGAATGCTGGGAGAAATATCAATAACCTCAGATATGCAGATGACACCACCCTTATGACAGAAACTGAAGAGAAACTAAAGAGCCTCTTGATGAAAATGAAAGAGGAGAGTGAAAAAGCTGGCTTAAAACTCAACATTCAAAAAATGAAGATCATGGCATCTGGTCCCATCACTTCATGGAAAAGAGATGGGGAAACAATGGAATCAGTGACAGACTTGTCTTCTTGGACTCCAAAATCACTGCAGATAACTGTAGCCATGAAATTAAAAGACACTTGCTCCTAGGAAAAAAGCTATGACCAACCTAGAGAGCATATCAAAAAGCAGAAACATTGCTTTGCCAGCAAAGTTCTGTCTAGTCAAAGCTATGGTTTTTCCAGTAATCATGTATGGATGTGATAGTTAACCCATAAAGAAAGCTGAGCACCAAAGAATCAATGCTTTTGAACTGTGATGTTGGAGAAGACACTTGAGAGTCCCCTGGGCTTCAAGGAGATCCAACCAGTCCATCCTAAAGGAAATCAGTCCTGAATATTCATTGGAAGGACTGAAGCTTAAGCTCCAATACTTTGACCACCTGATGCAAAGAACTGACTCACTGGAAAGGACCCTGATGCTGGGAAAGATTGAAGGCAGAAGAAGAAAGGGACAAAAGAAGATGAGATGGTAGGATGGCAATACCAACTCAACGGACATGAGTTTGAGCAAGCTCCAGGAGCTGGTGATGGACAAGGAAGACTGGCATGCTGCAGTCCATGGGGTCACAAAGGGGGACACAACTGAGTGACTGGACTGAACTGAATGGAAAAATACTTAATCTTATTTTTTTTTCTGGAATTCTATCAGCATTCGACATGACATTAGTGTTACAAGTGTTATTTCTTAGGATAGAGCACTCTAGTTATTGTTTTGTTTTTTCCTATTAGTTTTTGCATAAATCCACAAAATGCTGAATCTCAGGCACATTTCTTTTCAGTAAAAGTACACTTCCCCTGAAACAGGGAAACAGTGTAGTTGGAAGAAGTTGTTGCACAATGCTGTAACTTGATAGGTACTGCCTCAAAATATCTTGCTTTATCTCTCAAGAACTAAATCAAAGAATATACTATAATATACTTGTCTCAGAATTGCTGGTTAACTAATCCACATACATTTCTAAGCAGGCTACATCTACAATATTTTATTACACTTTTAATATCCGGGCTATTTTAAAATTTCCTGTGAACCTATTTTTCAGCACAGGGCAGGAAAAAAAAATCTTTGGATGAATAAACTCATAAAAATTAATTGTAAAATGCATACTGAGTACAGAGTTTTAAAAAAAAGCTAATTAATAATTAAATGAATTAATGGACTAATTATTTTAAAGTTTGATGATAATAATTTAATTGATAAAGCCATGTTTTTATGAAAAATATTTCAGAAAATGTCTAATGATTGAAGGTGACCGAAAAATAAATTTTAGTTTGATATTATGGCTTTAAAGTCAGTCTTAAATCTCTGGACTTCCCTGGTGCTCAGACGGTAAAGAATCTTCCTGTACTGAAGAAGGCCTGGGTTTGATCCCTGGCTTGGGAAGAACCCCTGGAGAAGTCAGTGACTACCCACTTTAGTATTCTTGCCTGGAGAATTCC
This sequence comes from Odocoileus virginianus, assembly GCF_023699985.2. Taxonomy (NCBI): domain Eukaryota; kingdom Metazoa; phylum Chordata; class Mammalia; order Artiodactyla; family Cervidae; genus Odocoileus; species Odocoileus virginianus. Next base: position 11,208,339 of record NC_069687.1, read on the forward strand.
ATGGACAGAGGAGCCTGGCAGGTTATAGACCATGAGGTTGCAAAGAATTGGACACGACTGAGCAACTAACAATTTCACTTCACTTTCAAATCTGATTTCTAAGATATCCTTTATTTCATAGGCAAAATCCAGAGCTCTATTCTACAAACTTGTCTCTCCACAATGTGGCAGGGTAGAGTTTGTCAGTGAAAATCACCAGGTTGGGATGTATATAGAAGAAAGAGAAATGCAGCCATTACCTGTATTTAGTCTGGAAAGAACCAGCAAAACAGAAATGGACACCAGATTTAAATGTAACAGCTAAAAGTAATGCAATCTTTCCTAAATTCGTGCTTCTTCAGCACTAGTTACACAGAAGTGCACAAATCCAAAAGGAAGCCACTGTTACTTGCATTATCATTGGATCTGAGGAAACAGAGGTACTTAAAAAACTCGGTAAGGACAACACTGTGGAGAACATACATTAGGTGGAAGAAACAATGACATAGTTACTAGGTATATCTACAGCAGTACAATTAACTTGTAACACCATATTGTCAAATGGAATATATAAAAATGTATATTATGAACCATAGCATACAACAATATATATAAATTTTAAAAATCTACATATTCAAATTCAATTCATATTGGGAAAACAATTAGCTTGTAAAGAAAAGTAAAACTAACTTTCTTCCTTATATCATATAAAAATACCAACTTCCTACTCTTTGTCAAAAATTTACTGTTTGCTAATGGGGGAAATATTTGTATTTTACATAACAAATAATTAATTTCTCTAATAAATAAAGGAAATCTACAAACTGAAGAGAAAATATCCAAAAAGCAATAGAAAAGTGAGCAAAAGATATTAAGGGAGAAATCACAGAAAGAAAAGAAGACTCAAAATCCTATAAAATATTTTTAACTTTACCCATAAAAAGACAAGTCAAAATGAAGAAAAAAAGGAAAAAAAAAAGATATTCTTTTCTTTTTAAGATAACCCAGAAGGATCTTAAAAGAAATCAACAGCCTACTGAAAAGACACTCAATGACCTTTTGTATGTTTCAAAATCTTTCACAATTTTTCCTGGGATAAGTGATGGTCTAAGTTTTCTGCAAAGGGCCAGATAGTATTTTGGAATTTTCCACATTTTCTCCTGCAAATATACAGCTGTGATGCCATAGTGTGAAAGGAGCCATAGGTATTACATAAACATGGTTATTTTCCAATTTTATGAAACTTTATTCATATTTCATGAAACTTTATTCATAAAATAAAAAGCAGAGCAAGTGGGACTGAGCCTGTGGGCTCTACTTGGCTATCCCCAATCTATGGAAAATTTTCCAGAGCATACTATTAATACTAAACAACATGCTAAAGTTATGCCTATGCTCATCACCAAGGAGTTGCATATGATAGATTTAAATATTCATGATGCTCTTATTGGCACCATAATTCTGTACATCTCTACTTAAAACTCTAAAGCAACCCCAGAGACCACATTATTTGTCCTTTTTCTTAAAGGAAATGAGCATCAAATCTTAATTTTATTCTTTCACTTTACTAGAGAAATACTATAGCTGAATCAAAATCCAAGTTTCTGAGAAAACGTTTAGAGCATCGCTGTTCAGACAGTGGACTTCCTGAGGGTGAAGGACACTCTGGTTTGCTGCTGTTCTGAATACTGTTTATGGTCCAGTGCCACTCACCCAGCGTATGACTGGGGTGAAAAGACGGACTCATCAGACATGACTGAGCAACTAACATGTGCACCAAGTGTACTTTTGGCTATTTCCTCACAATAATCCTGTGAGTTAATCAAAGCAGTGTTATTACCCACAAACAGCTGACTTTTTTTTGTCTTCATATAATTCATATAATCAATAATTAAGGGATAAAATGGAGACTAAGTGTGCTTAATCTAGACTAATCTATGGATCTATACTTTATTGTATATATGTTCATTTTTAAGCTTTTTAAAGTGTGTTTTTTTTGTTTTGTTTTGTTGTTTGGACTGGGACATTTCCCTGGTGGCTCAGATGTATAAGAATCAGCCTGCAATGAGGAAAACCTGTGTTTGATCCGTGGGTCAAGAAGCTCTCCTGGAGAAGGGAATGGCAACCCACTCCAGCATACTTACCTGGGTAATCCCATGGACAAAGGCGCCTGGCAGGCTACAGTCCATGAATCACAAAGAGTCAGACACAATTGAGTGACTAACAAACACAAAGTGTGTTTTTAAGTATTTTCTCACAATCAGCCTGAGTTAGCCAAAACAGTATTCTTACCTCTCAAATTTTAAAAACTCAAAATCAGATTCACAAAGTTTGAAAATCATGTACCTAGCAAATAGCACTGAAGAACTGATATTTTTGAACTGCGGTGTTGGAGAAGACTATTGAGAGTTCCTTGGATTGCAAGGAGATCCAACCAGTCCATCATACAGGAAATCAGTCCTGAATATTCAATGGAAGGGCTGATGCTGAAGCTGAAACTTCAATGCTTTGCTTACCTGATGCAAAGAACTGACTCATTGGAAAAGACCCTGATGCTCAGAAAGACTGAAGGCAGGGAGAGAAGGGGACGACAGAGGATAAGATGATTGGATGACATCACTGACTTGATGGGCAAGAGTTTGTGCAAGCTCCGGGAGTTGCTGATGGACAGGGAAACCTGGCATGCTGCAGCCCACGGAGTCTCAAAGAGTCAGATACAACTAAGTGGCTGAACTTAAATGAGCAAATAGCAGAGCTGAAATTTAAATTCATGCCCTTTGCAGTACTTCACTGGTAGTAGTCTGACCTGAATTTACCACAATCTTGATCTGTTTCTTTTTCTGGCCTGGGGAAAATTTGGGAGATTTGCAGAATGATCCAGTTGACATTAGAATATGTTTTGAAAACATCCTTCCAGAAAAACAGACATCATGCTAACTTTCAGGTAAGAAGCCATTACTGCAAAGTTGGAAGGAGTGAACACAGCTCACTGATTCTCTCAGCTTCCAGGCAATGTCCATGAAGTTAAAAGCATCATCCAATTGTTTACTTCTAACTGGAGTAATTTTACACAAAGTTTCAGCTACAGGCTATTCCACATATTAGATTAAATAACACATCTCTTCTTTACTCTGTGGTTGTTCAGTTGTCAGTTGTGTCTGACTCTTTGTGACCCCATGGGCTGCAGTATGCCAGGCTTCCCTGTCCTTCGGAAGCTTGCTCAGATTCATGTCCATTGAGTTAGTAATGCTATCTAACCATTTCATCTCCTGCTTCCCTCTTCTCCCTTTGCCTTCAATCTTTTGCAGCATCAGGGCCTTTTCCAATGAGTCAGCTCTTCTCAAGTGGCCAAATATTGGAGTTTTGGCTTCCACATCAGTCCTTCCAATGAATGATCGGAATTGATTTCCTTTAAGATTGACTGGTTTGAGCTCCTTGCATCCAAGGGACTATCAAGATTCTTCTACAGCACCACAATTGGAGGATATCAGTTCATCAGTGCTCAGCTCTTCTTTCTTAGTAACTCATGATTCAATCCTTTCCACTTCCACAAAATTTCTTTAAAGACATGGAAAATAAATCTCAGTAAAATGAATAGTAAGTAATCTTAATCTCTCCAATCAAAATTTAATGAAAACAAATTTAAATATATTTACTTTCAGAGGTCAGAAAAATGATATGATAAACATAATTAATTTTTTAAAAATAATAAATGGCTTTAAGTCAACTATTAAAATTTTTTGAAACAGTTGGCTTAAAAACTCAATATCCAGAAAACTAAAATCATGGCCTCCCATTCAATCACTTCATGACAAATAGATGGGGAAACAATGGAAATGGTGAGAGACTATTTTTTGGGCTCCAAAATCACTGCAGATGGTGACTACAGCTGTGAAATTAAAAGACACTTGCTCCTTGCAAAAAAGCTTTGACCAACCTAGACAACATATTAAAAAGCAGAGACATTACTTTGCCAACAAAGGCCTGTCTGATTATGGATTTTCCAGTAGTCATGTATGGATGTGTGAGTTAGACCATAAGGACCAAACTGAGCACGACAAACTGATGCTTTTGAACTGTGGTGTTGGAGAAGACTCTTGAGAGTCCCTTGGACTGCAAGGAGATCCAACCAGTCCATCCTAAAGGGAATCAGTCATGAGTATTCATTGGAAGAACTGATGCTGATGCTGAAATGCCAATATTTTGACCACCTGACATGAAGAACTGACTCACTGGAAAAGACCCTGATGCTGGGAAAGATTGAAAGCAGGAGGAAAAGGGGATGACAGAGGATGATTTTGTTGGATGGCATTACGGACTGAATGGACATGAGTCTGATAAAGCTCTGGGAGTTGGTGATGGACAGGGAAGCCTGGTGTGCTGCAGTCCCTGGTTGTTGCAAAGAGTCAGACACAACTGAGCAACTGAAATGAACTGATAAGTGTTTGCAACAGTCATTTCCATAGGATCCATGCAATACATATTTGTTACATGATGAAGGAAATAAATGATTTTTATTTAATATGCTGCTGCTGCTGCTGCTGCTAAGTCGTTTCAGTCGTGTCCGACTCTGTGAGACCCCATAGACGGCAGCCCACCAGGCTCCCCCGTCCCTGGGATTCTCCAGGCAAGAACACTGGAGTGGGTTGCCATTTCCTTCTCCAATGCATGAAAGTGGAAAGTGAAAGGGAAGCCGCTTAGGTCCAACTCTTAACGACCCCATGGACTGCAGCCCACCAGACTCCTCCATCCATGGGATTTTCCAGGCAAAAGTACTGGAGTGGGGTGCCATTGCCTTCTCCATTTATTTAATATGAATGGAGACAAAAAGAGCACAACATTTTAAATATTATCTTATCTTTGAAAGCAAACATTGGAAGGAGTGATGTCAGTAAGAAAGGAAAAGAGAAAGTGAAGAGTGAAGGAAAGAAAATACACGCATTAGAAAAATGGCAATAGGGAATGTAACAAAGTGCTAAATGTCAAAACACTGTGTGGTGACAATGAAAGAACATTGCTCTCTTTCTTATGGTTTTCTGTATTTGTTGTTTGTTTGTCTTTTCCTGATGTCTTTTTTTTTCTAATCACTTTGCATTTAAAATTTTAAATATTTTTCCAACTCTCAAAATCAGTATAAGTTTCACATATATGTGTTAATATGTGATATTTGTTTTTTCTTTCTGACATTTCATCCTGAGTGACAGTCTCTAGGTCCATCCACGTGTCTTCAGTTGGCACAATTTTCCTGTTTTTACAACTGAGTAATATTCCATTATATATGCCACATCTTCTTTACCCATTGACAACTGACTGTTTAGCACAAAGAACTCTACTACGTGCTCTGTGTTAACCTAAATGGGAAGGAAATCCAACAAAAGAGGGAATATATGCATATGTATAGCTGATTCACTTTGCTGTGCAACAGAAACTAACACAAGATTGTAAAACAACTATAGTCCAATTAAAACATTGTAATTAAATCTCAAAATTTTCAAATTCAAAAAACTCAATATAAATTTTTGAAGGCTAGTTTTGATTGTCAAAAAACAACAGCAACAACAAAAGTTTTAATATTTTTATCTAAGTATCTGGCATGCTGCTGCTGCTGCTGCTAAGTCACTTCCGTCGTGTCCAACTCTGTGCGACCCCATAGACAGCAGTCCACCAGGCTCCCCTCTCCCTGGGATTCTCCACACAAGAACACTGGAGTAGGTTGCCATTTCCTCCTCCAATGCATGAAAGTGAAAAGTGAAAGTGAAGTCGCTCCGTCGTGTCCAACTAGTTGCAACCCCATGGACTGCAGCCTACCAGGCTCCTCCATCCGTAGGATTTTCCAGGCAAGAGGACTGGAGTGGGGTGCCATTGCCTTCTCTGAAGTATCTGGCATAGCCAGAGGCAAATAGAATCAGTTTTACCTCTGTGACTCTGTAAATAAATCATATTTTTTATTCCACTCTGCTGGCTGTTTTCCCATAAATTTAAAGAAACATAATAGCAGCTTGCTTGTTATATTGATTTTACAACCTTGAATGTGTTTTTAACCTTGGAAAAAATAAACCTTCATTAACAAGTTGTCACTTTCACAGCAGATAATTTCTAAATTACAAGATTTCATTAGGAAAGGAAAATATCCCTTTCCAATAATATGAAGTGATTAAATGTTCTTTGTGTAGACTGATGAGTTTTAATTTTCTAAAACTAAGCATTTAAGAAGTTTGCTTAGTTGCATTACATATTTTTGGAGGTTATTTACTTGAAATTCATGTTTACCTATATGTGCTCACTGAGGAAATCATGCCTTTTATCTTCATGCATTAAGACAAGAAACAGTTACAATAGAAATAAGGGAAAATGGCAGAGTTGCATAAATAAAGGATGCATTAAAAGTGTAACTTCAAAGGGCTGAGTCAATTAATCCTTTCTGATTTAGATATGCTATAAAATACTAGTCACCTAAAGACAGCTTTTTCTAATTCTGTCCTTGGTTTTTTCCTACTTTAACCAGATGTCTGTGTGGCTCAATTAGATCAGCCATTCCTCAGTATCCAAGTAACAGGATTCATCAATGTTTTGCATCTACGTTTGAATGGACTATGACTGGGTAGAAAAAATCTGCTAAATTCATCCTTACCTTAGTGTTATGGATTCAAAGACCAAAAAAAAAAAAAAAAAAAAAAAAAAAGGAAGAAGAGGAAAAACAAACAAAGAAAAAAAAGTTTATACTATCCCTCACAGAAAGCAAATGCCTTCTAGAGAGGCTGAAATTCACTCCTATCATCAAACATAGTTTAGGATACAAAAACAGTTGTTACTAAGGAATGTTTTTGTCCTAGAATTTTGGAAAATAAGATCTGAATCATGGAATTGGATCCTGAACTATTGTTTTGATATCTCAAATCATGGTTGGTCATAGGAAGAGAGAATTTCAATCTTGCTCCATGATGTAAATGAAATTTCATCCAAAACTGTTTGGAAGGCAACTTTTTGAAAATGCTAAGCTGTGCATTTATTTCTATTCCCTGTGAACTAGTTACCTGGGTGGCCATCCCACATTACACACCAGGGAAAGAGGTAGAGAAAATGCCTCTTTGAAGATATGAAAGCCAGGTCATGCCAAACCGAAAGAGAACCTAGGGACAGGGAGATCAACACAGTGGCCGGGAACAGCAGACTGCAGTCACAGCTCTTCAAGCTGTGGCCCTGGATGGTGCAGTTAGGTTAGGATGAAAGAAAAGCAAAAAAGGGGAGGTGGTGAGAGGCTGAGGGTTCCCTCTTCCCTAGATCCTATCATTCACTCACATATATACATTTTCTGTTTATCCAAAACTGCTATAGGGTATCAAATTGGCAAGGAACCTGGAAAAATTAGACAGAAGGAGAATCTGGTTTGGGCTTCTAAGGATTCTCCTTGGGTTCTATGTAGAAAGGATGACACCCAGGAGCTGCATTCCCCCAGCACTGTGAGAGGAACCTAGAAGTTACTAAAGGTGCTGACTGCTGGGTTTACCAGGGATGTCATGGTTGGATTTGAGTGATGTGAGAACTGGGGCAGCAAGACCAGAAGGCAGGAGTATGCCCAAGGCCAGTGATACTAACTGGTCCCTTGGCAAGTGACAGATGGTAAAGGGAAATCTGACAAACCAGACCGTCTGAAAGAGATTGAGTCGATTAGTAAAATGAACTCAGTTTACTGAGTAAATATTTCTCAGCTCCTTATTTAGGGGCTCTTGGGATGGGATAGAGGTAAACAAATGAACATTTAAACTGACATGTCTTTGTATGTGTGAGTGTAAGTGTGTACATTTGTCTTTATACTACTTTTCAAATAAAGGCTGGCTCAAAATTTTCTTTGGAATAAAGTTACAAATTCTAGACCATCTGTGTACCACCACTTTAGGATGTGGAAGAGCTGGTGAGATGAAATAGATTAAAATAATTCTAATCCCTTATGTGGATAAAATAAAATATGTGAATAAGAAATTTAATTTCTAATACTTTGAACTGATACATCCATGTTATGAATCAGCTCAAACAATTTACAAGACCACTAGCATTTTTACTAACAGAAAAAAGTTATGTCTTTCAGATAATTTTAAATAAAGCTGAAGGAAAACATTCTTGGTTGTACCTTAATGTTCTTAGACTGCATTATCTTTTAAGTACTCACTGGAAGAACATAATGGAATAATTATTTCTCAAAAAGAGGACATGACTATTTGGGTAAAAAAAAAGAAAAAGAATGTTTGGGGAAAGCATCTTCAAGAGTTATTTTTGTTCTTTTATAAAGATAAGCACTGTGCTTGTCAGTATTCAAGTAAAAGTATTTCATGACTATTGTTGATAAGGGAGGAAAATATTTCTGGGATTTTAATTCTTTAGAAGACTGAAAGAACTTTTCAAAAATAATTCTGACTGTATTCAGATCCCAGAATCTGGATGCTGGGCTGACATGTGTTATCTTTCATGAAAACAGTTTAATTCCTTAACCAAATAATTATTTCCCCTCTTAGAATATTTTATATCTAACCATTCATGCTGATAAGTGATAATCTAGCATAATAGGAAGTATGTACAATGAGATTTAAATCACAAGCATGTAGCACCTATTTTCTATATCTCTGTGTTTGCATAAGGGTCAAACAGTAAATGTCATACAGAGCTTTCTAATTATTCCTTCCCTTGAACTTCCTAAACCCTTTCATGATTTATGAAGAGCAAATGCTCAAAATCACAGTCTATTTTACTACAAATACTGCAGTATACAAAAGGGAAAAGCAATAGTATCATAAAATTAAACCATGATCTATTAAACTATGTCTATCTAAAGAAAGAACTTGCAAGTGTGATGTAATAAAGTTTAGCATTTTGATTCGAGAGAGAAATTTACAAATGAAGATGTGTGCAAAGGTAAAGAATAAAATGCTACTTCAGTACTTGTCCCAACTTCTCTCTGGTATTCAACATTTTGTTGAAACTTTCCATAGTTGTAGAAAAGGCCCCAAAAGCACCACAAAAGAATGAAGGCAGATAGGATAAAGATGAAGAGTACATTTTATTGTTTCAAAGTGTTTATACTAATAGCATACTCTTCAACTCTTAAATCAAAAAGGAAGCTCCATTGCTTAAAGATTTACTATTATTAACAAGTTATTACTCACATGTTTATAAAAACAAAAATTAAAAATGACATACACATTTGGTGCCAAAGTTGGCACATCCAAACTAACATCAGTACAAAAATAAACATTCAAGCTACATGTTTCCTTATAAAAAGAAAGAAAGAAAGAAGGAAGCTGCTTTTATACTGACCAATAATTTTTTAAGCTTGAACCCTGAAGAAAAACAGAAACTGTTTGTCTTAACTCCAAATATTATGCTTATTTCTTTTTGGTTTTGATTTTGCGTATAAAGCTAGCAGGAAGTGATGGTACGAAGAGAAAACAAAATTTTGTGTGACATGGCATTGGATTTCAAATTTGATATTGTCTATTACTAGCCATTGACTCTTGAGACAATTATGTGAGGCAATCCTGCAAGCTATGTTTCTCCCAATTTCTGTCTGCAAGCTGGAGACCCAATAAAGCAGATGATGTAGTTGGAAGACCTGAGGGCAGAAGAGTCCGTGGTGTAGATTTCAACCTAAGTCTGAGCCTGAGGAACAGTACTGAGGGCGAGGGAAGGTTAATATCCCACCTAAGTAGTCACAGAAATTTCCTCTGCCTTTTCGTTCTATCCAGGGATCAAGAGTTGCATCAGGCCCACACACATGGGGAAGAGCCATCAGCTTTATTCAGTCTATGAATAAAAGTACTAAGGAGCACCTTCAAAGACACACCCAGAGATAATGTTTAACCAGATTCTTAGACATTCCATGAACCAACCAGTTGGACACATGAAATTAATTTTCCTTTTCACACATGAAATCAATTCATTCCTATAATTGTTGGTGTCATGGACAACCGGGTCTAATCACACTGACTCTCTAAAGTTGTGCACTTCAATATTTGTTCAAAAGACAGATGTGACTGCTCACATTTAAAATAGAATTATTTTTTTGTTTGTTTTCTTGATGTATTTGAGTCCTTGTTTGTTTTCTACTTATTGGGCATATAAAGTGCATGGACATATCAAGACTGTCCCCCATCAGTCCACTGAGGTTAGAATACTCTTCCTTACCTCCGTTGTACTGGACCTGGGATTGTTCCTACAGATGACAAACAGAAGAGCCGAAAGTCACAACATAGTGATGCTAACTTTAGTTTTGGGGAAACATTGGCTCTGCCGCCAACCCTGCCCTGGTAGACATGCTCTCACACAGCCCTCAAGCACCAGAATCTGCAGCACATCTGGCACAAGTGAGTAACTGAATGGTGATGAGAAGGTCTACCCTCTGTCCACACTTTGGTTATTGGAGCTGCTTATTCTAGATATTGACAAACAGAATTCTATACTAGATTTTTGGTCGCAGCATCCCAAAGGGTGGAGCTCGAACCATTGCAGTGTGTTGCCCCAAACTGCTGTCTCTGATAAGCATTAAATAAACCTTTCCATTATTCTGCATGCTGGATCTCTTCCAGTGGACACCTACCTGTATTCCACTGATTCAGAGTTGCCATTGGAGAATGGCCATGCAGAAATAGAGGGGGAAGGGGAGGGTAGAACTGAGACAGTAGCTAGCTATGTATGCATTATGATGACCTAGCGGAGTGAGATGGGGGTGGGGTTGGGAGGGAGACTCAAGTGGGAGGATATATACGTATACTTAGAGCTGATCCACTTTGTGGCATAGCAGAAACTAAAAACATTGTAAATAAATTATATTTCAATAAAAAATGACTCATATCATCAGAGAAGCTATAAATTAATTAAAAAAAAAACAAAACAAGAGTTACCTTTGGGAGCATAAAACCTCATGCACTTCCAACATGTGCATAGGCATGGCTGTCCAAGTATTTATGGCTTTGCACATAGTCCTGGGTCACTCAAACAGGATTGCCCATGGCTGATGTTGGAAAATAGCTAAGTAAACAGAATGTTCCCATAGAGCTGACCTGAAAAGTGGTAAGCCCCAAGTACATGAAAGTGTGTATCAAAAGTGCTTTTATAGTATATATTTATTTTATCTCCTCCTCTGAATATAAACCTCACTGTCTTTATCATGCTCAGTATTACACCCAGCAAGTACCATGCAGCTTGGCAAATGGTAGCTCTCCAAGAGGATGTACCCTCCTCAATGCATCAATGAAGATGCATCAAATGTATGACTAAATGAATGTGTTTATTTGGTGAATAAGTATATGATTCCCCTTGGAGCCAGCACATTATTAAGATTATTAAATGATCAAGTGTAACCTCTCCTAAGGTAAACATTAACATTTTATTAAATGAAAAGTTAATAATGTTGTAATGCACTTCACTAGTTTATCCCCAATGATACTTTTCTTTCCTGTCAGTATACAGGAGGGAATATAAATATGGAAGTCTGATGAAATGGAATTTAGCATTAGCCTTAAGTTTATTGGTAGATTTAGATGCTTTCCACATAATCAAGAAGTAGATAAATAATAATAAATAAATTGCTCAGTCATGTCCAGCTCTTTGTGACCCAATGGACTATACAGTCCACGGATTTCTCCAGGGCAGGATACTGAGTGGATAGCCTTTCACTTCTCCAGGAGATCTTCCAAACCCAGGGTTTGAACCCAGGTGTCCCGCATTGCAAGGAGATTCTTTCAGTTCAGTTCAGTTCAGTTCAGTTGCTCACTCATGTCCAACAATTTGCAACCCCATGGATTGTGGCAGGCCAGGCCTCGCTGTCTATCACCAGCTCCCGGAGCTTACTCAAACTCATGTCCATCGAGTCAGTGACGCCATCCAATCAACTCATCCTCTGTTATCCCCTTCTCCTCCCGGCTTCAATCTTTCCTAGCATCTGGGTCTTTTTAAGTGAGTCAGTTCTTCACATCAGGTAAGTTTTGAACTCTCAGCTTCAGCATCAGTCCTTCCAAAGAATATTCAGGACTGATTTCCTTTAGGATGCTCTGGTTGGATCTCCTTGCAGTCCAAGGGACTCTCAAGAGTCTTCTCCAACACCACGGTTCAAAAGCATCAATTCTTCAGTGCTCAGCTTTCTTTATAGTCCAACTCTCACATCCATACATGACTATAGGTAAAACTATAGCTTTGATGATGTGAAACTTTGTTGGCAAAGTAATGTCTCTGCTTTTTAATATGCTGTCTAGGTTGGTCACAGCTTTTCTTCCAAGGAGCAAGCATCTTTTAATTTCACAGCTGCAGTCACCATCTGCAGTGATTTTGGAGCCCCGCAAAAAAGTCTCTCACTCTTTCCATTGTTTCCCCATCTATTTACCATGAAGAGATGGAACCAGATGCCATGATCTTAGTTTTCTGAATGTTGAGTTTTAAGCCAACATTTTCACTCTCCTCTTTCCCTTTCATCAAGAGGCTCTTTAGTGCTCCTTCACTTTCTACCGTAGGAGTGGTATTACCTGAATGTCTGAGGTTATTGATATTTCTCCCGGCAATCTTGATTCCAGCTTGTGCTTCATCCAGCCTGGCCTTTTGCATGACGTGCTCTGCATATTTTAAATAAGCAAGGTGACAATATACAGCCTTGACGTACACCTTTACTGATTTGGAACCAGTCTGTTCCATGTCCAGTTCTAACTGGTTCTTCTTGATCTGCATACAGATTTCTCAGGAGGCAGGTTCAGGTGGTCTGATATTCCCATCTCTTTAATAAATTTCCACAGTTTGTTGTGATCCACACAGTCAAAGGCTTTGGCATAGTCAATAAAGCAGAAGTAGATGTTTTTCTGGAACTCTCGTTTTTTAATGATCCAACAGATGTTGGCAATTTGATCTCTGGCTCCTCTGCCTTTTCTAAATCCAGTGGATTCTTTACCAGCTTAGAACAAATCACTATATATTTAACTATAGCTATATGAGCTTATGATACTGGCTCTGTGTATAGGTTTGGAATAGTTTTACACTAAAAGACTTGGTATCTCATAATATAAGCTCTATTTTAAAGCCTAACTTGGTTATCAAACTATTATCTAAACTACTGTATATTCAAATTCATATACAAATGAGTAGCAGAATTTAAAAATGGAAAAATGTCATAAAATAAATAAGTACCTTTAACATTTCACACTTAATTAACAATTGATAGTTTCAAATTCTGGGCTCAGGAGAACTTTTAAGAGTTCCTTGGACTACAAGGAGTTCAAACCAGTCAGTCCTAAAGGAAATCAAGCCTGAATGCTCATTGGAAGGACTGATGCTGAAGCTCTAATACTTTGGCTACCTGATGTGAAGAGCTGACTCATTGGAAAAATCCCTAATGCTGGGAAAGATTGAATGTAATAGGAGAAGAGGGTGCCAAAGGATGAGATGGTTAGGTAGTATCACCAACTCAATGGAAATGAACTTGAGCAAACTCTGGGAGATAATGGATGACAGGGAAGCCTGATGTGCTACAGACCATGGGGTTGCAAAAAGTTGGACACAACTTAGCAACAGAACACAACACATAACATCTCACACACACACACATACAGATAAATAAAGAATTATTGTGACAGAGGCAGTCCAATTAGGCAACTTAAATATGCAAGTCATAACTCTGCTTCATTTGGTCATTAATTTCATATCACTAGTTGAAATACTAAATATTCTCAGTTCATTAAATCTTCAGTTTAGACCCATACAGAATTACTTTCTAAAAGACTTATCAATGATCTCTATTTTCAGCTCTTCGATAGACACATTAAATTTCCAGTTCAGTATATACATAATTTTGGGGGTGTCACAAAAAGACCCTAATTCATTTATCTTTAGTTCAAGAATGGGAAGTTGAACTGTAGTACCAAGTGACTGGAATTTATGATGTGAAGATGGATTTGTTGCATCTCATCTTGAAATGGCATTGAACTATATTCACCCTTACAAGCTTCTCTACTTGCTCACAAATATGAACCAGTCACATATCTCTTCTCTGACAACAAGAAAGAATGAGATACAGCAATAATCATAATGTACAAGCAGCATCTGTTGCTTCTGAGCCAAGAAACACATATATAAAGTAAGCTTTTTCTCAGAGATTTCTATCTCATAGCCTTCTCTCGTAAGCTTCTAGAATTTCAGAGTTTGATTACCTCCAGTATATAAACTTCTACTCATTTTTCATCTTTCATAGTGGCTACTTGTTCTTAAATAATATACTTCTAGTATAATTATTACCCACTGAGGAATGACATTAAATGATTTCCAGTAATGTTGCCCTTCATTTTCATATAATTTTATACATATATATAAATGTTTTGAAAAATTTATCTCTAGAACTGGAATTTATGTTTGAAATATTCATGCATTTGTCATTTTAATACAAATCTCCAAAATTTCTTAGAAAAATACTTTGTTAATGTGTACGTTCACCAGAAACATATGAAATTCTTATTTCCCAATACCTTGCCAATACTAAGCATTGTTGAGCTCATTTAAAATGTTGGTTATGTAATAGGTTAAAAATGTAATTTAAAATAAATTTAATTCCATTGATTAATGTGTAACTTTAGCACATTTTTCTAGTATTATTGGTGGTCACTGTGACCATTCAGTGAGAAACCGGTTTTTTCATGACATTTTTACAGACTGTAAAGTATATAACATGTTTATTTTTCCAGTACAGTAACTGAAATGTATCTCAGTCTGGTTTTGTTTAGTTTTTGCTGGCACTTACTTAATTCAAATTTTTCTCACCATTTCCTATACTCTTTAGCTGTCACTTCTGTCTTCTCTATCGTGACCTGACTACTATTTTTCTCAAATTGGGAACTATAGTAAGATGGTAATGTAAAATTTCATCTCTGAAAACTCCTGATTTCAAATGAAATTATCAAAAGATTTTTTTGACATACCAGAAATGTCAATGTTTTAGCCAAATATAATACAAGAAGTATCATACTAATGAAAGAACAGACACACATTATTTTTGCTTTTCTCTGAAAATTCAACATGACTCTGCTACATCTAAAGAAAATTAATATAGAATCTCTGAGTGGTCTGAATAGGAAGCAAGACAAGATGTGAACATAGTAAGAAAGAACTTCATTTCCTCTAATGCCACTAGTGGCCCCATCCACACAGTTTCCTCCATTATCAAGATCCCCTAACAGACTGGTACCTTGGTTACAATGGATAAATCTACAATGACCCACAAGTTTTACTCTACATCCATAATTCACGTTAGTGTCACTCTTAGTGTCATATAGACTATGGATCTAGACAATTGTAAAATAACAAGTATTGACAATTATAGTATCATACAGAGTGGTTTCACTGTCCTAAAAATCTTCTGTGCTTCACACATATACTCCTACACCATCGATCAAGCAACCATCGATCTTTCTATCATCTCCACAGTTTTGTCTTTTCCAAAACGTCATGTGGTTGGAATCATACAATGTGTAGCCTTTTCAGATGGGCTTATTTCACTTAGTAATATGGATATAAGGGGTCTCAATATCTTCATTGCTTGATAGTGTACATCTTTTTAGCACTGAATAATTAATTTTCTGGATGTACTACAGATGGTTTATCCATTACCTACTGAAGTACATGGGCTTCGCTGATAGCTCAGTTGGTAAAGAATCTGACTGCAATGCAGGAGACTCTGGTTTGATTCCTGGGTTGGGAAGATCCCCTGGAGAAGGGAAAGGCTACCCATGCCAGTATTCTGGCCTGGAGAGTTCCATGGATTGTATAGTCCATGAGGTGGCAAAGAGTCAGACAGGATTGAGCAACTTTCAGTTTACTGAAGTACATCTTAGTTGCTTCTAAGTTTTGGTAATTATGAATAAAACTCCTGAATATTTATGTGAACATATGTGGACATAAGTGTCAGCTCCTTAAGGTAAATACCAAATTGCTGAATCCTATGAAAAGAATATGCTTAGTTTTGTAAGAAAATGCAAAAATCTCTCCTAAAGTGGCTGCCCCCTTCCCCATTCCCACCAGCAATAAATGAGAGTTCCTCTTTCTCTACCTACTTGCCAGTGTTTGGTATGGGCAGTGTTGCACACTTTGCCTTTCTAAGAGGTGTGCAGTTGTATCTCATTGTTTTAATCTGCATTCCTCTGATGGACCTTGTTTTCATGTGTTTATTTGCTGTCTGTATATCTTCTTTGATGAGATGACTGTTAAGGACTTTGGCCCTTTTTGTAATCAGGTTATTTTTCTTATTGTTGAGATTTTTGTGTTCTTTATATATTTTGCTTGGCAGTCATTTATTAGATGTATTTTAAAATATATTTTCTCCCAGTCTGTGGCTTATTATGTCATCTTCTCGATTATTTTGTAAAATAAGTGACAAAAGAGATTGCAATACTTCTCTAGGCCATTGTTAGCATTGTATACATGCTGTAGAATTTCTGGATAATGCAAGAACAGAGGAAAAATTAAGCAAGCACTTATAATAGCAGAATGATGTCTTAATTCAATGAATGTGTGCATTTATAACTGTGTGTGTGCTTGCTGAGTCACTTCAGTCATGTCCGACTCTTTGTAACCCTATAAACTAAAGTCCGCCAGGCTCCTCTGTCCATGGGATTCTCCAAGCAAGAATACTGGAGTGGGTTGTCAATCCCTCCTCCAGGGGATCTTTCTGATCCAGGGACCAAATCTGTATCTCTTGTGTCTTCTGCATTGGCAGGCAGGTTATTTACCACTAGCACCACCTGGGAAGCCCTATTTATAACTAGGGAAAATAAAGTAAACCACAATAGGAACTGCTTTGCCTTCAGTGCCTCCCTACTTGAAGAAGTTGTTCTTTATCATTAAAATAATGGTTAACAGGAATATTGAGAGGCAGTAATTATTTTACAATTGAGAAAAATAATTCAGTTTAGAAACAAGATGGAAACAAGAAAAGAATGGAAGTAGATGGGATAGTTGTAACAGCATCTATGTAATTCAATTGATGTAATAATTAGTAATTTTTAAAGGATTAATTAAATTATTTAAATAATCACATAAAGACCAAATAAAAGCATTAACTTGGGATGATTTAAAAATAGATAAAGTTGAGAAATAGTGAAACATTTGTATCAAATAATTTTGTGTGTATGTGTATGCTCAGACTCTTGGTGACCCCATACCCACCAGGCTCCTCTCCCTATGGATTTTCCAAGCAAGAATACTGGAGTGGATTTTCGCTTCCTCTTCCAGGGGATCTTCCAGACCTAAGGATCAAATCTGCATCTCTTGCATTGGTAGGTGGGGTTAACTGGTAAATGGAAATGCAGATTTCAATTACTGGTAAATAGAAGTATAGTTCACAGGGTCACAAAGGGTCAGATCTGACTTAGCAACTAAATAACAAATAGAAACAAGGGGGAAAAGGAAAAGGAGGAAAGAAAGAAAGTGAGCAAGCGAAAGAGAAAGAAAGAAAGGTGAAAGGGAGGGAAAGAGGGAGGAAGGAAGAAAGAAATCTCCCCAGTGTTTTTCTCAGGTATTTGAGAACATGGTATTTTCAGTTGCAGGGATAAGATGAGAAAAAGAAAACTATTTAAATAGCGTTGATAAGTTAAATGGGGATGTGTAACATCACAGAACAAATGATGATATTAGAACTGTAATAAGGTGCAACGATGCATGGTTTGAAAGGTATATGGAAGAAACACTAGAAAAGAATTCAGTAGAGGTGTTGGTGTGTCTTTTTGTGAATTTCATGTTTGGTCTTAAAGATATCAAGTAAACTTTTCAAGTTCTGAAGAATAATTTATTGTCAAATGCATACAATCTTCACTGATCTTTTGTAAAAGAGTTGACTTCATTAGTGCTATTATGAGTTAAAATGTATATTCTAGGGTCTGTGGGTCAGAGGTAGAGGAAAAATGTTTTTTGTCTTTACACCATTCAGAAACACAAACCAGTTGGTATTTTAAGAAAAAAGGTGAATGATTTATTTTGTTGTCTCCAAATTCTATGGTAAATGGCCTGTAACCAAAACACCAGATGCCTCTTTTAGTCCAATGGATAATTTGAAAGACAGAAAGTAAAAAAATTATACCTTGTACTTCTAAATGATAATAAAATAGCACATTAATATAAATGAGATTTAAGGGTGATCAGAAACAAACAATGGACTTTAGCATTTAATGATATTTTTGCAGCAGCAGTCTTGCATTTTAAAGGCAAATGAACCTAGACATATGAAAAATATTCTGACATCATTAAAGCGTTATAAAATGTTTTAAAATGTCTGTAGCTAATTTTGCTTCTTTTTCAAAGTAGTATGTTTACAGACTGACATTTTGTATTCATGTTGCAATAACTTTGGGACCAGGAAGTATGAATGGCACACTACTTTCTTAATGAATTTTAAAAACACAAATCCTTGGGGCAGAGGGGATCCAAAACAGCCCTTACTTTATATGTCAATCTTGATGTTCCAATAAATATACACTTCTCATGGAAACCCCAGTGACCTAAAATGTGTCTTTCATAAAAGAATTCTATACTGAAATCTTTTGAAGTTGAACGTGATGAAAAACTCGGAATCATATTAAAAACAAATTCGATTTAATCTAGCAAACATCCAATGCACAGTATCAGCTACCAACCACTATTTCAGGTTTCAGGAATAATTAAGCAAGAAGCAATTAAATATAAAATAATGAGACAAAAAACACAATAGTGGTATCTATACTTTGTTATGAAGTGGTTATTTTTGGAAAGTTGCTGGGAAATTTCTTCGAAATTGTATGATTTTTACAGTGTGCATAAAAAAGAAAATTATCTGTATTATCTGCCTCCAGGGGCAAATTTTTTGAGTTAGCAGTAGATTATCAAAAGCTTTTGCACTAATTTGGAGTTTGGGTCCCGGAGTAATTTTTCAGAGCTTTTGAAAATGATATCTCCACTTCCAGAAGACCCTTTATAAACAAGTAACAGCTGCTCCCAACTCTATAGAAATGAGGGTGGCTGAAATAGACCCAGATTTTCTCAAATGCCTCAAGATGTGTAATATGATACACTCCTCAGAAACTACAGTAGTCCCCGAGTTGCCTCTGTTTCCTTTTCTGAAGTTCCTGCAAACTGCAGCCAAGTGAGGTCCAAGAATAATAAATAAAAATTCCAGAAACAAACAATTCAAGTTTTAAATTGTGTGCCATTCTGTGGGTGTGATGGAATTTTACGCCATCCTACTCCATCCCACCCTGGATGTGAATCATCCCTTGATTCAGCAAACGCCACCAACCACTTAGTAGACACATGGTTATCAGAGCCACTGCTGTGGTTTCACAGCTTTTGTGTTCAAGCACCATTGTTTTACCTAATATCAATCCCAGAGTGCAAGACTGGTGATGATTATGACACTTTGGATATGCCAAAAAGAACCCATAAAGTGCCTCCTTTAAGTGAAAAAGTGAAAGTTCTCAATAAAGAAAGAAAAAACTCTACTATGCTGAGGTTACTAAGATCCATGGTAAGAACTTTTTTTTTTTTTAATCAAAGTATAGTTGATTTAAAAGGTTGTGTTAGATTCAGGTGTACAACAAAGTGAATCAGTTATACATATTTATATATATCTGCTCTTTTTTAGATTCTTTACCCATATAGGTCGTTACAGAATATTGAGTGGAGTTCCCCATGATTTAGAGTAGGTCCTTAGTAGCTATCTATCATATAGATACCAATGCGCATATGTCAACCAATTTCTTACATTATCAGCCTCCCCCCCCTTCCCCTTGGTAACCATAAGTTTATCTTTGTTATATCTTGACTCTATTTCTGTTTTGCAAATAGGTTCATTTGAACCATTTTTTTAGATTCCACAAACAAGCAATTTCATATATTTGTTTTTCTCTGTCTGACTTACTTCACTCAGTATGACACACTCCAGATTCATCTGTGTTGTTGCATATGGTGTTATTTTGCTCTTTTTTCATGGCTGATTAATGCACACACATATATATAATATTAATATATATAACATTGGGGTCGCAAAGAGTCAGACATGACTGAGGGACTGAACTGAACTGATATGTAATATATATACTGCATATCTTCTTTATCCATTGCTCTGCTGATGGACATTTAGGTTACCTCCATGTCCTGGCTATTGTAAATAGTGCTGCAATAAACTTTGGGGTGCATATTTTTTCTGAATTATGGTTTCCTCTGGATATATGTCTATGAGTTGAATTGCAGAATCATATGGCAGCTCTATTTTTAGTTTTTAAAGAAATCTCCATACTGTCCTCCAGACTGGCTGTACCAATTTGCATTCCCTCCAATATTGCAGGAGGGTTCCCTTCACTCTACACCCTGTCCAGCGCTTATTGTTTATAGACTTGGTTTGTTTTTTTATGATGGCCATTCTGCCCTGTGTGAGGTGATACCTCATTATAATTTTGATTTGCATTTATCTAATTATTAGTATTGCTGAGCATCTTTTCATGTGGCTTTTGGCTCTCTGTATGTCTTCTTTGGAGAAATGTCTATTTAGATCTTGTGCCCATTTTTTATTAGGTTCTTTGCTTGTTTTTTCATATTGAACTGCATGAGCTGTTTGTATATTTTGGAGATTAATCTTTTGTTGGTAGCTTCATTTGCAAATATTTTCTTCTGTTCTATGGGTTATCTTTTTGTTTTGCTTATGATAAGAACAAATCTTCTATTCAAGAAATCCTGAAGAGGGAGAAATAAATTTGTTCTAGTTTTCATGTCACACCTGCAGCTGCAATAATGACAGTCACAGCATGTGATAAATGCTTAGTTAAAATGGAAAAGGCTTTAAATTTGTAAAATAGCACCTTTTGAGAGACAGAGAGAGAGAGAGATCACATTCATGTAACTTTTATTAAAGCATTGTTATAATTGTTTTATTTTATTATTGGTTATTAAAGTTTTACTGGACCAAATATAAATCAAATCTAATCATAGGTACAAATGTATACAGAAAAACGTAGTGTATATAGGATTTGGTAGTATCCACAGTTTCAGACATACACTTGGAGTCTTGGGACATATCCCTCTTGGATAAGGGGTGGAACACTGTCTCAGCATCATTCCTGAGTGATATAACTTTCATCATAATTGTATAGGATGTTTTTTCCTAATTTACTTGTTACAAAGTTATTTCCAGGCTCTCATGAAGTTCTAGTTATAAACATTACAAACCATATAATATCATATAATATACAATAAGATCCATCTGTAGATACATCCTTGAGAAACTCGTATGTGTTTTAAGTATATGCAACACATATAAATTCTTCAGTATAGTAAAAGGAGGGGAAAACTGCTAGTAACCATTTACCTTTGCTGTAGCTTTAAAAATGTTTAATTATCCTTATGAAATTATTGCAGCCTGAAAAAAATAACTCATCATTTTTTAAAGTTATTTTTTTGTTTGGGGATCTAGGATAAAAGCCTAACCACCAAGGAATCATATACTAGGACCTAATTAGTTATTACACTGGGACCCTTGGTAATTTTCATAGTTTAACCATAGGATAGAAACATAGACTTGGTCCCTAGATTACGAATAATTCTTCTTCCACCCAACATGAAGTCAATGGGAAAAAATTTTAACATAGTGCATGTGACAACAGCTAGGCAAACTGTCATGTTTATAAGCAAGTCTTGAAAGCAATTCATGCAAATTGCATAGCAGATTGTTGTCATTGGATCTTGCATGCTGTGGGCAAAGAGTTCATAACAAAAGAACTGACAGGTTGCAAAGAAAAAACAACAAAAAAAGGGACAATAGGATGAAAAACAGTATTTTAGAGAATAAAAGTGTAAACACATTTAGAGTTAGACAAACATAACTTGCTAAAAATAATTTCAGTCTTCCAAAAAACTGGAAAAACACATTCATGAAGTGATAGCTGCTGGGCAGATAAATTTTAAAAATTAAAAGTAAACAGGAAACTTTATCTACATGTAGAAGAAATGATCAGAAAGGATTATATGATTAGCGAAAATGTGGTGGGGAAAACCTTTGAAATTAAAATGAATGTGAAGGTTTAAAGGCTCAATAAATTAATCCATTATCTGCACACTAAGTAAATAAGCCATGAACTTTATCATTTATGAACATAGTTGTCATAAATTTATATTTCACTGTAACTTACTGTAATATATCTTTTTCTTTTGAGTTTTTGTTCTGGAAAATTGTAGAATGAATTGTAGAAAGCATCATTTCCTCGAAAATAAAACACTATGTCCCTAGAGAATGCAAAATGGAACTTCTTTGAAGTCTGAGTCGGGGGTATTGAGTGGTGAGTTTTCTGAGACAGGAATCTATTTGTTTTGTTTTTCTTCTTATCCCAGTAGTGCTCCAGAATTGTTAAGCAGATAAGAAGGTCTCTCTACCTGCTAAGTCCTAATGTGTGCCCAGAAAAAGTGATATACAGTTGGCCCTGTTTATCCTTGAGTTCTGCATCCATGGTGTCAACTAATGTCAGATCAGATATATTTGGGGAAAAAATTATCTAGAAAGTTCAAAAAAAACAAAACTTGAATTTGCCACATGATGTCAACTATTTACATCGTGTCTGCATTGTGTTAGGCATCATATATGATCTATGGATTATTTTAAATACATGGGAGGATATACATATTTATATGTAAATAGGATGCCATTTTATATTATTATAAAGACTTGAACTTTTATGGATCTTGGTAACCTTGGCAGTCCTAGAACCAATGTCCATGAGTTCCCAGAGACAACTATATAGGTGTGCTTTGAGAATAAATCTCTGATTAGAACTTCAAAAAGGCATTAGTGTGTCCCATAAACAGAGTTAAGAAAGTTTCTAAATCAAGAAATCTAAGATAGAGGCACAAGAATAAGGATGCTACCAGAAAAAAAATGATGAATCTTGGAAACTAAAAATGCACCTCTCCTCCAATTTTACTTTATTTAATTTTAGTTTTGAAGTACAGAATGATAAATATGGTACAATTTATCTGAATGTCTCAGTAATATTATATGTTGAAGTGTTGTTAATTAAATGATGTTATACTAAAAAGTCTAGTCAAGGCTATGGTTTTTCCAGTGGTCATGTATGGATGTAAGAGTTGGACTGTGAAGAAAGCTGAGCGCTGAAGAATTGATGCTTTTGAACTATGGTGTTAGAGAAGACTCTTGAGAGTCCCTTGGACTGCAAGGAGATCCAACCAGTCCATCCTAAAGGAGATCAGTCCTGGATGTTCATTGGAAGGACTGATGCTGAAGCTGAAACTCCAATACTTTGGCCACCTCATGCGAAGAGTTGACTCGTTGGTAAAGACCCTGATGCTGGGAGGGACTGGGGGCAGGAGGAGAAGAGGATGACAGAGGATGAGATGGCTGGATGGCATCACCGACTCGATGGGAATGAATTTGAGTAAACTCCGGGAGTTTGTGATGGACAGGGAGGCCTGGCGTGCTGCGACTCATGGGGTCACAAAGAGTCGGACATGACTGAGCGACTGAACTGAACTGAACTGAACTGATACTACAAAGGGGCTTCCCTGGTGGCTCAGATGGTAAAGAATCCTCCTGCAATGTGGGAGACCTGGGTTCGATCCCTGGGTTGGGAAGATCCCCTGGAGGATGAGCATGGCCACTGGAGGTCCATGGCCATCCTTGCCTGGAGAATTCCCATGGACAGAGGAGCCTGGCAGGCCACAGGCCACGAAGTCACAAAGAGTCAGACACAACTGTGCAACCAAGCACAGCACATACTAAAAAAAAAAAAAAACCTACAGATGGCCCTGCTGCTTATTCAGATATTGACATTTTCAGAACAAAATCCAAGAAGAGAAGGCTGCTTACTGTATATCATCCCAGAATTGCATACATATTACCAGTGTTTTGTCAAAAAATAAAAGTGGGATTTTCCTGCAGTCCATCATTTAAGACTGTGGCTTCCAATGCAAGAGGTGTGCGTTTGATCCCTGGTTAGGAGCTAAGATCCCACATGCTGCACAGCCAAAAAACCAAAATATAGAGCAGAAGCAATATTGTAACTAATTCAACATGGGTTTAAAAATTGGTCCACATTAAAAAAAATTTTTTTTTAAGTGACTACTTTAATATTCTTGTTGTTCAGTTGCTAAGTCATGGCCGACTTTATCACCCCGTGGTTAGCCAGACTCCACTATCTCCTGGAGTCTGCTTCACATCAGGTGGCCAAAGTATTGGAGTTTCAGCTTCAGCGTCAGTCCTTCTAATAATATTCAGGGTTGATTTCTTTTAGGATTGACCGGCTTTATCTCCTTGCTCTCCAAGGAGCTCTCAATTGTCTTCTCCAGGGACACAGTGTGAAAGCGTCAATCCTTCAGCACTCAGGCTTTTTTATAGTCCAACTCTCACATCCATACATGACTACTGGAACAAACATAGCTTCGACTATATGGACCTTTGCTGGCAAAATTATGTCTTTGCTTTCTAATATGCTATTTAGGTTGGTCATAGCTCTTCTTCCAAGAAGCACACTTCTTCTAATTTCATAGCTGCAGTCACCTTCCACAATATTTTTTATATATATATATATATATATATATATATATATATATAACTTTTTCTCAACTCACATAGAATAAATAAATGCATAGTCATTCAAACAGCAAATACAAAAGTGTTCTCTCATCAAAACTTGTGTACCTGTTGTGTGCAAAGTAATAAGGCTACCAGGAAGAAGCAGAAAGAAAAGTGTTATGTAAATATTATTATAATTGCTGCTGTTGTTTTAATTAGTGGCGGCAACAGTAGTGTCAAGATTTTTACATCACGTGATTTTTTTCCTGCCTATGATTTGTAAATTCTCGTCCAATACATTGCATTTCAAGAAAATTAGGAGCAACATTCTGCATTAATTCTCACTTACCTTTTTTAAGAGACCATAGCATCTACAGTAATCCTCATGTTATAAAGTCAGGGAACAAGTAGATGGGCATGAATCACTTCCGTCTCCCAGACATTAATAATACATTATTAATGTCTCATGATCAACAGATTAATCAAGTCCTCCTGGCTTTTCATGTAGTTTATTGATATATTAGATTATCACTTATTTATTCATTTTCTCAATAAGTGCTTCTTGACTCCTTTTAGAGTTACTTGAGATACAGTAATAAACCAGAGTCCCTGTCTTAAAGAGTAGGTAGGTCATGATTCATCCCCTATTGAAAGAGCATTCTATGCTGTGTGCCACATGACTGTATCATCCATCATAAATGTATCATGAGTTAGTGACAGCAGAAACCCAAGAGTTTTCAGAAGTTCATGGTGTGAATAATCTACACCTGACTTGCTGTGATGGGATTATCTGGGCTTTTAGAGAACTGGTGTCTTTGAGTTACATTCTTTTTTCCTATGTGCCTTTTTAGTGGTATGCCTGCTCCTTTTGTCCTTATTTTGTTCTTTTGTACAAGCATCCCTAATGTATATCCTTGACACTTTCAAACCTGTTGAATTTATTTTGGTTTATTTCTTGTTAGTATTTTATCCCCTTTAAGTGAGATAGCCTTGGAGGTGAGGCTGTAGTAAGAAAAATGCCCTTCCCACAATTAGCAGAAAACTCTGTCCAGTATTTTCCCTTAGAATATAGATCTTCATTATGAAGAAGCCCTAAATCTATTTCAAAATGATTTTTCCCTACTTCTTACCCTGTCAGATACATGAGAGAATTTTTCTCATTCTGAGTGAGAAGCTTATGATGTGAGTCAAGCATATTGAAGGGAAAGGACCCTTTAAGAGTGCAGCTCCCACAAACTTCTCATATTCCTATTTCCACACTCTGTCTCAAGCAGTTTTTCAAAGTACCATTTTTGAGTTCCTTCCAGTTTTAAATTCAGCAACTTTTCTTCAGGGAAGCAGCAAATTTTCTTCAGTATGTGTCTCTAGATGATTCTATCTCCAGATTAACAGATGACAGTTTCCACTGAACAGAGTTTTCTGATGGGTCGCAGATAAGTCATCATTGTTTGATTTTCCCAGTCTCTGTCTACCGTAATCATGAAAGTGAGATATGCAAACTCTTTATTGTTGGTGCCGAAATTGGAGCCTCAAATATTACTATTATTAACCTAGCTATTTCAGTGATATATCATTCCACTCCAGACTTTATATATTAGAACAATGAACATGGTGTAAGGGACAAATATAATTTAACCACAGCCATAAACGAAGGGCTTCCCAGGTAGATCAAACAATAAAGAATCTGCCTATAATGCAGAAAACCAGGGTTTGATCTCTGGGTCGATAAGATCCCTGGAGAAGGGCATGGTAACCCACTACAGTATTCTTGTCCAGAGAATCCCATGGATAGAGGAGCTTGGTGTGCTGCAGTCCATAGAATTGCAAAGAGTTGGACATGACTGAGTGACTAACACATACATGTAATGTACAAAACCATGGATATAAAACTTACCTCAAGGGATGTAACATAGGAAAAGGAATAAAGTATCAATCATACTCTGATACAGATAGTCTAGATGAAGAGCAAAGGTGTTATATGGAGCCAAAGTTTTCTCTAGCAGAGAAAAGCAAAGAATTAAAAAGTGTGAAACAGGATGCAAAAATTCAGAAAACATCAATTTGAAGTTTAGAGGTTCACAGACATTTTTTTCATGAATGTTTCTGAAGGTGCAACTTGTGCATGGAAAGAATCATAACAGAGACAAGACAATTTCATTTGGAAAAATGTCAAATTATTGAAACATAAAGTTCATTTTTATTTTTGAGAATATTTACAAGAATTAGATCTCCTACAAGATGGTAGAGTAGAAGGACATGTGCTCATCTTCTCCTGCAAGAACTC
The DNA here is from genome assembly GCF_023699985.2 of Odocoileus virginianus. Lineage (NCBI taxonomy): Eukaryota > Metazoa > Chordata > Mammalia > Artiodactyla > Cervidae > Odocoileus > Odocoileus virginianus. The sequence goes on from NC_069687.1 coordinate 11,235,164, forward strand.
CAAAATTACAACTCACTCCTGAACAACCATCTACAGGAGAATGTTGGATCCCACCAAAAAAGATATCCCACATCCAAGGGAAAAGGAGAAGCCCCAGTAAGGTGGTAGGAGAGGTGAAATCTCATTTATAACCAAACCCCATACCTGCCAGAGATGCTCAGAGGGCTCAATCAAAACTTGTGTGCACCAGGACCCAGAGACCCCAGAGACTGAGCTGAAACTGCGTTTGAGTGTCTTCTGTGGAGATATGGATCAGGAGCGAAGTGCTGCAAGGGCAGGGCCTCTGGGTGCAATAGACCTGGGTGTGCCATAAGCCTTCCTGGAGAAAGAAGATCGCCATTAACCCCACCACAGAGCCGCCAGAACTTACACAGGACTGGAGAAACAGACTCGAGGGCACAAATAAAACCTTGTGCATACCAGAACCCAGGAGAAAAGAGCAGTGGCCCCACAAGAGACTGACCCAGACTTGCCTGTGAGTGTCCAGGAGTCTCTGGCAGAGGCATGGGTCGGCAGGGGCCTGCTGCAGGGTCGGGGGAACTGAGTGCAGCAGTGCCTGCATGGGACCTTTTGAAGGAGGGCAACATTATCTTCATTACCGTCACCATAGTTTGGTCTCAGGTCAAACAAAAGGAAGGGAACAGAGCCCCATCCATCAACAGAAATTTGAATTAAAGATTTACTGAGCACAGCCCTGCCTATCAGAACAAGACCCAGTTTCCCTCTCAGTCAGTCTCTCCCATCAGGAAGCTTCCATAAGCATCTTATCCTTATCTATCAGAGGGCAGATAGAATGAAAACCACAGCCACAGAAAACTAAACAAACTGATCACAAGGTGTCAGGCTCTTTGCGACCCCTTGGACTGTAGCCCACCAGGCTCCTCCATCCATGGGATTCTCCAGGCAAGAATACTGGAGTGGGTCGCCATTTCCTTCTCCAGGGGATCTTCCCTGACCTAGGGATTAAACCCTGGTCTCCCTCATTGAAGGCAGACGCTTTAACCTCTGAGCCCCCAGAGAAGCCCACAAGGACCACAGCCTTGTGTAACTAATGAAACTATGGCTAATGCCCTGTAGGGCCACCCAAGACTGATGGGTCATGGTGGAGAGTTCTGACAAAACGTGGTCCACTGGAGAAGGGAGTGGCAAGCCACTTCAGTATTCTTGCCTTGAGAACCCCATGAACAGTATGAAAAGGCAAAAAGATAGGACACTGAAAGATGAACTCCCCAGGTTGGTAGGTGCCCAATATGCTACTGGGGGTCAGTGGAGAAATAACTCCAGAAAGAATAAAGAGATGGAGCAAAAGCAAAAACACCACCCAGCTGTGGATGTGACTGGTGATGGAAATAAAGTCCGATGCTGTAAAGAGCAATATTGCGTAGGAACCTGGAATGTTAGGTCCATGAATCAAGGCAAATTGGAAGTAGTCAAAAACGAGATAGCAAGAGTGAACATACACATTTTAGAAATCAGTGAACGAAAATGGACTGGAATGGGCGAATTTAATTAAGATAACCATTATATCTACTACTGTGGGCAAGAGTCCATTAGAAGAAATGAAGTAACCCTCATAGTCAACAAATGAATCTGAAATACTGTGCTTGACTGCAATCTCAAAAAGGTTAGAATGATCTCTATTTGTTTCCAAAGCAAACTATTCAATATCAGAGTAATCAAAGCCTATGCCTCAAACACTAATGCTGAAGAAGCTGAAGTTGAACAGTTCTATGAAGTCCTACTCTATGAAGTCCTACAAAACTTTGTAGAACTAACACCAAAAATGATGTCCTTTTCATTATAGGGGACTGGAATGTAAAAGTGGAAAGTCAAGAGATACCTGGAGTAACAGGCAAATTTGGCCTTGGCATACAAAACGAAGCAGGGTATAGGCTAATAGAGTTTTACCAAGAGAACACACTGGTCATAGCAAACACCCTCTTCCAACAACACAAGAGAAAACTCTACACATGGTCATCACCAATGACCAATCCCCAAATCAGATTGATTTTATACTTTGCAGCCAAAATGGTGAAGCTCTGTACAGTCAGCAGAAACAAGACTGGGAGCTGACGGTGGCTCAGATCATGAATTCCTTATTGTCAATTTTAGCCTTAAACTGAAGAAAGCAGGGAAAACCACTAGGCCAATGAGGTATGACCTAAATCAAATTCCTTGTGAGTATACAGTGGAAGTGACAAATAGATTCAACAGATTAGATCTGATAAAGTGCCTGAAGAACTATGGACAGATGTTCCTGACATTGTATAGGAGGCAGTGATCAAGACCATCCCCAAGAAAAGGAAGTGCAAAAAGGCAAAATGGTTGTCTGAGGAGGCCTTACAAGTAGCTGAGAAAAGAAGAAAAGCTAAAGGCAAAGAAGAAAAGGAAAGATATATCAGTTTGCATGCCGAGTTCCAAATTATGGCAGGAAGAAATAAGAAAGCCTTCATCAGTGATCGATGCAGAGAAATAGAGGAAAACTATCAAATGGGAAATGCTAGAGATCTCTTCAAGAAAATTAGAGATACCAAGGGAATATTTCTTGCACGGATGAGCACAATAAAGGACAGAAATGGTATGACCTACCAGAAGCAGAAGATATCAAGAAGAAGTGGCAAGAATACACAGAAGAACTATACAAAAAAGCTCTTCATGACCCAGATAACTGTAATGGTGTGATCACTCACCTAGAGCCAGACATCCTGGAACAGAAAGTCAAGTGGACCTTAGGAAACATCATTACAAACAAAGCTAGTGGAGGTGATGGAATTCCAGTTGAGCTATTTCAAATCCTAAAAGATGATGCTGTGAAAGTGCTGCACCCAATATGCCAACAAATTTAGAAAACTCAGCTGTAGCCACAGGATTGGAAAAGATTAGTTTCCATTCCAATCCCAAAGAAAGGCAATGCCAAAGAATGTTCAAACTACCACAAAATTGCACTCATCTCACATGCTAGCAAAGTAATGCCCAAAATTCTCCAAGCTAGGTTTCAATAGTAAGTGAACTGTGAACTTCCAGATGTTCAAGCTGGATTTAGAAAAGGCAGAGGAACCAGGAATCAAATTGCCTGCATCCTTTGTATAATAGGAAAAGCAATAGAGTTCCAGAAAAACATCTACTTCTGCTTTATTGATTACACCAAATCCTTTGAGTGTGTGGATCACGAAAACTGTGGGAAATTCTTCAAAAGATGGGAATACCAGACCACCCTACCTGCATCCTGAGAAATCTGTATGCAGGTCAAGAAGCAACAGTTAGAACTGGACCTGTAACCATGGGCTTATTCCAAATTGGGAAAGGAGTATGTCACAGCTTCATATTGTCACTCTGAGCTGTGTTGTTGGAGTAGACTTGTGAGTCCCTTGGACAGTAAGGAGATCAAACCAGTCCATCCTAAAGGAAATCAGTCCTGAATATTCATCGGAAGGACTGATGCTGAAGCTGAAGCTCCAATGCTTTGGTCACCTTATACAAATAACTGATTCCTTGGAAATGACCCTGATGCTGGGAAAGACTGAAGGCAGGAGCACAAAGGAACAACGTTGAATGAGATGGTTGTATGGCATCACTGACTTGATGGGCATGAATTTGAACAAGCTCTTGGGAGTTGGTGATGGATATGGAAGAATGGTGTGCTGCAGTCCATGGGGTCTCAAAGAGTCAGACATGACTAAGGGACTGAGCTGAACCAAACTGAACTGAACTGGCTTTTTGGGAAAAAAATATTTCTGTTTTCAGTAATTGTTTCTGATATTACAATATTCAAATCTAATTTTTCACAAACTACTTTGCTGTTGTTTCTCAGTCAAAAAGTCCTGGCTGCTTTGCATGGATTGCAGCATGCCAGGCTTCTCTGTCCTTACTCTCTGCCTGACTTTGCTCAAACTCATGTCCAATGTGTCAGTGATGCCATCCAATTATCTCATTTTCTCTTGTCCCTTCTTCTCTTGCCCTCAGTCTTTCCCAGCATCAGGCTCTTTTCTAATGAGGCAGCTCTTCACATCAGGTGGTCAAAATGGTGGAGTTTCAGCCTCAGCATCAGTCTTCCAATGCATATTCAAGGTTGATTTCCTTTAGGATTGACAGGTCTGATTTCCTTGCTGTCCAAGAGACTAACAAGAGTCTTCTCAAACACCATAGTTCAAAAGCATCACTTCTTCAGAACTCAGCCTATTTTACAACTCTCACATCTATTCATGATTACTGGAACAACCATAGCTTTGAAGAGGTGGGCCTTTTTCAGCAAAGTGATGAAATTGAAGAAATGTTTTGAAAAAATACAATTTACCAAGCTGATATAAGAATAAAGAGAATATAAGTAGTTCCATATCTAATACAAATTCAGAAACCTTTAAACAAAAACACTCTAACCAGAAATCTTCAGGCAAGATGATTTTTACTGGAGAATTAAATATTCAAGGAGGAACAAATACTGATTTTAATTAGTTAATTTGTTTATTTATTTATAAAATAAATCATTGTTCTACTCATTTTTTAAAGCCAATATATAGATAATGCTGAAATCTGAAAAAGCAATTGTGGGGGGTGGTTTAATAAAGGAGGAAAGAAAAACAATGACAGAGAGAGTTAAGAAATGGAGATAACGTGGAAGGGAAGAAAGAATAAAAGAAAGGTAGAGAAAATAACATGTCACTACTATCTCTCATTCAGCAAATTGAATTCACCAATGTACACAGAGGGCTTCTCAGCTGGCACTAGTTGTAAAGAACCCACCTGCCAATGCAGGAGACATGAGACATGAGTGTAATCAGGAAGACCCCCTGGAGGAGAGCATGGCAATCGATTCCAGTATTCCTGCCAGGAGAATCTCATGGATAGATGAACCTGGCAGGTACAGTTCATGGGGTCACAAGGAGACGTTATTGAAGTGACTTAGTACACGTGCATACAGAGGAGGACCTGTTACAACCAAACTCTTTCATCTCAGAAATTCAAGGTATTATTTTTAAGTAGCTTTACTGATTTATAATCCATGTATCATAAAATTTACTTGCTTAAAGCATATAATTTGATGGATTTTAGGATGTTTACCAATATATGCAACTATCACGATGGTCAATTTTAAGTTTGCATAACTTCAGAACGTAACCTTATATCCTGTAACGACTGCACACTGAATTAAATTTGCAAACTGACATAACAATGGCTGACAGGATCGTACTCCCTCTGAAGACACTAGGGAATGATCTTTCCTTGTCTCTTAACTTCTGTGCGCTACTGCTGATGCATTTTTGTGCTCTATTTTTAGGTGCATATGGGCTTCCCTGTTGGCTCAGATGGTGAAAGACTCCCCTTGCAAAGCAGGAGACCCGGGTTTCATCCCCGGATGCGGAAGATCCCCTGGAGAGGGGAACGGCAACCCACTCCCTCCAGTATTCTTGCCTGGAGAATTCCATGGACAGAGAAGCCTGGCAGACTGCAGCCCATGGGGTCACGAAGAGTTGGACACGACTGAGTGACTAACACTTTCACTTTTTTTCATGAGGTCCAAATGTGTTTATAACTTTTATATTCCTGATGGGTTGAACTTTAAGCATTATGAGATATTTCTTTTTTTACCTAGTAAAAATAGTAAAACAGTAAAAAATATCATGTTTTTTTTTTTTTTTTGTCTTTAATGCTTACCTAAAACACTTGATGTGCAGGCCATTATTTTTTTTTAAGATAAGTTGGTTTCCCTCATGTATATTTAAATTTGGGAAACTAGAAGGCAGACAACACACAGGGAATGACTTTCTAGAAGTAAAAAGACCTCTTGAAATTTAAAAAAAAAATTCAATATAAATGGTCAGAAAGATCTGAATAGACATCACACTTCAAAATATATATGAATTGTTGATAAACATATTGGAATGTTCTACATGTTTAAGGTATATAAAAATGAAAATCATAATGAAATTCAATTTCATATCCATCAGCATTATGAAAATTTGAAATAGAAAATCAAGTGCTGACAAGCATATGGGGCAACTAGAAGCCTTCTTTACTTCTGGTGGAAATGTAAAATGGTTAGATCTACTTTGAAAACCAAATCTAAAAATTTTAAACATGCATTTGCCATAAGTTACAACAATTCAATTCCTAGATGTGTACTTAGGAGAAATGGAAACAGCCACATACAGATTTTTATGCAAAAGTTTATAAAATGTAATTTGTAATAACAATTGGAAATCAAATTATTACAAACAGAAGAATACTGTATAAACAATGTGTGCTATATCCATACATTAGATAACTTCCAAGCAATAGAAAAGAATGAACTACTCATGAGGCAGTACAGATAATATCAAAATTATTACACTTAGTGAAAGAAGTCATACCATACTGAGTACTTACTGTGTAAACTCATTTAAGTAAAATTTCAGAAAAATAAAATCTAATTTAGGTAAAGGAAAGCAGATCAGTGAGGAAGAGCAGTGGAGAAAAAGGAAGATTGCAAATAGGCATAAGGAAACCTTTGGGAGTAAAGAAAATGTGCCGTATTTTTACTACACTGATGGGTTCACAAGTGCATCCATACATCAAAACACAGCAAATAATATACATTTAATAAGTGCAGCTTTTAATGAATCAACTACCATTCTATAAAGTCATAAAAGCAACATATTCCCAAACATATTTTCATTGGTTGTGATATTTAATTTAATCTTAAAACGTTCTCCAGCATCTAATCAGAATTCAGTTCATAGATATGTCTTCAAAAGTGACCATGAAATAATGCTCTTTTTCCCTTCCTTTATTAAAATTAAGTATAAATGGAGTGGAAGAAAAAAATGAACAGATACAAGTATTCTAAATGTAAAATACCATGGTCTGGATCAAACTTGAGTAAGTTCCCAGCAGTAGAAATAGCCTGCATTTTAGCTTAGGGTGAGCTTGGAAGATTTTTGTAGAGGGGAATGTAAGAAATGGAATATTTTCATTTTTCACTTGTTTCAACTTTTTATCAGTCCTTTTCATGTCTCTTGTCTTTTCTTTTCCCTCTGTTGCTTTCATTTTTCTTATTTCTTGTCTACATACTTTTAATTTTATATATTGTATTTACTTTATATCTCATTTCTGTCTACTTGTATCCAGACAAGATTCAACTTTAATATTTTATTTTCCACTTTTTTTCTTTCCATTTATTGCTTCTATAATAAAGTGTGCCTTTATGTTTTGTTTTCATTTCCTTCTAATCATCTTAATTATACACTTCTGAAAGATAATGTTATTAAATCTATTAGTGTAGCATTATTTCTTGCATTTCTATTATATTTAAATTTAAGAGCAATTATAAAAAACTTAAAATCACATGTGGGCAATAATGCCTAGTGAAATCCATTTTTATAATTTTCTGTAAGTAGCAATTAGTTGAGCTATGATTAAATCCCTGGTGTTTTCATTTCTTATTTACTATACCACCTAGTTGGCAAATCTTTCCATATCCTTCCATGCTGATAATCACTTTATAATATTATGCCTACCTAATTTGAAATTCCAGCAGCAGTTCTGCATTTGATTAACTAGAATGTTATTTCTTTGGGTTGGTACCGGGATGAGAAAGTATGTTTGTAAGTATGTTCATAAATAGTGGAAAACATAGCTTGCACTATCAGATATCAGAAGTGTCGTAATAGAGTAACAAGAAATGAATTTTTACTTGGCAGTGTCAAACACATAAATACATGGTCTATGTAGAATTCCAATGTTCCCAGATTAACATTAATACTTTAAAAAGCTTTTATTTTCTTTTCTTGAAGACTTTTGAACAGAAGTAAAATAGTATATTCCATAAAGGAATCATAAATAATATTGGAAACATGTCTTAATATATAAGGCTATTAGAGCATGATATTTTTTCTTTATTTAGATCATAAAAAATAAAGATGCATTTAAATATTTTTTTTCACATAGTAATGCATTTATTAAAAAATAGAAATATTGAAAATGAACTGTGTAACAAAGTATTTGGAAGGTTAGATCAGTTATGGCCTCAAAGTTTTACAGTAATAGTTTAAAAACCAGACCTCAGATATATATATATCTATTGAGTTATATAATTTTAATGATTTGATTCTCAATAAAAGAATCATGCAGTAATATTTAAATTACTATTTACATAAATATTTTATGACTATTAATATTTACCTTAATAAATCATATAAGCATTATAGATAATCACACCCAATTGCTTAATTTCAATTTAACATAATATTTAGGTCATCAAATAACTTTAAAATTTTTTTTTAAATGAAAAGAAAATTGAAGTCTATATTAACTTTGGTCTAGGTCTTGGATGAAATCAACAACACATAAAAAATTTCTGTCTTAGCCATGAGAACCTAAAAATAAATGCTTATTACAGTAAGAGTTCTGGTCTTCAGCCATTACTTTCACAATACGTTAAGATAGATTCCCCTCAATTGACCAAAAGCTAGCCCAACCTCCTGATTCTGCCTGCCTATTTGTTCCTTTTTTTTAAACAAAAAAAATTATAGGTTATTAAATATTTTAACTATCTTAACTAAATATCAGTATTAATTTAAAACAATGTGAAACATTTTATTGATTTGGGGAATTTCTTCTGCTTATTTGCTTTTATGTCAGGATATACAAAATGGAAGGTTATGCTGCCTCAGTAATGTCCCCAGATTAGAATCGTTATATGTACAGAAGTTAAGAGGATCTTCTCTGCTGGCTCACATGGTAAAAAATTTGCCTGCAATGCAGGAGACCTGGGTTCAATCCCTGGGTAGGGAAGATTCCCCAGAGAAGGGCATGGTAACCCACTCCAGTATTCTTGCCTGGAGAATCCCATGGACAGAGGAGTTTGGTGGGCTGCAGTCCATGGGGTCACAAAGAGTCAGACACAACTAAGCAACTAACACACACACACACGCAGAGTAGTTAAGATGCCCAAGGAGGGTATAAAGAGACCAATTCCTTCAAGGAAATTAATTGTGCGTAGTGTATCTTGTTGTCTTAGAATAAGGCAGTGTTCCAGTTAAGAACACTGGAGAAAGGAAGATGTTTCAAGGTCAAGCAAAGGCAAACTTGGAAAAAGATGGAACTTTTCTATCTCCCAGATTTTCTAAATTGATTTTGATGTATTTTTCTTGTCTCTTCAGAATTAGCAACTGGTCAAATTCCCTCTATTATGGACAACTATTATTTCCCCAAACCTGTTCTCTCTTCTGGTATAATGCCCTTCTGCTCCCTGGAAATTATCTGATAATAGCCATGTGGGACAAAGGCAGGACATAGCTGTTTGACTGTGTGTCATTTCATCCTTGAATATTTCTACTTAATTCTTTTGTGTAATTATGAAATAAATATGTTTATTCTCTCAAAGTAAATTAAGTCATACAAATTATTTGAGCAGGTGACTTTATAAGATATGAAGCAATTATTGATGCATAAACATTGGTTGAATTAAATCATAATGAGAGCTGTTTATTAAAGGTCTTATTTCAAAGAATTTTTAAGAGTCCTAGAAATTTTTAAAAACAGTCATTTTGACTCAGAACTGTGTCCAAATTAATTAAAAGTAGCATCAGCTATTTTTAAAAATTACAAGATGTATCAAGATTTATTTACTAAATTGTGTTGATTAGATACAAAATATTTGTTTTTATTCACATTGTATTACTGAAGATTTATAAACAGATTTTAATCAGGTTGATTAAAACAATTCAGTAAGTCAACAGATGCTCACATATTACTGCTAGGACCCAGTAGAAGTTCAGGAATTATTCTTTTCTGGAGTTGGTCATAGCTAATACAGGGTACCCACTTCTGATCTCATAGGCAGATATCAAAGTTGCTGAAGCTTACTGCAAAGTTTGTGATGTGCCAAATCATTTCAAAAGTGACACAAGGAAATAATCATGTTCAAAATGAACATGGGCTTGTCATCATCTACCTTGCAACACATTTTAAAATGAAGACATGCTCATTCTTCTTGAAAAACCTAACCTTTTTGCTTATTATAAACTTTAATAATTTATCACAAAAGAAACCAAACTGTCAACAATCACTGAGCCATAACTGGCACCGTGGCAGTTCTCACTGCCCAATGAAAAAAGTGCAAACAGACACAATCCATCAGAGACCACACGGCTCCAGGTATCAATTATTATGATGCTTCGTTTCAAAATATTTTCCAGAGTCATCTAAATGAACAATTGCATACCTTAGAAAATAAGTGTGAAGACTCTTCATTATGGCTCTTCAATATAAATTAATTTATGTTATGAATCTATCATTTTTTTTTGAAATTTTTTTTTGAATTTTTTTTTGAATCTATCATTTTGATGACTTTGATGTCTATACAGAAGAAAGAACAAACTTTAAGCGATGATTATTTTCCTAAACCATTAATAGGAAGCAGTAGTTATAAATCACTGAAGCTTCCTTCTATAAATTAAATTTTATCTGCATACTATGTTTTCATATTCTTCTGCCTTAAATTCTCACTAAGAGTTCCAGATTGACTCGAGATAGCTTTGACAATGTATATTTTGCGGTCGCTGGTTAGTCACTAAGTTGTGTCCAACCCTGCATTCCTGTGGAGTGCAGCGTATCAAGCTTCTCTGACCTTCACTGTCTCCTGAAATTTGCTCAAACTCACACCCATTGAGTTGGCGATGCTACCCACACATCTTACCCTCTGTTGTCCCCTTTTCCTCCTGCCTTCAGTCTTCCCCAAAACAGGGTATTTTCCAATGAGACTGTATATTTTGAGAGGATGACATATAATCACCCTTCAATAACAATAAGCTTTTTCAAATCTGGAAACCCTAATAACCAAGGTTTAATAGTATATTTTAATTTAAAGAGAAAAGAAATATCCCTTTCTCGGCAGTCACAGTTCCCCTCTTCCTCACTGCCTTTACACGGGAAGTAATAGTGTACTTTGAACAACGAAGCACAGAACGAGATAGCACAAACACAGGTGGTGTGATGATTTATGTACAAATGCACACTTGCACACAATGGACAAGTTGAAATTGCTGCATCCATTACAATAACGATTATTCCTAAATAGCTCGTTGGGGCGTCCCTGGTGGCTCAGTGGTAGAGAATCTACCTGCAATGCAGGAGATGCAGGAGACATAGATTCAATCTCTGAATCCATCCGAAGATCCCCTGGAGAAGGAAATGGTAACCCACTCTAGTATTTTTGCCTGGGAAATCCTATGGACAGAGGAGCCTGGCTGGCTGCAGTCCGTGGGACTGCGAAGAGTGAGTTACAACTAAGCTACTCAGTTTACATATATATGTATATAAATATATATATATATATAAATACTTTTCCAAAGCAAACATATTTTTAAAATTTTGACAACTGATGGTAGGTCTTTAAGAAAGAGTTTTTATTTGAGTGACATATATAAGATCATAGTTATTAATGTGTTTTTATGCATTAAATAGTTTAATCAATGTTATTAAACATTATGATAAGGTTTTCACTACCATTTTGCTGTGTGAGGATTCAGTTTGATTATGATTACATGAGTTACTGTAAATAAAATATACCTTTTCAAATGTTCAATGTGCCAAAATCCAAAATATGAATAGTACCAAATTCTAGCCAAACAGCAGAGCATTCATTTCTAGCTGGAATACAAAATGATGCAGCCAGTTTGGAAGACAGTTTGGAAGTATTTTACAAAACTAAACATACTCTTACTATACAACCTGACAATTTGTTATTTACCTAAAGGTGTTGAAAACTTATTTCCACTCAAGAACCTGCACACATATATTTATGGCAGTTTTATTAATGATTGCCAAAACTTGCAAGCAACTAATATGCTCTTTAGCAGGTAAAAGGATAGGTATACCGTGATGCATCTAGGCAATGAAATATTATTCAACTCTAAAAAGACATGAGCTATTAGTCCATGAAAAGATAAGGAAGACACTTAAATGCATACCACTAAGTAAAAGAAGCCAACCTAAGAAGGCTGCAAACTATATCATTTTAACTATATAACATTCTGGAAAAGATAAAACTGGAGTCAATAAAAAGATCAATGTTTTCCAGAAGTTGGGTTGCTGGATAAATAGGTGAGGACAGATTTTTAGGATAAGAGAAATGATTCTATAGGATGCTATAATGGTGGATGGATTCATGCCACTATGTTGTTGAGCTGCTCAGTCATGTCCGAGTCTTGGCAACCCCATGGACTGCAGCATGCAAGGCTTCCCTATTTTTCATCATCTCCTGGAGTTTGTTCCAACTCATGTCCATTGAGTCAGAGACGCCATCTAACCATCTCATCCTCTATCAACCGCTTCTCCTCCTGCCTTCAATTTTTCCCATCATCAGGGTCTTTTCTAATGAGTCGGCTCTTTGCATCAGGTGGCCAAACTATTGGAGCTGCAATTTCAGGATCAGTCCTTCCAATGTATTTTCAAGGTTGATTTCCTTTTGGACTCAATGGTTTCACCTCCTTGCTGTCCAAGGGACTCTCATGCCACTAAACACTTGTCTAAACCCAAAGTTTGTGTTACTACAAAACCAAGAGTTAACCCTAGTGAAAACCAAGGAGCTTGGCTGATCATGTTGCGTCAATATTGTTGTTGTCCAATCACTAATTCTCACTATTTGGGACCTCATGAATGGTAAGATGCCAAGCTTCTCTGTCCTTCAGTATCTCCCAGAGTTTGCTCAAATTCATGTCCATTGAGTCGGTGATGCTATCTAACCATCTCATCCTCTGCCATCCACTTATCCTTCTGCCTTCATCTTTCCTCACATCAAAGTCTTTTCCTTGTGTCATCTTTCACATCTTATGGCCAAAGTATTGGAGCTTTAACATCAGTCCTTCTAATGAATATTCAGGGTTGTCAATGTAGGTTCATCTATCATAATTAACATACCTTTCTGGTGGCGATGTCAACAGGGAAGAGGTTTGGCTTGTAGGAACAGGAGGCAAACAATAAATCTCTGTATTTTCTGTTCAATTTTGCTATGAACCTAAAACGTCTCTTAAAAAAAGTTTATACTTTCTCAAAAGTTCAATATTACTACTAGTTCATACTCTATTTCAGGGTGCATACTACTTAATATGTTAAACATCATGATTAATTTATGAATTTTTGGAGTTCCTATGAAATGGATAATAATCAGTGGAATTTGAGAAGAATTTAGATGGGAGAAAGGAAGGACAAAATAAATTAGGGGAAAAGGACTTTTCTCATTCTGTTAGAAACAGTACAGATGGCCATAAACACCCATTCAGAAAATAAAACACAGGAGAAAAAAAAAATAAATTTAGACTGGAGTTCTATGTGTCACCAATGACATTGCACTATCATTCTTGGTCTTAATGCATTTTTCCACCATTGTTTGTCAAGAATAGATGATATGCTGCTGATATTAGCCAGCTCTGTGCAGGAAAATAGACAAAATATCAACAGTGTCTTCAATAGCTCACAAAATCAGCCTGCACTTTTATATATTATTGAATTGGTCTGATTCAGGAAAAAATATTTGAGGGGAAAATGTAACAAATTCCCTCAGAGTGAGAAATCATATTTTCTTCTAAAACAGGTAGCACAAGATATATCAAGGTTTTAATATGAGTAAGTACACTTTGTAGTTTCAGAATGTTTTCAAAACTCTTAGAAAGTAGTAAAGTTAAGAATATTATTTTATGAATAAAACTTTATGGGATACAATAAAATTATGTTTTCAAAATAAACTTTCTTCAGTAAATGAGATACTTGACTTTTACCCCCCAATGAAAATAGCAATGATGTGTCCAGCCTTGAAAACAGATTCCACATAAAAAAAACTCTATTAGAAAATTCGTAAGAATTGGAAATTTTTTAGTAATGACTAAGGTTTCTCAGGTGCCACTGGTGGTAAAGAACCTGACTGCCAATGCAGGAGACATAAGAGATGTGAGTTTGATCCCTGGGTTGGGAAGCTACCCTGGAGGAGGGCATGACAATCCTCTCCAGTATTCTTACCTAGGGCATCCCATAGACAGAGAAGCCTGGCAGACCACAGTCCATAAATTCGCAAAGAGCTGGACATGACTAAAGAACTTAGCACACATGCAGGAAAAATGCAATACTTTTATTAGATTTATTTTACATTAAATTGTATAATCACAAAAATGCCTCACCATACTTGGAATGTTTAATAAGAAGCTGTAATCATTTATTTCCAATCATAAAGGTGACCTACTGAAAATACATTTAAAATAGCATGGTCAAAAATGTATCTAAATAAATATGTAGAACATCTTTATCCATTCATCTGTGATGGACGTCTAGGTTGTTTTCACGCCCTGCCTATTGTAAATAGTGCTGCAATGAAGTTTGGAATGCAATGTCTTTTTGAATTATGGTCTTCTCAAGGTCTATGCCCAGTAGTGGATTGCTGGGTCATATGATAGTTCTATTTTTAGTTTTTTAAAGAATCTCCATACTGTTCTCCATAATGTCTGTGTCAATTTACATCCCCACCAACAATGCAAAAGGATGCCCTTGTCTCCACACCCTCTTCATCGTTTACTGTTTGCAAATTTTATGACATTGGCCATTCTGATTAGTGTGAGGTAATATCTCATTGTTCTGATTTGTTTTGCTAATATTAGTGATGTTGAGTATCTTTTTATGGGCTTCATCTTTTCATGTGCCTCTTGACCATCTGTGAAGTGAAGTGAAGTGAAGTGAAGTCACTCAGTTGTGTCTGACTCTTTGCGAACACATGGACTGTAGCCTGCCAGGCTCCTCCATCCACGGGATTTTCCAGGCAAGAATACTGGAGTGAGGTGCCATTTCCCTCTCCAGAGGATCTTCTCAACCCAAAGGGATCAGATACGGGTCTCCCACACCACAGGCAGACTCTTTATTGTCTGAGCCTCCAGGAAACAACCCGGTATCATGAAAGAAACTTTCTGCCTTGGCACAAGAATATCATGGTTTGTGTCTTTCTTTTCTATCTTTTTCATCATGGGCATTTGTCTAATCTATCTATACAATTCCTAAATTGTTCAAGCATAATAAAAATAAAACCTTCATCATGAGGCTGTTCTATTGGAGAATTAACAGAGATTATGTATAAGAAAATGCTAAACAAACTATAATATGCTTATGTAAAATTTAATTATATCAAGTCTGCTTCTCATACTAATTACCATGTTATTATATGACAGTAAATCATCAAAACTCTTTCATCATAAAATGTAGCATACAAAAATGTACATCATGTACATGTATATTTTTAAAGGATAACAATTTTCAAAACACGTTGTTGAAGATAAAATGTTGTCTACATGTTGGATATCTCCTTTTGCCCTTCTTGATAATGTCTGCTCATACACTTTGAAATCCCAAAAGGTAATCACTTCTCTGCACCTTGTGATAATCATCCTGTTTGTCTTCATAGATTTACTATACATAACGTGCGTGTGTTAAGTTACTTCAGTTGTGTGCCACTCTTTGAGACACTATGGACCATAGTCCACCAGGCTCCTGTGTCCATGGAATTCTCTGGCCGAGAATACTGGAGTGGGTTGCCAGGTCCTCCTCCAGGGGATCTTTCCAACCCCGGGATTGAACCCACATCTCTTATGTCTTCTGCACTGATAGGTGGGTTCTTTATCACTAGCACCACCTGGGAAGCTATATATCCCTAAATACATATGTCTCACATTGGCTTGCTTAGAGAGTTTAGGGACATTTAAAATGATTAGCTTAGGATTCCTCATGACACAGCAGTGAGATTTCAAAAAAAAGCATTGCAAAAGCAAAATGTCCAGTGTGGAAACATTTGTCAAACTTTGTTTTCAGTATGTTTGCAAAAGCCTTATTGGCCAAGCTCAGAGTCAGCTGGGGAAGATACTTCACAAAGACATGAATTCTAGAATTTGTGACTCGTTTGGAACAATCAAGACCATAGATTACCAGAGAGATCTAAGCAGGTATATTGACAGTATTATAGATATATTTATGCAGATGCATTTGTGCCCAGCTGCTCAGTCTTGTCCAACTCTTTGCAACTCCAGGGACTGTAGCCTGCCAGGCTCCTCTGTCCATGGAATTTTCCAGCCAAGAATACTCAAGTGGGTTGTCTTTTCCTTCTCATTAAAGTAATTAACTAAATTATTATATCATATAATGGAATTTGACTTGCATTATAATAGTGTATTTGTATAATGGCTTTTGATTACTCATATTACTATTATTTCATTATAAAATAGTCAGAATACTTAATTTGTAATCAAAATTAAGAGGCTAAAAAAATCTAAAGAAAAGTAATTTCAGTACAAATTTGCTTTTTCCCTAGAGTGATCAATTCTGCATCTTGATAAAAAATGTAATGTGTCATATTTTGAAAATCAGACATTGGATTTAAATAGGAAATGTGTGGCATGTCTATTCTTGTTTCAATCCCTTTATCTCTTTATTTGAATCTGATAAGTCAAATTAGCAAGCAACTCTTCAGACAAAGAACAGGACATGTGCCTTATATAAGTGTTCATAAGTTTTCATCATTCATAAGTTTTCATAAACCATGAAGCTAAGATCCAGGAGAGACTGATACTTAAAAGTTTCTGCTTGTGGAGTAACTTCTCTGATTTTGCCATGGTCATTTTACATTTTTTTCAAATTCTGGCAGGTATGTAATAGTCCCTGCAGCAGCTTTTGAAGACAGAACTTGAATGATGAATTTTTGCCAGGTGATACAAAATTTGAGTTTATTTTTTTAACTTCAGAGACAGTCAAATTAAGCTGACTGATGTTAGAGGTTTAAGATAAAAAAGGTAATACAGGGGAGGAGCCAAGATGGCGGAGGAATAGGATGGGGAGAACACTTTCTCCCGTACAAATTCATCGAAAGAACATTTGAACGCTGAGCAAATTTCACGAAACAACTTCTGATCGCTAGCAGAGGACATCAGGCGCCCAGAAAAGCAGCCCATTGTCGTCAAAGGGAGGTAGGAGAAAATATAAAAGATAAAAAGGGAGACAAAAGAGCTACGGACGGTGACCCGTCCCGGGAAGGGAGTCTTAATAGAGGAAGTTTCCAATCACCAGGAAACCCTCGCACTGGCGGGACTGGGGGAAGTTTTCGGCAATCTAACTGGGAGGAAAAATTAAATAAGGCCCACAGATTACGTGCCTAAAAGCAACTCCCAGCAGAAAAGTACCCCAGACGCCCGCACCCGCAAGCAACAAGCGGGGGCAGAACGGAGAGGAGCGGGCGGCATTGCTTAGGGTGAGGTCCGGCCCGAAGACCCTGAGAGCAATCGGAGGGAGCTTTTTTTAAACGGTGGGACAAAATTAACCGGTCGGAACACACTGCCTGCAGTTCGCAAAACAAAGGGACTGAGAAAGTCCAGGAAAGAGCCGGCCCGTCCCCGCTGGAGGTAGGAGGCAGGGGGGAGGGGAAAAGGGCAAACTCAGCCCCTGAGAAGCCACCCCCTCCCACACTGCAAACAGGCCCCAGTTCCTATCTAAAGACTTCCCGAGACCCGACTGGCGGCGCGCGCTGAGGCCGCGGAGGGGAAAAGCGCGCCGAACCCGGAGAGAGGGCGCGCAAGCCCCTGGCTGCCTGGGCCGCTCGACACGGAGGGAAAAGGCGCGCTGCACCCTGGCTGCCCGAACCGCTCAGGCCGGGAAAGGCACAAAACGCAGGCGCAACCGAATTCGCGCTTCTGTGGAGTACCCGAAATCTGCAACCGCACTCAACGCAGGGCCCGCTCCAGATATAGCAGCCGTGAGCCTGAGCAGTGTAGACGGAGAAAGCACAGACACCCGTGAGCGGGACAAACCCAGGGTGGCCGGTGAGTGCTAGCCACACAGAGCGGTATCTGTCTGCAGCGCCCCGCCCTCCCCGTAGCAGGGCTAAACTGAACTAGCGAACCTAAATAAGAGATCACCTCTGCCCGCCTGTGTCAGGGCGGAAATTAGACACCTAAGAGAAGCCAAAATAAACAAAGGGAACCGCTTCAGAAAGGACCTGTGCAACAGATTAAAATCCCTGAAGGTAACATCGACTACACCGGAAGGAGCCTATAGATATCTAGAAGTGCAAGCTGGAAAGAGGAGCTATCTGAAATTGAACTGAACCTACACTGACCGCAACAACTCCAGAGGAATTCCTAGATATATATGTATTTTTTTTTAATTTATTAAAAGAAGAAAAAAGAAAAGAAAAAAATTTTTTTTCTTTTTTTTTTCTTTTTTTTTGTTTTTTTTTTTTTGTTTGTTTTATTTTTTCTCTTCTATTTTCTTTTAAAATTCCCTATTACTCCCCCATTACTCCTCAACTTTCATTTTCATATATTTATACGAATTTTTTAATTAGGAAAGAAAAAAAAATTTTTTATCTTTTATTTTTTCTCTTTTATTTTCTTCTAAAACACCCTATTACTCCCCCATTACTCCTCATCTTTCATTTTCATATATTTTTACTTTTTTTTTTTTTTTTTAATTTTTATTGGTTGGAGGCTAATTGCTTTACATCATTGCAGTGGTTTTAAAAGTTTTTTTCTTTCCTTTTTTTTTTTTTTACTTTTTATTTTTTCTCTTTTATTTTCTTTTAAAATTCCCTATTACTCCCCCATTACTCCTGATCTTTCATTTTCATATATTTTTACATTTTTTTTAATTAGGAAAAAAAAATTTTTTTCTTTCCTTTTTTTTTTTCTTAATTTTTTATTTTTTCTCTTTTATTTTCTTTTAAAATTCCCCATTACTCCCCCATTACTCCTCATCTTTCAGTTTCATATATTTTTACTTTTTTTCAATTAGGGAAAAAAATTTTTTTTTCTTTTTCTTGTTTTTCTCTTCTACTTCCTTTAAAAGTCCTCTAACACTCCTCTGTTATTCCTTAATTTTCATTTTCATTTCACTATAACCTTGCCAAAAAAAGAGAGAGAGAGAGAGAGAAACCCTATTTTTAAACCAAACTTCATACACATTTCTAATTTTTTTGTGTGTTTTGTTTTTGTTTTTAGATATTGTATTTCAATGAGTCTAACCTCTACACTAGATTTTTAATCTTTGTTTTTCAGTATGTGATATAAATTTTGGACATTTAAGAATCCAATATTCAGTTCCCATTTCTATTCAGGAGTGTGGTGATTACTCTCCCACTTTTA
This sequence comes from Odocoileus virginianus, assembly GCF_023699985.2. Classification (NCBI taxonomy): domain Eukaryota; kingdom Metazoa; phylum Chordata; class Mammalia; order Artiodactyla; family Cervidae; genus Odocoileus; species Odocoileus virginianus. The sequence continues at coordinate 11,254,303 of NC_069687.1, forward strand.
ACTCTCTGTTTTCTACCCCAGAACACGTCTATTTCCTCCTTTCCCCTTCTCTTCCCAATCCAATTCTGTGATCTTTGTGGGTGTCTGGGCAACAGAGAACACTTTGGGAACAGATAACTACGTAGATCTGTCTCTCTCCTCTTGAGTCCCCTTTTTCTCCTCCTGCTCACCTCTATCTCCTTCCTCCCTCTCCTATTCTTCATGTAACTCTGTGAATCTCTCTGGTTGTCTCTCACAGTGGAGAATCTTTTCACCATTAACCTAGAAGTTTTATTATCAGTGCTGTATAGTTGGAGAAGCCCTGAGACTATTGGAAGAATAAAACTGAAACCCAGAGGCAGGAGACTTAAGCCGAAAACCTGAGAAAACCAGATAACTCCTGACTACATGGAACATTAAGGGATAAGAGACCATCCAAAAGCCTCCATACCTACACTAAAACCAACCACAACCCAAGAGCCAATAAGCTCTAGTACAAGACATACCACGCAAATTCTTTAGCAACGCAGGAACATAGACCTGAGTGTCAACACACAGGCTGTCCAAAGTCACACCTAACACAAAGACCCATCGCAAAACTCATTACTGGACAATCCACTGCACTCCAGAGAGAAGAAATCCAATTCCACACACCAGAACGCTGACACAAGCTTCCCTAACCAGGAAACCCTGACAAACCAATCATCCAACCCCACCCACTGGGTGAAACCTCCACAATAAAAAGGAACGACAGACCACAAGAATATAGAAAGCCCACTCCAGACACAGCAATCTAAACAAGATGAAAAGGCAGAGAAATACCCAACAGGTAAAGGAACATGGAAAAAGCCCACCAAGTCAAACAAAAGAGGAAGAAATAGGGAATCTACCTGAAAAAGAATTTAGAATAATGATAATAAAAATGATCCAAAATCTTGAAAACAAAATGGAGTTACAAATAAATAGCCTGGAGACAAAGATTGAGAAGATGCAAGAAATGTTTAACAAGGACCTAGAAGAAATAAAAGTCAATTAAAAATTAACAATGAAATAAATGAGATCGAAAACACTCTGGAGGGAACCATGAGTAGAATAACAGAGACAGAAGATAGGATAAGTGAGTTAGAAGATAAAATGGTGGAAATAAATGAAGCAGAGAGGAAAAAAGAAAAAAGAATCAAAAGAAATGAGGACAACCTCAGGGACCTCTGGGACAATGTGAAACGCCCCAACATTCGAATCATAGGAGTCCCAGAAGAAGAAGACAAAAAGAAAGGCCATGAGAAGATACTCGAGGAGATAATAGCTGAAAACTTCCCTAAAATGGGGAAGGAAATAGCCAACCAAGTCCAAGAAACCCAGAGAGTCCCAACAGGATAAACCCAAGGCGAAACACCCCAAGACACATATTAATCAAATTAACAAAGATCAAACACAAAGAACAAATATTAAAAGCAGCAAGGGAGAAACAACAAATAACACACAAAGGGATTCCCATAAGGATAACAGCTGATCTATCAATAGAAACCCTTCAGGCCAGAAGGGAATGGCAGGACATACTTAAAGTAATGAAAGAGAATAACCTACAACCTAGATTACTCTACCCAGCAAGGATCTCATTCAGATATGAAGGAGAACTCAAAAGCTTTACAGACAAGCAGAAGCTGAGAGAATTCACCACCACCAAACCAGCTCTTCAACAAATACTAAAGGATCTTCTCTAGACAGGAAACACAGAAAGGTGGTGTAAACGTGAACCCCAAACAACAAAATAAATGGCAACAGGACCATACTTATTAATAATTACCTTAAATGTAAATGGGTTGAATGCCCCAACCAAAAGACAAAGGCTGGCTGAATGGATACAAAAGCAAGACCCCTATATATGCTATCTACAAGAGACCCATCTCAAAGCAAGGGACACATACAGATTAAAAGTGAAGGGCTGGAAAAAAATATTCCACGCAAACGGAGACCAAAAGAAAGCAGGAGTCGCAATACTCATATCAGATAAAATAGACTTTCAAATTAAGTCTGTGAAAAGAGACAAAGATGGACACTACATAATGATCAAAGGATCAATCCAAGAAGAAGATATAACAATTACAAATATATATGCACCCAACATAGGAGCACCGAAATATGTAAGGCAAACACTAACGAGTATGAAAGAGGAAATTAATAGTAACACATTAATAGTAGGAGACTTTAATACCCCACTCACAACTATGGATAGATCAACTAAACAGAAAATAAACAAGGAAACACAAACTTTAAAGGACACAATGGACCAGCTAGACCTTATTGACATCTATAGGATGTTTCACCCCCAAACATTCAACTTCACCTTTTTCTCAAGTGCACACGGAACCTTCTCCAGAATAGATCACATCATAGGCCATAAATCTAGTCTTGGTAAATTCAAAAAAATTGAAACCGTTCCAGTCATCTTTTCTGACCACAGTGCAGTAAGACTGGATCTCAATTACAGGAAAAAAATTATTAAAAATTCAAACATATGGAGGCTAAACAACACGCTTCTGAATAACCAACAAATCATAGAAGAAATCAAAAAAGAAATCAAAACATGCATAGAAATGAATGAAAATGAAAACACAACAACCCAAAACCTATGGGACACTGTAAAAGCAGTGCTAAGGGGAAGATTCATAGCATTACAGGCCTACCTCAAGAAACAAGAAAAAAGTCAAATAAATAACCTAACTCTACACCTAAAGCAACTAGAGAAGGAAGAAATGAAGAACCCCAGGGTAAGTAGAAGGAAAGAAATCTTAAAAATTAGGGCAGAAATAAATGCAAAAGAAACTAAAGAGACCATAGCAAAAATCAACAAAGCTAAAAGCTGGTTTTTTGAAAAAATAAACAAAATTGACAAACCATTAGCAAGACTCATTAAAAAACAAAGGGAGAAGAACCAAATTAACAAAATTAGAAACGAAAATGGAGAGATCACAACAGACAACACTGAAATACAAAGGATCATAAGAGACTACTACCAGCAGCTCTATGCCAATAAAATGGACAACTTGGAAGAAATGGACAAGTTCTTAGAGAAGTATAACTTTCCAAAACTGAACCAGGAAGAAATAGAAGATCTTAACAAAATGATCACAAGCAAGGAAATCGAAACTGTAATCAGAAATCTTCCAGCAAACAAAAGCCCAGGACCAGATGGCTTCACAGCTGAATTCTACCAAAAATTTAGGGAAGAGCTAACACCTATCTTACTCAAACTCTTCCAGAAAATTGCAGAAGAAGGTAAACTTCCAAACTCATTCTATGAGGCCACCATCACCCTAATTCCAAAACCAGACAAAGATGCCACAAAAAAAGAGAACTACAGGCCAATATCACTGATGAACATAGACGCAAAAATCCTTAACAAAATTCTAGCAAACAGAATCCAACAACATATTAAAAAAATCATACACCATGACCAAGTGGGCTTTATCCCAGGAATGCAAGGATTCTTTAATATCCGCAAATCAATCAATGTAATACACCACATTAACAAATTGAAAGATAAAAACCATATGATTATCTCAATAGATGCAGAAAAAGCCTTTGACAAAATTCAACATCCATTTATGATTAAAACTCTCCAGAAAGCAGGAATAGAAGGAACATACCTCAACATAATAAAAGCTATATATGACAAACCCATAGCAAGCATCACCCTCAATGGTGAAAAATTGAAAGCATTTCCCCTGAAATCAGGAACAAGACAAGGGTGCCCACACTCACCACTACTATTCAACATAGCTTTGGAAGTGTTGGCCACAGCAATCAGGGCAGAAAAAGAAGTAAAAGGAATCCAGATAGGAAAAGAAGAAGTGAAACTCTCTCTGTTTGCAGATGACATGATCCTCTACATAGAAAACCCTAAAGACTCTACCAGAAAATTACTAGAGCTAATCAATGAATACAGTAAAGTTGCAGGATATAAAATTAACACACAGAAATCTCTTGCATTCCTATACACTAACAATGAGAAAACAGAAAGAGAAATTAAGGAAACGATACCATTCACCATTGCAACAAAAAGAATAAAATACTTAGGAGTATATCTACCTAAAGAAACAAAAGACCTATACATAGAAAACTATAAAACACTGATGAAAGAAATCAAAGAGGACACAAACAGATGGAGAAATATACCGTGTTCATGGATTGGAAGAATCAATATTGTCAAAATGGCTATACTACCCAAAGCAATCTATAGATTCAATGCAATCCCTATCAAGCTACCAACGGTATTTTTCACAGAACTAGAACAAATAATCTCACAATTTGTATGGAAATACAAGAAACCTCGAATAGCCAAAGTAACCTTGAGAAAGAAGAATGGAACTGGAGGAATCAATCTGCCTGACTTCAGACTATACTACAAAGCTACAGTCATCAAGACAGTATGGTACTGGCACAAAGACAGAAATATAAATCAATGGAACAGAATAGAAAGCCCAGAGATAAATCCACGAACCTATGGTCACCTTATCTTCGACAAAGGAGGCAAGGATATACAATGGAAAAAAGACAACCTCTTTAACAAGTGGTGCTGGGAAAACTGGTCAACCACCTGTAAAAGAATGAAACTAGAACACTTTCTAACACCATACACAAAAATAAACTCAAAATGGATTAAAGATCTAAATGTAAGACCAGAAACTATAAAACTCCTAGAGGAGAACATAGGCAAAACACTCTCCGACATAAATCACAGCAGGATCCTCTATGACCCACATCCCAGAATTTTAGAAACAAAAGCAAAAATAAACAAATGGGACCTAATGAAACTTAAAAGCTTTTGCACAACAAAGGAAACTATAAGCAAGGTGAAAAGACAGCCCTCAGATTGGGAGAAAATAATAGCAAATGAAGCAACAGACAAAGGATTAATTTCAAAAATATACAAGCAACTCCTCCAGCTCAACTCCAGAAAAATTAATGACCCAATCAAAAAATGGGCCAAAGAACTAAACAGACATTTCTCCAAGGAAGACATACGGATGGCTAAAAAACACATGAAAAGATGCTCAACATCACTCATTATCAGAGAAATGCAAATCAAAACCACAATGAGGTACCATTACACGCCAGTCAGGATGGCTGCTATCCAAAAGTCTACAAGCAATAAATGCTGGAGAGGGTGTGGAGAAAAGGGAACCCTCTTACACTGTTGGTGGGAATGCAAACTAGTACAGCCGCTATGGAAAACAGTGTGGAGATTTCTTAAAAAACTGGAAATAGAACTGCCATATGACCCAGCAATACCACTTCTAGGCATATACACTAAGGAAACCAGATCTGAAAGAGACACGTGCACCCCAATGTTTATCACAGCACTGTTTATCATAGCCAGGACATGGAAGCAACCTAGATGCCCATCAGCAGATGAATGGATGAGGAAGCTGTGGTACATATACACCATGGAATATTACTCAGCCGTTAAAAATAATTCATTTGAATCAGTTCTAATGAGATGGGTGAAACTGGAGCCCATTATACAGAGCGAAGTAAGCCAGAAATATAAAGACCATTACAGTATACTAACACATATATATGGAATTTAGAAAGATGGTAACGATAACCCTATATGCAAAAAAAGAAAAAGAGACTCAGATGTATAGAACAGACTTGTGGACTCTATGGGAGAACCCGGGGGTGGGATGTTTCAAGAGAACAGCATTGAAACATGTATATCTAGGGTGAAACAGATCACCAGCCCAGGTTGGATGCATGAGACAAGTGCTCAGGCCTGGTGCACTGGGAGGACCCAGAGGGATGGGGTGGAGAGGGAGGTAGGAGGGGGGACCGGGATGGGGAATACATGTAAATCCATGGCTAATTCAATGTATGACAAAAACCACTGCAATGCTGTGAAGTAGTTGGCCTCCAACTAATAAAAATAAATGGGAAAAAAAAAAAAGGTAATACAGGGATTGTGGGTCACAATTAAACTGTATTATTTCAATAAACTTAAATTTTATTCATATGCTATGTGAAATATTAAAATTAAGCAACCAGCAACATACTCAATGTATTGATACAAATGAAAGGTATCATATAAAGAAATTTATCTGACAGAAAATATAAAACACATTTGTCTCTCTCTAAATCAGAATTTAAAAATTATTTGTGTTTTGTAAGTTTCCTTTTCCCTTCAATAAAAGTTATCTTAAAAGTAAATTGCAAAGATATAATTAGCTAAAGAACATTCAGGTTTAAGAAAAAAATTTTATTCCAAGCAAAATATCTAACCATTAAAATGGCATAAGATTTAATTATAAATATTACATTTTTCTCAATAAAACATAATGAAAAATCTGGGAAATAGTAACTATACATACTTTGATTCAAAGAAATAAATTTGAATTAAAATGTTTTTATATAAAAATCTATATATATTGTTTTTGATTTACATATGTCATTATTGCCTATTAAAAAACAACCTCATCTTCCCCCAAAAGTCCTGAAAGTAATAAGCAAGTATAACAATGTGCAATTTAAACAGTCAAAAGTCAATTGCTTTCCTATACAGCACAAATGAAAATTCGAAGTTTGAAATTTAAAAATAGCATTTACAATAACACCTAAGAAAGTGAAATACTTAGGTGTAAAATCTAATAGAAATTTGTTTATATGCAGAAAAGTATAAAACTCAATATCTTGAGCCTTATGATCCATGAAAACTAAATATCTCATCATTTTTTTAGATTTTTTTTTTTTAATTTCTCTTAACAGAGTTTCACAGGATCCAGAAATTCTACTCCTGGGCACATTGAAAAAATTCAACATAATTCAAAAAGATATATGCATGATCATGTTCACTGTAGCATTATTTATAATAGCTAAGACATGGAAGGAACCCAACAGTCCATCAAGAGGAATGAATAAAGAAGATGGGACACATATATGCAATGAAATATCATTGGCCATAAAAAAATGAAATAACACCATTTGCAGCAACATAGATAGACATAGAGATTAACATAAGTAAGCCAGACAAAGACAAACATGATATGTTATCACTTATATATGAAATCTAAAAAGAGATACAAACAAACTTATATACAAAATAGTAGACCCACAGATGTAGAAAACAAAGTTATAGTTACCAAAGCAGAAGGGGAGAGGTATAAATTATGAATCTGAGATTCATATGCACACAGCTATATATAAAATAGATAACTGACAAGACAGATAACCTACCACACAGAGAACTGTATTCGATATGTTTGAATAACCTATATGGCAAAAGAATCTGGGAAAAAAATAGATATCTATATGTACATAACTGAATCACTTTGCAGTTAACCTGAAACTAATGCAACATTGTAAGTTAACTATACTTAAATGAACAAATAGGCAAATGTTTAAAAAGGCTCAATGTTATGATGTGAAATGTTCACAAGTTTTGGTGGTCCAAACTTAGTGGCTGAAAAATACAATAACTAAAATGAAAATTACACTAGAAGGAATTAACATCAGAATGAGCAATACAGAATAACACAAGTGATCTGTAAGATGGAATTGTGGAAATCATCCAGTCAAAACAGCAAAAAGAAAAATATTTAAATATTAGAGTAGATACACATTTAACTCGATATTTTTGTTAAATAGGATTATTTTTCCATGTAGACAGATTTTCACTAACAAAATTGATGCCTTAAACCATGAAAGGATAAACATAATAAAGCTTTGTAGTCTTCTACTTAGTAACATTATTAAATGAAAAATGTGTTTGAACAGCTGAAGTCTTCCATGATGTTGAGAGCTTACAAAAGCCTTATCAATGCTATTAGTCAATGCCTTGGACTATAGAATAAATGCTATTAAGAATTTTTCACAGGTGCCTTATGCCAAGTCCTTTAAGTAACTTTTTTACTCTGAAGTCACATGTTAGCTCAGGAGTCTAAGCATTTAGCAGTTCACATTAAATAGTAATAAAAATAATACCAGCAATCTTTACCAACTGAGCTATCAGGGAAGCTCCCAATAAATAATAACTAAACATTCAATAACTAGAGATCTCTTCAAGAAAATTAGAGATACCAAGGGAACATCTCATGCAAAGATGGGCACAATAAAGGTAAGAAATGGTATGGACCTAAGAGAAGCAGAAGATATTAAGAAGAGGTGAAAACAATACACAGAACTATGCAGAAAAGATCTCAATGACCCAGATAATCACAAGGGTATGATCACTCACCTAGAGCCAGACATTCTGGAATGCGAAGTCAAGCGGGCCTTCAGTTCAGTTCAGTCACTCAGTTGTCTCCAACTCTTTATGACCCCATTTACTGCAGCATGCCAGGCTTTCCTGTCCATCACCAGCTCCCGGAGCTTACTCAAACTCAAATCCATCGAGTCAGTCGTGCAGTCCAACCATCTTGTCCTCTGTTGAGGGCCTTAGGAAACATCATTACAAGCAAAGCTAGTGGAGGTGATGGAATTCCAGCTGAACTATTTCAAATCCTAAAAGATGATGCTGTGAAAGTGTTGCATTCAATATTACAGAAAATTTGGAAAACTCAGCAGTGGCCACAGGACTGGAAAAGTCAGTTTTCATTTCAATCCCAAAGAAAGGCAATTCCAAAGAATGTTCAAACTACCGCACAATTGTAACCATCTTATAAGCAAGCAAAGTAATACTCAAAATTCTTCAAACTAGGCTTCAACAATATGTGAACCTAGAACTGCCAGGTGTTCAAGCTGGATTTAGAAAAGGCAGAGATCAAACTGCCAACATCTATTGGATCATCGAAACAGCAAGACAGATCAAGAAAACATCTACTTCTGCTTTATTGACTGCACCAAAGCCTTTGTGTGGATCACAACAAACTGTGGGAAATTCTTAAAGAGATGGGAATACCAGGCCACCTTACCTGTCTCCTGAGAAATCTGTATGCAGGTCCAGAAACAACAGTTAGAACCAGACTTGTAACCATGGACTGATTCCAAATTGGGAAAGGAGTATGTCACAGTTGTATATTGTCACCCTGCTTATTTAACTTAGATGCAGAGTACATCATGTGAAGTGCCAGGCTGGATGAAGCACAAGCTGGGATCAAGATTGCTGGGAGAAATATCAATAACCTCAGATATGCAGATGACACCACCCTTATGGCAGAAAGCAAAGAACTAAGCCTTTTGATTAAGGTGAAAGAGGAGAGTGAAAAGGCTGGCATAAAACTCAGCATTCAAAACATGAAGATCAAGGCATCTAGTCCCATCACCTCATAGCAAATAGATGGGGGAAACAATGGAAACAGTGGAAGACTGTATTTTGGGGGGCTCCAAAATCACTGCAGATGGTGACTGAAGCCATGAAATTAAAAGATGCATGCTCCTTGGAAGAAAAGCTGTGACCAACCTATACAGCATATTACAAAGCAGAGACATTATTTTGCCAACAAAGATCCTTCTAGTTAAAGCTATGGTTTTTCCAGTAATCATGTATGGTTGTGAGAGTTGGACCATAAAGAAAGCTGAGTGCTGAAGAACTGATGCTTTCAAACTATGGTTTTGCATAAGACTCTTGAGAGTCCCTTGGACTGCAAGGAGATCAAACCAGTCAATCCTAAGGGAAATCAACCTTGAATATTCATTGGAAGGACTGATGCTTAAGTTGAAACTCCAATACTATGGCCACATGTTGCGAAGAACTGACTTATTTGACTCTGATGCTGGGAAAGATTGAAGGCAGAAGAAGGGGATGACAGAGGATGAGATAGTTGGATAACATCCTGACTCGATGGACATGAGTTTGAGCAAGCACTAGGAGTTGGTGATGGATAGGGAAGCCTGGTGTGCTGCAGTCCATGGGGTGGCAAAGAGATGAATAGGACTGAGCAACTGAACTGAACTGAAATTTTCAATGATGGTGAATTCTATTCACTTCTCTAAAACAGTTATTCTTTAGACTTAAAAAATAAATATTTTATAGAGAAGAATACACAGCCAGGGTTTCCCTGATGGCTCAGAAGTAAAGAATCAGCCTGCCAATCAGGAGACCTGGGTTCAGTCCCTGACCTGGGAAGATCCCACATGCCTCGGAGCACCTAAGCCCGTTTGCCACACCTATTAAGACTATGCTCTAGAGCCCAGGAGTGGCAACTACTGAACCCACATGCCACAGCTACTGAAGCCCAGGCACCCCAGAGCCCATGCTCTGCAACAAGAGAAGTCTCTGCAATGAGAAGCCCAAGAGTAGCTCCCACTTATGGCAACTAGGAAAAAGCCCATGCAGCAATGAAGACCCAGCACAGCCCAAAATAGATAAATATTAAAAAAAAAAAAAAAGCACAGGCATACAGGATTTAAGTAAGTTGCCACATGCACCTCACTGTACAGTAAAGCTGAGGTTCAAACTCAAAAGTAGAGTGTTCAAGACATAGAAAGCAGATGTGTGGTTGCCAGGGGGGAAAGAGGTAGTGTGGGAAGGAAGCATTGGGAGTTATGGATTAGCAGATGCATACTATTACATATTGAATGGATTAGCAAGAAGGTCCTACTGTATAGCACAGAAAACTGTATTCAATATCTTATAATAAGCTATAGTGAAAAAGAATATGAAAAAGAATGCACATACATTTGTGTGTGTATATATAACTGAATCACTTTGCCGTATAGCAGAAACTAACACAATACTGTAAGTCAACCAGACCTCAGTAAAATAAAATAAGAGTTTTCAAAAAGATTTTTTTCTGTGCATGATGTGTCTAGAGAAAAAAAAAAAATGTATGTATTAGTCAAGGAAAGCAGTAGGGGATGCCAAAACTGTAGGTATGGGGAAAAGACATTTCTCTACATAGAGAAATGCTTGACAGTGTTGGAAGTTACAAGGCTCATGCTATCCAGAGGGTAGGGAGATAGATCAGTTTATGGATTTCATCAATAACAGCAAATTCTTGATGTAAATGGCCAATAACCATCAACCCAGAGTTTGATGTATAGCTAAGCCTTGAATAAGATTGAAAATGAAGCAGCATTTTTTGTTTGATTTTATGTTTGTTGTCATCTGTGGACATCTCCAGTCGATCCAGGCATATGTTCCTAGCTCCTTGATTAGGGCTCCAACCTTGTTCCTGGCGGTTGTCCTCTCTGCCTCTTGGACTCAGTTCTCTGAGCCGTCTTTTTCCATGAAAAGTAGCTCATGTCTTCAAGTAAGCAGCTTAGATATTTCTGAGGTCCTAACTCATTGTTTTGCATCCCATCCATGGTTTTATCTTTATCATATTTTCCCTGAGAGTAACCTAGATTAGATCTTTGCCTGAGAAGGTGTTATTTAGTTATGGAATTCTCCACCATCTGAGGGCAATGGAAATGAAAAAGTTTTATTTCTTAATTTAAGAAATCCTGACTTTTTTGTGTTTAGCTCATCTGTCTGTGTCCGTATCTTTCCTACACAGCAGAAAGAAGTTGATTCTGCCTGGAAATCTTAGCTACATTCCAGTTGATTGGGTAGATATTTTATTTTTCATGTTACTGCATGTTACAGTGTTACCAAAATATGCCATGAAATAGTAAAGATCTTCTTTTCTCCAGCTTCCAGTTTACATTCTTTCTTTCATTCCCTCAACTGAGATCACCCTCCATGTCTTTATGCTTTTTATACTCTGCTTGCAGTCTTTGCAGATTTTACTAACCCTTTCTTCGAGTTTTCTCAAAATTGTGTGGGCTTCAAGTTGAATTTAGTCTGAAATGCAGTGCTACATATGTCAAAAAATTAGCAAAATATACATTTTTTCCTGGATAATATATTTTTAAATCTTTTTTGTGTCATATCAAATTTTGATCTTGTTATTTTCGCCCTTCACGGAAATATTTTAATTGAATTGCATTTTATATATTACCTCAACATAGGTATAAAAACCTAAGGAATGATCATAAGAAAATATTTTAAGGATTTATGGTAATGATATGCATGACTTAAACATCTTTCTCAATACCTCATATTGTATACATCTCACTGAGTAACATCTATGTGAAAGAACTCCTGGGTAAGAACTAATTTATATTTCATCTAATACTGTAACCTTTTTTTTTTTGATTTAGAATCTAGGAATCTTGATTGATAAATTTTCAGCCAACTTCTAAGAACCATTGAAGTTTTTATTTATTTTTTTATTTTTTTTTTTTTAAGAACCATTGAAGTTTTTAAAGGATAGGTCATTTCCCAAATAAATTTTCTCCCAGACTTGATTATTAACTAATTCCTATATTTATTTTCCATTTGTTTTAGTCTTCTTAAACATCTTTTTGTTCCATTTGCAGAATATAGAATTATGTAAGCTACTTCAAGTGATTTTAGGAATAAGGTTTACTCTACACAGGAAGTCACATATAGAAGTTTAGAAAAAATTATGCCACCTGTAAAAGTATATACTTTCTTTTAAAATGACTTTTCGTTTTATGAAATTTCCAGGTAGTACTTTGGAATTAACACTGAACTGTATTTTTTAGAAAAAAACTTTTAAGAATCAAGGTAACAAACTTCCATTTAATATAAAGTTAACATAATTAAAGTTTAATCATATTTTTTAAAAAAACAAAACAATAATATACTCTTTATGTCTTTGATACATTGAGATGAATTGCTACATTATCCAAGTTCTTCCATTGTTTCATTTCTTGGTGAAAATTTATTAGTATTACAGAGGGCTGTTACTACTCTGTTCAATGCAAAGATCAATGACCCTCACTCATGCCCCACCTACCTTCAGAGAACAACCTTAATCAGATCTTTCTAAGTGTGATTTGACTACAGTGCTATAGATATATGTTTCTCACAATCATTAGTATGATTTGAGTCTGCATAAATCCCCTTGATCAGATTGATCCAAATCAACAAAGTCTCTATCTAGGCCCCTCTAGCTAAAGTATATTTTAGCATGTTCTAGACTTGAGATTAGGGTTCTAAAAACAGGTTATACATATAGAGCATGACAGAGGTCTAAATTCAAACAATGAATTCTTAGTTGTTACAGACCTACACGAAGTGAGCGCTGCTCTTTATTTATGCCAACCTAGATAGTATATTAAAAAGCAGAGACATTGCTTTGTCAACAAAGGTCCGTCTGGTCAAGGCTATGGTTTTTCCAGTGGTCATGTATGGATGTGAGAGTTGGACTGTGAAGAAAGCTGAACACCAAAAAATTGATGCTTTTGAACTGTGGTGTTGAAGAAGACACTTGAGAGTCCCTTGGACTGCAAAGAGATCCAACCAGTCTATCCTAAAGGAGATCAGTCCTGGGTGTTCATTGGAAGGACTGATGATGAAGCTGAAACTCCAGTACTTTGGCCACCTCATGGGAAGAGTTGACTCATTGGAAAAGACCCTGATGCTGGGAGGGATTGGGGGCAGGTGGAGAAGGGGACGACAGAGGATGAGATAGTTGGACAGCATCACCGACTCAATGGCCATGAGACAAGTGCTCGGAGCTGGTGCACTGGGATGACCCAGAGGGATGGGATGGGGAGGGAGGTGGGGGGCAGTTCAGAATGGGGAACACATGTAAGTCCATGGCTGATTCTTGTCAATGTATGGCAAAAACCACTACAATATTGTAAAGTAATTAGCCTCCAACTAATAAAAATAATTGGGAAAAATAAATAAATAAAAAGCAAAAAAATAAAACAAAAAAAAAAGAAATCATACAAGTAAACTTACTTACAAAACAGAAAAAATAAAGCACAAACAATAATATTTTAGGGCATTAGAAGATACTTGTTAATTTTTTCACTATTCAACAACTAGAACTGTAGCAAAAATTACTTAATTTTTGCTGGCTTTTTTTTTTTATCATAATCATCTCAAAAGGTATATTTGAAGCTTTCCTTGCCCTCACAGCTGTATAATGTGTACATATACCAAAACATGCAGTTAGCAAGAATTTAAGCATGTTAAAATCATAAATTTGTTTCCTCCCACTAAATTATAAAATATTTGAAGGAAGATACTAAATTTTACTACACTTTCACTGCATTTAACACAGTGCCAAAAAGTTATGTAATTAATCAATTAGTTCTTTGCATTGCTAAGGACTGTGTAATACAGTTAGAGTGAAAGAATACAAGAGGAACAAATACATAACACAGAGAGAGTAAAACTTACCACGGATACTGAAATATGAAAAGAATGGAGAAATCTAAGAATTTTAACATCTTTGTCTTTATAACTTGGCACATACTTTTGCATTCAACGGTGATTAACTTTCACAGGCGAAGTCTCCATGGAATCACTCATCATTTTGATGAGTTACTAGATGGAATTATTATTTACTCCACTTGTACGGTCAATCAGTAACACTCATTCTTTACCCAAGTCGTAACTCACACATTACCATTTCCACAGCAAACATTAATCAGCAGGTATTCAATGATGTGCCTGAATACCATGAGCTAAATTGTGCTGAATTATAATGCACATTAATACAGTAGATCCCTCCAGAGACTTCTGATATATGGCAGTTGTAATTCCACTTTTACTGATCATACATTAAATTGTATTAAGGTGAGAAACACCCCTCAAATAAATAAATGAGTGCTTACTCTGCTTGAATAATTTCAATTTAGGAATTAATGTGTTAACATGGCCTGTGAGTCACTACCTGTCTTCTCCAAGTAAACTCTAGTGATGGAGGTAGAAGTGTTCGCTTTATATTCTACTGCCCTCTGGCTGATAAAACTTGCTGCCAGAATAAGAGATTAGTTAACATTCAACATATGTTAATTAATATAGTTTATTAAAATGTGTTATTGTTGCCTTTATTCATTCTTAGTACATAATTCATTGCTGTAAGGGATATAATAAAACTATTAGGCCTTTCCAAACAGTCATCAAAACCTCACACAGCTGACTTAGATTTTGAATAGTAGGATTCCTTTATTCACCTCTTGCAGCTTAAAATATTTTTTCTCACTGTGAGGCAAACCATAATTCAAAAGTTTATTATACCAAGTGAGTAAGGGGAATTCATTTGCAAAATATGTGGGAGGCTTATCCCAAGAAACTCAATTGAATATGTTTAAAATACTCACTTAAGTAGATTAAATCTTGTAAATCTATGAATTTGGGAAAGCCATTTAAAATAATAATGGACACACTCAGGCATACAACAGAACTTTCATAATCAATATAGTTCATTCCTTCTACAAAACAGGATGTATAGTGCCTGGGTGGGCTGAGAAGTTTCTTTTAATGGGCTACTGTGAAGTGTGATGACATACATGTATTCCGACCAGGTGAACTAATACGGTTAACAAAAGTTAACTGTATTAACTTCTAATCTTCTTATATCAACTCATGGTAAGCTGGGCAGTCTTTGTGGAAACAGCCCTGAAATCTTAGTGCATATATATTCAGTCATGTTCAACTCTTTGTGACCCTATGGACTGTAGCCCACCAAGCTCCTCTGTCCATGAGATTTTTCAGGAAAATACTGGAGTCGGTTGCCATTTCCTCCTCCAGGATATCTTTCCAGTCCAGAGATCAAACCCGCATCTCCTATATTTCATGCATTGCAGGCAGATTCATTACTGCTGAGCCACTGGGAAAGCCCAAAATCTTAACACAAAAGTCTTTTGCTAATTTATTCAAGGTCAACTGCATGTTATATGACACTTCAGTGAGCTCTACTCCATCAAAAATCTAGATTCTACCAACATAGCACAAGTTGCTATTATGTTATTGTGTTGTTTTTTCAACATATGCATTTGATATTCTTGAGGCAAGGAAAGAGAAAATGTGGAGAACAAATAGAGGAATGAGGAATAAAGGGGAAAATATATGGAAAGTTCTTATAGCACATAAATATCACTGGATGCATGTTGGCCATCCTTAGTATCATCACGATTTTAACTGACTTATTTAATTAACCATGGTTTTTCCAGTAGTCATATACAGACATAAGAGGTGGACAATAAAGAAGGCTGAGTGCTGAAGAATTGATGCTTTTGATCTGTGGTGCTGGAGAAGACTCTTGAGAGTCCCTTGGACTGCAAGGAGATCAAACCAGTCAATCTTAAAAGAAGTTAACCCTGAATATTCACTGAAAGTACTAATGTTCTAATACTTAGGTCACCTGATATGAAGAATCAGCTCATTGGAAAAGACTCTGAATGCTGGGAAAGATTGAAGGCAAAAGAAGAATAGGTGACAGAGGATGAGATGATTGGATGACATCAGTGACTCAATGGACATGAATTTGAGCAAACGCCAGGAGACAGTGAAGGACAAGGAAGCCTGACATGTTACAGTTCAAGGAGTTGTAAAGCATCTGTAAGACTCGACTTCGTTTCTGAACAACAAATTAATTAACAAGCCAAATTCTAATATGATTTCCATTGGAGAATAAACCTTTTATTTCTAAAGTTTAAATTGTATTTAGCTTTATTGCATTTCAGTATATGGACTTTGAAAGTTAGCACCTTTTAGACATTGTAAATTTTAGTAAATTTAGTATTTTAACACATGTATATGGAACCTAAGATGGTGCTGATGAATCTGTTTGAAGAGCAGTGGAGTTGCAGACATAGAAAGCAGACTTATGGACAAGTGCCAGGGAGAAGAGGGGGAGGGTGAGAGCAGCATGGATGCATATACACTAACATGTAAATAGACAGCCAATGGGAATTTGCTCTAAGACTCAGGGAGCTCAAACTGGGGTTTATAATAACCTAGAGAGGTGGGAATGGGCAAGACTTGGGAGAGAGATTCAAGAGGGAGGGGACATATTCAAGAGGGAGGGGTTAATTCATGTTGATGTATGACAAAAATCAAACACATTATTGTAAACCAATCATCAATCAATTAAAAATAAATACATATTTTTTAAAAATCTAACTTGAAAAAAAATTTATTTTTAAAATATAGTTTCCAAAGAAATTTGACCTTTAAATTTTCAATAATTTATTAACTTCTTAGCATTTTATTTTTAAAAGAAAGCTAATGCTTGAATTCGAAGCAAGGGAAGTCATCTGCCATAAGGTCTTATTTCAACTCTAAAACCTGACTAACATACATAAAAGCATACAATCAAACACTATTTTCAATCCTTCTGTTACCATTTGTAAAGCATTTGACTGTCAGTAGTGAATAAACCTAAAGAAAATAAGTAAGAATTTAAAATAAAATTTGGAAATTTAAGTGGTTATACATTCTCAATAGTGCCATATTTTCAGTTGTTTATTTTTGAGTGATCCAGCTTTTTTTTTTTTTAAGTCTTAACACTGGAATTTAAAAAAACACAATACAGTGCCATGATATACTCTATTACTTGTTTAAAATAAATCCACATGTTGACATTTATAATGAATAGGTCTTATTACCCTATATTACCACAAAAAGGTATGTAAACATACAATTTATTTTTTTTAAATGGACCTGCAAACATAAATTTCTCTTTAAATAAATGCCCAGAAGGATGTAAATTTTAAATAAAATACAACAATACTTTCCTTTCAGCTTTGAATTCTTTTTCATTTTCCTTTTTCAAGCTATGAGTGCAAAAATATGTTAAAAAACCACTTTTGTAAACATTTGGAACAAAAATTGAAAAGGCACAAAATATTCAGAGTTTAGTTTGCTTTTTTCTACTTTTAGCCAAATTGCATGAAATGATAATTGTTAAAGTAATTTGCCAATGACCTTGTGTCTTCCAGTGCACTCCCTTTTATCAAGGAAACCAATCTACCAAGTTCTCTCCATTCTATTCAAATGCAAATATTAATCAATCAGGCCAATTTCAACATATTCAAATTCTACCTAGAATGGAGATCATTTGAATTTCAAATAGGATTTGGAATACACATTCCAAAAAAAGTTGAATTTATTTTGATCTCAACAGATTCTTGGGTCAGGATCAAACATCCTGCCAAGAAGAGATAAAACCTTCAGCTCCATTTCTTTGATAGAAATCTCTCTCTCTCTCTCTCTCTCTTTTTTTTTTTTTTGTAGTGTGAGAGGAAATATTCGCTTCCGAGGGAGAATGAATATTCAACCAAGATCAATAGCCGCTCAGTGCTTGGAGTTTGTAGTTGCAAATTCATAGCCTCTATAACTTTGATGGGAAATTTTGAACTAGAAATATATTATGCACTGTGATTTTATAATCCAACAAAAGAAACATGCTTGCAAATAAATGAGGTAAACATCACTTGCTGGACATGGACTGAAGGGCCAAATAGATTTAAACAGAGCAGCTGCTGCCTGAGTGGGATTCCCCTTGGTCCTGTGGATAGATCTGTTCCCAGTGGTTAGGAGAGTTTCTTTTTATTGTTTCCGACAAGCATAGCAGTCTGGTCACAGGTGTGGAAGACAGTTTTTTTGTTTGTTTTTTGTTTGTTTTTTTAAAGAGAAGAAATACCCAAATTTTGACTGACATGTAGGTTACATTTAGGGAACTCTCACATAAAATACAAAGGCATAGTATGTCCAAGTGAGAGTGAAGTGAAACTCACTAAGACCTGTCTGATTCTGCGACCCTGTGGACTGTAGCCCACCAGACTCCTCTGTCCATGGAATTCTCCAGGCAAGACTATCAGAGTGGGTTTCCATGTACTCCTCCAAGGGGTTTTCCTTACCCATTAATTGAACCCAGGTCGCCTGCATTGCTGGCAGATTCTTTACCATCTGAACCACCAAGGGAATCCTGAAAGTTTAATGAAAGACTTATTTTTAAGCCATATACTGCATTGATTTGTTACTTTGGGGAATCTGATATACTCCTTTAAAGTTGCTTTCAGAATAAATAGTAAGTACAGCAGGTGGGATGAGTAAAACATTTCCATCATAAAATCACACATTCTGACTATGCAAAAGGTTTACCTCTGGTAACCACTGGCTCCTTTGCAGTTCCTATGGAAGTATTTATTCCTCATTCCATGAATTTTCATTTCAACGAAGACTATATATTATTCAGATCTAGTATTGGATTCATTATCTGTGGCTATCTCTGTCTCCATGGAGTATTATAAAACTTTGTGTATCAAAATAATTTAGTCCTCCTCTTAATTTCCATTTTGATGGCATTTCAGAGTCTATAATCTAGCCATTCCTAAATACCCCCAAGAAGCTGAAACATGAAAAAGAGACTATAATTAGAGAAAAGCATAACTTTGCTCCTTTATTGAAAGGTGTTGCAGATATGTAAATTTATATACTGCAGAGATTACAAGCATTAATATTTTAAAAATAAAAAACATGAACTCTCATCAACTCATAGGGTTTCCCAGGTGGCACTAGTAGTAAAGAATCTGCCTGAATGCAGGAGACACAAGTGATGGGGATTTGTTCCCTGGGTCAGGAAGATTTCCTGGAGTAGGAAATGGCAACCCACTCCAGTATTCTTGCCTAGAAAATTCCATGCACAGAGGAGCCAGGCTGGCTGTATGCCATGGAGTCACAAAGAGTCAGATATGACTGAGCACATGGAAACAAAGATCACAACAAACACAAATGCACAAAATATAAGTCACTAGCAATTGTGCATAATCTATACTGTAATATAGACTTACTTAAAAATTAGAGGCAACATTTTCACAGAATTATAGCTATCAGAACCCTTGCTGGTTGAAGCTGTGTCATGAAAACCATATGCTGATAAATACTGTAATAAGCCTAAATATACTACATTTATGTTGATACCTGGCTTTGGGGTGATGACTGTTGGGATCCTACTCAGCTCTGCTCTCACATCACCAAATCTATCTTTACATTCTGCTGCTCCTTCCCGCCTGAAACATGTTTTGACGTTTACACAGTTAAGTAAAATAAAAATCTTGTTTCTTCCTCTCTGGATGCTGAGAACATTGCATATAAAGCAGAGAGCAGACTAGAAGCATTATGTTTATTCTAAGGCAGGATCAACACACTTGGAAAGTCAAAATATTGAAATAAACAGTGCTTCCTCATTATTCTGATTTCCAAGTTCATTCTATTTGCATGACAGTCAGATGAAATTTATGTTTTGAAGTCTTTTGTTTTCTGACATTTTGTGTTCTTACAAGTTCTCAAAATGTTTTAGTATTTGTAAAATATAGGAAGTAATACATAATAGTCAATATCAATACTCCGTTATATTTGATTATAAATGAATTATAAGAAACTGTAATCATTTCAGAAGAAAATGGTAATGAATTACCGACTCTTCAGAGTTTAGAAAAAACAACGTGGGAAAGAAGGACTGGTAGTGATTTAAAGAAAGAAAGGAAGAAAGCTTCTAAAGATGAAAAGAAAATGTATATAAAACCAGAGCCCAATGATACTTTTAGTAAATCAAATTATTTGGTATGATTGGAGGATTTAACTTTATTTGACAGAAAGACCAGGTAATTGTCTCTTCTCATTTAATGTTTTTGTCCATTTTTATTTTTTCTATTTAGTTGTCATTGAGGCACAAGGTAGTGAAAGGTACATTTTTGTACACTGAAAAATTGGAAGAGAAAAAAAAATGGCCCTATTTACCTGTGACTATGATATTTTGCATTAGAAACAAATATAATGATCACTAGGAAAATTGTATAACTCAATTTCTAGAGAAAGTTATCAATCCAGTCATTAGCAAACTTAAATACTAGACAAATCTAAGTTCTTAGCTAAATATTTGAAAGGAAATCAAATGAGAAACTTAAAAATCTCTTCTGAACCATTTAAAATATTAGAAATTGACTCAGAGAATCATCCCAGGAGAAAAATTAAAATGCTTATCAGGTCCAAATTTTAAGAGTTTCTTTTGACTCTTTTAAACTTATTCCACTTCCCTCCATTCCTCCCTGATGCATGCTGATTTGCATTGGCCCACAAAAACTAAAACATCATAATCACAGATAAAGGCAACATGCAGTAGTTTTTGATGGTATTGGGGCTGTGATTTTTAATCTTGAAGTTGGAAAATCAGCTGTCTTTCTGCCAATGAACATAAAACTGATTTAAAGAAGGTTCAGAATTAGGAAGTTTAAAGTAAACGAGTGAAGAAATGTCCTGGATTCTCTACCTCTTGTTTGACCAACAATTCTTTAAATATTAAAAGCAATATTTAGTTTCACTATGTCACACAAAATATCTTTGTTTGACTTAGATTGTTGTGCAAGATAAAATTTTGAACACTCTCAGAAGATTTTTGCTATGTGTGAACCTTAAGCTTCTATTAAGGGGAAATGTGCACAAAACCAAATTTGTTCTTTTCATCAGAGTCTACCCAGTAGGTGACCTCATCACAGTCACACCAAAGTACCAGTCAATATTTATCTACTCATGTATGCTATGTTGCTTCAGTCCTGTCTGACTCTTTGCAACACCCTGGACTGTAGCCCACCAGACTCCTCTGTCCATGGGATTCTCCAGGTAAGAATAGTAGAGTAGGTTACCATAACCTCCTCCAGGGAATGTTCCCAACCCAGAGATTGAACTCACATCTCTTATGCTTCCTGAACTGGCAGGTGGGTTCTTTACCACTAGTGCCACCTGGGCGCCACAAATCCTATTTGTAAAACATTCCCAATATGATTTGAATAAAGTAAAAAAAAAAAGTTAGAAATAACATTTCTTCTGGAAATTGTATTTTGACAATTTTAGCCCTAAAATCTTTGGCTTTGCTTTATTTTCCTATAAGCAGTTAAGGACTAGACAGATGTGTTCAGTAGCAATTTTTTTTTTCTTTCATAAATGAAAATACCAAAGATTTGTAATTATATTTTTTATAATAACATTTTTGAGAGCAGACAACCTTATTTTAGTCCATTTGAAAATAATAGAATATGCATCAAAATGGACAGGTCAATAAGCATGCAGGACTGCCTGCACAGAGAATTGTGAGTTCTGACTTAGCTTCAAATGCTGTGAATAGATGTATCCCATTTTATTATCACCCAAATTCATCTTGCTTCAGTAATTTTACATTTTACTTTCTAGTTTCAGCTTTGGAGCCCTTGAATAAACTAAGATCCTGCTCATCCACATTCAGTGTTACTTTAATATGCATTTCCTGTATAGGCTTGAAGGACAAATTCAACACCTTAGCATATGAGTCAACAGTGTTCAACCACCTGTCCAATGCTGTTTATAGTCTTAAGAACATTGCCTAGGGTGTTGGAAATCCATTTTGGAAAGAAATTGTCAAATCAAATAGGTTTTCAATAAAAAGTAGGCAACAAGAAAAGTAAAGGTGACTACTTAAACCACCAACAGTATGAACTTATGCCCTTTGGCCCCGGAGAATTTAACTGTTCGACAATACCTATCTTCAGCAACATATGACCAGAAAGTTAGTACTGAGTGAATTTGTCAAAGGACATGAGAGATGCAGAGTGGTTGTTGAATTCCAAGAAAAAGGAGGAGGAGGAGGAGAAGTGGAAGTGAGAGGAAGGGGAAGACGAAGAGGAAGAAGAAAATGTTATCTTCACATGCCTGTGCTTAAAACTGTGGCCCTTAGTTCTCATTCCCTGTTCATGCCTCTCTCTGCACTGCTGTAGGATGTCTGGCCCACACTCCAGAGGAACTTCTCTCACTTAGGATCAGGGCTTCCCTGGTGGCTCAGAGGTAAAGAATCTGTCTGCCATGCAGGAGATGTGGGTTCGATCCCTGAGTCGGAAGATACCCTAGAGAAGGAAATGGAAACCTACTCCAGTATTTTTGCCTGGAGAATCTCACGGATATAGGAGCCTGGAGGGCGACAATCCATGGGGTCGCAAGAGCTGGACACGACTGAGTGACTTAGTTGCAACAGCATCCTTCCCGTATTTCTCACCAGAACTCTCTCCCTTTTTTGACAGTGTTGACTGGCTAACTCTAATTGATACATCCATCTTCTACCCTCTGTAACAACAAATTTTTGTGGGTTCCCTCCTACCTATAGGCTGCAGAATCTCAGTGTCCTTGTGACAGGATATTTATGTTTTTCATTTCTTTTTGAAGTAAACACCAAGTGCCAGGTACATCAAATCTATCAAATCAACATTATACTGGAAAAGTAACTTGGAGAGATGTATAAACCCAAACATATTTCACAGCGATTTTAAACCTATCAAATATTAAATGTAGTCATTCTAATACATATCTTATATTCAATTAAGTCTGTGAGTTTCAAAAATTTTGGTGAAAATAATTATAACTTTTTTTTACAGTGCTACTTAGTTTATCTGGCTTTTTCACTATACACTTGTAAGTGCTAAATATTAAGGTGACTGTTTATATTTCCTAACCAAAGTAACTAACTTTTGTATATTAAAAAAGGAGTCTCAGAAAGATTGTTATTAGTGCTAGTTTAAGTATCTTCAACACTTGCAAGAGTTGAGTCAAATGATCTTAGCTGATACAGTGTCTATAAATAGGAAAACAGAAGATCAAATTTCATTATTCAGCTCAGTTCAGTCACTCAGTCGTGTCCGATTTTGAGACTTCATGAATCGCAGCACGCAACTCATCCCCATAGAGTTGGTGAAGCCATCCAGCCATCTCATCCTCTGTCGTCCTCTTCTCCTCCTGCCCCCAATCCCTCCCAGCATCAGGGTCTTTTCCAATGAGCCAACTCATCACATGAGGTGGCCAAAGTATTGGAGTTTCAGCTTCAGCATCAGTCCTTCCAATGAACACCCAGGACTGATCTGCTTTAGGATGGACTGGTTGGATCTCCTTGCAGTCCAAGGGACTCTCAAGAGTCTTCTCCAAGACCACAGTTCAAAAGCATCAATTCTTCAGCGTTCAGCTTTCTTCACAGTTCAACTCTCACATCCAAGCATGACCACTGGAAAAACCATAGCCTTGACTAGATGGACCTTTGTTGGCAAAGTAATGTCTCTGCTTTTTAATATGCTGTCTAGGTTGGTCATAACTTTCCTTCCAAGGAGTAAGCGTCTTTTAATTTCGTGGCTGCAGTCACCATCTGCAGTGATTTTGGAGCTCCAAAAAATAGTCAGTCACTGTTCCCACTCTTTCCCCATCTATTTCCTATGAAGTGATGGGACCAGATGCCATGATCTTAGTTTTCTGAATATTGAGCTTTAAGCCAACTTTTTCACTCTCCTTTTTCACTTTCATCAAGAGGCTTTTTAGTTCCTCTTCACTTTCTGCCATAAGGGTGGTGTTATCTGCATATCTGAGGTTCATTATTGGTAGCACGTGAAAACTATAACTTTAAGAGCTACGATTTAAGACCTAATGTTATAATTTCATATTAACAAGGCATTTTAAAATTGATTTATTTTTCTTAAAGATTCCAAAATGTTAGTTTTCTGAAAAATGTAATCAAGTAAATGTGTTAGAGAAAAACATTGTTTTCTATTGTACTTGTGATAAAGTATGTCAATTGTATGTATCCTTTCTACAGTATGATGAAAACAGAAACTTACTACTGTGGTCTTCTTCCCATAGATCATGTATTACTAGTTTAATCTTGGGAAAAGCATCAGACCTATCCCAATTGAAAGACCGTCTACATATCTGTAGATTACTCCTCAAAATTGTCAAGATCGTTAACAGCAAGGAGAGTCTGAGAAACTGTTTCAGCTAAAAGGAGCTTAAGAAGTCAGGTAAACTAACCACAGTGTGGTATCCTGAATGGGATTCTATAACAAAAGCATAAATAAATAAATAACTATGTCAATATAGCATTCATTACTTGCAACACATGTACCTGACTAAAGATGTCAATACCAGGGAAAACTGAGTTTGAGGCATGTGGAAACCCTATACTTTCTTTGCAGTGTTTCTGCTAATCTAGAATTGATTTAAAATAAACCTTTTACTGAAAAAGAAGCACTTAAGCATACACGTACTTTTTCCAAGTAGACTGACAGTATAAATTTCTACAAAATAATCTATATGAGAATGTTTATAGTGGCTTTATTTGTAAATGTTACACATCCAAAAAAATCTGAATGACACTTCAGCTTGGAAATCAACAAACAGATAATTCTATTGTGAAACAGTACTCAGCAATGAAAAGAAATGGGCTATTGATAAACCAACAACTTCAATGAAGCACAAATGCATTATGCTTATGGAAAGAAGATAGATTTGAAAGGCTACCTAATGTTTTTCCATTTACTTGACATTCTTGCAAATACAGAATTGTTAGGACATATAACAGATCACTGGTTGCCAAGAGATGGGAGATGAGTATTTTGCAAATATCGGGCTGGGGAAAATGTTTGGTTATTGGAACTGCTCTTTACTTTGATTTGTAGTATAGTGATTATACAACTGATACATTTTTTAACTCACACAAAGATTTGCTACAAGGAACAAATTTTATTGTATATAAATTATACCTGAACAACTAACAAATAAGAAAAATATGGTGGGTCAACATAATGTGTCAACTTAGGTATTATAATATAGAAGTAATGTCTGGAATCATAACATGATAAGGCTAAAGTACTGTTAGTCAAATCTTTAGGTAGCCTTAACAATAGAAAAACGGGCTTCCTGGGTGGTAGTAGTGGTAAAGATTTCATCCTCCAATACGGGAGACTCAAGAGATGCAGCTTCAATCCCTGGGTTGGGAATATCCCATGGAGTAGGAAATGGCAACTCACTCCAGTATTCTTGCCTGGAAAAATTCCATGGACAGAGGAGCCTGGAGGGCTACAGTCCATGGGGTTGCAAAGAGTCAGACATGACGGAACGACTCAACACTCACCCACACAATAAAAGAAAACAGCCATGACAACTGTGGGCCAGTGTATACATTGGGGAAAATTTGGGGGAGGATTTTAAATTGGAGCCATCATCATGGGAAGGATAAAGATCTTATATGTATTGGGCAAATTGCCTCCATGAGTGTTAAGGATCAGAGTGTGGTCGTGAGGTTATTTGAAGAGACATCAAATTACACTTTTACATTAATTCTGAGAACTAAGCATCAGAAAAAGAAGCAGTAAGAATGGGGAGTCACACCATATGTCATAGTTATCCACAAAATAATAACCTTGTTCATGTAAAAGATGAAGCACCTCATTTTGACTTTCTGTATAAAGCTACTTTGCCAGAAAAATGAGTAGTTCTTCTTAACATTTTCTATTAAAATCTACATGAATATTTTCCCAATTCAATATTATATTGCAATTTGTTTACAAGCACATGTGAAATATTTTCTTGTCATGAGCACAAGAATAAATATCCTTTGTTGATTTAAAGAAACAACCAGAGCTCCTGAAAATGAATATAGCAATCAAGGTATAACATATTTAATAATGCCTCATTGATGTATGCAATTCAAAATAGCATGAGGAATAAAATTACATTCTCATCAGTCAAGGAAGAATAATCTTGAAGTATTATTTAAGATTTAAAAAAAGTTTAAAATGGTAGTAGTCTTGTACCACTGATGCTAAAGCTGAAGCTCCAATACTTCAGCCACTTGATGCAAAGAGTCAACTCATTGGAAAAGACCCTGATGCTGGGAAAGATTAAAGGTGGGAGGAGAAGGAGACGACAGAGGAAGAGATGGTTGGACAACATAACCAACTAAATTGACATGAGTTTGACCAAATTCCATGAAATAGTGAATAACAGGGAAGCCTGTTATGCTGCAGTCCATGGGATCGCAAAGAGTCGGACACGACTAAGCAACTGGACAACAGACTTGTAGAGCTCATTAGGTTACAAAATCTGCTCTAAAGGAATGTGAACTCAGGTATGGTTATTATAATGAGAAAAAACAAAAAAAGTTAAACTACTGACCCTAAGAGGTTAATGATATATCAGCCCAGCTAATACTGACCAGGGTTCTTGGCTTTCCCCAATCCATAGAAATTGACTAAGTCTTCCCAGGTGGCTCAGTGAGTAGAGAATCCACCTACAGAGCAGGAGATGCAGGACATTCGGGTTTGATCCCTGGGTTGGGAAGATCCCCTGGAGGAGGGCATGGCAACCCATTCCAGTATTCTTGTCTGGGAAATTCCATGGGCAAAGGAGCCTGGCAGGCTACAGTCTATAGGGTCACAAAGAGTCGGATACGACTGAAACAAATGCTTACAGCAAGTAGCACAGATGCCAGAGAACGAATTCAGGCAAGGTTTTATAGGGACCCCTGCTGCAGCAAGGGGGAGCAATAACAAACAACAGTTTCCCTTACTTGCTTCCTTGCTTGGAGGTGGGGAAGGCAAGCGTGTTCCTTACGTGGGGTGACGGTAAGGGTGTGTGCAGGGGTTGAAGCAGAAGGGTGGCTTAGGTGTTTTCCCCACCCCTCTGGTGGTGTTGAGTGCAGGGGGCATGCTCAGTACCCTACTTTTGCTTCCAACACCCTGTTTTTACTCTACGCTATTCAAGAATGGCCGTTGGGTTTTCTGATATCTTTGTCCAGAATTTAACCCAATTGCAGCATGCATCCAGTCACTTTTAGTTCCACATAATTTCTTTGTGTTCTGTTGCTGGAGGAGAGACGTGTCCAGGTGCAAGAACTGTAGCCTTTCAGCAAAGGGTCCCAGATCACAGTCTGTCTCACACCCTCTTATAGAATCAATTATTTATTAAATATAAATATAAAAACTTTGATTATAACTGGAATATAAGAAATATTTAAAAGTTAAAATGGAATTAATGAAAAGAAGAAAAAGTAACTAGAACTGGAATGAGAAACCGCTAATTGTTTTTCATCCAGTGGTAATTCACGTGTGGCAAGTTAAAGCATCTTATCATCAAGTAGTATATTAGTGTGCCTGACATTTATTAGGAATTACATATAGTATGTCCCAATTAATCTCCAAGTTCATAAAATGAGGTAGGTTCTCGATCATTATCCAAGCTTTACAGGTGAGAATATCAATCTGTTATGTCTTTCCTTGGGTCCTGATATCTGAAAATCTCAAAATCTACACTGTTTGGTCCCTTATGGTTTAGATCACTTTGCATCCAGAAAAACTTGTACTAAACTGGTGTGTGGAATCCAGTGGAGATTATAACTCTAATTGGTTTAGTATAGTCAGTGTTAGATGTGATTCAATTTCCATCTTGTTTTCTGTTTCATTAAACTTTTATTTAGCTCTACATTGTCTGAAATGAGAGTATAGAATAGTGACTAAATTGGACAATTTCTTGGCTTGGTCTGCTCAGGTTCACAAATGTAAATCATAAAGACCTACCTTACAAAAGCTTAAATGTTAACATACACACATGTCCTATTTCTACATAAGTAGTTCTGATCTATTTGGATTCATTTTGCTACTATTTCCTTATAACACCTGGAGCTAGATGCTTTGATCATCAATTTTCATCTTTTATTCTTCTCTAGTTTAATAATTTAAGACAGTAATTTTCCAAGTATCATTTTAGCTGCATGATACAGGTTTTCACAAGAGCAATTTTGGCATTGATGTCCAAAAATTTTCTAATCACACTGTAATTCTGCATTTGATCCAGGAGTTATTGATCATTGGCTTATTTTTTCCTGAATTTTAAAACACAGTACTTTCCTAGTTCTTTTTTTCTTTTTCTTTTTTAAGCTATGTATTGTAATCACAGAAGATTTTACTCCTTAAAAATATCTGAGACTTGCTTTTAAGTCCTAGGATGTGGCCAGTTCTCACATATGCTGAAGGTGTAAGTTTATTTAAGATATCTGGCTTGTATACTGGTTTATTCAAACTTTTTAACCACAGTGGTGTGATCACTTACCTAGACCCATGCATCTTGGAGTGTGAAGTCAAGCAGGCCTTAGGAAGCATCACTAGAACAAAGCTAGTGAAAGTGATGGAATTCCAGCTGAGCTATTTCAAATCCTAAAAGATGATGCTCTTAAAGTGCCACACTCAATATATCAGCAAATTTGGAAAATTTAGCAGTGGCCAAAGGACTGGAAAAGGTCAGCTTTCACTCCAACCCAAAAGAAATGAAGTGCTAAAGAATGTTGAAACTATAGCACAATTCCACTCATCTCACCACTAGCAAAGTAATACTAAAAATTCTCTAAGCTAGACTTCAACAGTATGTGAACCAAGAACTTCCAGATGTTCAAGCTGGATTTAGAAAAGGCAGAGGAACCAGACATTTAATTGCCAACATCTGTTGGATCATGGAAAAATCAAGAGAATTTCAGAAAAAAGCGTTTACTTCTACTTCATTGACCATATTAAACCTTTGACTGTGTGGATCACAACAAACTGTGGAAAATTCTTAAAGAGATCGGAATACCAGATCATTTTACCTGCCTCTTGAGAAATATGTATGCAAATCAAAAAGCAGCAGTTAGATCTATATATGGAACAGCAGACTGGCTCCAAATTGGGAAAGGAGTATGTTAAGGCTATATATTGTTATCCTGTTTATTTAACTTACATGCAGAGTACATCATGTGATATGTCAGGCTGGATGAAGCCCAAAATGGAATTAAAATTGCATGGAGAAATATCAATAACCTCAGATATGCAGGTGACACCACCCTTATGGAAGAAAGCAAAGAGGAACTAAAGAGCCTCTTGATAAAAGTGAAAGAGGAGAGTGAAAAAAGCTAGCTTTAAACTCAACATTCAAAAATCTGATAGCATCTGATCCCATCACTTCATGGCAAATAGATGGGGAAACAATGGAACAGTAAGAGATTTTATTTTCTTGGGTTCAAAAATCACTGCAGAAAGTGACTGAAGCCATGAAATTAAAAGACGCTTGCTCCTTGGAAAAAAAGCTATGACAAACCTAGGCATCATACTAAAACCCAGAGACATTAGTTTGCTGACAAAGGTCCATATAGTCAAGGCTATGGTTTTTCCAGTAGTCATGTATGGATGTGAGAGTTGAACTGTGAAGAAGGCTGAGCACTGAAGAATTGATGCTTTTGAATTATATTGTTGGAGAAGACTCTTGAGAGTCCCTTGGACTGCAAGGAGATCAAACCAGTCAATCCTAAAGGAAATCAATCCTGAATATTCATTGAAAGGA
Source organism: Odocoileus virginianus (assembly GCF_023699985.2). Classification (NCBI taxonomy): domain Eukaryota; kingdom Metazoa; phylum Chordata; class Mammalia; order Artiodactyla; family Cervidae; genus Odocoileus; species Odocoileus virginianus. Next base: position 11,284,181 of record NC_069687.1, read on the forward strand.
CTGATGCTAAACTGAAGCTCCAGTATTTTGGCCACCAGATTCAAAGAGCTGACTCATCATCAGAAAAGACACTAATGCTGGGAAAGAGGGAAGGCAGGAGGAGAAGGGGACAACACAGGCTGTAATGGTTGGATGGCATCACCAACTTGATGGACATGATTTTGAGTAAGCTCCAGGAGCTGGTGAAGGACATGGAAGCCTGGTGTGCTGCAGTCCATATTGTTGCAAAGAGTAAGACACTACTGAGTAACTGAACAACAACAATGATCCTACTGATAATTTTCAGTCTCCTTTTTTCTACCAGTTATTAAGGAGTCGGTTGCCATTTCTTTCATCTTGGGATATTCTTGACTCAAGAATTGTACCAGCATCTCCTACATTGGCAGGTAGATACTTCACCACTATGCCACCTGGAAAGCCCTTATTATTAAAAGAGTAAGTCAAAATTCCCTCACTGTGATGATGATTCATCAATTTACTTGTTTTCACAAATTTTGTGATATATGGATAAGCTATGTTCTTAGGTAAGAACTTGCTACATGTGTCTGATGAAATGAAACCTATTGTACACTGACTTTTTGTCTCCAGTGATGTTTTTGTGCCCCAAAAGTCACTTTTTCTCATAGTTTTATCAACATTCTTTTGTTGTAAAATTGATCAGTATTTTCCTTGTATTTTTTTTTCAATTTATCCGTTAGATTCACAAATATGTTCTTGTTCCCCCTCTCAATTTTCTTTTTTCACTTTAGGCACTCCATATAAGATTAGTTTCATTTCTACATTAAGTGAATTACTTAAATCTTCCCCTAAACAATAGAATGGGAAAGACTAAAGATCTCTTTAAGAAAATTAGAAATACCAAGGGAACATTTCATGCAAAGATGGGCATAAAAAAGGACAGAAATGGTATGTACCTTAACAGAAGTAGAAGATATTAACGAGTGGTGGCAAGAATACAAAGAAGAACTATAGAAGAAAAAAATCTTCATGGCCCTAGATAATCACAATGGTGTGATAACTCACCTAGAACCAGACATCCTGGAATGTGAAGTCAAGAGGGCCTTAGGAAGCGTCACAATGAAGAAAGCTAGTGGAGGTGATGGAATTCCAGTTGAGCTATTTCAAATCCTAAAATATGATGCTGTGAAAGTGCTGCACTCAATATGACAGAAAATTTGGAAAAATCAGCAGTGGCCACAGGACTGGGAAAAGTCAATTTTCATTCCAATCCCAAAGAAAGGAAATGCCAAAGAATGCTCAAACTACTGCATAATTACTCTCATCTCACACACTGGCAAGGTAATGCTCAAAATTCTCCAAGCCAGGCTTCAGCGGTACACGAACCATGAACATCCAGATGTTCAAGCTGGATTTTAAAAAGTCAAGGGGAACCAGAGATCAAATTGCCAACATCCCTGAGATCATTGAAAAAGCAAGAGAGTTCCAGAAAAACATCTATTTCTGCTTTATTGACTATGCCAAAGCCTTTGACTGTGTGGACCACAGCAAATCTGGAAAATTCTTCAAGAGAAGGGAATACCAGAACACCTGACCCGTCTCTTGAGAAATCTGTATTCAGATCAAAAAGCAACAGTTAGAACTGGACATAGAACAGACGGATTCCAAATTGGGAAAGGAGTACGTCAAGTCTGTAAATTGTCAACCTGCTTATTTAAGTTAAATGCAGAGTACATCATGAGAAATGCTGGACTGGGTGAAGCACAAGCTGGAATCAAGATCGCATGGAGAAATATCGATAACCTCAGATATGTAGATGCCACCACACTTATGGCAGGAAATGAAGAACTAAAGAGCCTCTTGATGAAAGTGAAAGAGGAGAGTGAAAAAGTTGACTTAAAACTCAACATTCAGAAACCTAAGATCATGGTGTCCAGTCCCATCACTTCATGGCAAAGTCGATGGGGAAACAATGGAAACAGTGACAGACTTCATTTTTTTGAGCTCCAAAATCACAGTAGATTAGACTGCAGCCATGAAATTAAAAGATGCTTGCTCCTTGGAAGAAAAGTTATGACCAACCTAGACAGCATATTAAAAAGCAGAGACATTACTTTGCCAACAAAAGTCCATCTAGTCAAAGCTATTGTTTTTCCAGTAGTCATATATGGGTGTGAGTGTTGAACTATAAAGAAAGCTGAGTACCAAAGAATTGATGCTTTTGAAATGTGGTGTTGGAGAAGACTCTTGAGAGTCCCTTGGACTGTAAGGAGATCCAACCAGTCCATCCTAAAGGAGATCAGTCCTGGGTGTTCATTGGAAGGACTGATGCTGAAGCTGAAACTCCAGTACTTTGTCCACCTGATGTGATGAACTGAATCACTGGAAAAGACCCTGATGCTGGGAAAGATTGAGGGTGGGAGGAGAAGGGAATGACAGAGGATGATCTGGTTGGATGGCATCACCGACTCTGGACTTGAGTTTGAGCAAACGTCGGGAATTGGTGATGGACAGGGGAGCCTGGCATGCTTCAGTGCATGGGGTAGTAAAGAGTCGGATATGACTGAGCGACTGAACCGAACTGAGAGAGGGTTTTGTGGTGGTAAATACTTAAAGCTTTTTCTATGTCTGAAAATGTGTTTATGTTGTTTTCATTTGTGTTAGACATTTTCAGTTGATACACAGCTCTGAGTTCTGCTTTTTCCCTCCTCTAAGCACAGTATGACTTTTTTCTCACTGTTTGTTTATATTGTTGAGACACTGTTTGTTGTGTGGTTCAGCTGTCAGGATAATATGTATGTTTTTGAAAATAGTCTTGTCTTCTGGTGATAGATGCTTTAAGACTTTAGTTATCTCAGTGCTGATTCGAATTTTACTTGACATATATTTAGGAGAAGTATTCTGTTTACTTGTCCTGCTTGCTATTCTTGGGTTTTCAAAGTGTGTATACTGGTTTATATAATCAGTTATGGAAATTCTCAGTTACTTCTAACTTTGCCTCTTCCTCACTATCCATTTGTTTGAGAACATTGGTTAGATATGCTATATTTCTTACTTAAACTTTCAATTTTCTTGATTTTTTAAAACTTTTTATCCCATTGTATTGTATTCTGTATAATTTCTTTAGATTTATCTTTAAACTCATGAACATCATCTTCAGACATTCCTAATCTTCTATTAAGCCTGTACAATTACTGATTTCTTTCTTTCTCTTGAGTTTCCTTTCAAATCCACTTGTTTTATACAGATCTTTCCATAAATATACTTTCAATTACTTTTATTTTTTAAGTATTTTATATGATTTTATTTCATTTAGTAATTACAATACCTGATTTGTTATGGAACTCATTCTGTTTCTACTTTGTCTTCTGGTTTTGAATAATACCATTTACTTTTTATCTTTTGTGTTTTGTGATTGTTCACTTAGTATATTCATAGATGTTTTCCAAGGGAATTCTTTGAACCAGATTTCAAATTGTGTTTCTGCAGAGAATTTTACTTTTAATTTCTACCAGGCATTTATCACTATTACTTGGCACATTTTAAACTAAATTTTGGATTTCAGGTGTTTATATTAACCAAGTTGTAGGAATATATAATGAAAACTTGCAAAACCATTTTGGATTATGTGTTTTCAAGATTTTTCTTTTTCCTCATCACTCCGGGGCAAAATTATGATGAGTCACTGGATGAAGGATAAGACAAGTGGGTCTACTTTATTATTTTCCCTTAGTACAATTGTGTTCTTTAGGACTTCACATATATGAAAATCTAAGAATTCTACTTTTCTTGCTGACTTTTCTACAGAACAGGAAGAAAAAAGTGTTCTTTTGGATCCATATTGTAGAAATCAGAATTTACATCTAGTTACTTTGGCCTCCTGATGCAAAAAACTGACTCATTAGAAAAGACCCTGATGCTGGGAAAGATTGAAGGCAGGAGAAGATGGGGCGACAGAGGATGAGATGGTTGGATGACATCACCGATGCAATCATGAACTTGAGCAGACTCCAGGAGACAATCATAGACAAGGGGGGTTGTGTGTGCTAGTCAATGGGGTCACAAAGAGTCGGACATGACTGAGTGACTGAAATGAACTGAAATGGACTAGGCTACAACCATGCAACAGTCAAAAATTGGTGGTGTATTAAATCATGATTCAGGAGGGAAGAAAGATATTTATTTCCCAAATCTAATCAAGAGTAGCATCAAAGAGCTGTGTAAACATGAGGATAAGGTTGAAGCTGGAGTTTGTGATGACCCTATTAATTCTCTGTACACATTAGGGTCCATTGGCACCAATTTGCAAATAGTTTTTTAAGCAGTTACAAATAATTTTGTGTATTGTTGTTTAAAGGCTTTCATTCTTTGTCAGAGCAATTAAAATAAAATTATAAAAATTACTTAATTAAAATCATTTTATGTTAAAAATACAATATAAACTAAAACTCCATTATTTTTATGTATCTTATACACACTATGGCTTCTCAGTGATGTTGTTTTTCTGTATTTAATTTTTTTTCATTATAATTCATTAATCATAATTATTTCTAACCAAGTTACCAAAAATTAAAACAATAAGCTTTAGAAGGGTGCAATAGCTACAGGGAAGATAAAATATTAAAATACATTATTATTTTTCAGTTTTTTATTATGTTACCTAAAGTATTGTGTCTTCTTTCAAGACAGTATTAAACAAATTGGAAACATCTTTGTAATCTATTTTTATAATGTATTGATCATGGCTGAGAATTCAGAATTTTAAATATTTTATGTACAATGACAAAGAGAAAAGCTGATATGAGAAACTAGAGTATTACTAGATGAATCAGGAGATGAACGCAAAGAGACAGAGAGCATCCCTCTGGACTGTAATACTGAAGGTCAAATTAATCATATCAGTGAACTCAGACTGAATCTTCAGACGATAATATTCTAAATAAATGTTCCAAATTCAGAAGCCAACAAATAAATACTCCAATAACAGTAAGAAAGTATAGCTTTCCCTCCAGTTAGAAATAGTGTTACCTTACTTCAGCTAGATTTAAGATCATCACTGTCAAGGGCAAAGTCTTTAAAAAATAGTCAAATGTTTCTCATATAAAATAAACTGTAGTAGGATCATTATTATCCCTGCTGTCATTTCTGATAATCTAATTCTTAGTTTATGTCATAATTTGGAAAATGCATGAATTTTAGGTTAATCTACATAATGCACATTGAGCGAATTAAAAAAATACCATTTGGCAGTTTTGAAACCAGCATTTTTCTTACACTTTTGTGCATTTTCTGTATTAAGGCACTCAATTTTATAGGGCCATGAATTAGGAAGCTCAATTTACACCTATTCTTACTAATGTGTGTAACATATAAATAAATATATTGGACCTTCTGGGAAAAACTGAAATTCCACTGAGACTCTATTAGTTAATATCACAAAATGAATATTGGAGAAATGTAACTTTTTTTTCACTTCTATGACCCACAGCTGACACCTTCCTTTAAACAAGTTTATGTAACTCTGAGACAGAATCAAATAGAAGGAATCATTAGAACATTTGGCTTGTAGTTGAAAGATTGCTGATAAATTCAGAAGATTGTTTAACAAAGGTTACTGAGGTCAAGTCTGTCTTTTATCTAATATTATAAATATTCCAAATCTCCTTCATTATCTCTCAACATCTCAGCTGACTGGGAGCTATTTCTGATTTTCTGGTCACCTATGGAACTCAATGGAGCGAGGTTGGAAGAGGTTTTCACCACAGGCACAGAGCTTAGCTGAGCTCAGAAGCAGAGCTCACAGATTTGAAATTTGGTGCATGGCCAGTCCCTGGGGACCTCAGCTCTCGGTATCTCCTGATATGTAGACCCTTCTTGCTGTGACTTGCGGTCATCTTTTCTGTCTATTATTCTACTTCCTGTGGTGTGGATTCATCTGTCTCCTTATCCACTGATATCAGCTCCATTGTTAGTTCTAATTCACTTTTAGGTGATGAAATTTATTCCAGCCCTGATGGCTTCTTCACTATGCCCTAGGGAGAGCTGACAAATTATCCCAGATGCTAGAATTATCCCCCTGTGAGGCCTTTGAATGGATCCCCGTTGCTAGAGTTGAGATGGTTTCCTGCAGGCAGTTACCCCCTTGCCTGATCTGATATGATACCAAATCCTTGAATATATACTGATGCTAACTTCCTATATTCAACACACATTTATGCATGACTATCTATACCGAGGCCAGTGTTAGCACACAGTTTCTCCCTTCAAGGACCTCAAAGTGCACTACAATGGTTCTAAACCTTGACAATGTATAATGAGTGCTTTAAAAATGCAGATTCCTTGACCTGACATTCAGGCATTTTAATCCCATAAAACCAAGGAATCCTGTAAACCAAAGAAGATAAATAGGAAACTGTAAAAGAAAAAGTACTCCAAGTGAATCTGGTATTCATCAGATTACAAAGAATCCACTTGCAATGCAGGGGACTTCCTTGGAAGGAGAAAGAAATAGTTACCCACTCCAGTATCTTTGCCTAGGAAATCCCAAGGACAGAGAAGCCTGATGGGCTATGTCCATGGGATCACAAGAGTGGGATACTACATAGCAACTAAACCATCACCAAGATAGCTTACTCATGATAATTGAGACACTGAAGATTGAAACAACTCTCAAATTAGTCTTGAACACTTTCGTTTTTTATTAAGGTGTTCAGTTCAGTTCACTTCTGCTGCTCAATCATGTTCGATTCTTTGTGACCCCATGGACTGCAGCACACCAGGCCTTCCTGTCCATCACCAAACTCCTGGAGCTTGTTCAAATTCATGTTCATCGAGTCAGTGATGCCATCCAACCATCACATCCTCTGTCATCCCCTTCTTCTCCTGCCTTCATTCCCTCCCAGCATTGGGGTCTTTTCCAATGAGTCAATTCTTCACATCAGGTGGCCAAATTATTGGAGCTTCAGCTTCAGCATCAATTCTTACAATGAATATTCAGGGCTGATTTCCTTTAGGATGGACTGGTTTGATCTCCTTGCAGTCCAAGGGACTCTCAAGAGTCTTCTCCAACACCACAGTTCAAAAGCATCAATTCTTGAGGTGTAGATTAGCAAGGTGAAAGTAACAGAACCATGGTTCAATTTCCCACACCTTTTTGTGAGGGCAGGCAGGGTGAAAACCACAATAACAGAAAACTAACCAAACTGATCACATGGATCACAGCCTTGTCTAACTCAATGAAACAATGAGCATGTAGGGCTACCCAAGACAGATGGGTCATAGTGGAGAGTTCTGACAAAATATGGCCCATTGGAGAAGGGAATGGCAAACCACTTCAGTATTCTTGCCTTGAGAACTTCATATCAGTTCAGTTCAGTCACTCAGTCATGTCCAACTCTTTGTGACCCCATGGACTGCAGTATACCAGGCTTCCCTGTCCATCACCAACTTCCGGAGCTTTATCAAACTCATGTCCATCAAGTCAGTGATGCCATCCAACAATCTCATCCTCTGCCATCCCCTTCTCCTCCTGCCTTCAATCATTCCCATAATCAGGGTCTTTTCAAATGAGTCAGTTCTTCGCAGCAGGTGGCCAAATTATTAGAGTTTCAGCTTCAGCATCAGTCCTTCCAATGAAATATTCAGGACTGATTTCCTTTAGGATGGACTGGTTGGATCTCCTTGCAGTCCAAGGGACTCTCAAGAGTCTTCTCCAACACCACAGTTCAAAAGCATCAATTCTTCAGCGTTCAGCTTTCTTTACAGTCCAACTCTCACATCCAAACATGACTACTGGAAAAGCCACAGCTTTGACTAAACGGATCTTTGTCAGCAAAGTAATGTCTCTGCTTTTTAATATGCTGTCTATGTTGGTCATAACTTTTCTTCCAAGGAGCAGGTGTCTTTTAATTTCATGGCTGCAGTCACCATCTGCAGTGATTTTGGAGCCCTCCCAAAATAAAGTCTGTTACTGTTTCCATTGTTTCCCCATCTATTTGCCATGAAGTGATGGGACCAGATGCCATGATCTTAGTTTTCTGAATGTTGAGTTTTAATCCAAGTTTTTCACTCTCTTTCACTTTCATCAAGAGCCTCTTTAGTTCTTTTTCGCTTTCTGCTGTAAGTGTGGTGTTATCTGCATATCTGTGGTTATTGATATTTCTCCCGGCAATCTTGATTTCAGCTCATGAAGAGTATGAAAAGGCTGACTCTTAGTGATGGATGCTGAATCACTGCCACTGGGTAATTAACTATCCCATCTCGACCGCATGTACTCCAGGTAGGACAAAAGGTGTCACAGCTCCAAGGCTTATAAGGAACACATATTTTTGTTTTACCTGAAATAATGGCAGTCTCAAAAGAAATATAAAAAATCTTCAGCACTTTGAAATATCCTCAGCTGCTTTGGTTTTGAAGTAGGTTCACACTTCTCTGGTGGCTCAGATCATAAAGAATCTGCCTGCAGTGCAAGAGACTTGAAAGGTCACGCTGACTGCCCCCGCCAAAAGGTCCCAGATAAGTACCAGGGACAGACATCCACCAATCAGCAGCCCGTTGCCAGGCAGACTGATGGACGCAAAGGTGCCAAGACTCCGGCCAATCAAGAAAAACCGACACGGGACAAAAGGCCAATCAGCACCCTAGAGCCTGACTCCAAGCATATTCGAAAAGGTCCCGCCGCTTCCGTATCCGCCAGGGTATATAGGTGCCGCCCCCCTTCCCGCAGGTTGCAGACTCCCCTTGTCTCTTCACTCAGCCGCCCCCGGGAGTTCTGCCCGAGAGCGACCGCCCAATAAAGGCCTTCATCAACGGTCCTTAGAGGAGGCTCTTTCTTCCCCCGGCGTTTTCTAACAAGACTCAGTTTCGATCCCTGGGTTGGGAAGATCTCGTGGAGAAGGGCGTGGCAACCCACTCAGTTTCGATCCCTGGGTTGGGAAGATCTCCTGGAGAAGGGCGTGGCAACCCACTCCAGCATTCTTGCCTGGAGAATCCCAATGGACAGAGGAGCCTGGCGGGCTACAGTCCACGGGGTCACAAAGACTCAGACATGACTGAAGCGACGGAACAGCACAGCAGCAGCAGCCTACTTATATTAAAGTGTAACTGACACAGAAATCATATTGGTTTCATGGGTTCAACTTAATGATTTGAATTTGTATATATTGAACACTTTCTTTCCTGGTGTTTAGCATGACCTGAATTTTTCCAGCATCAGTCGTGACTGTGAACAGCTTACCAGGACATTGAGAGGAAGGACACCGGAGAAGTTAAAAGGATGGTCTCTGGGATCAGCCTGCCACTTGCCAGTTCAGTGAACTTGGGCATGCTGCTTAACTGCATGCTTCAGTTTCTCATCTGTAACTTGGGTAGTAATTTTAGGGATGTTGAGATGTTTAAATAGAAAAATGCATTGCCATGTTTATAATCATATCTAGTACATAACCAACATATACTAACTAAATGCAAGCTATTAATTTTTCATAGGAAAAGCATATTTATCAGATGATTTTTCAAAAAATGGGAAGGTTATTATTTAAAGTATCAAAGAATTTTGTACTGCAAGTTTTAAGATTTCTGCATAACTTCCTACTTTATTGATCAGAATAAGTGACTGTAATTTAGCCTCTCCTGAAGGTTCAGGTTAGGGTCCTCTTTATGTCATTGTGGTGAAGCCCTGTGATGAATAGCAGGCCCATAATTCCTTGAAAGATGGGATTGTTTGGCCCATGGAAAGAGATTCAGATTGCATTGATTTTCAAGAAGGTAATCTTCTTCCTTCATATTCAGTAGACATGTTTTTATTCTCCTAAGGATATTGAATGCAACATCCTTTACCTGCTGAGGAATACAAGACAGAGCACTTAAAAAAAATGCTAGTTAATGCAGCAGTCTCAATTTTTAAAACAATGCAAATGCAAGCAGACTTAGATTCTTGAAGAACAAAATAAAGACGCCAATTTCCAGCTGTCATTAAAAACTCAGGCAATTTTTTATTTTTTTTAACTTGAAAATTCTGTGTTGTGAGTTTAAATTGTGGAACTTTTGTCAAATTATTGCATGCATATTTTGTCTGAAATATAAATATTCCAAATCAATATGATTTTAGCATTGTTACATGCCAAACAAATACAAAGATATTAACTCTAGGGGAATTAGGTAGTAAGTCAGTGTATCAGTCAGAAAAAAAAACAGCCCACATCAGATATTTCAATAGAGTGAAATAGCTACAAAGCAGTTAAAAAGCTGAAAGCTTAAAAAGAGCAGATGGTGAGGCAATTTAGTAATAAGCAAGGCAGGAAGCTGCTATCAGTTATTGGAGGAGGTGGAGGAACACAAGCCTTGGATCCAGGGCTTCCAGTGAAAATAAGAATCACAGATGAGATCTGGCTACTTCCAGAAATATCTCTGAAGCAGAAAAAGAGCTTGGCAGAGTCCCCCAAGCTCTAATGCTACATTTTTTTCTAATAACCATCATTGGTAAACTCGTAAGAAAATTGTTGGTTAATCGAGGACTGGATCTGAGAGTAAACAGTCAGTGAGCAAGTGAGAGAACAAGTGAGAGGGTAACAGGCAGGAAGGCCAGGGGCCTCCAAACGGAGGAAACAGGCTGCAAATGTCAGACATTTTCGTCTCTCTTAAGTGGCAGGAGGAAACAAACGTGATTTTTTTTTTCCTTCTCCACAAATTTGAAGGGAGGTTTCTCTTAAAATACTGTATTGCCTTGACACCTGGTTTCACCTGAAGCTAACTATTCTCAAACCTTGAGTTAACCAATACATTTTTCTTATGGAAATGTTTGTCTTAAGCTATGTTAATGTGCTATGCATTTACTGCAGACTCTGTAAGTTCCACCAAATGGCTCAGAAACTACTTGACAAACTGGCATGTTATACTCAGATATTGTTCCCCTAATCTATGTAAATGAAACTGTTTGTGTGGTAATCTGCCCTTCTACAAGATTCAAGTCAATCGTTTTATGGCCTGGGATGAATTATCTGGTGCCATTCTGAGTTTTAAGACATTCCTTTCTTTAACAGACTGCTAGTGACTATATAATATACAGCTGAAGACTAGCAGGGGCGTACTCTTTCTGCCCCCTTCTGATGCCTATGTCAGAAGCTTTCTCTATCTCCTTTATACTTTAATAAAACTTTATTATACAACTCTGAGCAATCCAGCCTCATCTCTGGCCCCGTATTGAATTCTTCTCCTCCGGAGGCCAAGAATCCCAGTGTCTTATCCTTCAGCAACAACCTTTCACAAGGAAACAGATTAAAATATAATAATGACTTTCTCAAGCTCTATTGCAGGAGAGCCAGGACATGTGTGCTTTGTATGCCCAGAGGCAAGTTTTTTGTAATATCCCCAAATTAATATCCCATGATTACCAGAACAACAGTTTCTTCACTTTCTTTAAGTATGATTGCCATAAAAAATGGCATAATTAAATTAGAAGAAAACTTGATTACATTTATTAAATATCAACTCTATTTAACTTGAAAGCAAAATTAAAGGTCACTCAATATTCCAAGTAAAGGTAAATGTAAAAAAAAAAAGAAATTTATTTGCAGTCATAAAATAAGAATATGTTGATGAATTGAGATTATCTTACATTAATATATTCTAGAACCTTGTTGACAATTAGATATCTCTGTGCCTTCTAGTAAAAGTAGACAAGAAGCATCACTAGGTATTTTTCAATGTATTTTCCTCTTACATCCTGTGAATAGGCTAAGAAAAGGGGGAAAAAAGATCAAAAAGTAATAACAAATGTTAATAGGGGAGAAAATCTATTGTAGCCTAATTAATTCAGCTTGGTCATTTTCTCCAAGTCAAGCCCCATTTCGTGCATTCTGCTCTAATGCACTCCTAGTAGTATTGACACTGCTGGTGTTCCCTGTCAACTGATGGGACTGTCAAAGTCAAATTTTAACTGCCAGGTGAATTTACCTCTTGTTCATTAGAATTCATTGTAGTGTTAGTCACTCAGTCATGCCCAACTCTGCGACCCCATGAATTGCAGCCCACCAGGCTGCTCTGTCCTTGGGACTTTCCAGGCAAGAATACTGGAGTGGGTAGCCATTTCCTTCTCCAGGGGATCTTCCCGACCCAGGGATTGAACCCAGGTCTCCTGCACTGCAGGCAGATTCTTTACCGACTGAGCTATGAGGGAAGCCCTCATTAGTAAGACAATCTTCAGGAATTCATTGTGCGTGCATGCATGCAAAGTCACTTCAGTACTGTCTGACTCTTTGTAGTCCACCAGGTCTCTCTGTCCATGGGACTCTCCAGGCAAAAACAATGGAGTGGGTTGTCTTACCCTCCTCCAGGGGATCTTCCTGATCAAGGGATTGAACCCAGGTCTCCTGCATTGTAGGCGGATTCTTAATAGAACAAGCCACTAAGTCTCTTAAGTCTCCTGCATTGGCAGGGGGGTTCTTTACCACTGTATGTATGTATGTTAGTTGCTTAGTCATGTCCGATTCTTTGTGACCCCATGCACTGCAACCTGCCAGGGTACTTTGTCCATGGAATTCTTCAGACAAGGATACTGGATTGGGTTGCCATTCTCTTCTCCAGGGAATCATCCCTACCCAGGGATTGAACCCAGGTCTTCTTCCTTGCAGGCAGATTCTTTACAGTCTGAGCCACCAAGGAAGCCATGAAGATCATACATTACATTTATATGTGAAAATCTCCATGAAGTGTAAAATTCTATACATAACATCAATTATCATTGTAATTCATAACTAGAGGAGAAAATATCACAAAATACTAAAGGTGATTCTAATAAGTATCTCTTGAAATATTATGATGAAAATCAAACTTGCTGACATCTTTGAACAATAAGATTACACAGTAGATACAGTCCAACCATGCTGTGCATCATAGTAAAGATGGACAGTGACTTCCCATGGGATTTAGAATAACTTCTAAACATTTACTCTAACCTAACAATCCCTACCTAAATTGACCCCAGCTACCCTACTAATATTACCACTGAATATCTTCCCCTGGCCCACAGTTTTTAAAGGGTCCTTTTTGCTAGTCTTTAAAAACATAAGCTTAATTCTGCCTTAACAATTCCTTCTGCCAATTAGGCGTTTCCCCTGATATTCTCACGGCAGCACCTTCTTGTATTTGAATCACTTCCTCAGAGGTTCTTAGTTGACCTCTTACTCTAAGGTAGACACTCAAAGTCCTAGTCTATTACCTTGTTTGTTCTACAGACCACTACTTCATATTCCATTTTCCAATACTTTATGTTTCATTTCATCTAATTAAAAGGGCTTCCCTTGTGGCTCAGCTGGTAAAAATCCACCTGCAATGTGGGTGACCTGGTTCTATTCCTGGTTTGGGAAGATACCCTGGAGAAAGGAACAGCTACCCACTCCAGTATTATGTCCTTGAGAATTCCATGGACTGTATCTTCCATGGGATGGCAAAGAGTCAGACACAACTGAGCGACTTTCACTTTCACTTTCATCCAATTAAAAGCTGTCTACATTTGAGTGGAAACCTTGTCTCTCTTCATGAACTGAAATATAGTAGATAATAGCATATGTGACAGAATATATGAATGAATGTATCATAAATGAATAGCAAAATAAATATATTTTTAATACAAAAAGCATCATCATTTTAAGACCAAGGTCATGGGCTAGAGCTCCATGAAAACCAATTAGCATTAGCGGAGTTTCAGTATTGAAAATGAATTCATTAACATAAAAATTCATAATAGTAGTCAAAATAAAATCAAAGTACAAGTATACTATATATGAATTCATATATAAATAGACTCATATCCTCACCATTTAATGAGATTGCATCTCAAAATGGATGCCATTTTTAGTATTATTTATAAGATATATTAATAAAGGCAAAAAATGAAAGATATTATACAGAGAGTTATATGAATGCAAAATAAGTAACACTTATTTGAAATTGTAAAACTGAACAAACATGGATTTAAGTAAAATTATTTTGAGTTTAAATAGCCACAAAATATCATTTTGGAATAATATAATATTACCTTTGAAAACAAAATTATAAATATATTTTCACCAAATGCATTTGTTGTTATTATTTTCTCCAAAATTATTTTGGTTTCAATTTTAGTAGCTACTTTAAGTCCATTTCACCTATAAAAGTTCTACAGTTAGCTTTGCTTTATGCACATTCATTTATATTCACATGAAACCTCTCTCTCAAGACTTATTTTCTGTTATTTGCCTTTGTCACAGTCGATGTATGAAATAAGCCATTTAACTGGAAAAAGTGTTTAAATTGAATAAGGATGACATTGACAATGAGGTAACTTTTGCACATATAAAGTAAAATGACTTTTCCTAAGATTTACAATGAAAACTTTTATGTTAAGACAGCTGAGGTCAATATGCTTGACATCAATGTTAGATTGCAGGATTTATGATGAATTTTATATTCTACATTTTTGCAGTAAATTCGGACCCTGTTGTATCATTTCTGTCTAGTATTTCAACCATGGCTGGCATGTATATAATTTTTAGCTTAATTCATTATAATAAAGAAAAGGGTTCTTCCAAGACAATTTTTACAACCTATCTTTTCTTCATATTCTTTTTTTTTTTCCCTTCCAAGGATAGTGGAAAGAAAAGGCTAGAATATTTTTAAAAGACTACTACTTTTGTTCTGAAGTTGTTCAATAAGGAAAGTTCACGTTTTTAGAAATGAAATCAGCATCTATAATGACCTCTCAAATTTAAACAAGCAGCTCTTCAAACTAATTAATTGAACTAGAACTCCAAAATGTGGACATTAAGGGATATAAATTCTATGGGATATTTTCTAAAGCATAGAAATCCATGAGTGAATAAACTTTATAAATACAGCTTTGCATCTAACATGGAGAGTCAGTCACACTAATTAGTAAACTGAAGATTTTGAGAAATTCAACTGTAATGATATCTGACCATCTCATGCATAATCTGTTTAATTCAGTTTTTATAAACTCACCTTAATATAAATGCCCTTCATACATACAGCAACCTAATAATTTTACAAAAAACATACAGCAACCTAATAATTTTACAAAAACATACTTTGGCAAACAATCACTTTGATTTCTTTTCTAAATTAATTTATGCTTACTTATGTTAAAGGGCTCTTATATTAGGTTTATTTTATGTCTATATTTACTAGAATATATTCTTTCCCTTGTCACTCTATATAAATGTATATGGCATGTATTCATTAGAATACATGTGCCTCTGTCAGATAAGATTTTTACCAGCATCAGTGTCAGCACACACATGGTTTGCACACATGTTATAAAAATAAAGAAAATCTGATTTCTGTGATGGCAAGTCAAAATTAGACTGGGTTTGCATGGCCCATCTTTGAAAGTCAAAATCTTTTGACTTCAATTGACAGTTAAGTGAGAAGTGAATTTAGCACCCTGTGTCTACTTTGGACAAGAATAGAAAAGAAAGTTGAATTTCCAGAATAAAGGACAATAAGTCTATCAATTATGAGTCTAATACTTACAGCTCTCTCAGTTATTAGGTTTGGACAATTTGGGAGCATATACATATTAGAAGAGTGCTGATTTGGTAGAACAGATGGTATTGGCATCAGGACAAAATTTAATAAAGCATAGCTGTGAATATTGGAGAAGGTAATGGCAACCCACTCCAGTATTCTTGCCTGGAGAATCCCAGGGAAGGTGGGGAGCCTGGTGGGCTGCTGTCTATGGGGTCGCACAGAGTCAGACACGACTGAAGCGACTTAGCAGTAGCAGCAGCTAAGTGAATATTCTGTATAGAAAGCAATGAGATGAGTGAGAGAATGTTGGAGACAGAAACCTATGCCCAAACACTCTGATAGTTTTAAGTGGAGAGATGTGAGAATTGGAATAAGAGGCAGAGGGATGAACACCTTAGAGACAGGAAGTGAGGAAGAAAAGAAGTGATGAAAGCTGCTCCTTGTGAAATGCAGATGGATTCAAGAGAAAGGCTGAAATTCCCTGGGACAGATATACAATAAGATGCTCAAAATATGATCAAAATATCCCCCCCACTCTACCCCTCCCCAAAGATGCAACCCAAAACACACCAGTACTCTAAAGTAAATATTTATATTATTTACCTAAAATAATAATCAAGTGTTGAATGAATACACATTGTTTTCAAAGATGCTAACTGACCCACTTCAGAAAAGTGTGAGTGTGTTAATTCACTTCAGTCGTGCCTGACTCTCTGCAACCCCATGGACTGTAAACCCCAGGCTCCTCTGTCCATGGGATTTCCCAGGCAAGAATACTAGAGTGGGTTGCCATGCGATCCTCCAGGGAATCTTCCCAACCCAGGAATGGAACCCGTATCCCTTATGTTTCCAGAATTGGCAAATGGGTTCTTTACCACTAGTGCCACCTGGGAAGCCCTGACAAATAAAGGTTGTAAACATAAAAAGAAACTTGTAAAAGATTGTTACCCTTGCTGATTCTCTAGTAATTATAAGATTTTCCTTGAGTTCTAAGAAAAATAATTAATTCTTCATTTATTTTTTATGGTAAATATAAACCCAGTAAGCTAAACTTACTTTTAAGGTCTTATTTATAACTGTTGAATCGAAATAAAGGAAAAAATACTCACTGGTAGGATATCACGGAGAAAAAGAAAAAAAAAACAGCACTATGAATATGCTGAAGGTAAGATAGAATATTGCATAAAGCTAACAAAACATTGAACTTGGATGGATCAAATAAAATATTAAATGTACTGATTGTAGAATTTTTGTCTAGTTATGTGAATAAGAGTAAGATTTCCATTTGCTTTATTTGAGTAAGTATAAACTAAGTCACCCAAAACTCAAGCTTTATAAGGTTTTATGAATTCCAAGGATAACCACTTCACAATTTTGTCAAAATCAGTTCAGTTCAGTCGCTCAGTCATGTCCGACACTTCGCAACCCCATGGACTGCAGCACATCAGGCCTCCCTGTCTATTGTCAACTCGGAGTTTCCTCAAATTCATGTCCATTGAGTCGATGATGCCATCCAATCATCTCATCCTCTGTCATCCCCTTCTCTTCCTACCATCAATCTTTCCCAATATCAGGGACTTTTCCAACAGGTCAGTTCTTCACATCAGGTAGCCAAAGTATTGGAGCTTCAGCTTCAGCATCAGTCCTTGCAATGAATATTCAGGACTGATTTCCTTTGGGATGGACTGGTCGAATTTCCTTGCAGTCCAAGGGACTCTCAAGAGTCTTCTCCAACACTACAGTTCAAAAGCATCAGTTCTTCAGCACTCAACTTTCTTTATGGTCCAACTCTCACATCCATACATGACTACTGGAAAAACTATAGCCTTGACTAGGCAGACATTTCTTGGCAAAGCAATGTCTCTGCTTTTTAATATGCTATCTAGTTTGGTCATAACTTTTCTTCCAAGGAGCAAGCGTCTTTTAATTTCATGGCTGCAGTCACCTTCTGCAGTGATTTTGGAGCCCCCCAAAATAAAGTCTATCACTGTTTCCATTGTTTCCCCATCTATTTGCCATGAAGTGATGGGACCAGATGCCATGATCTTAGTTTTCTGAATGTTGAGCTTTAAGCCAACTTTTTCACTCTCCTCTTTCACTTTCATTAAGAGGCTCTTTTAGTTCTTCTTCACTTTCTGCCATAAGTGAGGTGTCATCTGCATATCTGAGGTTATTGCTATTTCTCCTGGCAATCTTGATTCCAGTTTGTGCTTCATCCAGCCCAGCGTTTCTCATGATGTACTCTGCATTTACGTTAAATAAGCAGGGTGACAATATACAGCCTTGATGCACTCCTTCTCTTATTTTGAACGAGTCTGTTTTCCACGTCCAGTTCTTCCTGACCTGCATACAGATTCCTCAAGAGGCAGGTCAGGTGGTCTGGTATTTATTTGTCAAAATAAAATGAGACAATTTCACTGATAGGATGTTAAATGAAATAATCACCATCATGAGTAGCTATATCTCCTCCCAAATATAAAACCACATTAAAATTTAGCATCACTTTACTAAACATTTCACTTTGGCATTCACTTATTTAATAACAATGTCTATTTGTAGAGTCCTTAAACTTCCCCTCTTAGTTATTCATGATATGTGATTACATACTATTTGACTTTAATAGAATTCAATAAATGTATCTAATTTTAGCTGCTAATAATTCCTGCTTGATTGAGATTCTTTTAAATTGTTTCTTTTTTCTATTAAAAAGTTATCAATATTGAAGAAATGACTTTCCATAAATATATGCTGTAATTTTTTTCATATAAAAGCACCATTGATCATATAAACTTAGAGGATCAGTCAAAACAGATTGAACAAGAAAAATGCTTCATGGGATTTCACCAGGGAGCAAGGAGATTCTGTACCAATAATTACCTATGAAAATATGTAAATGTTATTTTTATAGTTTCCTTTTAAATATTTCTCATTAATTCATCGTTAAACATTCTTAACTTCCTATCAGATTGCTATGAGGGTTTAATGCAATGTCTGTGTCTTACTATTGAATAACTTCGGGTTCCTTTTACTCTTATGCAGAGCAAAATTATTATTTCAAGTTAGATTGCAATGTCAGGACATTAATGTTGAAAAATACATATGGCACTGAAAGAAGCTGATGGCTAAATCTGAATATTTAAAAGATGCACTTTAGAGAGTTATTAATTTCTTTACATATACTCTTCTTATTCTAACAATGCAATGAAAGAAATATTAATAATTAACAAACATGATATTTCCAATCAGTATTCAACATTCGCAGTTTTACTGTATCAGGAAAGATTCCTGAAAAGGTAATAGGATTGTGTTAGATTTAGGAAAGATTCACTTAGAGAAAAATTATTCGAAGTCTAAAATGGAGATTTGGTGGGGCAGTAAATGTTAACATCAGGAAGGACAAACACTATCTATCTTACAGTGTCTTTGTAATAAGGAAGCAGAGTAAGTCCTCAATATGACTTTGAATAGTCATTCTTGTGTGCTTATTTCAATAGTTTACAAATCTAATTTTCCCTACTTGTTACTTTTGCTAAACTCAATTCCTGTAAGATAAGTAATGAAATAAAGGATAAAGCGAGTACAATAATATAACTCCTCAGGGAATGTCTATAGGAGACCACCTTGTCTCCTCAATCACAAACAATGATTGCTCTTATTTCACCTTCATTGCTATCTGTTTGCTGCCAGATGTTTTCCTCAGTCCAGCTCATGTCACTTTGGTGTACACTGCTCTGAGGGGCATATCTCTGATGCTGTAATGAGAGGCCTTTATTTACTTTATGGGATTTACTAACTGATAAATATAACTGGAGGTCTAAATATTACCTAGAATGTTTCATGCATGCATGCTAAGTTGCTTCAGTCGTGTCTGACTCTGTGCAACCCCATGAACTGTTAGACCACCAGACTCCTTGGTCCATGGGGTTCTCCAGGCAAGAATACTGGAGTGGGTTGCTGTTTCCCATTCCAGGGATCTTCTTGACCCAGGGAACGAACCCCTGTCTCATGTCTCCTGCATTGGCAGGCAGGTTCTTTCCACTAGTGCCACCTGGGAATCCCAAAATGTTTTGGTATTTCTTATTTGTTCACTAACAGGCCTTAAGAAGTATATTTTAAATAGAAACAAAAAAGTGTTTCTGTATAAACACATGCACGACTATGGTACAAAAGGACTGTAAAAAGCAGGCTTGCAAGAAAAGTGAAAACAAGGTTTTGGAGAGTACTGAGGAGAAGACTTTGACTTATTCTGATTGAAGACAAAGGCAGTATGAAGTATGAAAGTCATTCCGTCATGTCCGACTCTTTGCAACACCATGGACTATACCTCCATGGAATTCTCCAAGCCAGAATACTGGGGTGGGTAGCCTTTCTCTTCTCCAGGGGTCAAACCCAGGTCTCCCGCATTGCAGGTAGATTCTTTACCAGCTGAGCTACAAGGGAAGCCCTTCACTCCAAAAGGGTAAAATTTAAGCTAGCTTTAGAAGACGAGTCAGATTTTGACAGATGAAAACGGGTGGAAAAGCCTACTAGATATTCTGATATTTTAAAAAATTGACACTGCAACATTTTTGACAGTTTTTCTTTATTAATATTTTTTCCTGAGCTCTAGTCAGACATTTAGCAATTAATCTTGTGGAGCTACAGTGAAATAGGCGAGTGTGATTGGAATCATGAAAAGCTCTGTGTGCGGATAAAAGATAAGAAAGACAGAAGTGACAAGTCTAAGATCATAAAAGCAATCACTCATCAGAGATTAGAATTACTGAATTTTAGACTTTACTATGTAGGCCTTAGTCCAATAGTAGATGTCACTGGCATTCTTCCATTTACTTGCCATGATGGTGTCTCAGGAAAAAAGAAAGCTATAGGATTTTGGTCCTTTATCAAGTATACTACAGTCTAAAATACTCTGTTTCTCTGAGGGAATTAAAATAATATTTTCATAATGTTTATTTATTATTTTATTATTAATTAATGCAAATGCATTCTTGGTAAAAGTAAAAATATCAGGCATTTGTTAAAGTCAGGACAATATTCTCTAGAATCAGTTAAACCATAAAATTATATATATGTATATATATATATATATATATATATATATATATATATGCAAAGCATGCATTTTTTAAAATTCACTGTTAGTAGAGGATGAAAATACTATACACATTTTAAAATAAGAACTTGAAATAAAGCTCCTTTTTTGGAAAATTGTAAGAAAAAGACACAATATAAATAGCAAGTAAAGTTAGTGTTTCACATTTGGGCTACATAGCCATTGTGCATGTATGCATGTGTTTATAACAACTTGGAATAAAAGACATTTGACTACTCTGTAAGTTATAATAAGTATTATCTTTTCATTATTTTCATCCCTAGGAAAGCCTATCATAAGTCCAGGTCAAGAAGCTGAACTTCACTAAAGAGTAGAAATATCAAAAACTAACTAATAAATATGATTCATAAATTTTAAACAGGATCATGTAGATAAAAAGAGATGTATAGTAGAGGTTTCACAGTCACGGAAAACTTTAGTTAAGGGCGTAAACAAAGTTATGGTGGAAGGTCATGGACTAAATCCAGAAATCATTAATATAAAAGCAGAAAGTGTCTTTACTGGCTACAGTCCAAAATGGACTGTCCACGTTCCCATATTCAGACCCAAGAATAGAAAGCAGAAAGTAAATGTTAAATGAGTAATACTGATTGTTATAACGGAGGGTTAAAGATAGTACACTAGCTATTGTAAGTAAAACATTCTAATTTAGTAAATTCAGAGAGACATCCATTATCAGAAGAACTTTGTAAAGAAACCAACAAATGAAACAGAGAAACTTCAGAATAGTTCTTACTTACTAACACAAGAGTGAAGTGATTTGGGATCACGACTGAAGTTAGAGTTAAGTGTAGTGAGAATCCACTTAATATTGGTGTGTGAAACGTCCATCCTCGTTGTCAAAAATCTGATTTTGATCATTTAAAAGTTTTAAAAATTCACATTTAAAAGACATGCAAAGACTCCCATTTTGAGGTAGACCTGTGGAATATTACAGAGTGGATTTTTGCAATGAATGAAGAAAGAGATTATGACCGGGGGCAGCAGTAGAGAAGAACCCGGATGTTGTACAGGCTGCAAATCTGATCTCTGTGCTCTGCTCCATCACAGCTGTGTATAACTCAGCAGAAGTGCGTATATTTGTTCAACAAGAAATATACTAAAAATGTTCAAGCATAACAAATTGTAAAATCTAAAACTGGAACCACCCCAGTTCATCTGATGTTCAGTAGAATGGCTATAATGTCAAGTATTCACCAATGGGACATTTTTTCAATCATACTTCATGGTTGCAAAGTATGAAAATGTGCATAAGGAAGCATACTAACAAGTTCAGAGCATCGTTTTTATCGTAGAACCAACAAGAACCCAACGAAATGCCCACAATAATAAAATAGAAAATTTGTAGAATATCTATATGATAAAATATTATATAATCACAATTATGAATGGATCAAAGCTACAGGCAACAACCCAATGGATTGTAAGAGCCTTAAGGTTTAGTAAAAAATTAAATGCTATATATTTCCACTTGCATAATTCTATAATAGTTAAAATGGAACCCTATTGTAAAGTATAGAGAAAAACAAGGAAGCGGTTTCTTTAAAAGTCAAATAGTACTTATGAAAAATACTTAGGTATATAACCCCAAAATTTAACATATGATCATGAAAAAGAAAACACAACTTCAACTAGAATTTAAATAACAGCATCTGTATCCATGCCAAAAATAACTACAGCCAATGGTATGGTTTCTAGTAGGTAGAATTCTAGTGGAAACAGAATCCTGGCATAGTGACAAGCCACATTCTAGGATATTTTACAGGTTACTAGCTCAATATTGAAAGAATTCTTTGTGGCCACATGCTAAGTCACTTCAGTCATGTCCAACTCTTTGTCACCCTATGAACTGCAGCCCTCTAGGCCCATGCATGGGATTCTCTAAGGCAAGAACACTGGGATGGGCTGTCATGTCCTCCCCAGGGAGTCTTCCCAACCCAGGGATCGAACCCAGGTCTCCTGCCTTGTAGGCAGATTCTCTACAGAATAAACTACCAAGTCTCTTAAGTCTCCTACATTGGCAGGCGGATTCTTTACCACTTGTGCCACCTGGGAAGTCATCTTTAACTGAACAAGAGGAACTAAACTATTGCATTTCCAACCTTAAATCTCGGGCTTTCACAGTCTCTTGATTTGAAATCTGTAGTCCTTTGACTGCAACAATTGACTGGGACATCTTCAATTTCTTAGGAATTCTGGACATTTTAGTTTCCATTTTTTACTTTAACATGGAGTCTGTGAGTGCATGCTCTCCAAGTGGCACCTGTGGTAAAGAATCTGCCTGCCAACGCAGAAACAGGCTCATTCCCTGGGTCAGGGAGATCCCCTGGAGAAGGAAATGGCAACCCACTCCAGTATTCTTGCCAGAAGAACCCCATGGACAGAGGAGCCTGACAGGCTACAGTCCATAGGGTTGCAAATAGTCCAAATACCACTGAAGTGACTTAGCATGAATGCATCCTATTAAATGACCACAGCATACATTTTAGCTTTAATTTTAAATTTCTATTTTTATACCAATACATTCATATATTTAATTTTCTTTCTTTTTTTTTTTTTAAATTAACATGGTATATTTGTTCTGTGACAAGTCAAGTTAGATAAAATTTATAATTTTCACAAGTGATAAATTGAGAGAAATGGTGATTTTATATTTTTGTTAAATAACTTAAAATAATAAACCATGATGATTCACCAGAGAACTTTTTTCCTATTCTAAGGATTTCTTAAGGCAAGATAATGCTTGAATATGACTTCTGAAATTTGGAGAGAACATCAAAAAAGGATGGAAATCAAATATATAGTGATTTTTAAACATCATTCAGAACCTACAACTCATATGCAGTGCCTGCAGTAAGACTGACTGGGAACATTGCTCTTCATTTAAAGGTCACTCTCAATCAAATGCAGTTTCATGCAAATCTTTGCTCCATTCTTAGTTTTCTCTCTCCAGAAGCAAATGACTGTACTTTTTCTTTGCTAATTAGTCAGAGAGAGAAAGAGAGAGCAAGTTAGCTACTGTTTATTTTTGGAATATGTCATTTTATGCCAGATGCTTCTTGAGATTTGTGCCATAAACATCTGAAATTTAATTAGAACATTCATCCTTTAGATTATATCACTGTGATTTGCCCCCTTGTTCATTTCATATGCTATGTATCTGACACACAAAAAGGGAAAAAATCATTTTGGTAGTGCAAATACAATTCTGTTGCCATTTAGAGGTGTGGGATAGAAGACACTAGAGAGATAATTGGCTGAACAAATGCTTCACTTTAGAGGGTAAACAGTCAGACTGTAGAACTGAAGTGTCAGCTCACCAGACATTAAATTTTCTTACAGTTAGCTGGTGATTACAGCATATGTAAGTCATGATTCATTATAACATGGCAGTCTTAGGGAAATTGTTCTTCATGTTCATATCTCTCAGTGACTTCAATGCAATTGCTAGAGAAGAAAGTAACAACACAAAATAGTCTTTGAATAATTTCAAAAAATCTTAATATTTCACATTACAGAAGCAGCTTGTTTTATGACCAAGACCCTTTGGAATCTGTTTAATGATGTTTCAAGTTCCTGCAGTCTTGTGAGTTTTGATCACAACTGAAGCCATAGCGCTATGGAAAAAAAACTGCCACTGTTAAACTTGACCCAGAGGAAATATTCATATGATGTAATGTGTCCCTAAATTGCCTGCCTGCCCCTTACAACCTCAGTAATTACCTACCTAGATAAAGGCTCTTACCTTCACAGCTGAATGAAAGATTTAGGAGAGTTAGCTAGAAGCAAATGGGCTACTTATAGTCCCTTGGGTTACAGGAAGCCGGGCAAAAGAGAGTTAGTCCCAAGGTTATTGAGATTGACTTTTACAAAGCAGCCATAGAAGCAAAACACTGAGATGATTTGTTATCAGAACCAAAAACTATTGGAAATGTTTAGAAGGGTCATACCTCTGAAATGACAAAGAGAAACCTTGTTTTAAGTAGCTATACAAAAGCTACCCCATCTTACTGTCTTGGGGGGATTACATGTCACATTAAATGGAATATCTTGGACCACTCTGGGTATTTGATTTATGAGACTATCATGTGCTGGAATAATTGGGAGAATCTCAAGAATATATGAAGGCTTTGGGTAAAATAAAGAAAAGAATTCTTCCCTCCTAAGTTATGAACATTAGACTGAACATTCATCTTTGTGGGCATCTGCAGATAAATTTCTGAATCATAGAACTACTGCTGTCCTAGCAGGCCTGTTGCCATGTGGAATGGGGAATTTTGTTTCCATTAGAGTGAAATTCAAAGAATCCCAGGAATTTTGAGGATTACAAGATTTGAGAAATACAACATCATGAGGATACGCCTGTTACCTTCTTCTTACACCTGAAGGAAACAGTATTAATATTAAAATCAAAGAAGGCACCAGCTGAGAATCAGCATGATGTTTTCATTGCATGGTAGAATGACTCTCAGAGCCCATTTCTGAAGAGATGCTAGTAAATTGAAATATTAGCTTCTGGGATTGCAAAATGATGCAAATTTTCATTTTACTTTTTGCATTTTCTTTTTACTTTTCTGTTTTGAATTGCAAAATTGCAATATAAATCTACAGATAAATTTACTATCACTGGTGTTACATTTTTGTAAAGGCATTATGCTTATACTTTTACATTAATAGCTATAAAATATCAAATGTATATAAATTTATATAGTTTAATTTATAAATTATAAACTTATTTTATACTTATATAATTTAATTTATAAAACTTTATACATTTATATAAATTTATGTAATTTAATTTACTGAGGATGAGATGGTTGAATGGCATCACTGGTTCGATGGACATGAGTTTGAGCAAGCTCTGAGAGTTGGTGATGGACAGGAAAGCCTGGCATGCTGTAGTCCGTGTGGTCTCAAAAAGTCAGACATGACTGAGCGACTAAACTGATTGGACTGAAGATCAAATATAAAGAAGTACCTGAATATTTGTTGTAACTTCTTAAATGAAACTCTAAATTATACTACCTATACTTCTTCAGTTTTAATGACCTCATTCAAAGAATTTGTCCAAATTATTCCTCCAAATCTTTTGTTCAGTTCAGTTCAGTCACTTAGTCATGTCCAATTCTGTGATCCCAAGGACTGCAGCATGCCAGGGTTCCCTGTCCCTCACCATCTCCTGGACATTGCTTAGACTCATGTACATTGAGTTGGTAATGCGATCCTCTGTCATCCCCTTCTCCTCCCACCTTCAATCTTTCCCAGCATCAGGGTCTTTTCCAATAAGTTAGTTCTTCACATCAGGTGGCCAAAGTATTGGAGTTTCGACTTCAGCATCAGTCCTTTCAATGAATATTCAGGACTGATTTCCTTTAGGATGGACAGTTTGATCTCTTACACTCCAAGGAACACTCAAAAGTCTTCTCCAGCACCACAGTCCAAAAGCAACAATTCTTCTGGCACTCAGGTTTCTTTATAGTCCAACTCTCACATCCATATAAGACTACTGGAAAAACCACAGCTTTGACTAAATGGCAAAGAAATGTCTTTGTTGGCAAAGTAATGACTCTGCTTTCTAATACACTGTCTAGGTTTGTCATAGCTTTTCTTCCAAGGAGCAAGTGTCTTTGAATTTCATGGCTATGGTCACCATCTGCAGTGATTTTAGAACTCAAAATAATAAAGTCTTGCACTATTTTCCATTGTTTTCCCTTCTATTTGCCACGAAGTGATG
Organism: Odocoileus virginianus; assembly: GCF_023699985.2. Taxonomy (NCBI): domain Eukaryota; kingdom Metazoa; phylum Chordata; class Mammalia; order Artiodactyla; family Cervidae; genus Odocoileus; species Odocoileus virginianus. The sequence goes on from NC_069687.1 coordinate 11,310,508, forward strand.
GGACCGGATGCCATGATCTTAGCTTTTTGAATGTTGAGTTTTAAGCCAACTTTTTTGCTCTCTCTCCTCTTTCTCTTTCATCAAGAGCTTGTAGTTCTTCTTCACTTTCTGCCATAAGGGTGGTATCATCTGCATACCTGAGGTTTTTGATAGTCCTCCCAGCAATCTTGATTCCAGCTTGTGCTTCATGCAGTCTGGCATTTCGCATGATCTACTCTGCATGTAAGTTAAATAAGCAGGGTGGCAATATACAACCTTGACGTACTCCTTTCCCTATTTGGAATCAGTTTGTTGTTTCATGTCCGGTTCTATTCCATCAAATGTTTGCATTTAAATGCAGTATTTTGCACTTACTATCTTCTTTTTGCTTTGAGAAAAAATTAAGCAATATTGAGGTCTTGGGATGTATTAGCTTGAAAAGTAAACAAAAAATACAATTTATCTTTACATATAATATTTAAAAACTTTAAACCAAGCAAAAAAAACTTTTTTTTCAAACAAATAATGGAAATTTCTGTTGATAATTTTGTTTGGGTAATTGCAAAGGTATATCATTTTTTATTATCAAGTTTAAAAATGGACAGTACTAAATTTAGGTAAATATTTGTTGACTCTGTCTTAAGCTTTGTGAGAAGTATACCACATTTGTAAGAATACTTTCATTTTTGTAAATGCATGAATAATTTCTATAGCAAATTTAGCTATAACTGTAAGCTAAAGAAAATGAAAATATAAAAAGGCATGATTACATTAATAAAGTCAATCAAACATATAAAAGTACTATGCCACTTCTGTACTTGATGATAGCATTAATATTGTTTTTATTTAAATACTTTAGTAGCTGACTTTCTAGAATACAAATTCTATGAGCAATTTATTTCTAAACTTTCATTTAAATAGTAGAAGGAAATTCATGAAAAATCATGGATCAAGATTTATTTCCACAAATAATTTCACAGTATTTCTTGTGGATGGTACATATGTGACCTAATCACTTTCATTTCTATAACTATATCCTGTACTATGAGAGCTAAGAAGAGGGAGAGAGAGCTAAGTCCTCAAGGAATGTAGCAATTTATTTTAACAGAATTAACCACTATGCCATGAAAAGCAACAATTTAATTTTAAAAAGACTTTCAAAATAAATTTTTAGGGGGAAGTCTTTTTTTTTGTTGTTAGTTTCCCCCAAAATCTAATAAGGGAATTTGACACTATTGCATGATTCAATATAAGGTGACCTATATGTCCCCAGCAACATCTTCATCTTATGATATGCCAGCACTGGCACTTTTAGCACCTACCATTTGATCCGGAAGGGCTTCCCAGGTGCTGCAGTGGAAAGAATCCACCTGCCAATGCAGGAGACTCAAAAGATGTGGGTTCAATCCCTAGGTCAGGAAGATCTGCCACAGGATGAAATGGCTGCCCATTCCAGTAATCTTGCCTGGAAAATTCCATGGACAGAGGAGCCTGACGGGCTACAGTTCTTGGGGTCACAAAGAGTCAGAACATAACCAGCATGCATACATTTGAGCAGGGCTTCTTATCCCAAGTGTTGTCTGAGGGGTTTTAATAAAAGTTGAGGAACAGCAGCTACAATGTCATAGTCAAAAAATGTCTATGTTTGCTGAAGAAGAAGAAATTTTTGTTATCAATATTCTCATTCCTTTTCTAATGAAAAAAATCATAAGATTATTTTCACTTTCAAAGTTCAATATAGCAAGACTCCAATAGAATGAGAACATAAAAATTGTATATCTTGGAATAGTTAATTAAAGTGATACAATTTTCATTACATGCTTCTGACTAATATTTTAAATAATAAAACACTCTAATTCCTGTCTTCAGCTTTGTTGAGGTATAAGTGACAAATAAAATTGCAACATACTTAAAGTATACAATGTGTATTTGTATACATAAGCATAGTGAAGGATCTCCACCATTGAGTTAACATGTCCATCACCTCATGTCTATACTTTTTTTCCTTTTTGGTGAGAACACAAGTCTTTTCTCATAAATATTCAGCTATACAATATAGTATTACCAACTATAATTATCATGTTATACATAAAATCCTCAACTATTATTCATCTTATAGCTGAAAGTTTGTATCCATTTATCAGCCTCCCTGTTTCCTCTATCCCCAGCATCTTGCAAGCACCATTCTACTGTTTCTATGACTTTTTTTTCCAGAATTCACATAGAAGTAATACCTATCACAAAATATTTGTAGTTCTTTGTCTTACTTATTTCACTTGGCATAATATCATCAGGGTTCATCCTTGTTGTTCTAAATGGCAGAGTTTCCTTCTATTTTAAAACTGAATAATGTCCCACTGTTTACATATAGAAAACTTTTTATATCCACAGGCACTTAGATTATTTTCATACTTTGACTATTGTGAGTAATGCTGCCATAAACATGGGGGTACAAATATCTCTTTAAGGTAATTGTTTTGTTTTCTCTGGATATATACTCAGAAGTGGGATAGTTGAATCATATGTATTTCATAGTAATTTTACCATTCATTCCCACTAACAGTGTACAAAGGTTCCTTTTTCTCCACATCCTAATCAGCATTTACTATCACTTGTCTTTTTGTTAATAGTCATCCTAACAAGTGTGAGGTGGTGTCTCATTTTGGTATTTATTTGCACTTACCTGATGATTACTGATGTTGAGTGTTTTTTTCATTTTGAGGTTTTTTTTTTAATGTACCTATATGTCTTCTTTGGAAAAGCATCTATTCAAGCCCTCTGCTCATTTATAAATAATTTGTTATTTTGCTATTAACTTGCTCGAGTTCCTTGTATGTCTTGGATTTAAATTCCTTATCAGATATTTGGTTTTCAAGTATTTTCTACCATTCTTTATGTTAACTTTGCATTTCATTGATGATTTTCTTTGTTGTGCAGAAACTTTTGAGTTTGATGTAGTGCCACTTGCTTATTTCTCTATGTTACTTTTCCTTTTCGTGTCTAACCCAAAAAATCATTCCCAAGACTATGTTGACTTTGGTGGAAACCTTTTCTTGTAATAGGACAGAGTATTCAAAAATAAGTCTGTTTTATGTCAGTCCTATAGAGGTCAGTCCTATAGATGTCTAGAATTTCCATATTTCTTCTGAAATTTATAAATAATTTTCATGAGTTTAAAAAGCTATATTAATTTACATGAATTTTAATGCTATTAACATATTTAAATATTTTGAACACCAGTTTTATTCTTACTGTTTCTTCATTCTTTGAGCCTCAGTTACCTAATAATGTGATTTATGACAGTGCTTTCCTGAAAGGATCACATAGTAATTTACATAGCAAATTAATTTAATTAAATAATTATGTACACTGTTACACATAATAAATATGGACAGGTTTGTTATACTTCTATAACCATTATTTTTATTTTTGATTAATTTCCACATATATTTTCTAAGATGCAAAGAACTTTAGGTTTTTTAAAATACCCTAAAATTCATCTAGTACTAGAGTCAACTGGGAAGGTATAGACCCTGGAATAAATTTTTTAAAACCAAAAGAAGCAGATCATAGTAATACTTTTTAATATATAACTATTAGACAATATATATGGGATCATCTGTGGTTCTTACTAAAAATGTGTTCTTCTGATCTACGCCATAGGTCCCTCTAGAGTTCCTAGGAGATACTGATTCTACATTTTCCAAGAAACTCTTTGGTTGATCCTTAGATTCACCATAAATTGACAATCAACATAAAATGGACTAATCAAGCTGTAAGAGATGTGTTGTAAGAAATGAGAACTCATAATGGTGGGGAAAGAGCAAATTAGCCAATATGGTGTGTTCAGGCTCTCTTGCCCCATGTTTTGCCAATAATGATTATGTCACAGCTGAGATCACTAACAGCACTGTGGATGCATCATGAGGTACTGGCTGGGTCACCAGCTACTGTGTGCAGTACCCCTGTATGTGCCTCATCATGAAAGCCCTGGCTGTTTCTGCATTGGAGCTACATTGAAGAGACATCGTGGTTATGTTATACAAGGCTAGGTTATGGCTATCTTACAGCTATGTTATGGCTATAACATAGTTATGTTATGTTATGTTACAGCTATGTTACTCTGTGGCTGTTATGTTATTGCTATGTTATGTTGTGGCTAAGTTATGTGATAGCTATGTTCTGTTGTGACTATGTTATGCTATAGCTATGTTCTGTTGTGACTATGTTATGTTATAGCTATGTTATGTTGTGGCTGCTTCTATGGCTGCAGTACCAGCCAGGAGAGGTAAATGTGTCTGCAGTTCCTATGGATCCTCGGGTTCTTCCAGCCTCTTAGCTCGCCCATCGCCTACCCTGGGTTCAGCGAATATTGTGAACAGCAAGACAGCTGGTGTCAAGAACAGGATCAGCAATACAATGGGGAAAAGATTAAAGAGTATTGCATAGGCAAGTATTTAATAGAGGACAGAGTATATGGTTTGCTTCTTCTAAGAGTACACAGCATTTGCAGAAAAAGCATTTTTTTTTTCCATTTGTTAAGACTAAAATGCAGAAATAGGGATTTCCTGATTATGGGAACCAATATGTTGGGATAGAAACACTTGAGATTAAAGTCATTGTGTTCTGGGGACATAGATAATGCTTAATAGCTCTTTATCATTTAAATAAATTAGTAAGGCCTTAATTGAAGGACTGAGGAGTTCAAAGGTGTTCTCTGAAATAAACAATATTAATCATGTGTCTCAAATACTTCCTATAAAACCATTTGTGTTTTTCTTTCCCTCCAGGCATAAAACAACTCTCAATATGAATAGATAATCTCATAAATAACAGAATAGTAAATTCAGGCTCAGAAAGATTAAAGTCACTGACTTGACTTCCTGTAGATATTCAGTGAACCCAGATTTTCTTCCTTCCTTTGGACATTGCCTCTTAAAATAAAATAATCTTTACTGCGGGACAGCATCCTGTGCAAAGTAAGTTTAATGCTACAGTAGTCAACACTATCTGGTTCTTTGTGAATCTTATTTTCTAAATGAAATTGCTTGTGTTCCTTTAGAATACATATTGTTCTATAGGAATTAATTTCTATTTTCTGGGGAAAGAAAGGTCTAGTTATTTCAATAAAGGTTGTGTTTATATTGTTGCATAAATATAGGAAATGCTATTTGGTGTTTTTTGTAAGTTTATACTGGAAGCTTCAAGTCTCTACATATAATCATGACATTGTTTTTAAAGGTGAAAAATTCTTTTATCTTTCCAAAGCTCAGCCAGTTGATCCTAAGCCTGCACTAACCAACAATTTATAATTATTTCCATGATTGGTTTGCTCAGAAGCTTAGAAAATTACTCTGAGGTGAGGATAGTTAATGAGTACAACATACTAACCTATATTTAATGCTTCTTTTCAAAAATGAGATTGTGATTTCAATTTAGATTACAATCACCAGGTCTGCACATCACTGAATCATCATCAACATACTCTGCACTGATAGCCTCAATGGTATTAAAACAACAACATTTCTAAACTGAGACTTAAGAGTCAGAACTAAAGTCTAAAATTCTCATATCTCAAAACTGCAATTTTAAGAAATGAGAAGGCTTAAAAACTACTGTCAAGCTGAACTTTGTAATTTAGTCTATTTTATTGGTTCTCAAAGTTTCTCCCATCATTTTTCAATAATTCTCACATTTTTCTCCAGGTAAGTTATAGACTAGTTTTTATTAGAAAGCAGAAAGAAGGAAGGAAGAAGGCAAGGAAGGAGTGAGAGAGAAATGAAGGGAGACATACTAATATGTTTTTTATAGTATTCAAAAGGCTGAATCATCTGGATAATTAGTAACTTTTCACTATCAGTTCCTCTTGTTTCCTTGTGGCTCAGCTGGGAAAGAATCTACCTGCAATGTGGGAGATCTGGGTTTGGTCCCTGGGTTGGGAAGATCCCCTGGATAAGGGAAAGGCTACCTACTCCAGTATTGTGGCCTGGAGAATTCCATGGAATCCATGGGGCCACAAAGAGTCAGACACCACTGAGCAACTTAAAAAAAAAAAAAAAAATTAGTTCCTCTTTACAACTTAGATGAGTCCTAAAGAATTCACACCTCAAAAAGTAAACAGAATTGAATTGTTATAATTCTTCAAAACATGGTAAAAAAAAAAAAAATGATGCTTCTAATTACTGGAATACCTTACTGGTTGTCTTTTTTTTTTTTTTTTTCTGTAAGTGTATATGGAATTAAATTTGGAACCATAGATAAATTACCTGAAAGATGTTACCTCATGTATTGAGGGCAAGGAAATATGTGCATATTGTATTATTTCTTGGTTTTAATCATAACAGAAAAGATCAAAATACCTCAAGGTTTCAGGATATTGACTAATTTGGAATATATCATATATAAATGTTTCAAGAATGTAGTGATTTCCTGAACAATAAAGATAATGAAAACAACATAAGACACATACAAATTTTCACTTTAAAAATCACACATCTACAATATTTTGGTGAAAGTATGGTGAATTATTCAGAGGGTGGCTTCAAATCTTCATTTCAGTTTTCATATGTAAATAACATGTCAATTTAATTTTTTCTCAGTCATGATTGCCTATGTGAATATGTATTCAGACATTGGTGTGCAAAATCTATACCCATAACCAGGAAATAAGGTAGAAATTGAGGTATTTCAGTAATCAAATACCGAGCAAAGTATAACATACAAATGACTTCTTCAGATTTTGTGAATAAGATATACCAAAACACTTAATAAGATAAAAAAAAATAATATTTTAATAGTGAAAACAGAAAGATATAAATTGTTGAAGGCAGAGAAATATTACGGTCTGTTGATAGAATAGAAACAATTTATGCTGGCATGGTGTATTTAAAATATTTTATATTCTTTGTCTATTAAATTGAATAATATATAGACATTAAAATCTAAGGCAATATTTCAAATACCAGATTACAGGATTATGTTTATTTCATATACTTTAATAATCTACATGGATACAAGACCCCTGTAAATAAGAACAGATAATCTGTACTGTCAGTGCCGAGAAAGAAAAGAGGCATCAACCAACATTTACTGACATGGATTTTAGAATAGAACCCCAAGATGAGAGAAGCTCAGGTTGACCCTAGGCTAAATTATACAGGACATGTAGTTTGTCTTATTACCTCTCCTACCTTCATTTTTTTTTTTTTTATACTGGGAAGCTGTATGTAACATAAAATTTGCCATATTATACATTTAAGTGTAAATTCAGTGACACTGAAGATGATATCCACAATCTTCTGCTATCATCATCACTATTTAAAGAATTTTAATCCCACCAAACAGAGAGTTGCACCCACTAGACAATAATTCCCCATTTCCTATACTCCTAGCTCCTGACATCTTCTAATCTGGATTCTGATTTCATTTAGATTCATGGATCCAATTTGCAGTGTGAGGAGGGGGACACCTCCTATTCTCTGGACACTGGGTGGAAACCCTACAATTGAGCTCAAATCTCTTGCTGTCTGCCTAGGCAACCTATCAGGCATGACAGGTTAAGGGTTCAGTACAAGACTGTCTACCCCACCACCACTGCAGATACCAGTCCCCAGCGCAAGTTACCCTTGTGCCTTTGATTTATGGGCTCCAGATTAGAGATTCTAACAACATGCGCTTTGGACTTCAGACTCCATTTGCAAATCCACAGTGTCACCTGTACTAGCCAAACAGCTATAAATCAAAACCTCCCATAACGTCTCCCTTGGATTTGATTAACGTGCTAGAGTGAAGAGGAAAAGTTAAAATTTTACATAACCTTCTTCTCCTTCTGCCTCTGTAACTCAGCTTGCCCCTTGCAAAGTCTAGATCACATAGGTCACCTAGTCTCAGAAAGTGGGGACTTGCAATATTAGGAACTGGAGCTTATCTCACTCACCCTTGTCCTGCTCTTTGCAATCACCCAGCCCCTGCAAACCTGCTTAGTCATTCCTGTCTAGGTCAGACATCCCCTTCCCCATCATGACTGCTATTCCCCTACGTGAAACCCTTTAGTTTAAACCAGCGTATTAACAGCTAGTGTTGCCCACTACAGTCTGCCTGTTAAAACTCTGTAATCCCTTTGTTTGCTGCTCAGAGCTTGGAATGTTAACTCCTCCGGCCCGCCAGCATAATAAACCTGTTTTCCAACTTTCCAAGTGTGGTGCTTGGTTTCTGCAACAAGAACACCTTACAGAACTCAGAGAAACACTTTAATTACTAAAATATTAGATTATTATAAAATATAGATTATATTTTATATAAATATAAAAGAATATAACACAAGAAGAGTCAGCTGGAAGAGATACACAAGGCGAAGTAAATGGGAAGAACCATGGAAATTCCATGGTCCACTTTTCCCAAATCTTCGTCTGTTCAGCAACCTGGAAGCTCTCTGAATTCTGCTATTTGTGTTTCTATTGGAGCTTCATTACGTAGGCATAACGCATTAAATCATTAGCCACTGATCCAGACTCCAGCCTCTCTCACCTCAGGAAGGTGAGTGCAGGACTGAAAATTCCAATCCTCAAACCATAGGGCTCTGGCGATCATATTCCACCCTTAGGAGGTCCAAATTCACCTCATTAATGTATCAAAATACAGCTTTGTTGCTCTCCACATTTAGGACTTTCCAAGGACTTGGACATGCTGAGCGACTAACTTTCTTTTTTCAAGGATTTTAAGAGCGCGGTGTTCTAACGGAAAACAAAATATGCATTTCTTATTAGAGATCAGGATCATGAATTTGCTATTCTAGATATCTCCTATAAGTAGAAATTATATTTTTCTTAACTTTCCATTTTCCTTCCTTTTCATTCAGTCACTAAGTCCACATTCAATAATTGTTGATAAAATCTCCACATGTATAGCGCCTACTCCATCCCACCACCCAAAGCTCCAGATGAAATAATCAACCATTTAACTCATGTATTTGCCACAAAACAATCTGTCTTCAATCAAGTTTTGTGAAATACAGGCCATTGTCTTAAATTAATGTCCACTGAATTGAAAAAAAAAAAAGTGAATTACGTTATTTCTTCCAAAGTTTTTAATTTGCTCAAAATAAACATATATATATCCTTCTAGATGTGCTTGTACCTCAAATCAAGAAATAAATAACTTTCTGTTTTTTTTTTTTTTTAATTTTGTTGGATGTGTTCATCAGCATAAACAAGATTGGTCTAGTCATTTGCCCAGTGGCCCCATTTCCACTGAGCTTCTGCCTCAAAGGTATAAGCATTGCTCTTATTAGCAGTGTTTATCAGCATGAACAAAAGTGGTCTTATCAGCTACATCATTCCCAATTGGGTTTCCCTGGTGGCTCAGCAGGTAAAGAATCTGCCTGCAAGGCAGGAGACCTGGGTTTGATTCTTGGATTGGGGAGATCCCCTGGAGAAAGGAAAGGCTACCCACTCCAGTATTCTGGCCTGGAGAATTCCATGGACTGTAGAGTCCACGGGGTGGCCAAGAGTCAGACATGACTGAATGACTTTCACATCACAATGCCCACTTCAATGAATATTGTACTGATGTCTCGGAAGCTTCACCTTAATATCCCGTCAACTGGACCTAAAGTTAATGGTCTACATCTCAATCTTTTTATATAGTGACCAATGATGCATAAACTATTGCTGAATATTAGAATTAGAATAAGATCTTCCATTTCAGTATGGGAAAAGTCCCAGATTGTTCCTCTTATTTGACAGATTTCCAGCAATGTTTCCTTGACAATCATCATTATTCCTAAAAGTTATTTGCATATAGTCTTCAAATACCTCCCTGCTATTTTAATTAGTGGTTTTTGTGCACACAATAAAAATTCAGAATACAGATGTTAGATTCATGCAGTTAATTAATATAGTGATGATGTGGAGAAAGAAAAATATTTTGAAAGACAAACCTAGAAGATAAACATGTACTGGTAAGCAGTGGAATTAATGTGGCACTGCTATATATCTGCCATAACGCAGTAAATTCTTGTGGAAATTATTTCAATCTATCTAAGTTTCAAGATCCCAGATATTCTTGCATCTGAAGGTTTAGAATAAAGCTTTGCTTTATGAGTCCTAGATATTTAAGTATTACCAATGAATCTGCCATTTGATATTATTTTTAAGAGTTTATATTGATCCGAAAAGCAACACTGAAAAAAAAGGACATACCATCTTAACTTTTTTATTCTAAAAAAAGTATGGCTCTGAATTGGATTTAATTGCCAGAAGATTATTAAATTATTTTCAGAGAGATAAAAAATATTTTTTAGGGTATGTTGCTTTTGCGATATAATAAATATATCCAGATACTATAACTACAGCCTAAATGTTATATATGTATGTTAATGTGTATTATGCTAATATGCAACTGCAAGCAAGCAACTGCAAGTCTCTCAATCGTGTCCAACTCTTTGTGACCCAGTGGACACCAGGCTCCTCTGTCCATGAGATTTCCCAGGCAAGAGTACTGGAATGAGTTGCCTTTCTCTTCTCCAGGAGATGTTCCCCATCCAGGAATTGAACCAAGGTCCCTGGCCTTGCAGGCAGATTTTTTACTGTCTGAGCCACCAGGGAAGTCCTGAGCTAATTATATCAATATATTTAATATAACATTGATATTATGATTATTGCCAATAAATAACATTATATATATTATTTTTAACAATATATAGTGCTCTAAATATGCATGCTTATAAATTCCTGTCTTTCAAAGGAAATTTTTTACAAATATTGGCACTATAAGATGAACTGTCATATCTGAGCTCAAATTTGTCAATTAAGTTTAATTCTGTCATTATATGTTATTTGATTTGCCTATGCATAGAAAATTATCTTAGACTAGTTGATATGTAATATGAAATATTTGATAGTATAACCACCACATAAAGAAAAGTATATGATGTTTCTTTATAAAACTTACTAAAAAAGTTTTTTAAAGACTATTCATTGGCTCCAAATTTCTTCTCAAAACTGTCTTCTACTTCTGGTTCCAATCTTTATTGCAATTTAGATTTCTACATCTAGCAAAATGTAAGCAATCCATAATAGGATTTCCTTACCAACTTGAAGAGAAAAGAGAGAATTTTGCAAGAGCAAATTTCAAAATGGAATGGTAATTTTATAAAGAGGTACATTTTTGCTCAAGATAACCAGCCAAAACAAAAAGTAAAACTATGTATGCTATTAATAAACATACCTAGTTTTTAATTCACTGCAGGAAAAATATGAACATAATTTATTTTGTTTACTATCCCTACTATGACATTTATTAAATGACAATTATCATATAAGGTTTATTTCTATTTGCCTTTAATTAAAGAAAAAATTTATATCTGAAGTGTGAGTTAGCTTAAATGATAGTTTGACTATTCTATCAAAGAAATTCAATATTGACTTAAAAGTCTCAGGAGAGAAGCAATATAGGTTAGAGGTATGTTCTCAAACTTTATAGCTTGTATTCCCTGCTTGTCAAAGCTCAGACTGCTGAGCCCACTGCCAAAATGTCTCATTCGGTAGATTTGGGGTGGAAACTGAGAGTGTGAATTTTCCCCAACCTGTGAGAGATGCTAATGCTGCTGACCGAGGCTTCAAACTTTAAGAACACTGGACTAGTATAATTAAAAGTTTGCCTTTATGAAATGAAAATATCTCCTGCCATATCAATAAACAATAAATGTCAAAGCCACCAGCGATTTCTGGCCTCTGAATGTGTGTGTGTTAGCCATTCAGTTGTGTTTGACTCTTTGCGACCCCATGGACTGTAGCCTGCCAGGCCATTCTGTCCATGATATTTTCCAGGCAAAAATACTGTAGTGGGTTGCCATTCCCTTCTCCAGAGGATCTTCCTGACACAGGGATCTAACCTAGGTCTCCTGCATTGCAGCCAGTTTCTTTACCATCTGAGATACAAGGAAAGCTAGGGCTCCCTAAACTGCAATCCAGAAGATGCCGCCAACCTGCACTGTGATTGCTGAGGAGCTCTTGGGAATTTAAGAAGTAGCCATCTGACATTCCTTAAGCTGAAAAATGAAACAGGATTTGGCCCCAAACATCTGAGGTGCCTACAAAAGGAATGAATTCACTGAGCCCAGAGGCTTGCATCTTCCCATATACAGAATGCTAAATTCCTTAACTTGATATCTGATCTTTGATGTTCAGACTGCTTGCTCCCTTAGTTGCAAACTTGTATATAGCCTGACTACCCCTCTGGCCTCCTTGGAGAAGTTTTCTTAGAAGTACTAAGATGCTATCTCCTGGTCTCAGAGTCCTAAACAACTATCTTCATGAAATAAAATAACTCTACTTTCAGCTTGTGACTATATTTTTTAGTTGACATCTTCTCACTTTATAATGCAAAACGTTTTTGTTTTTAGAACAAGTCATTTTAACATTGGGGTCTATTCCCAGGTGGTTCAGTGGTAAAAATTCCACTTGCTAAGGCAGGAGATGCAGGAGACACAAGTTCAATTCCTGTGTCTAGAAGATCCCCTGGAGAAGGAAATGGCAACCCACTCCAGAATTATAACCTGGGAAATCCCATGGACAGAAGAGCCTGATGGGCTACATGTTTGATGTGATTGAGCACACATACATTTTAACATTAGACATTAATTTAGAGTTATAATATCTGTCTCTGTAATCTCTGTGCCAGATGAAATTTATATTCGATGGAATCCTAACTAGTTTGGTATCTGAAAATGTTAAAGTAATCTAGGTTTCTCTTAAGTCACTCAAATTTTGAGATAAATGGATTTAATATTTGATCATGAGATTCTTTGATATTTAGGAGGAATAACAGATACATGGAAATTCAGATCATTCAAACCATTGTATTTGCTAGGGTCCACAAAGGGCTCATACATATTATTTAAAAATGGCCCACTGTGGTGACCTGACAAACAAGGGATGAAGTCACAGTGGCCACATTGCCCTGGTGGCATCCTGTTTCTTCCTTAAGGCGATATCCTATTTTTCCATGCTGGTGCCAGCTTCTCAAGACTATATGACGCCTTGACTGTGAGACCCCTCTGACTACGTGATCACAAGACCGGCTAAAGATAAACTAAGGCCCCTCCCTTCGGAACACAATTTCCCATCAATAGGGTATAAGAAGTGTTGGCTCTAAAGGTCGAGCCCTGGTTTCTCTCTAAAGTCAGTCACTTTCTTTCTTCCTATAATAAATCTTTCTTGGCCTAAATGCCCGACTCACTGTCTTTTTCTCTGCGCTCGCCTTACGGTATTTAACCTGATATTTCTTCAAAAATTCTCAAAGTTAAGTTTTCTTAGTCAGTCCTTATGACTTTTGCTATTATAGGACCACACTGGCTCATTCGCTTCATCTTTAGTGAGAGCTCGTTCTTACTGAGAGCTCTTAGGCACTTGCAGGAAACATCATCTGAAAATGAGAAAGGAAGGAAAAGGAAGGAAGGAAAAAGAAGAAAGGAAGATTGATTTTTCATAAAACACAGCATATGTAGAAAATGCAACATCAATTAAACCTCACACCTAAAAATCAAACCCCTTGAAGTGTTTTTCATTTGGTGGTACCATCTTGGTGATAGAGCTGGCTTCATGGACATGTGACTTGTACAGTACACAGGGCCTCCTGCTCTGAAGACCCTTGTGCTTGGTTGGATGATCTACCTTTTTTTACATTGGAACTCTTAATAATTTACTTAAAAGGGCTTCATATTTTCCTTTTGCACTGTAGCCTGCTCTACATTCAGGTAATAAAATTAATTCAAATATTGTCTTTACTTTTCTTCCAATGTAAACATATACTTGGTAAGCATATGTCTAAAAGTTTAAGCAATAACTCTTGGTGTATTGAAGTCACAAATACTTCTTAGCATATCTATGCATAGAAATTGTACTAAGTATGACAAAATAATTATTATAGAAAGTAACTAAACCTGGAGAAAAAGAAAGTGAGCATGTGTGCAGTGGAAACAGATTCACAATGAAATTAATCCAAAAAGAGAAAGAAGAATTTGAGCCCAAGGACTTGCAGGCTTTGGAGGGGCACGCCATCTCTGCCAGGGGAAGGAAGTCAAATTCTTGCTTGAGTGGACCATATTGTTGAGCAAACTAGGTTTTGGGTGTGTGTGTGTGTGCGCTAAGTCCCTCAGTTGTGTCTGACTCTTTGAGACCCCATGAACTGTAACTTGCCACGCTCTTCTGTCCATGTGATTTTCTAAGCAAGAATACTGGAATGGGTTGCTATTTTCTCCTCCAGGGGATTCTCCCAACCCAGGGATCAAACCCACATCTCTTCTCCTGAGTCTTCTGCATTAGCAGGCAGATTCTTTACCATTGTGCCACCTAGCAAGCCCATTAGCATTTAGGCTATAGTGAAATACACACAGGCTAATCCAATACTTTATAAGTTGAGCTTGGAGAGGTTTCTGGCCTGTATAAGCATAGATAAAATCCTCCTAAAATTAAAATCTACTTAATCCATGTGAGCATGACTTCTATTAGGAAGTCCTTGTTAATTATTAAATCGATGCATATTCTTGTGACCCACAGGAAAAAAAATTAGCTTAATCAGATTGCACAAGTAATCAACATCAAGAGACAATTCAAAAAATATTTGTGCTATTTTCAAAAGATCACCTTAAGAGAATATCTCCATGTAGGACAGGGAGGCAGAGTGGACAGATTTAAACAGATATTTTGTTGAAATTATAGTGAAATTTCAAGTCTCAGGAAAGCAAAATGTCTAACACTTTCAATAACTTATCCTTTGTTTGAAATAATAGCACAGTAAACATGAATTAACCAAGGAAGAAAATTTTCTAAAATAGAAATTTGTTTCTCCTGTTCAGGAAGGAATTATTATCATTAGAAATAAGTAAATACAATATACTGAATTAAAATTACTCTAGAATTTGAATAGAAAAACTATAATCAGTGAGCAGCATAGAGGAAAAGTTATTCTGTGAAACATCTTACATTCCTATGTACATAAAAATGTACAAATAAGATTCTAAAATTTCTAAGTTTTAAGCAATATTCATGCAAAAAATAATTACACTAATTCATCTATATTATTGTTTCCTTGAATCATGAGACTGGAGAACAGGGTATATAGTTTTTATAAAATTAAGCAAAATGTACTTGAGAGATAAATACTTGAGAAGCTGCTAGGGTTTAAATCCTAACTCTCTCTCTTTGTAGCAGTTGAGTTTGGGAAAATGTTTACATTCCTTGAGTCTCACAGTCTTCATCATTTGCTAATGATAATGATAGCAAAAATCTCATCAGACTTGTCTGAGAATTAAATTTGTAGATATAATGTGCTTAAAATGGTGTCTGGTATTTGGTAAAAAAAAAAAAAAAAAAAGGTATTATTATTGTTTTATTATTATCATAATATAGCAGGCCTTGAGACTAACATAACAATCATGAAAGGCCACCCAGAGGAAGTGATTTTTGAAACTGAAAGTTAAATCACCCAACAAATGCTATATGCATGTGTACTATAACATATGTTGCTTGACTGGTCTCATATATAAGACTTGCAGAAAACAGAGTCTGTGCTTGACTCACCTTTGCATTACTAATGCAAACTTCCGTCTCTAAAAATTCTGCTAAATTGAAATTTCCATATGACTGCAACTATCTGCATACTTGTTTCCAAGTATTATAGAAAGGCTATTCCTTCCCAAGTGGCTCAGTGGTAAAGGATCTGCCTGCCAATGCAGGAGATGCAGGAGGCACAGGTTAGATCTCTGGGTCTGGAAGAGCCCCTGGAGGATGAAAATGGCAACCCACTCCTGTATTCTTGCTGGAAAAATCCCGTGGACAGAGGGGCCTGGTGGGCTACAGTCTATTGGATTGCAAAGAGTCAGACACGACTGAGCACACACACACGGATTCTTTAAGAAAGGGTAAAAGAAGTCACTAAGATTTCAGTAAGATGAGGAAATCTGACCATAGAAGTGAAATTGCAGGCCAGAATCTCTAGATGGGAATGCCTACACAGAACGCTTGCATTGAGATAGCAACTCGAGTTTCTTAATCCCCTCATCAATGAAGCTCAAACTAACACTGGGGATCAGGAGAACTTCTAGCTTCTAATCCCCACATGTACAAGGATATTGTCTTATAACATTTATAGTAATAACTTTCTCTCCACTGTTAAAAAATGCCTAATAAAGGGATAAATCTCCAACCAGTTGCCTTGCTCTGCTGTTAGAAAAATGACACCTTTACTCTCTCAGAAGTTACGATCATTTTTTTAAAAAGGAGAATCGATGTCAATCTTACAGAGGAAATGTCATCCGATTATATTTCATCATTTTAAGTGTTATGGGTATAGGAAACCAAGTAAAAGCCATGAAAATTATATAAAAGATATAACTCTAAACATTATGAAATTAGGAGTCAAGTGAATAAAAATGTGATGTCATTTTTTTTTTCAATAAAAATATTGTGTCTTGGCCAGGATCCAATTAGTGTTAGCCATGATGATGAATATGTTTGCTTGAAATCCTACATCTTCTTCTGATGACTAAAGGACATTTTGCTTTAGAGTCTACATATATTTCTAAAATCATGTGCTTCGTTTTAGTACAGATCATCACCTCTCAAATAAAAAAGAAAAATCTTTTCTATGACTCTTTTTGATATAAATAAGTACCCTGTTTTTGAAAGTTGGAAAAATAAATTCTAGAGTTCTAAAATAAACATTTGGTACAATGCCTATCAAATTAGGACACATCTAAAAGCTTTGAAATATAATCCACATACACAATGAAATTCTCTTCTGCTCATGTCCATTTTCTTAAAATAAAAACAATATAGTCATCCAAACCTTAGCAGGCTCTACTGAGATGCCTGTCTCTCTGGGGCCCCTATTAGACTATACCACACTGACAATATAAAACCTCTAGTTCTTCAGTGTATTTTCAACTTTTAGTACAATACTGGAAAATGGTGAGTATTCATAAGTATTTTTTAAATGAATGAATAAAATAAATGAATTAACAAAAAATCTATGGAAATTATCTCAATGATGAATAATTTGCAAGTATTGTGCTGAAAACAATGTTCTTAAATAAAAATCTGATCTCAATTCTGTGGAAAGATAATAGATAATGAGCTTTGGAATTTGTTTTAAAGAAACAAAGTTGAATAATAATATGCATAATGTAATACCCTTGTGTTTAAAGAGAGAGAAAATAGAGGCAAACAGTTACATTTGATATTTACTTATAAGATATCTAGAATTATTTCTCAGAATTTGTAGAGATTTTAAGTTAACATTTTTACAATAAGAACTTTACAAATGGAAATAAAAGTGTTACCTGCATGTGCTGAGTGAGAGTAGTGAGGAATGTCCATGGAAACACACAGATGTCAAGGAAGGAAGATTCTACTTCCTTCTATCTTGATTGAGGAAGATTCTAGCTCCTCAATCAAGATACGTAGAGTTTGATTTATTTGGGTTATGTTTCTAAGAGAAACACTTTCACAAACAAATTTAAGCTACCATCTACTACATAGTGACTTTTGTATACTAAGATTACCCCAAGGTTCTTGCCTACTGCTCCCAGAGACCATTCATAAATAGGTTTATTTTTTGTGTGTATTCTGATGAAAAATAGTTTCCCTCTGCTAATCTTTACCTAATTGCTCCCTTGTGGATTTCTACAAAAGTAGCCATCATAGCTCTCTGTAGGCTACAGACACCTCCTAAGAATCACCAATCTTACTTTCTGCACTGGAACCTTGAAATACAAGTAGGAGAGTTTTGCACTGCAGACCACAAAGTAGACTAGATAATCCAGATAACCAGATGAGAGGACCTACAGATTTTATGTTTTAGGTAACAGAATTAACATTTTTTACAAACTTAACTGAAATGCTGTTTGATCAATTGCCTCTTTATGAAACCAAGTAGTACCTTTAACTGAGAAAAAAAAAATGTTCAACTTGATTTGCCGCAATTTCAGAAGACAGCACAATTTAATGCAGGGTTTCAATTACATCGGATCTTACAAGAGCTCATTTGTGCAACTTCATTGACATTATAAAGCATTGAGCAACCCTTGGCCCTGGAGGAAAAAAGAGACTTGGAAATATGCTCGTACATGGACCATAGTTCTTCATTCTATTTTAAAGAAATTTTATACGAAAGAGACAATGCTTATTGCTCACAGATTAATGCTCTTTGAAACAAATAAATTCACTTTGTATTGACCCAAACAGAAATTTACTTATTCTTTCTTCTCTGGAACTTCACTCCTCCCAGAAAAGGGAATTATGTTTAAAAATAGATTTTTGAGAAAACAAAAATTTTCATATGTTTTCAAAAACATTAATTTAAAAGTAATCTAACAGTACAGAAATGCTACTTATCTGACTGGACCATCTACTCTAAACCATACTTTTTTGACTTTAGGAATATTATATAATTAAAACATATTGAGACTGAGAATTCAAAGGGTTTTTGTTTACATGGATTATGTATATTATTATCTACCATGTTAGTAATAAAAACTGAGACATTAAAAGACATTTATTTATTAATTCAATTTAAATAACAATAAAATACACTTCAGGTTAATGTAAATAATGTATCTTTATTTAAAAGTACCATAAAAGCATATCAAAAAAAGAGGGGGAAATTACAAGTTTGCACATCTCTTTAAAGTGTGGATTAACAAACAACAGCAGGATTATCATATCTGCTGGTACATTCCATCTGTTGCCTCCACATAGACGTACCTGGAAGAGTGTTTTAAACAATTTTTAGATAATGGTGGGTATTCTTGCTTGCTTTTACAACAAAGTCTGACAGTTGTGATTTTTTGAAGGTAACTGCAATGTGGAATCTGAATTTGATCTATGTAGTTTTTGTCCTCTACTACATGAGTGTGAGCAAGCTCTGGGAGTTGGTGATGGACAGGGAAGCCTGGCATGCTGCAGTCCGTGGGGGTCACAAAGAGTTGGACTCGACTGAGCGATTGAACTGAATTGATATCGAATGCATTTTTTTTTAGTTCTGAATGAGTCATTTACCCATGTACTAACTCACGGATAACATCACTTATTGGTCATTTAGAATATACTGGTTCACTTAATTATACAGATGGACAAAATGTTGACACATTTCATCATATAATATCAAGACATCACATTTGTTAATATCACCAGTGACCTCATCAGAAAAGTATTTGAGACTAAGAATCTCTCAAGCACATCATGATGGATACCAATTTGGGGAAATTCTAATTTTCACTTGAAATGTCCAGTATAATCATTTGGCAACATATATTGTCAGTTATTGTCCTTGAAATGGCAATCTCACTTTGCTGATGATTTCAAAAAGCTACCTTTTGAATACCCAAGTTGGAATAATTATTGTGTCAGTCTTTATTTTAAATACATCTTATGTTCCATGTCAGTCATTGTTTGAAATAAAAGTATTTTTTCATGAAAAAGAAGCTAGTGTAGCCTTAAATCTCAAGTAGTTTTATAAATACTTCTATTCAAGACAAACATCATATTTCATTTTGTAACGAATGTACTTAGTCTGTACTTTCCATTTTATCACACAGAATTTTGAAAAGACGTGTACTCAAGGGTCACACGCGTGTTACAATCAAGAATAGTAAAGGGAAGAAAAAGGAAGCTTCTAATAAAGCAGAGTCAAAACATGGTAAAGTATCATTTCATAAAGTGAAGTTTTCTTTACATCTCACTTCATTACTTTATATGATGTCTTTGGTTCCTACTTTGTCAAAATGTGTTTCTGAAACCTACCTTTATACAGGGAAATTTAAATTTTAAATATTTATCAGAATTGCTCAATTGTCTATCATGTTAATGGAACGAAATATTCCAATTCTTAAAGTGATTTAATTCTTCTTTACCTGGACCGTAGAATGCAGGTCTTATTTTTATATTAGCCATTTATCACGAATATTATTTAGTCCTCTGGGTCATTGTATACATATAATATATATTGTCTTTGCACATTTTAAGACCTGAATGTATGAGATTAAATGAGAATGAGCAAATATTTCTAATTAGCATTACTTTTCCAGCTCCCTTCAACTGAAGCCAAAATTCACTAAAGAATTTCATCAGTATTCAAAAAAATATTGTGTGAATATCTTCACAGTTCTTTCACAATCTATTTGATTAGTTGCTTAATTTAAATTCTTTTTAAAAAATAAAATACATAGAAGTGCTCAGATTTATGTTGAGATGAAGTGAATAAAATAAATGTGTAAAAATAAACAATTGTGTTGAACACGGGGCAATAGAGTCATTTGTTACAACTTTGTTAGTTGGTTCAAAATATCCATTTATGTCATACGATGGTCTGTTTCAGTTCACAAAGAATATGAGAAAACTGCAAAATTATATTCTTGAGCAAAAGGCAAGAGTTGAAATCAGATAATGAGTTAGAGAAAAATTCACAAATAAGTTATCCTAGGAAGGAAGTGTAGGTGGAGGAGAGTTGTTGTTTAGTTGCTGAGTCACGTTGGACTCTTTGAGACCCCATAGACTGTAGCGGCCATGGGATTTTCCAGGCACAAACACTGGAGTGGGTTGCCATTTCTTTCCCCAGGAGATTTTCCCAATCCCACCTCTCCTGCCCTGCAGGCAAATTCTTTACCATCTGAGCCACCAGGGAAGCTGCCATGCTAGGGTTAATTGAAACAAATAGGAGGAAAGTAAGAAAAAAATGTAATCACAAAACACTTTAATATTTTTTCCTCTTAAATGACTTAAATCACATCAGGTTAAATACAGAACACATTTCTTTGAAGACATAGCAGCAAGGGCAAACAGCAACAGAGGTTACTTTAAGCTAATAGTTGTAAATAATTTATTATTTTACTGAATTGTTGCCTAGGGAGTTAATTTAGAAGAGCATTTGTCTGTCGGTGCAGTGTTGGCGAGAATCCCCATGGATGAATTTAATAGAAGAGGGTCTCGCTGGGAGGCAAATGACTTTATTCACTGCTCCAGCCAATCAGAATACTCCCAACAGCCTGAGTTCTGCCCAAGGCTCACCAGGAAGCAACATAACCATGGTGCAGAATGCTGAGGCTTCCTTTTGAGGTGATAATTAGTCATAAAAGTCACACTGGAGGAACAGTAATTAATGATCAGAAATACTTTCAGGCTGCTTCATTTGGGAAGGGGAAACCAGAGCAAGATGCTGGGTTTAGGAACTGTGTGCCAAGTGTTCATCAGCCAATATCCAGATTACATTCTCCTTGGAAGACTTCTGATCATTTGAGCCTTAAACTCTCTAGTCCTCAGGAGTCTCCTTATGTTGTGGTAATGGCATTTTTTTCCTCTTCTGTCTCCAAGGTAGGTTGCTGAAAACTCTGAGAACTCCAGAAAGTTACCTAAAAGGCAATCAACTCACAAAGCTATTTAGTTAAAACAAACTGTCTAAGGACGAGGGAAAAAAACCTTTTTTGTAATTCTTAACAAGGAAATATAACTGAAGTTATATGGGACCAGCTTTATTAAATGGGAAGAATATGAACTCAAATTCTAAAAGGATAAAAATAACAATAATAATATGTTATATCACACATGATATATATTTATATTATGTTTCTTGTTAAGGAAAAAGTGCACTCCTGGGGCATGTTAAGAGTGTTGTTAAATAAAATTTTAATTTTAATATACAACTTCTGTTCCATAATATCTAATTTTGTGCTAGTTTTTACTTATAATTTAGATCGTAAGTGACCAGTAAGAGCTTCAGAAATATAAGAACCATGGGGTCATTTAAGTGTTTGTTACTGTTGCTCGGTCGTGTCTGACTCTTTGCAACCCCATGAACTGTAGCCCGCCAGGCTCCTCTGTCCATGGGATTTCCCAGGCAAGAATGCTGGAGTGGGTTGCCATTTCCTTCTCCAGCTTCATCTTCCCAAATTAGGGATTGAACCCACGTCTTCTGCATTGGCAGGCGAGTTCTTTACCACTAAGCCACCTTGGTGGCCCCTCACTCCCCAGAAGTCAGGCCTACGAGGAAGCGTGTTGTTTTGCTCGTGTGTATGCATGCTAAGTCACTTCAGCCATGTCTGACTCTTTGTGGCCCTATGGACTGTAGCCGGCCAGGCTCCTGTTGCTGTTATTTATTCTTACCCAAATACTGCCTAATGTCCATATATCACATTCAACTATCTCAATGGGAAAATATTTACTTATTCCTCTGTAAGCGGTAGCTCAGCACTAACCTGTGAAAATAATCTCCATCACCTGCCTTTTGTATCCCACCTTCATCCATCAGTAAATCTCTTTGAGATGAAGCCTTACTGATCTAGAATATCACACAATCTTGCAATTCTATGTCTGCTGGTCCTTTAATGGACCGGAACCTGGTGGTCTGGAGTCGAGGATAAGAAAGTAAGAGAGAGAAAGAGGCTGATAGAGCTTGTTGGTCCTTTAATGGACTGGAACCTGGTGGTTCCGAGAGTAAGAGAGAGAAAGAGGCTGATATCCCCTGGTTTATCGGAAAGCCAATAGTCCTGTTCTTAGGGCGGCGCTGTTGCATGTAGGCACCAAGCGCCCTCTCGAGTGGGTGAAGGTCTTCAGAGGGGCTTAGAAGCCCAGGCAAGAAAGTGAGCTCAGCCGGCCTCTGCGCTCCAAGGAATTAGCCAGAAATAGAGAGAGAGAGAGAGAGAGAGAGAGAATAGAAAGAAAGAAAGAAAGAAAGAAAGAAGGAAAGAAAGGGAGAGAGGGAGAAAGGAAGGAATGAAGGAAGGTAGGAAGGAAGGAAGGAAGGATGAAAGGAAGGAAGGAAGAAAGGAAGGAGGGAAGGAGGGAAGGGGGACCAAAGCTCTGATGGAGCAAAGGTGTTTTAATCAACATGGCATGGGCATATATACTGTCTTACAAGGTGGTTATTCTCAGCAAAGACAAAGATTAAAATTCCAGACTTACAAAACATAAGATGATCCCTATCAAAGAGAGAGTTGCAAATGATCACCTTTTACCATTTGGCTCATAAAAAGGAAGAGGGTGCTCATCACCGTAATGAGAAATGCCTGGATTCCTCAGCCCCGGGAAAGGAAAGGCGTGCCTCTCCTCTTAATTTCTGAATATTCAGGAACCAATAAGGGCCAGGGGGTTCCTGACAGATCCGAAACAACACACAGGAGGCCTCTTGTTAAATGCTTCCTGACATATGTCTGCTATGTTTGTCACCCATTTCTCATCCCAAGGCTTTACAGATTACATTTATTCATAATTAATGTATTTCCATTAGTACTAATAGAAAAATATACCATTTTTTGATAGCTCACTAGAGAAGACCATAAATTATAGGATATAAGATGTTTGTCATGGTTCACATGTTTGGTTCACATATCCTGTGATGGTTTTCCTTGGTGACCCTAACTTAGAGACATTTTGTCTTTTCTCCAAGTGTGGTTTACATCTCTGGCTTCCAGCATAAACTTAATTACACATATTTAAATTCTATAGTTGCTCTCTGAGTAACTTATTTCCCCAACAGTGCTTAATCTTCTAGTCGGTAGGACCTATATTATTTTTCCTCTGTTTCCTATGAAGTGCCTAGAATACTGCTCAGTAGGTACTTGAAAATGTGAATAGATTTGATTTAGTAATGTCATAAAAGGGAAATTATACAGAATATTGAATCTCTTCAACTGTTAGTTTTCTAGACTTGAGTTCTAACTTGTAACTATAAATATTTTTCCAGAAATCAGAGAATGCATCCTGTTGACATATGCACCCCCTCAGCATCTATCTTGGTGTTCTTGAAGTTATAATGTAAGTTAGATGAAGCCAGTTATGCTGACTCTTTATTTTTTTAATTGTTTTGGAGTATAATTGATTCACCATGTTGTATTTGTTTCAGGGGTACAGCAAAGTAAATCAGTTATACATGTGTCCATCCTTTTTTTAAAGATTCTTTTCCCATACAGACCATTTTAGAGTACTGAGTAGAGTTCCCTGTGCTATACAGTAGATTTTTATTAGTTATCTATTCTGTATATAGTAGTATGTATATGTCAATACCAATCTCCCAATTTATCCTCCCTCCTTATAGCTTGGTGATCGTAAGTTTGTTTTCTACTTTCAAGATTCTGCTTCTGTTTTATACATAAGTTCATTTGTACCCTATTTTAAATTCCATGTGTAAACAGTATCATACATTATTTGTCTTTCTTTGACTTAACTCAGTATGACAATTTCTAGGTCCATCCACATTCCTGCAAATGACATTATTTCATTCTTTTTTATGGCTGAGTAATATCTCATTGTATATATGTACCACACCTTCTTTATTTATTCCTCTGTCAACAGATGTTCAGGTTGCTTCCATGTCCTGGCATGGATGTTGATGCTTTCATTCACCTCTGCATCCTGTCATGTGGTATAGGCCCTACATAAATGCTTATTGAATGAAGAAAGTGAGTTTTATTAGAAAATTTCTGGGATGTCTTCCTAGTCTACATTCATTTTTTCCTTGAATCCTTCCTCCCTAACCAAAGGTGAGTTCCAGAGGCGTTAATGTCCCTTCCATTTTTGCCATAACTGATCAGACTTATGTGCATTTAGTACACAACTAGCCAGCCAGAATCCCCCGTATTCTTGCTGGAATATTCCTTGGTGGCACTGGAGTACATTACAGCAATGAAAGCTTGTGAGTGTAGTGAACTGCAGGGCTGGGAGAGCCACATGCTACTGTGGCTACAGATGGAATAACTCTCAAGCATGACGGCTCTGAGGAGCAGAGAAAGAGAGAGAGTGTGTGTGCAGAGAGAGACAGATGGAGCAAAGGCCAAGAGGAAGAGAGTTAAGGGGCAAGGATGGAGAAGTTTGCACCAGGCCCTTATGCTGGCCCTGCCTCTAACTGCTGGAGAAGTTGGCTCATATTCTACCCTATTTCCAGGAAGGTGTGCTGAGAGGTAATAAGCTAGTCTTCAGGGTTTCCTGTTATTATATTAGCACAGACGTTCTACTAACTTAAAATACTCAATTAAAAGTGTGTAATGGAGACTGACTTGAGAAGACATTGAGGGTATTTTGGGGGCTACCCTAGTGCCTCAGCAAGAGAAGAATCCACCTGTAATGCAGAAGATGTGGGTTCCTCCCTGCTTTGGAAAGATCCCTTGGAGAACAAAGTAGCAACCCACTCCAGTATTCTTGCCTCGGAAATCCCATGGACAGAGGAACCTGGCAGGTTGCAGTCCATAGGGTCGCAAGAGAGTTGAACATGACTGAGCAATTAAACTACAGCAACAACTGAGGGTATTGTAACTGTTGGGGGACTTGGACTCTAGTTGCAGCTCTACCACAGGCTGTAAGTATCATCTGAGTTTCTCTGCTCCTGAGTAAATGATGCTGAACCAGATGATTTCCCTTAACCCTCCTAACCCTCAACTTTTGTGATCCTGCCATGATACTAGTCACTTTGATAAAAACTGTAATGTTCAATTAGCCAAGTATTTCCAAGTTCCCAGATATTTTATCACAAAAGAGAGACTTACCTAGATATTCATAACATTCTTTAGTTTTCACCTAGGTGTTTGAGGCTAAATTGGTGTAGTCCCCTTTCAAATTCACTTTTTTACCTCTTTGCATTCATACAGCATGAGGCTTTATTTCTTCCATTCTGGGATCCTTCCAAATAGCATTCATGAACTCAAAATTAAGCTTGAATAGGTTTTTCTAATCCATGTGCATGGAACACCTGTCTTTTTTATATCTACAGAAGTCTGTCTCACATGAAAAATTTAATATTACAATTTTAAATTTTTTAAATTCTGAATATGTTAAAGTAGATTTCCCCAAAAAAATTTACAAGATTTTCTGAGCATATGTAAATATAGAAAACTTGGTACAAGGCCTTGTCCCAACCAATACAGACCCAAGGGACAGAAACTGGCAAGACAGTACATTGCAAAGAACTCAACAAACATTTATCCTTACATGTTAGTAACCCTTTCATGTTGACTGCATAAGAGCTTCTCAATTAAATTACAGTAGCTAAATGTTAGAAAAAAACACACTTTGAAATTTTGAAATTTAATTCATTTGGTGCTTTTCTAACTCATTTGGTTCTTTTCTTTCTCCTGTTAATCAGCTATAGACTATGTCTCCTAAGTATACATGAAGTGAAGTGAAGTATTAATTGCTCAATAGTGTCTGACTCTTTGCAATCCAATGGACTGTAGTCCACCAGGCTTCTCTGTCCTTGGGATTCTCCAGGCAAGAATACTGGAGTGGGTTGCCATTTCTTACTCCAGGGGATCTTCCTGACCCAGGGATTGAACCTGGGTCTCCTGCATTGCAGACAGATTCTTTACAATCTGAGCCACCAGGGAAATCCAACATAATATTTATGTGACACAACAGCATTAGCTGCCTAAAATGCTTGAAACAGCCTCTCATAGCTTCATTCAAAATACTAATTTTGTTCATGTAGTTATCACTGTATGTTTTTCCAGGAAAACTCATGTTTAAAAGATGGCAGAATTATCTTCCTGACCTGAGCTCCTCACTAAAACCAGGGCACTAACTCAATGACCTAATCCATAGTATGCTACCACTCATCTCTATGCCTAGAAATATACAGCCCGTCAACAAACTTACCCAGACATGTCTGTTTCTAACTGTTGAGAGCCAAACAGTCTGAGCACCCAGACTCTAAAATGAATAGTTCCATGGGTGACTGACATGAAGAGTGTGGGAAGAGCCAGCTTACTACAGTGTACGAGGAGAAAGACCAAGAGATATGTCAAAATGAGATTCAAAGAAATCATAGCAAACATGTGCAAAGAACACCAAGTTTGGCTGAGTTGTTATTGTATGAGGCAGAAAATAAATCCGGCATTTCAGATTGGTATCAGATTACAGATAATGTTGATAGCCAGGCTGAGGAAACCAAAACTCAAACTATACCTAAAACACCAACTGACAATTTTTAAGCAGAGAACTGACTTAGAGTCATAGAAAGAGTGACAATATTAACTTCAAATAATATGTCACAATCATCTACATTGGTCACGGGACTGCATGAAAAATTAAAAATAAGGCAGACATAGTTTCTGCCTTTAAGAGAAAAACTACCCACACATACAAAGTCAAATAATGAATAAAATAGACTTAAACCCTAAGGCAGAAAATGTTAACTTCTATAAGAAAGGATCAAAATGCTTTGGTAGTCTTAACAGCCTCATATATTCTTTGCCTTTTATGTAGGAATAATTTACCTTGAGCCTTTGACTGTCTTTCATCAATACATTGGTGATTCTCAGCAATAACAATCCTATTTCATACAATCACTACATCCTCCAAACCTATCATGCAACCAGCACATTACCTTTCACTACCATTGCACTGCAGTTCAGCACCAGTGAAAGTTGAATGTTCATACCACAACCACATGCCATGACCTATAAGGGCTTCATACTCCCAAAGGAATGAGACTTCCATTGCCAACTGATCACTGGATAATCCATCTTGAAAATCCCATTGTAAACTCACCTTCTTACGCCAATGAAAGTGAAAATGAATAGTTGCTTAGTAATGTTTGATTCTTTGTGACCCTATGCACTGTAGCCCATCTGGCTCCTCTATCCATGCAATTCTCCAGGCAAGAATACTAGAATGGATTGCCATTCCTTTTCCAGAGGATCTTCCCAACTCAAGGATGGAAACTCACCTTCCTATGCCAATAATGGGCACCAATTATCTTAATAAGATTCCCAGGAAATAGACTGGAGAAAGAAATGGAAACCCACTCCAGTATTCTTGCCTGGAGAAGTCCATGGACAGAGGAACCTGGCAGCCTACCATCCACGGGGTCACAAAGAATTGGACATGACTGAGTGACTAACACACACAAACACACACACACAAACACACACACCAGGAAATAGATACTAAGTCTAAAGTTTGCATGCAAGTGGTTTATAAAAGAGAAAGTAGTTAGTGGTGCAGGACTGGGCAGATAGATTGAACAGTGAGGAACTTTCAGCAGAGAATTCAACTGGATATTATGGAAAACTGAAGCTGGGAAGGCTCTTGTCCTGTTCAAAATGAGGCTAGGATGCCATGACTTTTTACTCCTACATCAAGTCATTGGATACAGGCTGACTCCAGGAAGTGAATTTAACTTGGGAAACACAGCTTCCCTCAGCCAAGGGCAGTTTCTGGAGAAGAACTGGGCTACAAGCATTCACTAGACAAGACTTCCAGCAACTGTGAGAATTCATGCTTAGTACTTGAATAAAACTACCTACCAGGATAAAGTCCTCACTCACTTCCAGGAACTTTCCTCTAAATTGATATTGATTAGTCACTTTGCTAATGGTAAAGCTCATTTACCCCCTTTAAAACCTTTTATGTAGAACCCATATCACTCTTTTACCCCCAAAACTGTCTTGACACAGTGAAATACAAGTTTTTGATCCCCTACTGCCTTCTCTTGATAAAACTGAACATATAAAATGTAAAGAAAATATCAATTTAGTGCCTACAAAAGTTCCAATAAAGAATATTAACTGATTAAGATTTAATGGATTTCTATTACTTGAACATCTCCGGTCAGCACCAATATATTCATTAATAGGACAAAAGATCTTTAGTTTCTCTGTAAGAGGAAGGCAATATTCAGTAATTAATGTTTCAGTATCTTATTATATTGGGAGTGATCTAACTGCTTAATAAATTTCCATCACCTAATTTAATTTAGCACAACTTCAGAAATTTAATTTATCAAAACCTAGAGAGACTAAAATAGACATTTCTTGTTGTTTTCAGCTCCTCTGTTGTCTCCAACTCTTTGCAATGTCACCGGCTGCACATGCCAAGCTTTCTTGTCCTTCACCACCCCTAGTAGCTTGCTCAAACTCATGTCCACTGAGTCAGTGATGCCATCCAACCGTCTCATTCTCTGTCATCCCCTTCTCCTCCTGCCATAAATCTTTCACAGCATCAGAGTCTTTTCTAATGAGTAGGTTCTTTGCATCATGTGGTCAAAGTATAGGAGCTTCAGCTTCAACATCAGTCCTTCCAAGGAATGTTCAGGACTGATCTCCTTTAGGATGGACTGGTTGGATCTCCTTGCAGTCTAAGGGACTCTCAAGAGTCTTCTCCAACACCACAGTTCAAAAGCATCAATTCTTTGGCATTCAGCCCTTTTTATGGTCCAAATCTCACATCCATGCATGACTAATGGAAAAACCATAGCTTTTACCATATGGCCCTTTGTTGGCAAAGTGATGTCTCTGCTTTTTAATACACTGTCTAGTTTTGTCATGGGCTTCTCTGGTATCTCAGACAGTAAAGAATCTGCCTGCAGTGCAGGCGACCTGGGTTCGATCCCCGAGTCAGCAAGAACCCTTAGAGAAGGAAATGACAACCCACTCAAGTATTTTTGCCTGGAGAATACCATGGACAGGGGAGCCTGGTGGGTCACAGTCTATGGGATATCAGAGAGTTGGACGCAACTAAGCGACTAACACTAAGTTTGTCATAGCTTTTTACCAAGGAGCAAGTGTCTTTTAATTTCATGTCAGCAGTCATCATCTGCAGTGATTTTGGAGCCCAGGAAAAGAAATTTTGTTACCATTTCTGTTGTTTCCCCATCTATTTGCAATGAAGTGATGGACTGGATAGAGCATAAGTATTCTTCATGCATGCTCAGCCATATCCAATTGTTTAGAACCTCATGGACTGTAGTCTGCCAGTCTCCTCTGTCCATGGGATTTTCCAGGCAAGAATATTGGAGAGGGTTGCCATCTCCTTCTCCAGAGGAACTTCCTGACCCAGGGATCTTGCGGTTATGTACTTTAAAGACAGTCTCATGATTTCATGGTCTTCAATTTCAAGTTTATTAAAGAAGAGAAGTGAAAGGCAAAGGAGAAAAGGAAAGATAACCTCATATGAATGCAGAGTTGCAAAGAATAGCAAGGAGAGATAAGAAAACCTTCCTAAATGATCAGTGCAAAAAAATAGAGGAAAACAATACAAAGGGAAAGACTAGAGATCTCTTCAGAAAATTAAAGATACAAAGGAAACCTTTCATGCAAAGATAAGGACAATAAAGGCCAAAAACAGTATGGACCTAAAAGAAGCAGAATATAGTAAGGAGACGTGGCAAGAATACACAGAAGAGTTATACAAAAGAATTCTCAATGACCCAGATAACTATGGTGTGATCACTCACCTGAAGCCAGACATCCTGGAGTCCAAAGTCAAGTGGGCCTTAGGAAGCATCACTACAAAGAAAGCTAGTAGGGGTGATGGAATTCCAGCTAAGCTATTTCACATCCTAAAAGATGATGCTGAGAGAGTGCTGCACTCACTATACCAGCAAATTTGCAAAACTCAGCAGTGACCACAGGACTGGAAAAAGTCAGTTTTCATTTAAATCCCAAAGAAAGGCAACTTCAAAGAATGTTCAAAATACCACACAATTGCACTCATCTCACATGCTAGCAAAAAAAATGCTCAAAATTCTCCAAGTGAGACTTCAACAGTACATGAATCAAGAACTTCTAGATGTTCAAGCTGGATTTAGGAAAGGCAGAAGAATCAGAGATCAAATTGCCAAAATCCATTGGATCATTGAAAAATCAAGAGAATTCCAGATAAACGTCTACTTCTGCTTCAGGGACTACATGAAAGTATTTGACTGTGTGTATCACAACAAACTCTGAAAATTTGTTCAAGAGATAGGAATACCAGAGCACCTTACCTGCCTTCTGAGAAATTTGTATATGGGTCAAGAAGCAATAGTTAGAACTGGACATGGAACAAACTGGTTCCAAATTGGGAAAGGAATACATCAAGTCTGTATATTGTCATCCTGCTTGTTTAACTTATATGCAGGGTACATCATGTGAAATGCCAGGCTGGATGAAGCACAAGCTGGAATCAAGATTGCTGGGGAAAATATCAATAAACTCAGATATGCAGATGACACCACCCTTAGGCAGAAAAAGAGGAACTAAAGAGTCTCTTGATGAAGGTGAAAGAGGAGAATGAAAAAGCTGGCTTAAAACTCAGTATTCAAAAAACACACACACACACACACACACACACACACACACAAAGATCATGGCATCTGGTCCCATCACTTAATGGCAAATAGATGGCAAAACAATGGATAGAGTGAGAGACTTTATTTTGGGGGAGCTCTAAAATCACTGCAGATGGTGACTCCAGCCATATAATTAAAAAACACTTGCTTCTTGGAAGAGAAATTATGACAGACTAAGACAGCATATTAAAAAGCAGAGACATTATTTTGCCAAAAATGGTCTGTATAATTAAAGTTATGGTTTTTCTGGTAGTCATGTGTGAATCAGAGAGCTGGACCATAAAGAAGGTTGAGTGCCTAAGAATTGATGCTTTTGAACTGTGGCATTGAAGGAGACTCTTGAGACTCCCTTAGACTGCAAGGAGATCCAACCAGTCAGTCCTAAAGGAAACCAGTCCTGAATATTCATGGAAAGGACTGATGCTGAAGCTAAAGCTCCAATACTTTGGCTACCTGATGCAATCAACTACTAGGAAATATCCTGATGCTGTGAAACATTTAAGGCGGGAAGAGAAGGTGAGGACAGGATGAGATGGTTGGATGGCATCACCGACTCAGTGGACATTTGTCTGAGTAAGCTCCTGGTGATGGTGAAGGACAGGGAAGCCTGGTGCTTATGGGGCAGTAGTCCATGGGGTCCACGGGGTCCATGGGGGTTGCAAAGAGTTGGACATGACTAAGCAACTGAACAACAACAAATTTCATGGCGGATCAGGAAAACACATTTTGGAGGAAAGAGCGTCTCAAAATCAGAAATTAACAACATCTCATTTAGAAAGGCCAATCACAGTAAAATTTACCAGCTTCAGACCTTAGTATTCACTTATTGACAACAATGCACAGGATACTATGGAAAGACAGGTAGCAAATGATAGGACACTAGGTCTTTGCTCTAACAAACCTCATTTTGTAGAAACAAACTTCATTAGATGGAAAAAAAAATCATTATTTTTTTCCAATTAATGTTTGTGGATCAATGCCCAAATGTCAGTCATTCTCTGGGCAATTTAGGTGATACAGAAATAAACAACATTTGACCCCTGAGTCTGAGTTTGCAATTTAATTGGTTTAGCCTGAAAAGTATAAAGCTAACTATACTAAATGACACAGTGAACTAGGTAGTCTAGAAAATGTGCAAGTAAAATATTAGGCAGAGAAGAGTGAGTCAAATTCATTTGAATTTTGAAGTCTCTGGGACATGCTTAACAGTTGTTACCTTCATCCATCAGAGAAATTCCTAGATAATAGTTCTCCATATAGAAGCATACAGAGAACTAGGCTTGTAACAGACAATGAAGTTGATCGCACAGGCATATGGGTCAGCAGCTCATAAAGTCTGTAATCAATACCAGAAATTGAAGTAAATATGCCTAGAAAATAACCCATCAGGGAGTAATGGGAAAATAATGCTTCTTCCAAAGAGTAAGAAAGCTATTGTCTTTAATATTTCTGCATGTATTTGCTTGTTTTATCATAACTGATATGACAGTTTTCAAATGGGTAAAAATACGATCCATCTGAAATATAGGTCACAAACAGTAGGTGAACCAGAAAATCAATCCTCTACATCCAAGGAAGTATTGATTTGTTTAACAAAAAAGGGAAAAATACAATGAGACCAAAGTTGAATAGAAAATATACTTCATACTGCTCCTGAAAAATGGCAATACATGAGCTTTGAAACCACAAAGAAAAGCTAATACCAGAGAAATTTCAGGCAATTCAGCTTGAGAAATTCATATCAGGAGTTTGATGATGAGAGGATTATGTTGGTATTCGTTTGCTTATTGACTGATCGCTACATTACAACTTCACAAATATTTATTAGTGCAGGAGAGTATAGATTGCTCTGCTGAGTACAGTATTTTACAAATGGTGAAGTGTAAATTTTAAAGTATAAAATAGATGCATATGTGAAAGAAGCATGCATATTCATAACATCCTTAAAATGTTGCTTTCATGACTCGTTCAGTTCAGTTCAGTCCAGTTCAGTTGCTCAGTCGTGTCCGACTCTTTGTGACCCTGCAGACCACAGCACGCCCGGCCTCCCTGTCTATCACCAACTCCTGGAGTTCACCCAAACCCATGTACATCGAGTCGGTGATGCCATCCAACCATCTCATCCTCTGTCATCCCCTTTTCCTCCTGCCCTCAATCTTTCCCAGCATCAGGGTCTTTTCAAATGAGTCAGTTCTTTGTATCAGGTGGCCAAAGTATTGGAGTTTCAGCTTCAACATCAGTCCTTCCAATGAACACCCAGGACTGATCTCCATCAGGATGGACTGGTTGGATCTCCTTGCAGTCCAAGGGATTCTCAAGGGTCTTCTCTAACACCACAGTTCAAAAGCATCAATTCTTTAGCACTCAGCTTTCTTTATAGTCCAACTCTCACATCCATACATGACTACTGGAAAAGCATAGCCTTTAGACAGCCCTTCAAATGACAAATATAGGCATGTATTCTTTTCTGTTGTCCTAATGCTATTCATTTTGCCTAGAAAGTCAGTCATTACTGACTGAGACATCATTTTGCAGACAAAAGTTTGTATAGTTAAAGTTATGGTTCTTCCAGTAGTCATGTATGGATGTGAGAGTTGGACCATAAAGAAGGCTGAGGCCCAAAGAATTTATCCTTTCAAAATGTGGTCTGGAGAAGACTCTTAAGAGTCCCTTGGACAGCAAGGAGATCCAACCAGTCCATCCTAAAGAAAATTGACCCTGAATATTCATTGAAATTCATGAATGAATTGAAACGGAGATCCAACCAGTCCATCCTAAAGGAGATCAGTCCTGGGTGTTCACTGGAAGGACTGATGTTGAAGCTGAAACTCCAATACTTTGGCCACCTGATGCAAAGAACTGATTCATTTGAAAAGACCCTGATGCTGGGAAAGATTGAGGGCAGGAGGAAAAGGGGACGACAGAGGATGAGATGGTTGGATGGCATCACCGACTCGATGTACATGGGTTTGGGTGAACTCCGGGAGTTGGTAATAGACAGGGAGGCCTGGCCTGCTATGGTTCATGGGGTCGCAAAGAGTCAGACATGACTGAGTGACTGAACTGAACTAAATTCATTGAAAGGATTGATGCTGAAACTGAAGCTGTAATATTTTGGCCACCTGATGTGAAGAGGCCATTCATTGGAAAAGACTCTAATACTGGGAATGATTGAAAGCCAAAAGAAAAGAAAGTGGCAGAGGATGAAAGGGTTGGACAGCATCACCATCTCACTGGGCATGAATTTGTGCAAACTCAAGGAGATAGGAGGACAGAGGACCCTGATGGGCTATAGTCCATGTGGTCACCAGGAGTCAGACACAAGTTAATGATTGAACAACAAGAAAGTCAGTCAATATTTCTTTCTTTTTGTTTTCTGAGCTTTTATTTAGTTTCCTTTATTTAATATATCTTTGTCTTGTGTGGCCTGAATAATCAGACCTCCTTCAAACATTGGCATATTTTAGCTCTTGGGAAAAAATGGAGAGCTCTTGAGTATCCAACATCTTGAAAATCTAAAACCAGTATTTTACATATGAAAAAAGAATCTAAAAAAAGGATGATTTTATATATATGTGTGTGTGTGTGTGTGTGTATAGCTGCATCATTTTATTTTACACCTCAAACTAACAAAGCATTGTGAATCAACTATACGCCAATAAATTTTTATTTCAAAAATAAATTTAAAAAAATAAAATTAAAAAAGCAATATTTTTATTGTCTTTCTGAACCAAAACTGTTGGAAAACACAATGAAAAGGGAATAATTTCAAAAGCAACAAACAAAAGTGAAATGAATTGAGCCTGCTTCTGTTACTTTTGGACTTCTAACCAAACTGACCCCTATCCCTATGTTTCTGATCACATTTTTGTCTCCAAACTTATTGAAACATCCAGAGATTCCATTTTGGTTCAAAACTTGAGAGAAAATACCTGAACAGGCACCCAGCCAGAGAATACAACAGGGTACAGACTGTGCTTCTCACTGAGAGTAGATCAACTACTCAGAAAACTTTAAAACATATGTTTAAGAGCATTTATTCAAGGTTAAATACCAAGAAAGAAGAGATGTTGGCATCTAAATCACTCAGCTCATGTTCGATATTTCTGTAGTAAAGGATGATTATCTTTGACTGTAGATTTCACATCTTGATTATAACCTTCATAATGTGACTGTTTAAAAAAATTCTCCAAATTAGCAAGTTTTCTCAAACTAATCCAAAGCTTCAGTACTGTATTGACTTCATTTGAATGTTCTGATTATACTTACTGAATCTCAAATTGGGACCTCAGTTCTAGTTGGAAGTTAACATAAGCTTTACAGTAATCATAATACAAGAGCTAAACTAAAAAGCAAACAAAATGTAAATCTCATTAATTTTTAATCATTTTTTTTGTTTATCCTACCCTCTATTCATTCACATGCACTGAGCTCTAGAGGAACACATTCACTCCAATATAGTCGAATGGGGAACCTAATTTCTTGCATACAGTTTTGCTTTAAATACATCTTTCAGAAATTAAATGTTATGAAAGTTGATTTTCACTGTTGGGTTGTTTTTTTTTTTTTTTTTTGGTTAATTTTTCTTAAAGTCTTTTGCAAATTTGTTACAATATTGCTTCTGTTTTATGTTTTGGATTTTTTGCCCAGAGGCATGCAGGATCTTAGCTCCCCAACAAGGAATCAAACCCACACCCCCTGCATTGGGAGGTGAAGCTTTCATCTCTGGACCATCAGAGAAGTCCCTCACAGTTCTTTTTATTATCAAGAGCAAATAACTCCAATCTAAATTTGCTGTAGACTTTCTATCAGAAGGATCTACTTACAAAGCCACTCTTTTATGAACAAATGCACAGACTTGGCTGTTGTTATTAGAGAGTGACCAAAAGTCCTTAGTACCATGAATGAAAGAACAAAATGCACAGATGTGTTACATACGTAGAAAAATTAGAAGGTGCAATGCTCTTAAGCCCTGGTTACTTAAACAAGAAAAAGTTAGCATTGTTCCAACAGATGGTGCCGGGTTGAAGGGTGAGAGTATGGAGGGTGAGTAATAAACTATTTTCCAAAAAGCAGAAAAATCACTATTCCTTCTAATGATACATTTTCTGAAGTTTCCAACTACAGAGATGATAGTTATCTAGCGATACAAGTCTTCCTTTTAGATCAAGAGTCTGCCTCACAGAGTGTATAGTCATGATAAACACAGTGATGAGTTATTGGTAAGAAAGTATGGGCTAGAGAATGGCCAAGTTCAGTAGCCCCTGTAAGTTTTGCTTCCTCCTTTGAATTCTCAGCTCTAGTCACAATTTCTGTCACTTCCACAAACTTGGAAGATTTTTCTTAGAATCTTCATATGTATATAAAACTTCTGCTCAATGTTAACAAAACATTAACCAAGAATTTATTAAGAACCCACTCAACAGCACCTTTGTGTAACAGAAGCCTGAAAGTAGTTTTACTGAACAATCTCTTCATTATTCCAAACTCACGCTTTCTGAAAATTTAGCTCTGTGTGAGGGAGGTGAAGGGATTATATGAATAAGTTAAAATTTTCTAGTGTAGTAGAAATTAAGAAAAGAAACTAAATTAAGTTGGAAAATCATCTATGGCTATGTATTTCTATGGTTACCTAAGAAAAGTTGGATGTATAGATAGATGAGCCAAGTCTAGGTGTTCCTGCAAGCTGTCTGGGATCCACTACTAGATATCAGTTTTCTCCTCTTGAACATTAACGATTTCACAGAATATTAATATCAGACAAAGCCACTTTGTGACCATGATGGATATACAAAAAAAAACAAAAACAAAAACTTGGATGTTGTCCAAATGAAAAAAAGGACCAAACATCTCCTTATACCGGCTGTTGTTTTTTTTTTAACCAGTTGCATATAAATTTCAGTTTAGTCTTTCTTTCTTCTAGATAAATTTATTAAGATACCCGATCACAACAGTACCCTCACCTCACGACAGCATACAATTCATAGCAAAGCCCCACTTCCTTAAACCCTCCCAAGGATCATCCAACTCAAGCCCAAAGCCTTTTAAAACCTTCTTGCTGAGACATTCCAGAGTGGCCCAGGGTGTGCATTCTCCCTTGTTTCAATTTGTAAGAAACCAACTTGTTCAGCTGCAGGTAAGTTCCTGGTGATCTTTTTGCTGCAGGACGTTGACACAGCTGTTACCCACACAACACACCGCTGCCTTTGTCTTTTCATTCTAGCTGACATGCTGCTACTTTTAACATGCTAAAAATAGAAAATGTATAATCTTTTCACATCGAAACCTGGATGCAAATCTTCCCCTTGAACGCACACATTATAAACTGTACAAACAAGAGGTAAAATGAAAATATAAAACTAAATGATATTAGGGAGAAAAATGTCCACCCTTATCTAGGTTATTTCAAATACAGATTTAATGGGAGGTGCATACATAACCATCTATCATGATTGCCTCTTTCTGCATTTTTGCTCTCCATGTGCCTGGTGGATTTTTAAAAATCAATTACAGTTTTAGTCTCTGAAAAATGATCCCTCTCTGGGGAAACTTTATTGTTGGGCTTGTGATATATATTTTTGTTATTTTTCCTTGAGAACAGAAGAAAATTACTGTATATTCTTTAATATGGAATGATTTATTTCTTCACTTCACTAGCCAAAATATTTGGGAATTGAAAGAATTATTCTGCATGTTGCTATTCTAGCCTCCAATAATTTATGTACTTTTTATGCTGAACCAATTGATCAATTTACAGATCATTTCATAATTTTTGTTTGCTTCTGAATTTACCATTGTAATGTCCAACATGATTCATTACACATACTTTATAAATTGTCACTCCTTTGAAAGAATCTCAAATAAGAGTCAGAAGGGAAAATAATATATTTCATACCTAACAGCTTGCTTTCTGCAGTTCCATATATTCCCACCTACGCTTTGTTGGGCTGTAAACAAATATTCATTAAGTTTCAAACATATGTTTAAATATTATTCTAAATTAGCAATCATGCATTTGGAAAAAAAAAAAGGTGATAGTTATCCAGGCTTATCCTACTCTTTGAGAACCGCAGATTGTAGACCACCAGGGTCCTCTGTCCATGGGATTTTCCAGGCAAGAATACCAGAGTGGGTAGCCATTCCCTTCTCCAGATGATCTTCTTGACCCAAGGATCAAACCCAGGGCTCCCATATTATGGACAGATTCTTAACCGTTTGAGCCACCAATCACATATTTAGGTTTTCTGAATTTGATGTATCACTTCTATCACTTACATAGAACATCACATCAACAATTTAAAGTCATTCAGAAGTCAACAAAGCTGGTCCTTGAAACTTTTCAATTGATATATTTGAAACAGAAGCACAGAATTTGACATCATCCAGAATACAGGTATAACAGAATATTAATACTTATATTTAAATGGCCATCTATCAGGCAGCCAAAAAAAAAAAAAAAGTAGTCATAATCTCACATTGTCCATTTCTAAAAAATAATTGGAATGTAATTGGTGGTTTTCAGTTTCAGTGTGTTAACCTGGATAATAGGAACAGAGGAACTAGCAGCCTTGGCAACAAAACCTTATATGTAGTGTTATGGAAGTCAACAGATTTTTAACTCTTATTATCAGAGATCCTATACAATAAATAAAAAATTGTTAAGGACCGAAAAGAACTCTTGATGATTTATCTTTCAATATTTGCTGCATTAATTATTAAAACTGAGACTTAAGTATTTTTATTAATTCACTTCAAAATAATAATTCTATGACACATTAACATAAATAACAAGAAATCTATATATTATGAAACAAAAAATAATAGTGAAAAGAGTAATACAGAGTAATATAATTTTGCATTTTTGAAAATCTCTTTAATGCCTGGCAACAAATTTCTTGCAATATGTGGCTTTGGTTAGAGTAAATGAAGATATAGATATCTAATAGGCAAGAAAGAATGTAAATAGTCTTTCACATAATTGTGGATATTTCTGTTGTTACCACACCAAAATTCACAATGACTAGTTGCAATATGAAACCTGAAATCATATCAGTTAACTATTTACCCTCTGCTTCATTAAAATCTATTAGTGGTTTTAAAGTAGTGTGCTTTTGTACCTTAAATAGGTCTTTTGCCCATTGAGAGATTCTGTTAACACCATGCAATGATCATTTAGAAATCATCAGATCATTCAGCTATGTTGACTGTCCAAATATTAACACATTTCTTTATGCAATATCAAAAATCACATTTGTCAACATCACTGGTAATCTCACTAGAAAAGTCCTTAAACTTTTGGAAGCTGATAGTAATCAACATAAATTTTCCAAAATTTTAATTACCCTTGAAAGTTCAAATTTTTCTATTGGCCTCAAATGCTCTCAGTTATTTTCCTTGAGTAGCAGTCTCATCTTGTTCATTTTTGAGAAATGTCTGTCAGGAACTCAGGTCTGAAAAGTCATCATTTGCTTGTCAGTTCTCTTTTCAGATGAAAAAGGTGCCCCATGAGAAGAGCATTTAGATTAGTTCATAACTCAAACAAACACATATGTGTTTTTTGTTTTTTTTTTTCTTTTTGGAGACAACCATCACCTTTCAGTGGGCAGCAGAATTGTTTGGTCTCTCCTTTCTGTGTCATCACCCAAAATATTAGAAGGAAGAGTACTTAATAAGAAATAAAAATTAAAATTTGAGCCAGGGAGATCTTCCTCAACTGTTATAGGCAACATTTCCCATTACTTCTTTCACATTTGTACTTTTCTATTGCAGTGTCCAGGCGTTTATTTACGAAGTTTACCAAGTATGTGTGGAGAAGGAAAAGGCAACCCATTCCAGTATTCTTGCCTGGAGAATTCCATAGACAGAGGAGTCCAGCAGACTACAGTTCATGGGGTTGCAAAAAATTGGACATGACTAAGCAACTAACACACACACACACACACACACACACACACACACACACCAAGTATCTGTAGTCTAGTCATCACAGTGGTGCTTACCTTCCTCATAAAATGCTAAGTTTCTCAAGGTTTTAGATAATGTCATTCATGTTTTTGTCACATAATGCCATTCATATTGATTATATTCTTTGCAGCCTACAATGGAAAAGCTGTATACAATAAGCAAAAACAAGACCAGGATCTGACTGTGGCTCAGATCATGAACTCCTTGTTGCAAAATTCAGACTTAAATTGAATAAAGTAGGGAAAACCACTAGACCATTCAGGTATGACATAAGTTAAATCCCTTACAATTAAACAGTGGAAGTAACAAGTAGATTCAAGGGGTTAGATCTGATAGATAGAGTGCCTGAAGAACTATAGACAGAGGTTCATAACACTGTACAGGAGGCCATGATCAAAATCATCCCCAAGAAGAAGAAATGCAAAAATGCAAAATGGTTGTCTGAGGAGGCCTTAAAAATTATTGAGAAAAGAAGAGAAGCTAAAGGCAAAGAAGAAAAGGAAAGATATATCCATCTGAATGCAGAGTTCCAAACAATATCAAGGAGAGGTAAGAAAGCCTTCTTAAGTGATCAATGCAAAGAAATAGAAGAAAACAAGGCTACATATTGTCACCCGGCTTATTTAGCTATATACATCATGATATACAGAGTACATCATGTAAAATACCGGACTGGATGAACCACAAGCTGGAGCCAAGACTTCAGGGAGAAATATCAATAACCTCAGATATGCAGATGATACCACGCTAATGGCATAAACCAAAGAGGAACTAAAGAACCCCTTGAAAGTGAAAGAGGAGAGTGAAAAAGCTGGCTCAAAACTCAGCATTCAGAAAACTAAGACCATGCATCCAGTCCCATCATTTCATGGCAAATAGATGGGGAAAGAAGGAAAACAGTGACAGATTTTATTTTCTTGGGCTCCAAAATCACTGCAGATGGTGACTGCAGCCATGAAATTAACAGACACTTGCTCCTTGGAAGAAAAGATATGACCAACCTAGACAACATATTAAAAAGCAGAAACATTACTTTGCTGACAAAGGTCCATATAGTCAAAGCTATGGTTTTCCCAGTAGTCATGTATGGATGTGAGAGTTGGACTATAAAGAAAGCTGAGAGCCGAAGAATGATGCTTTTCAACTGTGATGTTGGAGAAGACTCTTGAGAGTCTCTTGGACTGCAAGGAGATCAAACCAGTCAATTCTAAAGGAAATCAGTCCTGAATATTCATTGGAAAGACTGATGCTGAAGCTGAAGCTCCAATAATTTGGCCACCTGATGTGGAGAACTGGCTTATTGGAAAAGACCCTGATTCTGGGGAAGAATGAAGGCAGGAGGAGAAGGGGATGACAGAGGATGAGATGGTTGGATGACATCACCAGCTCAATGGTCATGAGTTTGGGCAAGCTCTGGGAGTTGGTGATGGACAGGGAAGCCTCTAGTGCTGCAGTCATAGGGTCACAGAGAGTCGGACACAGCTGAGCGACTGAATTGAACTGATTCATGTGTTTGTAATTAGCACTTAGCAAATCCTTTGGCCAACAGTAAGCCTTTGGAATGGAGAAGGCAATGGCACCCCACTCCAGTACTATTGCCTGGAAAATCCCATGGATGGAGGAGCCTGGTACGCTGCAGTCCATGGGGTCGCTACGAGTTGGACACGACTGAGCGACTTCACTTTCACTTTTCACTTTCACACATTGGAGAAGGAAATGGCAACCCACTCCAGTATTCTTGCCTGGAAAATTCCCAGGGCCGGGGGAGCCTGGTGGGCTGCCATGTATGGAGTCGCGTAGAGTCGGACATGACTGAAGTGACTTAGCAGCAGCAACAAGCCTTTGGAAAGTGGAGAAAACAGAAATAATTATGTTTTCTATAACAATTTATTAAATGGCATGTAATGAAGACTGCAGATCCTTGTTAAAGCCCATGGAAAAACAGTATAGGAATTCTTCAGAAAAATTAATAGAATTATCATTTTTATCAAACTTAATCTGGGTCTATTTCCAAAGAAT
Source organism: Odocoileus virginianus (assembly GCF_023699985.2). Classification (NCBI taxonomy): domain Eukaryota; kingdom Metazoa; phylum Chordata; class Mammalia; order Artiodactyla; family Cervidae; genus Odocoileus; species Odocoileus virginianus. Next base: position 11,352,562 of record NC_069687.1, read on the forward strand.
TTCTATTAGGGTATTCAAGAAATATCTTCTCATGTTCATTTCAGCATTATTCACAATAGTCAGGATATGGAAACAACCCAAATTTTCCACTGACATTTAAATGCATAAGGTGAAGTCATTCAGTCGTGTACGACTCTTTGCGATACGGTGGACTGTAGCCCACCAGGCTCCACTGTCCATGGGATTCTCCAGGCAAGAACACTGGAGTGGTTGCCATTTCCTTCTCCAGGGGATCTTCCTGACCCAGGGATCGAACCCAGGTCTCCCACATTGCAAGCAGATGCTTTAACCACTGAGCTACCTGGGAAGCCCACTTAAATGAATAAAGGAAAAGTACTATATACATGTAATGGAATCTTAGTATTAAGCCTTTAAAAGGAAGGAAACCATTTGTGACATGGGTGAACGTGGAGGACATAATGAAGAGCAAAATAGACCTGTCACAAAAGGGCAAATACCTCATGATCTCACTTATGTGAGGAATCTAAAATGGTAAAAAAAAAAGTGGAGAGTAGATTGGTGGTTGCCAGTTGTTGGGAAGAGGGAGAAATCGAGAGTTGTTCAATGGGTATAAAGTTTCATTTATGCAAAACTGAACAATTTCTAGAGATCAGCTATAAACATAATGCCTGTAATTAACAAACCAATATTTTGCACTTAAAAAAATTATTAAGAAGATAGATCACATGTTAAGCTTTCTTATTACAAGAAAAAAGGACAACAGTATATATGTAATTTACCTCACCATTATATTAAATAATATATTGCATGTATTTTTAAAAAGAGAATGAAAATCATTAAACCCACCAAAGGAAAACAAGACATATTTCCTGCTAACTACTGTGGCAGATTTTTGTTAGTAACAAAGATGCTGGAAAAGCATATAATACTGTCTTTAATTCTGAGGGAAATAGTCTATTAACCTAGGATTTTATTTGATGACATTATTATTTAATAGTAAGGCATAATATTAATAAACAATATTTTCAGATATAGAGTGGCAAATGATATTAGTAGTCAACAACAAATAATATATTGCGATATATTGCTTTTCTCAAATGCAAGTAATTTCTATATAGTTCCCTTTCACTGATGAATAATGTCAGGCACAAAGGGGTTACATAATTTGCCCCATAATATAGATACTAAGTAGTAAAGTAAGAATTTGAAGCCACATATTTCTAGATGCAGAGTCTATGTATTTAACATAACACTAAAGAATCTGTTAAAGGATATTTATCAACAATAAGCAAAGTCAATTTGGAGGTAAGCCATTAAGTGCAGGATAATCTATTTTTGTGGAATGCTTCCATCTAACAATCATCTTGCTGATAAAAATGTTTGAACTCAGCACTGTATGTCTCATTTAGATAAAATATACTGTATATTTCCCTCTGAGCCTTCAGGGTTCTTGCTTATATTATATTTTATATGAAAATCTATGAAAGAAACTCTCTGAAATGTGGTACATAAAAGTTTGTCTTTTGAAGACATAAATAACTGTAATAAGACCTAGGTCCCTATTTATCCAGCTTCTACTTAGAGGCATCTTCAGAGGAAACACACAGATCCTATTTCAGAAACCTTGAGGCATATTGCTGATCTACAAGGTGGGTTTTCTTTAAAAAAGTCCAGACCAAGCGTTTTACCTATTTTAACAGGCAAAATATTTCCAAAAATCTTCTCTATACCTCATTGCTGTTTGCTAGACAGAAAGTGAAAGTGAAAGGACTCAATTGTGTCAGACTCTTTGTGATACCATGGACTATACAGTTCTCCAGGCCAGAATACTGGAGTGGGTAGCATTTCCCTTCTCCAGCGGATCTTCCTGACCCAGAAATCAAACTGGGATCTCCTGCATCACAGACAGATTCTTTATCAACTGAACTATGAAGGAAAAAGAAAACTTTAAACACGTCTAATAAAAGAAACAGAGATAAAAACAACACAAAACAAGATATTGACAGAAAGAAGTCCTAGCCCTTGATGGTTTTCCAGTTCTCAGAATCATCCTGCCTTATAATCCGGCTTCTCTTTCTGCCCCTGGCATCCAGGAGGTGCTTATGTAGCCTATTTAATGTGTGAAAAAGAGATGGGATGGTTCAATATTTCATTGGATAAAAATGACTCTGAGGATGGTGGAGTAACTGAAGCAATGGTAGAGTAACTGAAAAAGTAAATGAAGATCAAGAGACTTTTTTAAAAGTTGGAAATAAGGTTGGTTGTGATATGAAAGATCCTTTAGAAAAGGAGAGGCTGATGGTTCAGAAAAATGGTAACGCCCAAAGTAGTAAAGTTCTTGATAAAGGCAGAAGACAATGGAATTGGTCTTTCAGGACTGGACATGCCTCAGTAAGAGAAGATGCCAAAGATGAAGAGAGAAGATGGGTGGGAATATAGGACATATTGCTATGTTTTGATCTGACCAGGAGCCTTTTGATGAGGGTGAAAGAGGAAAATGAAAAACCTAGCTTAGAACTCAGCATTCAAAAAAGTAAGATCATGGCATCCAGTCACATCACTTCATGGCAAATAGATGGGGAAAAATTGGCAATAGTGACATTTTATTTTCTTGGGTTCCAAAATCACTGTGAACCATTACTGCAGCTATGAAATTAAAAGATGTTTGCTCTTTGGAGGGAAAGCTGACAGCATATTCAAAAGCAGAGATATCACTTTGCCGACAAGTTCAGAATGTCAAAGCTATGGTTTTTCCAGTAGTCTCGTGAGGTTGTGAGAGCTGGACCATAAGGAAAGCTGAGCACCAAAGAATTGATGTCTTTGAATTGTGGTGCCGGAGAAGACTCCTGAGAGTCCCTTAAACAGCAAGGAGATCTAACCAGTCAATCCTAAAGGAAATCAACCCTGAATTTTCATTGGAAGAATTGATGCTGAAGGTGAAGCTCCAAGACTTTGGCCACCTGATGTGAAGAGGACGCTGATGCTGGGAAAGATTTAGGGCAAAAGGAGAAGGGGTCAATAGAGGATGAGATGGTTGGATGGAATCATTGACTCAATAGACACGATCTGAGCAAACTGTGGGAGGTGGTGAAGGATGGGGAACCTGGCATGATGCAGTCCATGGGGTCACAAAAGGTAGGAAACAACTTAGGGCCTGAACTACAACAGACTCAAGCAGGACCGATGGGAACTACCTGTGTTACCTCTTCTAATACAAAAATTTCTTATTTTACTTGTAGTTTAAAGATTTTGATCTATAAACAATTGTATGATTATATTTACCGTATGGAAGAGTGTTCAGTAGTGAGATGTTTTTGGTGATGAAGTTACTAGAGAGAAAGGAGAGACTAATATATGTTATTTTGATTTTTCATCCACTCAGACTAAGTACACAGATGATTTTTTATAAGTCCCTACTTTGCCTGAAAACTTCTAATATCTAGTTTCCTATTGTTAATTGCCTAGTTATTTCATAATTTCAGTAGTTTAAAATATATCAGTTGGAAATGTATAGTAATGCCATGGGATACTGATTGTGACACAGTCACTAGACTCCTTAAAGAAGGAGATCAAATCCTCATACTAACCTGGGGAAAAATTTTTCAAATGCTAAAGCCAAGTCACAGAGCAAAAAAGAGGTCTGAAGTCTTTAAATTTTATACCTTTCTTTTGCCTTACTTACCAAATACCTGGAGTGAATGTGTATTTTTAGCCTAAACTTTACACCATAATTATTTCAATTCTGGATCACATCACCACTGTATAACTGTTAATATACTACCAAAGAGAAGTTGAAAAAACATTCCTGGTAAAACATTTCTTTACACAGGTTGGTGAAACCCTGTAATTTTCAGTGAGATGATTACATAAAGTCCTACCTATAATTTTATTTAATTGTACCTTTTTACTTCATTTTCTCAACCAAGATCCCTTTCTTTTTTCACCCTTGTCTCAAAAGGAATACATTGAAACTATCTTCAGCACAATGTTCAAGGATATTTACTTAGTTAACTACTCTGTATTGTGTCTAAGCTTACAGTATTTCAAACCATTAGCAGATAACATAAAACACATTCAAGCTACTATTTTCCATAATTATAGGTACAGAGAGGACCTCTTTTTTTCAACATGGGCCATTAAAGCATTAGTCATGGGCCACATAGAAGTAAAATTAATATGGAGAATAAATAATAATAAAATTAATATGCTATATGGCAACAAATATAATCTTACATGAGCACATATGCTACATAGATGGAGTGTAATAGATAAGAATGTGGATTCTGGGGCAAATATTTCCTAAGTTTAAATTCAGCTCTGCCGATACTATGAGACTATTCCCAAGTTCTCTACCTTTTCTAACCACTGACTCCTCTTGTGTAAAGTGAGAATACCTGAAAGGATTTATTGTGTGCTTAAATTAAGAAGTACAGATAAAGGATGTAAACCAGGGGTTGGCAATTTTAAGTTGTGAGATCCCTGTACAGGTTAGCTTTTCCAAATAAATGTCTGTATCATAGAAATATTACTGATAGCCTAGATGAACTATTAAGTGATTTGCTGATTTTTCTATTATCTCTTCTAGTCCAAATAAAGATAAAGCTATATCTTCAATCTGTATTCAGCTAAAAGCCTGAGTATTTTATTCATACAAGTCAAAAATTCTAGAGCTTTTACTGAAGCTTAATTAGTAACTCATTTAATTCATGACTTGGCACACTTGTCTCTGCAGTGAGCCAATTGGGCAATATATTCATCTTTGCAGGCCCTGTAAGTTTTCTCCCAACTTCTCAAGTCACTGTGGTATGAAAGCATTCATGAACAGCACAAACAAACAGACACGACTGTGACTGCATGAAGTTTTATTAACAAAAACACACAGCAAGTCAGCTTTGTCCCAAGGGTAGTTTACTGACCTTGCTCTATGCACTTGATAAAATAAAACCAGAATTCTCAAATATTTTAGCACTAATTAAACTTTGCTTTTTGGCGGCTTCTCCAGTGGCTCAGTGGTGAAGAATCCTCCTGCCAATGCAGAAAACTCTGGTTCAGTCTCTGGTCTGGGCAGATCCCCTGGAGAAGGAAATGGCAACCCACTCCAGTATTCTTGCCTGAGAAATCCCTTAGACAGAGGAGCCTGGTGGGCCATAGCCCATGGGGTCACAAAGAGTCGAACATTACTGAGTACACACACACACACACAAAACCAAACAAAACACAACCAAACTTTCCTGAGTTTCCAATAAACTCAACTGAGCTACTTGGGTATCATGGTTCTGTGAATATATATATACCTAAACTCTAAATTATCTTTCAGATAAAATAAATAACAGTCCAGTGTTTCTTGTTAACAAGTACAAAGAGGAGATATGACAGCTGACAAAACTTAAAAGCCATGTTTGACTCAGCAGTTGAATAAGCTTTGAGTAGTTAGAGGAGTTGTGCTCATATATAATTTTTCTGCTTACCATGTGAAACCAACACACCATATACGTGATAAAAGTACTATTATGTGCAACTGATCCTTGAACAAGAGGGATTTGAACTGCCCAGTTCCACTTAGTGGGGGAATTTTTAATCCATGGGTGTGGAAACTTGGGGACTTCCCTGGTGTCTCAGATGGCAAAGAATCTGCCTGCAGTGTAGGAGACCTGGGTTCTGTCCCTGGACCGGGAAGATCCCCTGCAGCAGGGAATGACTACCTACTCCAGTATTCTTGCTTGGAAAATCCCATGGACAGAGGAGCCTAGCGGGCTATACAATCCATGGGGTCGCAAAGAGTTGGACATGACCGAGTGACTAACACTTTTTACTTGGAAAAAGATGAGGAGGAGATAAGGTGAGGGGAACAGACTATGAATTATACTCAGATCTTCTGCTAGGGGAGTGGGGTGAAAGAAGAAGATGCCCATAAACACTTTGAGTTGCACAAGGGGTCACCTGTATTTTTAACTTGAGAATGTTCTAAATTCTAAGATAATGGCATGATAAATTTTCAATATGTGTGCTTAGTCACTCAGTCATGTCCAATTTCTTTGACTCCCTGGACTGTAGCCCGCCAGGCTCCTCTGTCTGTGGGCATTCTCCAGGCAAGAACATGGGGGTGGGTTGCCATGCTCTCCTCCAGGGGATCTTCCCGACCCAGGGATCGAACCTGGGTCTCCTGCATTGCAGGTGGTTTCTTTACCATCTGAGCCAACAGGGAAGCCCATGATAAATTCTTAATAATCAATCAAATATAATATTTTCTAAAATAAAAAGCAAGTGACTCTGTCTTCAGATTTCTCTTCACACCAGATAAAGTGTGAGAAGCAGCACTCAACAGGAATGGTAGTTGTGTCTTCACACATACACTACCTTCCACTCTTTTAAAAATCTCTATTGTACTCTTAAAACAACTGATTACCAGGTATTTATTAAGTGTATACTTAATATGCATATAACATGTACATGTTGGGCACCTTGGAAAAGCATAAACCTTGTTAAGACAAGTCTAAAATCTGGTTGGCTGCATGAACTGCTATATTTTGGAGATTAATCCTTGGTCAGTTGTTTCATCTGCAGTTATTTTGTCCCTTTCTGAGGGTTGTCATTTAATCTTGTTTATTGTTTCCTTTGTTGTGCAGAAGCTTTTAAATTTAATTAACTCCCATTTGTTTACTTTTGTTTTTATTTCCATTACTCTAGGAGGTGGGTCAACGATCTTGCTGTGATATTTGTCAAAGAGACTTCTATGTTTTCTGCTGAGAGCTTTATAGTTTCTTCTGGCCTTACATGTAAGTCTTTAATCTGTTTTGAGTTTATTCTTGTGTATAGCATTAGAAAGTGTTGACAGTAAGTGGGAACTTTCTATGTGATACAGGGAGCTCAATCTAGTGTTCTGTGACAACCTAGAGGGGCAGGACAGGGAAGGGATGGGAAGGGTTTCAGGAAGGAGAAGACATGGTGGAAAAAAACAAACAAACAGATTCATGAGCCAAGATGTAAATCTGTGGGCAGGTCTTCAGGGGTTTAAGAGGAGGAGAGCCTTGTCTGAGTGGTGATTCGTGTGAAGGCATTCACACAATAGGAGTTGCAGATTCCTATCACATTGACGTGGTTTCTTTCTCCTTTTAATACTCTTGTATTCGGTTAAAAAAAAAAATCTAGTTGGCAAAGCTGAACCAGAGAAGGTATAGAATTCTGGAAAATACCTGAGTATCTTTTATACATATACTAACATAGATCAAACCAGTCACTCCTAAAGGAAATCAACCCTGAATACTCATTGGAAGGACTGATGCTGAAGCTGAAGCTCCAATACTTTGACTACCTGATATGAAGAGCTGACTCATTGGAAAAGACCCTGATGCTGGGAAAGATTGAAGGCAGAATGAGAAGAGCTCAACATAGGATGAGATGGTAGGATGGCATCAGCGAGGCAACGGACATGAACTTGGGAAAACCTTAGGAGATAGTGGGAGAGAGGGAAGCCTGGTGTGCTGCAGTCCATGGGGTTGTGAAGAGTTTGACACAACTTGGCAACTGAACAACAACAACAAAACTGAACAAAATTCAAGGATGCAGTTGGAAAAATCAGACAATTTGTGTTGCAGTTCAAAGAGTGGGCTGTGGAGGAACAACCATCACCGGAAGCTGTTGAAAGTTTTCCCAACATTTTGCTTTACCATCTTTAGCCAGTGCAGAGCCCAGAAAATTAACAGCTTGGATGTTCATTCACCACACACTTTATTTAATCTAAGAAAATGTTCAAGCAAACATCAAGACTGGGGACATTTTAGGAAAATCCTTAATACATGCAAAGCCTGTTTTTTGTTTTTTGTTTTTCCCCTCTCTCTCTCTTACAGCAGCAGTCATAGAAATGCTCGACTGAAGAATCCCAGATCATTAATAACATTGGATAAATAAAATGTGCTTTTGGAATCTTACACTACACCTCATAATAGACTCTACTTCGCCTCATCAAATAATGAAAAGAGAAAATGAAACCCTTTCCTTGACAACAATTTGGACTCAGTAAGAATGTATTAAATCAACTGCGCTGGGACAGAGGGATATTTGTCATCCTGCAGTAGATGGGAACTGACAGATCTGAGAGGGGTAAGTGGAACCCTCTTACTGTTTATGCTTCACAGCCTTATCCTGAGGCCAGAGCCACCTGGAGTCCTTCCGCATACGCACACAAGACTGACATTTGTTTTAATCTATGAAAAGCCACAGACACCATAGTGGCAATGAAGTCCCAATGGCCCTTTAGTTACTTTGAGACTTTCCTGACGTTATGAGATAGTAACAGAAATAAAGAGATGTTCAAACTCAGTTTCACATTTTAAAACATTCCCATCTGTTAACATTCTTCTTGTTACAGGCATCATCACAGAATCACATCTAAGCAACCTGAAATTTGAGGGGTTTTTGTTTAATATGTTTGAAATTATATTAATTTAATCATTTTACCCACACTCTGCATGTTCCCAGTAAATTTCAGATGGTAAAGAATCTGCCTGCAATGCAGGAGACCCGGGTTCACTCCCTGAGTTGGGGAAAATTCCCTGGAGAAGACAGTGGCTCCCACTCCAGTACTGTTTCCTGGAGAATTCCATGGATAGAGTGCCTGGCAGGCTATAGTCCATGGGGTCCCAAAGAATCTGACACAACCGAGTGACTAATACTTAAGCCTCCTTTCCTCTCTAAGTAAATTTTTATATATGCTTTCCTGCATCAGACAAAAAGTATAATTGTACAATCATTTCTGTCATTTATCATGGATTTGGGTCTATACAACTTTGACTTTCCAGTACTCCTTGTTCTTCACTCAATTATTTATTTTCAACAATAGAGGGGCATTTAAAGTTGAAATGATCTAGTATTAACTCATAAGTTCTGTAAAGACTTTGACATTCATCCAAATGCTCTCATCCTGAATGTGATAAAATAAATGCAAGGAATAATAATGTGATGAATGTTTTTGACATAGATCATGGTAGAGGCAATACACTGTAACAGGAGGCATGGATTTAAGTAAAATTAACAAGACATACCAGTGTTATTCCTGAACATTTGTAAAACTGAGTTATTCCTATCACACTAATTCTAGAATTCCATTATTATAACATCTTAATCATTTAATTGGATGATCATATACTCTAGCATAAAATCCATACCTGATTTAACATGACATTATATGTTTACAAAGTTGTATTTAACAAGTGTCTTTTTGGAGCAAGAAGAATCAAATACATAAAAGGAATTGACTAACAAAGTAACTTGACCATTTACATAAATAATACACTAATCAGAGGAAAATTTCTGAAGCTATCCTTGATCCCCTATCCTATTCTTTGGCATTCCAATTCTGAGCCTAGTTATCATAGTCAGCAGGCTGAAAAAGTCCCTATTTATCTGTATGCCCCTAATACTGCATGCAATGCCTTGCTGATGTACAGTGGACATTACATAAATGTTTTAATGAGTGAATCAACTTAAGCTTTCTGTTTGAATTTGTATAGAAAAGATTACAACTTTCTAACTCACAAAGAAACAAGAAAATATAACCCACTGCACTTTGGGGGTTTGGCTGGGCCCAATAAATGTTAAATTTGTGATAAAGACTTAGAGACAAAACTAGGGATGCATGTACTAGAGAAAACAGATGGAGACAAAACTAGACAAATTTTATTAGAGAGAAAACCAGTCTAGATATATGACTGCTTCCAAATACCCAGTAACAAATCATTGTAAGCTATTTTCTGGTATAACGGTGAATACATACAGAGGCAGAGGGTTAGAGGCACTCTGTAATGACCTACTATAAGGAAGAATTCATGAACTACCATGTAAAGGTAGGAATTCGCTATAATTTTATCCCTAACGAGCTCACCCTGCCACCTGCTGGTGACTTCCCTAAATTGCAGATGTTTGGTCTGGGGCTCAGTGCTGTTTTTAAGGCAGTGTGTTAGTCGCTCAGCTGCGTCTGACTCTTTGTGACCCCATGGACTGTAGACCCCTAGGCTTCTCTGTCCATGGGATTTCCAGGAAAGAATACTAGAGTGGGTTGCCATTTCCTTCTCCATGGGATCTTTCTGACTCAGAAATCGAACCCGGGTCTCCTACATTTCAGGCAGATTCTTCACTGTCTGAACCAGCAGGGAAGCTTGTTTTTAAGGATGTGTGCCCCAAATCCCACCAATACAAAGCGTCCTTGTGGTGATATAAGTCCTTGTGGTCCATAGGAACACACCACTACCATCACCATCAATCAAAAGATTAAAATACAAACAAGCAAAACCTGTTTTCATTGTTCTGTTCAAAAAACAAAGTCTGGTCTAAAATAAAATTTTGTAACAAATGAAGATTGTGTTCAGTACTTGGCTCATTCCCTTCCTGTACCAGTTTTCTACGTCTACCAGGAAAATCATTGCCTTTGTTCATTCAGCCCACTAGCCCTTCTGACCACAGCTCATCTGAGCACATCCACCGTGTGCTTGAAATCTTCCCTTCTATACTCTAGTGTAGCTACTATCAATACTATCTGGAAAACTCACATGTCCAGAATTCTGTAAAAATGACTCAAGGTGAGTCCTTTGCCAAAGGGCCAAGATCTAGATAAGGACTAGCACAATAAAAGTGTACAAGAAAGTAAATTAATTACTGTAAACTATTTTGTTTCTTTGTGTACAGTGCTAAGCATTTAAAAAAAGGAGTCTCCTTGTTCACAGATCTGTTTCAAAATACTAACTGGTGCTCTGTTGATTATGATGAGTTATGTTTAGTAAATATTATGCATGCATGCATGCTCAGCTTCTTCAGTCATGCCCAACTTTTTGAGACCCTACTGACTGTAGCCTACCAGGCTCCTCTGTTGATGGAATTCTCCAGGCAAGAATACTGGAGTGGGTTGCCATGCCCTCCTCCAGGGGATTTTGTTGACCTAGGAATCAAACTGGTATCTCCTGAGTCCCCTGGATTGCAGGGAGATTCTTTACCCACTGAGTCACCTGGGAATTCCCAGTAAATATTATATGGAAAGTAAACAGAAACATGTTCATTACCTTTTGCATTTGTGGTTTATGCTTTAAAAATCTTTAAAAGAAAAAGAACATTTATAAACTACCATCATATAAACCCTATTTTCCATAGTCAAGGTTTCATAACTCAGGAAATTAAGCAAGTGTTCAGTATGTGGTTAAGAGAGTTTAAGAGAAAAATAATGACACTTTTTATTAAAGAAAATGGCTCTTTCAAAAAATAAGTCTAATTTATCAGAAAGTTAATCAAGTATCCATGGCCCTTGCTTCCTATGTGTGTGCGTGCTCAGTCGCTCAGTCCTGTCAATTCTTTGCAACCACATGGACTGTAGCCCGCCAGGTTCCTTTGTCCCTGGAGTTTTTCAGGCAAGACTACTGGAGTAGCTTGCCATTTCCTCCTCCAGCTTGCTTCCTCTAAACAATGAGTAAACCACTTGCTCCAGATGGGCAAGAACAACTTAATCACCTTACTAGTTCTCAGTGCAAAGTCAAGGTCAGAACTTTAAGGTCAAACTCTGGGACTTTTATTCAATTACCAAAACTGAGAATTCCTTGTGAAATCTAGAGGCATGCATCAAAATGGGACTGAGATTCTGAATAAGTTTCTTTCTTTCTTTCTTTTTTTTTTTTTTTGAGTATAGTTGCTTTACGCTGCTGTGGCAGTTTCTTCCACGTAAAAAAGTGAATCATTCGTATGTATACACATATCCCCATTTTTTGGATTTCTTTCCTATTTTGGTCATCACAGAGTATCTAATAGAGTTCCCTGTGCTATAGGGGAGGTTCTCATTAGTTACCTGTTTTACACATGGTATGGTCTATACGTCAATCCCCATCTTACATTTCATCCACAGGCCCCTTCCCCTTGGTATCCATGTTTGTTCTCTATATCTGTGTCTCTATTTCTTCTTTGCAAATAAGATCAGGTACGGCATTTTTCTAGATTCCACACATATGGGTTAATATACGACATTTGTTTTTATCTTTCTGACTTACTTCACTCTGCATGACAATCTCTAGGTCCATCCACATTTCTGCAAGTAGCACATTTTTTTTTCTTTTTTAAGGCTGAGAAATATTCTATTGTATATATGTATCACATCCTCCTTATCCATTTCTCTGTTAATGGACATTTAGGTTGCTTCCATGTACTGGCTATTGTAAACAGTGCTGCAATGAACACTGGGGTGCATGAATGGCATTTTGAACAAGTCTATTAAGTACCTTGTCCTCACTTCTTATAACATTTTCAATCAAATGTTTAGAGTCATCATATTTGATAAAAATTAAATAAGATATATTATGCCTGAATACCTAAAGATAAGAAAAATTTAATGTATCAGAGATTGAAAAAAAATGGATAAATGGAGACAGAGAGAGGGAGAAATACATACAAATTTATAGATTAAATCACTAAAGAATTTAAGCTATATAAAATTAATGTGAGTAGATTTTTTAAATTCCTTTACAGTGAAAATAAGTAAAAAGCATTTATCTTAATTCAACATCCAATTCCTAGTTTTAGCTTTCAGTACAGCACTGACATATCAGGAGACAAGATGCCCCATGTCAAACCTACAAAGGAACAAAGATGAAGCAGCTTCTTCCAAACCAAAACATGTCTTTATCTGAAGAAAGATGGAAAATTTGAGTTAACACGCCATGATAGTCACAAGGACTGATCACATATTCTTACTCACTCTCCTTCCAGGTACATGGAAAGATTATAGCTTCCAAATATCGTGAATTTAGGTAAGATCATAAGGCTTACATAGGTCAATGAAATATGACAAGTAGCACAGCTATGGGGCTTCCCAGGTGGCGCTAGTGGTAAAGAACCCACCTGCCAATGCCAGAGACTCAAGAGATGTGGGTTCGATCCCTGGTTCCAGAAGATTCCCTGGAGAAAAGCACAGAAACCCACTCCAGTATTCTTGCCTGGAGAATCTCATGGACAGAGGATCCTGGCGGTTTACATTTCATGGGGTCACAGAGAGTCAGACAGGACTGAAGCAACTTAGCACAACACACCACTGGCCTTCGCTTCACTGCATGTTTGTGTTTGGTTCAGTAACAAGTGATAACACACAGGTAACAGAGATAGCAGCTGGGTCCTGGAGTGAGGAGAGACTGCCCCAGCCAACTCAGACTGATCTGTAGTATAAATGATGGTAGTAGTGCTGGTCGCTCAGTCCTGTCCCACTCTTTGCAACCCCATGGGCTGCAGCCTACCAGGCTCCTCTGTCCATGGGATTTTCCAGGCAGGAGTACTGGAGTGGGCTGTCATTTCCTTCTCCAGGGGATCTTCCTGACCCAGGGATCCAACCCAGGTCCTCTGCATTGCAGACGCTTTACTGTCTGAACCACCAGGGAAGCCACAAAATAATAATAATTACAGTGTACTAACCACAAATTCACCAAGAACTTAGGCTTAAAATTAATAGTAATTACAATAATACTAAAATGCCATGCTATCTGCAACATGAATCAAAGTATCACCTATGTTTGCAAGTTTGCAAGTTTACCTGAGTTTTCTGAACTGCTGTATTCCAAGTTCAGATTTCCTAAAGTGGGTGTCATACAAACCAACCAAAGCAATAAAGCAAATTGTTATTCACAGTGAAATTGAGGGCCCAGTACTTTAAATGGACTCCCCTTAGTTCAAATGGTAAAGAATCTGCCTGCAATGCAGGACACCCAGGTTCGATCCCTGGATCGGGAAGATCCTCTGGAGAAGAGAAGGACTTACCTCTCCAGTATTTTGCCTGGAGAATCCTATGGACAGAGAAGCCTGGAGGGCTACAGTTTGTGGGGTCACAAAGAGTCGGACAAAACTGAGAGACTAAAACTTCACTTCAGTACTTTAAACAAGAGCCAAATTGCCAGAAATAACTTCCTGAAATAGAAACTAAGTTTGTGGATAATTCAGGTTTTTGTCTGTTTATTTGTTTTTTAACTAATTCCTGCTGGTATATATATATGTTCATTAGAATAGAGTGAAAAACTCATACTACTGACTTGGAAATTTAATGCACTTAATATGTTTTCCTCTATGCTATATGGCTATTCTATATGTATAAAAGTTACAATATACTAAGTTATACCTTGATCAAAAAAAAATCTAATCTCTAAATCTTAGTAGCTTAAAACCAAGATTCTTTGTGAAAAGTGTGCTTCTATAGGTAAAATACATTGGGTCTATATATTAATGATAGTGGGACTATTAAATATTATACATATGCTAATATTATAGTGTCTAACATCATATTCAGATATTTGATATCATATGGACAGTAAACTTTTATAGAAACATAGCATAAAAGACAATAGAAATTTGAGTCTTTCAATCACACTGTTATACAGATTGTTCTGAATTTCTGCTGTTTCTACTAACTTAGGTAAACTAATGTATATAAGCACATCCTGAACTAGAGTTCTAGCTGGAGTGATCTCATGATTCCTAAATTTGTTTCTTCACATTAAATCTGCAGCAAACCAGTTCTAGGCTATAATACTCTGAGTCTGGGAATAAAATCAAAGAATAAGCTCACTAAAATCATCAGATAAGCTCTTCTCACAAAATTTATCAGTCATTTGGTTAAATACTTGGTTTGACAGATAATCAGGTTGATGAACCTTTTCACTGACTAGTGGTTAAATTGAACTAAATTTACCAGCTACTTTGACACAGTTCATATCTCCCTTAATTGATGGTTTGGAAAATATTCCAAACTTATTATTCATTTGAAATCTTTCCACAACAGATTTAAAGTGTAGCACATTATTAAGGCTTTCCTTAACTTATAATGTTTTTGTAGGTATGTTTATTTTCTAGAAAGCTTTTGGGAAATTCATTATTAAAGTTTACACTATTGAAAATAGCCACTGTTCTTAGATGAAAGGGAGCATATGGATTTAAAGTATGATTTAAGTGCTGTGTGTAGTTTATTCTCTCAGTTGTTTCTGGGTGTTGCTGTTGTTTATTCACTAAAACTTTTCTGACTCTTGCAACCCGATGTACTGTAGCCCACCAGGCTCCTCTGAACATGGGATTTCCCAGCAAGAATACTGGAGTGAGTTGTCATTCTCTACTCCAGACAATCTTCCCAACCCACGGATTGATTTGTGTCTCTTGCAGGCAAATTCTTTACCACTGAACCACCAGGGAAGTCCTTATTGCTGGGTATCTGAACAGATATTCATGCAGAATGCTGAGGAATGTATTTTTATATAAATGACACTGCAGTATTGAAAGGAACCAAGCAGATCTCTATACATCATCACATCTTCCTTACCCCATCCTTACCCAAACAGGACAGCGTGCAGCCTGGAACCTATAATATGATTACCATTAAGGTTACCATATTTAGATGCTTGTTTCTTGGAAGAAAAGCTATGACAAACCTAGACAGCATATTAAAAAACAGAGACATTACTTTGTTGACAAAGGTCTGTATAGTTGAAGCTATAGTTTTTCCAGCAGTCACATACAGATGTGAGACCTGGACCATAAAGAAGGCTGAGCACTGAAGAATTAATGCTTTCAAACTATGATGCTGGAGAAAACTCTTGAGAGTCCCTTGGACAGCAAGGAGATGAAACCAGTCAATCTTAAAGGAAGTAAGTCCTGAATATTCATTGGAAGGACTGATGCTGAAGCTGAAGTTCCAAGTCTTTGGCCATCTGATGTGAAGAGCCGACTCATTGGAAAAGACCCTGATTCTGGGAAAGATTGAGGGCAGGAGGAGAAGGGGGAAACCAACTCAATAGACATGACTTTGAACAAACTCCAGAAGATAATGAAGAACAGGGAAGACCGGCATGATGAAGGCCATGGGGGTCGCAAAGAGTCAGACATGACCTAGTGACTGAGCCATAACAATTTGGGATATGTGTATACTAAAAAATAAAAGAAAAAAAAGTGTTATTTATCAGAAAATTGCATTTAACTGGATGTTTTGTATTTTATTTGTAAATCCTGGTGACAATGCAGTTCCTTGAAATATAATAGTGGTCGAGTTAAATAACTGTTAATATTTCTTCTGTTTTCTCTGCCTTAGAATGAATTATTCATCTGTGCTGAGCAGTGTGCTAGCAATAATAAAGCCAAATTCACATTTCTGTGACACTCCTGACAAACTGCTGGTATATTAAAAAAATAAATTACAAGTCCTGTATTGCTTAGCTACAAGGCCCTCATCCCTATTTTTGAGGCATTTCAATCAACCTTGCAATCTTCACCAAGTTGTAAGATATTAAACACATATTTTATCCACCCTGAAGTAGCATTGATTTTGAAACTGTAAGATCTTCTGATTTTTTTTTTTCCAGATAATGGTCAAACTGACCATTTGGGTTATAAATTAGGTTTTTCATGGCTAACATACTTCACATCGGCACTTATTATACAAGCAACAATTATGTCATCACAAGGTTCTGTTACAACGTGAAGGGAGCGTAAATGTCAGGGTTGATGATGATGGCCCTGAGCCAGCTCATTAAAGGCAATGGTGTGAATAATACAACTGTGTTGCTTTGGAAAGAACCAAGTATGTATTATCCACCTATCACTGCACCAAAGCGCCGTCATAAGCATAGATCTCTAACTGCAGCCCATTTAAATGATGAAAGGGTGTGTATTAATCTATGAAATTGATTTTACCCAGGGGGAAGAAATTGTTCTCTCTATTTATGAAAGTAAAAGCATTCAGTCCACAGAGCAGCACTTATCAAATGAGCATCCATGCTATGTAGATGCATTTTACTAATGCTTCCTGCTAAGATAAATAGGCTACGGTCATAAAAGATGCTACTATAATTTGCTAGAAATAAAGGAACTAAAAAAGAGCAACATGTATACAGCTTTTTGTACAGCATAGAGAGTAAATTTTCTAAATTACTGAGCCTCTGTGTTTGATATATTCAATTTGAAAGTCATTGATGAAACATAACAGTGATTTTATACACACACACAAATAACTCAGTATTTTTTTTTTATATTTAGTATTCCCTGCAGGTAATTTGGGCTTCCCTCATGAAAAATCCGCCTATCAATTTAGGAGACACAGGTTCGAGCCCTGGTTTGGGAAGATCCTCTGGAGAATGGAATGGCAGCCTACTCCAGTATTCTTGCCTGAGAAATCCCAAGGACAGTGAACCACACAGTTATCATCAAATGATTTATTAATTTACCTGGTGTTTGTTAGTTGCTAAGTCACGTTCCAACTCTATGACCCCTTGGACTGAGGCCAACCTGTTCACAGGAGTTAGTGAAGGATGGGGAAGTCTGGCGTGCTACAGTCCAAGAGGTCACAAAGAATCAATTGTGACTTAATGACTGAACAACAGTCTCTCAACAGATGTATCTAAGCACATCTTCTATTTGCAAATACCCAACTTACAGATTTCAGGGGAAATGAAATTTCACACAGTATAAGGAAATAAAGGAAGGAATAATTTTACTAGAGAGAAGGTGGCTTTAAACATTCTCATACATTGAATGTCTGAAGCCCCTCATAACCTTATAAGGTCAGTGTAATTATCTACATTTTTCAGATTGAGACGCTGAAGATGCCAAAACTGAAGGTCCCAACACTAACAAATGGAAGAGAAAATATTTGAACCTAAGATTTATCATTTTCTTAAACTTTTTATTTTATACTGGAGTATAGATTAACCCTGGTGGCCCAACAGTAAAAAGTCTGCCTGCAATGCAGGAGACCTAAGAGACTCAGGTTCAAGCCCTGGGTGAGGAAAATGCCCTGGAGGAGGGCATGGCAACCCACTCCAGGATTCGTGCCTGGAGAATCCCATGGACTGAGGAGGGGGGCGGGCCACAGTCCATGGGGTTTCAAAGTGTCGGACATGACCGAAGTGACTGAGCATACATATAGATTAACAATGTGATAGTTTCAGATGTACAGTAAAGAGACTCAGGAGTACATATACATGTATCCATTCTCTCCCAGACTCCCCACAGAATAGTTTCCATAACATGGATTCTCTCTGTTTTTTTCTTTTTTCCCTCTGAAAGTGTTACATCCATTTATCCACAGGAAGGGCTTCCCTTGTGACTCAGCTGGTAAAGAATCTGCCTGCAAAGTGGGAGACCTGGGTTCAATCTCTGGGCTGGAAAGATCCCCTGGAGAAGGGAAAGGCTACTCACTCTAGTATTCTGGCCTAGAGAATTGCACGGACTGTATAGTCCATGGGGGTCACAAAATCAGACACAACTGAGCGACTTTCACTTTCACAGCCAGAGGGGGGAAAAAGGCTGGGGGGTTATCCATCCAAATAAATAATAACAATAGTTATCCGCAGGGTATAACATTATTAATCATTTTTCTTAAGTACTGTTTCTATTTCATAGAGCAAAACTACAATTAAAAAAAAATTTTAAAAGGCTAAGTTGAACAGGAAAGAGGAGACCATTGATACTTATTTGGTGCCTATTATGAGACCTGACTTGGGCTTCCTTGGTATCTCAGCGGTAAAGAATTCTCTTGCCAATGCAGGAGATGCAGGTTTAATCCGTGGGTCAGGAAGATGACCTGGAAAAGGAAATGGCAACCCACTCCAGTATTCCATGGACAGAGGAGCCTGATGAGCTACAGTCCCTGGCATCAAAAAAGAGTTGGACGTGATTTAGCTACTAAACAACAACAGGAGACATGACAAGTACTTGTATTTTAATTTTCAATACAACCCATTTTAAAAGCTCTGTTTTACAGATTTATTTTATAGCTGCAGCTATAGATGAGCTTTTCCCCCGAATTCTCTGAACTTGTATATTTCTCATGCTGCTTTAAATGACAAGAGCCATCTTCTCTTTTTGAATTTGTAGAAAATTTCAAAATCCAGCTCATCAGAATGTATCATTAAATAATTTTAAGAATTTGATGGGTAAATTTGACTATCATGATGAGTCACTTACACTGATAATAACCAAAAAAAAAAAACTCTCAATGACTTACAACTTCATTTGACTGCTAAACTCTTCTGTGTATTTTCTCATTCTTTCCAGAACCCAAACTATAAGGGAAAGCCTCTACTTGAATTTGCCCTTTGTCCTGGTAAGTGTAAAGAACTAAAAGATTTCAGCACCCATCACATCCAGTCATGTGTCATTGGACAAAGCAAGCCACATGGGCCAACCCAGAATCAACAGGAAGCACTGCATGCATGACAGAACTTCTCAAGGATGACTAATACTTTTATCAGAAAGATGAGTGAATACTTGGGAACAATATTGCAATCTTCTCCCTAATTAAATTCATTTGAAAATTTTATCTCTAACATTTTCCCTCTTTGAATAAAGGAATTAAAAGAATGTAATGTTTTCAACTTTGAATCCCCAGCATCTACCGCAGTGCCTGAAACAATTGTTTGCCAGATGAATTACTGGATGGATGAATGAAAGGATAAATGAACAAAAAATAATTCATTTTTGACAGATTCCTTGGAACTTAGTCAGAAATTCCTTTCAGCATAGATATTTTATTCAAATGTCTTTCATTTCCCTTCCTGAAACTACCTGTAATGAGCATAGAATTGTGTATGTTCAGAAAATCTTGCTGAAGACTGAGTAAATGAATGATTGCAGTCAATAGACAATGAAGACTCCCTTCATGTAAAAATCACCTTCAGTAATGACACATGTCATATGAAGGAGATATGACACTCAACTAGTTGCACTTTAAGAGAATTCTGGAAAACTAATCAAATTTTTGCTCTATTCAACTTTATTCTTGAAAGCACTTTGTGTATACAAGTTTGGTTTTATATAGGTTTTATATGGTTTTCTAATTAAAATTCAAAAAGGAAGAAATGTCTATCCACAAAGACAAGTGTCTCCTTAAAAATAATGCCAATGTTTATTTCTAGCCTTTAAAAAAAAAAAATCCCCAAAGATTATTTGATGACAATTTTCTTAGAGCAGCATGGAATAAAGTGAAAATAGAAGCTTTCATTGCAGTTCCATTATTATGAGAGGGCTCAGAAACACTATTTCTGGCTAAGTATTTAAATCTGTGGTGGTTAGTGTTACTGATCGTGAGAAATCTGGGCTGGGTAATCTTCTGTTCTCTTAAGTTGACACTTAGTTGTCTAGAAAGTGATGATCCTACTATAATTGGTATAGACATTGACAATCTGCATGAGAACTGCCTGACTTTGTCATTAATTCCATTTTCAACTTGGCCATTCAACTTAAGTTCTTTCGGACTGTCAAACTTCACATCTTACTAAATCTTCTATCACAATTCCAGTAATGTTTCCTACTGTTGGTGCTGTTTTTGGAATATGATTTTACCCACCAAGCTAAATTGAGTATCTGTCTAAAACAGGAAAAAGTGTAAGAAATGTTATTAATAATTTGTCACCATTGAGGAGAGAGGTTTTGAAGAAGGTTTCAGAATACCCAAGACTTATTCTCTTTCAGTATCATCATAAAAAAATAATAATTTTGAAGGAAATATTTCCAAGACATATTCAACAATTCCATATTTTCTTTCAAAAGGATGCAAATAGACATTTTTCCCAATGAAGCAGCATTACTATGAGTAGTTTCCATTTATATAAAAAAAAACACTGACTTGCTTTTTTAAAATCTGCTCATTGTTCTATTTTATTGAGTTTGCTTGCCTTTTATGAAATACACTCCCCAGAAAATATTTAGTTGCTACTTTTTGTCAGCTGTAACTGATAGAAGATAAAACTATTATCATAAGATTTCTGGGCTTCTCTCGTAGCTCACTCGGTAAAGAGTCTGACTGCAATGTAGGAGACCTGGGTGCAATCCTTGGGTTAGGAAGATGCCCTGCAGAAGGAAATGGCAACCCACTCTGATATTCTTGCCTAGAGAATCCCGTGGACAGAGGAGCCTGGAAGGCTGCAGTCTATGGGGTTGCAAGACATGACTGAGCGACTAAGTGCACGTGCACACACATACGATCTCTATACATATTGAGTCAACAAATGGGAAATAAAAATCATTTATTATGATGTGAAATTCAAACACTATAGCATAGAGCCTTTGTGGTTGTTTTCTACTGATCAGTATTTTTGTTTTCTTCAGATTTTTTTTCTTTTGTCAATTAATCTTGCCCCCAAATTAGGACAATTTCTTTGTTGAAGTAGATGAAAAGGTAAATGAAATAAAATATATTTTTCATAAATCTAGATTGCCATTTATTTAAGATACATCATTATTTTATCACCCTTTAAAAAATAAAAGCACTTTTAATTAAGCTTTTCTTATCACTTAAATTATTTCATTATAAATTCAATAGATGACCACTTAAAAACTTATTTACACATGTATTTTTATCTTCATAATTTTAAAAAAATGAAGAAAATATAAGTGGAACAAGCTGATTATGATACTCCTCAAACTTCTTGAGCAACTTCATTTTGTGTGAATTTATTTCCATTCATTCTGGCCTTCACCATGAGGTATAATTTTCTTCAACCTGATTATGTAGTTGCAGCATTTTCCCTCCAGTAATTTTCATCAGTCACTTTATCAGTTTTCACTCATTAACCAACTGAAACTCAGCTATAAAATCTGAAAAGATGTAGTACCATGCTTATTTTTCTCACTTAATTGGGAGAAAATAACACCTCTGTGTGACCAGACTTCACTGTGGCTTCTAAAAACTTACAAATTTTCTTCTGATATATAACTCCTGTATCCTTTATAGGGTCATAAAACATAACACAGACACACACACACATACACACACACTTCTAAACAGAAGATTTTTCCCTGGAATCTGAGGTTAAATGTTAGAATATATCAAAGTAGTTTAAAGATCATAGTAAAGGGAATTTTTAAATTTTATTATTAATGCTATTGAGTGCATGCCCATATGCCTGAGCCCCTAGGATCTGCTAGAGCCATTTTGTCTCAGTTGATTTACTGGATTTGCTATTTGCCTCCATGAACAAAAATACTTTCTGCCAGTGCAAAACAATATCCAGTTACTATGCTTCCTAGAGAACTCTCTCCATACCCAGATGACCTTCTGGGTTCTCAAAAATCCCTGCCAGCTTACCTTTATCTTCACTCTAATATCATCTCAAGAGGTCTCTGCAATAGCCATTGTGTGTTCAGCACAGTACCTGTCTGTTTCCATTATAAAAATTCTCAGAGCAATTTCCTTGGCAAGAAACAGTCTCAAGGACCCTTCTTGCACATTGACCCATCTTGAACACATTTTATTTCTGTCATCACTTTGTTTGACAATGCAGGAGAAGCAAGAGATGCAAGTTTGATCCCTGAGTCAGGAAGATATCCTGGAGAAGAAAATAGCAACCCACTCCAGTATTCTTGCCTGGAAAATTCCATGAACAGAGGACCCTGGCAAACTACAGTCCACAGGATGGCAAAGAGTTGGACACAACTGAGCATGCATGCAGGCATCACTTTGCTAATGTCACCTAAAGTATCTCTAAAACACAGTTTTCTCTCTGCTATTTTCAGAAGGTGAAAGAAGTTCAATTTATCTCAGAATATGATGCCTTGCAAGCTTTGTAGTCAGAATTCACCTGCCAAAAGACCCTGATGCTGGGAAAGATTGAGGGCAGGCAGAGCATGAGATGGTTGGATGGCATCACTGACTCAATGGACATGAGTTTGAGCAAACTCAGGGAGATAGTGGAGGATGGGGAAGCCTGGTGTGCTATAGCCCATGGGGTCACAAAAAGTCAGGCATGACTGCGCAACTGAACAATAACATCAACAAGAACAAACTCAGCAATCAAAAAAGAAACAACAAATGCAAGTGCGCCAGACTCACCCTAGCTAATGTTTTGAGTAAGACTCCAGCTGTGCATCTAACAGCTCTTGGAATTGATGGCATTGGTGGCTTTGAGCCAAGTCAAGGCAGACAGAACATTCTTTTTCTAGCTACAGTGGGTGCAATTTTGGCAAAGAATGTCAGTAACAGTTCTTCCTGTCAACAGGTCTGCCCTCCCTCAGAAGAGAACTAATACACCAGAATGAACTAAAGATGGAGGATAATTTGATAGTGTCTATGGGGAAAAGAAACCCACAGTTTAATAGACAGTATTATAAATATTATAATAGAGTTATTAGTGAGAGCAGACTGAAAACCAGCTGGATTGTAGCAGTCAAAAATGCTATAGCCTCGGGCTTGAATATGAGAGTGCACAGCTGAAGAAACTTTGTGTTGAATGTTCCATTCTGTAGAACCGAAGAAGCTGGAGAAAAAGAACAGTGTATTTTGCTAATGACTCCAGGGAGAAGGGCGTATCATTATTCAGAAGGGTTTATCCATTCTTTGCTTCCGAGGGACATTGGTGATGATATCTGAGTGACTCTTGACAAGTGCATCTCTGAAATATTAGGAACTGCGGGGCTTGTCTCTCAAGGGGAAAAAAGAACTTGAGAAAATCTTAACAGTACTTTCTGAGATAAAAAAATACCCCAGGTTTCTCAGAGCAAGGCTGTGAGAGGATGTGTGAAAGAAAATGCAGCATGATGATTTTGCACATATATTAGACTCACCAGCTTACATACACAGGTGCGGTCATTAAAGACTCATGGTATTAACATATCAACTGCTCTCTCATATGCCTGAAGAAAATTCTGCAGGAAAACTGTAGAAACCAAGTGCTGTTCAAAGCCATACTTGCACTATAGGTTAACAACATCAGACAAATTTTCTACCTTCATCCCTCTTAGATCTTTTAGGGGTAATGGACATCCACATTAACTCCGGACCTTAAAAACAAGTGGGGCAGAAAAGCCAGTTGGTGACTTCAGTGTTGAGAAAGTGAAAGTCGCTCAGTTGTGTCCAACTCTTTGCAACCCCATGAAATTCTCCAGGCCAGAATACTGGAGTGGGAAGCCTTTCCCTTCTCCAGTGGATCTTCCCAACCCAGGAATCAAACCAGGGTCTCCTGGATGGCAGGTGGATTCTTTACCAACTAAGCTATCAGGGAACCTCTCAGTGTTGAGAGGTAGACATTAAAATGAACAGACAGATCCATGGAAAATATTTTCTGCTAATGAATAGTCCTTAATACATGGTCTACACATGAGTACACTCTCACTCAGATTGCTATATAACCCTTGGGTCGTGGACCGGTACTGGAAACAGGTCACACAGCAGAAGGTGAGCAGTGGGTGAGCAGGCAAAGCTTCATCTGAATTTACAGTCACTCCTCTTTGCTCAAATTACAGCCTGAGCTCCACCTCCTAACAGATCAGTGGGGGCAGGAGACTCTCACAGGAGCACACACCCCACTGTGAACTACACATGTGAGGGATCTCGGTAGCACTCCTTAACAGAATCATTCTGAAACCATCACCCACCTTGGGAGGTGGAAAAATTTTCTTCCTTGAAACTGATCCCTGGTGCCAAAAAGGTTGGACACCATGCTGTAACGCAGACATAGTAGGGAAGGATTTCAAGACTAATGAATTATGATACACAATATTTTCTTCTATAATAGTAATGTTTGAATTAAAGTGAAAGTGTTGTTATATTAAATATAACCATGTAGGCCATGGTTCTTATGCTGAGGAAAAAAAATATAATTTTGAAATCAAAATTTTAGGAAAAGCCACAGGCAAAAGAAGCCTATTGTTTCTGGGGAAGCAGTCTTAGAAACTATTCATATCAAAGCCAATCTGTTCCACTCAAAATGATGTTCTCAATCACAGTGACCTTCCCAGGAAGGTATTGTGATGACATTTGAGTTATAGCAGGTTTAAGGATTGAACAGTGAGTGTGAGGAAACTGATCAGTGAGGTTCCTGGCCAGTGAACTAAAATGGCTAGAAAGACCACAGATATTTGAGCCGCGGTCCGGTGGTTAGGTAGGAGCTCCCTTCTGCACCAGATGAGGCCCTTAACTTTGCACATCCAGGGGCAGCCTGGCAAGGAGAAAATACAACCTTGAAATACAGACTGAAAGAACAGCTCAGGAAGACATCACAGTTAGTTTTGCAAATTGGTCAACACTGAGCCAGACACTAAAAACAGATTTTTTTTTTTTTAACATTCTGAAAGGATAGACCACTGACCCATGAGTTCTCACAAGACCAGATCTTGAGGCAGATTTAAGAGAAACGTGCTAGATAACTGTAGTCGATGTTGTCAGGCACCAGACCTCATCTCCTGGGTATCTACAGTACTCATTCCCACTGGTTTTTCCCCAGGGGCAGTAGCCAGCTCAGCTTCGCTACAGGACAAGCCAGAGCATTTCAGAGCTAAGAGCTCTGAAGTGGTCCACAAGTAATAATGAACAGGAAGTGTTGGGCAAGCAAAAATAATGCCTCACTCCTCTGGAGGCACAATTCTGAGATTTCTGTAGCACACACAAACCCTGATTTCCAACAGTGATGAGCAGACTCGTTGGTGCAAAACACATAAGATTGTGTGTGTGTGACTCACTCGGTCATGTCCGACTCTTTGAGACCCTATAGATTGCAGCTCACCAAGCTGCCATGGAATTTTCCAGGCAAGAATACTGGAGTGGGCTGCCATCCCCTTCTCCGGGGGATCTTCCCAACCCGGGGACTGAACCCAGGTCTCCCACATTGCAGGCAGATTCTTTACCACTGAGCCACCAGGGAAGCCCACACATTGGTTTCCATGGGAACAAATAGAAGTGGTACTAGATAATAACGTATGGTGAAAGAAAGCAGTTGGAAAAGAAATGCAGAGAAAAGAGCGGAGCCAAATAGAGGCACCTGCTACATTAAGGGGGCGGCAGAGTGCCCACACTCACATTCCTGCCTCTCCCCTCCCCTTGCAAACCCTCTGTGACTGTGCATGTACTCTGTGATGTGCACCTAGGACTCACAGCCCGGGCCCACTTTCTCAGGGTCCACCTGCCTTCACATGATGGAGAAGGATCTCTCCCTTTGAAATTCTGTTTTTATTATTTTTGTGTGGTATATAGTTCTTCACTGTACTTCTCTACCTTCTGAAGACAAATCCATCTTCACCAATACTTAGGAAAATGAGAGACAGTGATCTGGGCGGGGAATGTGTGGACAGCACTGAGAAACCAGGCCACGGAACAGCTGGACTCTGGTTTCTCCTGTCCTTCTCCTCACCCCACTGCATCAGTTACACTGGCAAAGTGAAAAGTGTGAGCTCGAGGGCCAGTTAGAACATCCTCATTCCAGGGAACAAGACAAATCTTTGTGCATACAGTAGATGGTACCGTGGTATAATTTCAAACAGTGATCCTGTGACCCTGGGTTTTGTTAAGAAGAGAGTCCCAGGTGCCTGCAAGAGAACAAAGTACCCCAATCCTTGATCATTGGTGACCTTCTCATTCCAGGTGGGGTGACCAAGGCTTTGTGCTCAGGCTAATGTGGATAGCTGTGCTGAGGAGAGCAGAGGGGAGCCCCTGAGAGCCTCTGATCAAGAGTCCCAGCTTTTCCCTGTAGAATTGATATTCTCTGTCCTTCTTAATCAGAGTAATACTGACTGAGACTTCAGTTGAGGATTGGGTAGAGAAAGAAATGCACTGGAAGAATATATGTTTAGTCTTCAAAAAGGTGGGCAGGTGCATGGAGGGAAGTTAAGAGGGATTTTCCATAATACAGAGGACATTTATGCTGCTAAGATAACATAACTTTGAAATATATTCATCATTCATCATAACAGTATTCATAACAGACTGTATTCATCATAACAGTCAGTTCAGTTCAGTTGCTCAGTCATGTCTGACTCTTTGCGACCCCATGAACTGCAGCAAACCAGGCCTCCCTGTCCATCACCAACTCCCGGAGCTTCCTCAAACTCGTGTATATCCAATCAGTGGTGCTATCCAACCATCTTATCCTCTGTTGTCCCCTTTTCCTCCTGCCTTCAATCTTTCCCAGCACCAGGGTATTTTCCAATGAGTCAGTTCTTCACATCAGGTGGCCAGAGTATTGGAGTTTCAGCTTCAGCATCAGTCCTTCCAATGAATATTCGGGACTGATTTCTTTTAGGATGGACTGGCTAGATCTCCATGCAGTCCAAGAGATGCTCAGGAGTTTTCTCCAACACCACAGTTCAAAAGCATCAGTTCTTCAGTGCTCAGCTTTCTTTATGGTCCAACTCTCACATCCATACATGACTACTGGAGAAACCATAGCTTTGACTAGATGGACCTTTGCTGGAAAAATAATGTCTCTGCCTTTTAATATACTAAGTTGGTCATAGTTTTTCTTCCAAAAAGCAAGTGTCTTTTAATTTCATGGTTGCAATCACCATTTGCAGTGATTTTGGAGCCCCAAAGAATAAAGTCTCTCACTGTCTCCATTGTTTCCCCATCTATTTGCCATGAAGTAATGGGACCAGGTGCCATGATCTTAGTTTTCTGAATGTTGAGCTTTAAGCCAATTTTTTCACTCTCCTCTTTCACTTTCATCAAGAGGTTCTTTAGTTCTTCTTCACTTTCTGCCATAAAGGTGGTGTCATCTGCATATCTGAGGTTATTGATATTTCTCCCGGCAATCTTGATTCCAGCTTGTGCTTCATCCAGCCTGGCATTTTGCATAATGTACTCTGCATATAAGTTAAATAAGCAGGGTGATAATATACAGCCTTGACATACTCCTTTCCCGGTTTGGAACCAGTCTGTTGTTCCATGTCCAGTTCTAACTGTTGCTTCTTGACGTGCATACAGATTTCTCAGGAGGCAGGTCAGGTCATCTGATATTCTCATCTCTTGAAGAATTTCCCACAGTTTGTTGTGATCCACACAGTCAAAGGCTTTGGAATAGTCAATAAAGCAGATGTAGAGTCAATAAAAACAGATGGAACTCTCTTGCTTTTTCAATAATCCAGTGGATGTTGGCAATTTGATCTCTGGTTCCTCTGCCTTTTCTAAAACCAGCTTGAACATCTGAAAGTTCTCAGTTCACCTACTGTTGAAGCCTGGCTTGGAGAATTTTGAGTATTACTTTGCTAGCATGTGAGATGAATGCAACAGTGAGGTTGTTTGAACATTCTTTGGCATTGCCTTTCTTTGGGATTGGTATGAAAACTGACCTTTTCCAGTCCTGTGGCCACTGCTGAGCTTTCCAAATTTGCTTTCACAGCAGCATCTTTTAGGATGTGAAATAGCTCAGCTGGAATTCCATCACCCCCACTATCTTTGTTCATCGTGCATTGGAAAAAAAGGAAAATTAGTATTAAGATGGGGCTTTTGAAAATGAGAAATCTAAGTAAAGGCCCAGCCCTAGTGCCTGGCCTAGCCAGTGCTTCCATTTTATTAATAACCTACCTACCTTTCTATCTCAATACCAGTGAGCCTGCAAGCAGCTCTCAGTGAGTAACACAAGTGTGTTAATACATGTGTAGTAACTTTGGCTATTTCCCGGTGGGTGTTGTAAACCCAGGTGAGGTTAGGGGTTGAAGCATTCTCCCTTCTCTTACTTTCTCAACAGGAGGAAGATAGAGAGTAAGGATGGCAGAGGAAAGAGCTAGGTTGAGCTAGGAGGAGAAGGGAAATATTTCATTTTCAAGCTTGGATAGGAAATCTTCACATATTTCCAAGTAGATGTCAGGTCACTTTCCAGACTCTGGATGAGTATAGGATTCAAAGCCAGGGACGCACTAAAACTTCCCTCTGACCTGATCCAGTTTTCCCAAGCTTCCAGCATGACAACCATGACAACAGGGGGTCTGAATGGGCTCAGGGATAAGAACATTTTCCTGTTTTGTATTCTAGAAAATATAGCCAATGTGATGCCATATGATATTTGTATTTCTGTATTTGTTCCTGACTTATTTCCCTTAGTATGATCATCTCCAGGTCCATCCACTTTGCTGCAAATGGCATGTTTCATTCTTTTTTTATGGCTGAGTAATATTCCACTGCATTTATCTACCACATCTTCTTTATCCATCCATCTGTCAATGGAGATTTAGGTTGTTTCCATGTCTTGGCTATTGTAAATGGTGCTGCTATGAACACTGGGGTGTATATATCTTTTTAATTAATAGTTCTGTCTGGGTATATGCCTAAGAGTGGTAACTATTTTTTAGTTTTTTAAGGACCTTCTATACTGTGTAAAATATTTTGAATGTTATTGCTCAGACTCAGAGATCAAAATCAGGGCCCATCATTCATCTTATATAGATCTTTGCTACAGAGAGTGCTGCTGATACTGAATGCAGTGGGGAATGGGGTTCCCTGAAGTTACGCAATACTAAGCCTGTCACCTCACATTTAGTATCAGGATAACCAAAATGTAGACATGCTTAGACATCTGTTACACAGTCTACCCAGGATCCCATGTGGAAGGACATTTAGCCAGTTTTTCCTGAGATGAACCTGGGAGAAGCTGAGATGAATGCTGGGTTGAAACAATTGTCCAAGGTTAGCAAGAGCCCCTGCTATTTACAATAAAGAATGTGGAGATGGTTCAATTGGTGTCATTTTCCTGTGGAGTTGGATGTGCCCACAGATGCAACCACACTTATCGAAGTGAATACCATGATTAGAGAAGAAATGTTGCCCCCAAAATTGACTGGTATTGGGTGTCATCTCACTCAAGTAAAGAGGAATATTGAAACTGATACAAGTCAATTTTCAAAAATTAAACTATACGATGCTTCTTTCACCTCAGCATTGTGAAATATAGTCATCCTTTTGTATTTATTATGTCATTCAATACTCGCAACTCTTTGAATTGGTAAATATTGCATGCCTTATTTTAAGAGAAGAGGAATTAAAGGCACAGAGAAGTAAATGTATACTTAGCATAATGTGGACTAGCATAAAAGAAGGGATTGGGAACACTCTTCTATTGTGAGAAAATTCTTTTGACATAGGTGACAGAAAACACAAGGTAACTGTATTAAGCAACACAGGATTAACTCGTGAAATTGACAAGTCTGAAATAAGAGCTGCATTCAGACAGGGGGGGGTTGTTGCAGGAGCTTCATTGATGTCTGCAGGATTCATTTTCCTTCTATTTCTGGGTTCTATTCTTTTGTGTGTCTTCATTTTCAGGCCATATATAGTGGAGACATCCTTGCCAGCAAGTATAAATTGATATCTGACTCTTTGCTACTCTTTGCAAGTAGCCCACCAAGCTCCTCTGTCCAAGAAGTTTCTCCAGGCAAGAATACTGGAGTAGGTTGCCATGCCCTCCTGCAGAGTATCTTCCCAACCCAGGGATCCAACTGGCATCTCTTCTGTCTCTTGTGTTGGCAAATGGGTTCTCTACTACTAGCACTACCTGGGAAGCCCAATCAGTGGGCACGGAATGCTTTTATTCAGCTGGATCTATGTCACATTTCCACCCTTGAACTAGGTGTGAGAGTGGAAGACACTCCACCTACACATGGACAGAAATTGGAGAACAGAGGTAGTTCTCCTACATGAATTTTCATAATTGTCTTGAAGTATCAAATGGGTATCAAATCAGGTATCAAACAAAGAGATATTTTTCACTAAATCACAATGAGATTTATCCCTTCACAGAGATCACAAAATTCTAATTGAATCAAGTCCCAGATAGACATAATGACAAATGACTAACAATCCAGATTCTCTGTATCTCTCATCCAACCAAAACTGATCTCTATAATCCATTAACATGTAGACAGAGATTGCCAAATATTCATATTATAAAGCTAATTTCTAATCATTGCTGAATGAGAATTGAGAATAATTTTCCTGGTGACTCAGATGGTAAAGAATCTGCATGCATTGCAGGAGACCCAGGATTGATCCCTGGGTTGGAAGATCCCCCGGAGAAAGAATAGCTACCCCCTTCTAGTATTCATGCTTGGGAAAACCCATGGATAGAGGAGCCTGGCAGGCTACAGTCCATGGGGTCGAAAAGAGTCGGACACAACTGAAGGACTAAAATACTTTTTTGTTTCCCCCATCTATAAACAAACCACTAATAGAAACAAAACCCAAAATTAGTAGAGAGGGAAAATCTAGAGGAATAGCTTGAGCAAAATTAAAGGTTTGCTATTCATGTTAACTTCTGCAAGTCAAAGAGAGATGTGTCTGAACTCAGCCTGTCCATGAGGGACATGTTTTTGACAATCCAGTTAACCTGGTTCTGTCAGAAGAATCTATTGTACGTATCAGGAAATGACCTCCAAAACTGATAAAGACAGTGTGCATTCAATTGCTTAGTCAGTCTAACTCTTTGAGGCCCCATGGACTGTATACCACCAGGCTCCTCTGCCCATGAAAATTTCCAGACAAGAATACTGGAATGGGGTGACATTTCCTTCTCCGTGGGATCTTCCTGACCCAGGAACCCAACCCACCTCTCTTGCATCTCCCACTTTGGTTAGTGGATTCTTTACCACTAGCACCACCTAGGAAGGTGACTCTCAAACAGATATACAAAGAACACTGTGAAAGTTTTATTTAACCCATTAATTAATGAGGAAACCAGTGATTCAAAGGAGAATCCAAAACAATACATTCAAAGGCAAAGGAGAACTATTGAAATAAATGTATAAATACATGCAAAATAAGTCTCTCCTTAGGGTAATAACCCACTACATTCATAAGATGACTAATTTACATATCTATGGACAAGTATCATTTGCATTATTATTGATTTTATACAATTTACAGAAGCTGTGAAATAGCTCAAAACTACAAAAGGTAGAAATATTATAAAAGGGATTTTTGATTCCTGAGTAAGTACTCTTGTTTGCCATTTCAGTCTTCACAATATCCCATGACAAAATTTGTTCCAACAGGCATTCCAAGAAGACCAGGGATCCCATTACATTGAGAACCAAAGAAAGGATTTCTCTCAATCTCCAAGTCTCATACATTTTTTAGTGAGACAGCTTTCCTAGTTTTTGTTGAATCTCCCCTCCCTAGAAATGAACTACTTTCCATGGAGATTAGGCCAAAATAGTATAAGTCTACTGTAATGTACTCAAAATCATCTCTCCTCACCACAATATAAGTATCTAAATTACATACACCCTTATATATTTCTTAATAGTTTCTTGCATCTATGAATTTGTTTATAGAAGTTCTTTCAGTTACACTCTAAATTCCATTTAAATTATACAGGGACTGCATGGAACTTATTCCATCCTTTTTCTCATTAAAATTTCATTAATGAAAAACACTCTCACTTAACATTACCATTATGAGCTCTGGTACACTGAATTTCTATGGGTATACAATTAACAAATCAGAGTATCTTTTTCAAGTTTGATTTGTTGAAACACATAAGGTCATCTTCTATGACATATCTTGGGCTTCCTTGGTAACCCAACTGATAAAGAATCCACCTGCAGTGCAGGTGGTTTGAGGCCCTGGTTCGATTCCTGAGTCATGAAGATCCCCTGGAGAAGGGACAGGCTCCCTATTCCAGTATTCTTGGGCTCCCCTGGTAGCTCAGATGGTAAAGAATTTTCCTGCAATGCAGGAGACCTGGGTTTGATCCCTGGGTTGGGGAGATCCCCTGGAGGAGGGTATGTCAACCCACTCCAATATTCTTGCCTGGAGAATCCCCACAGACAGAGGAACCTGTGCCCATGGTATCACAAAAAGTCAGATATGATTGGACAGCTAAGCACAGCCCATGACATAACTCACTTTTTAATTTTTTTAAAACGACACTGAATCTCTTAAACAGCAACTGTAAAAATGTTTTGTATTGACAAAGAAACTTCCCACATGGCTCAGTTATAAAGAATGCACCCACCAGTGCAGGAGCCCAGAGATGCAGGGTCATCCCTGGTCAGGAAGATCCTCTGGAGAAGGTAATGGCAACCCACTTCAGTATTCTTGCCTGGAAAAATCCCATGGACAGAGGAGCCTAGAAGGCTACAGTCCATGGGGTCACAAAAGACTGACAGCTGAGTGACTGAGCATGCACACACAAATGGTGATACCAGGTCCCCATGCTGGAAGAGTATTTAGTAACATCAGTCTAAAACAATTAGATTCTTCAAGACATGAGATCTATTTCAAAGGTTGGTCATGACAGTTGTCATACTTTTCACTTCAACTCAGACTTTCTTGTTCATAATAATGTCCTTTTTAAGAACAGCCTTGCCACTGAAAGAGAGAAGAGGTTTTGTCATTTTTCTCTTTAATACATTCAACAAGTTCCCTGAAGCAATGAAGTCTTTCAATAACACTGTTTGCATTTCTTTCAATTTACATAATTTTATAGCTATTGAGATGCTGAACATTATGAAGAAAAAATAATAAGCCTTACTTAATAAATTATTTAAAATTCAATAAAAATTTGTATATCTTTTGCTCTGAATTAAAATATCATTTCAGCACTTCAAACAAACTGAGAATTCTTTCAGGTCTGTTTGTTAGAGAGACCAGTGGTTTTTGAATGTGAAAGAATTAGAACATGTTGAATTCCAAGTGCTTTATAGACGTCTCACCAAATTTTAAAGAAAAAGCTAATCTTACACAAGTTGTCTGATAAAACGTGCTACCCAGCTCATTTCATAGGGTAAAATAACATTAATTTTGAAACTATATAAAGGCAAAGTCAAAAAATCACTTATAAATATAGTTGTTTACTCCCTAAGTCATGTCTGAATCTTTATGACCCCATGGACTGTAGCCCACCAGGCTCCTCTGTCTATGGGAATTCCCATGCAAGAATATTGGAGTGGGTTTCCTTTTCCTTCTCCAGGCACCTTCCTGATTGAGGGATTGAACCCTTATCTCCGCATTGCCAGACAGATTCTTTACCACTGAACCACCAAGGAAGCCCCATAAACATAGATGTAAGTATGCACATAAGAAAATTAGGTAAGGAAATCAAGCAAGGCATTTAAAAAGCCATATTTTATTATTAGAGTATATGCCAGGAATGGAAGAATCTTTCAACATAAGTAAGGCTTGGAAATATACACTCCAAGGGATTATGTTTGCATATGTAGTTAATTTTTCCATGGCTCTTATCATAAGATGGGATATGACTACTCTCAAAGAACTTCAGAATTTTGCAAAAGATTTTGAATTAAACTCCATTGTGAGATCATGTGACATCATAATTCAGTGGTTAAATGATCACTGAGAACATTGCTACAAAAGTTGGCCAGTTTGGAACTGTAAGACTAACACCATATGAAATAACTGATAGCTGATAATAGTACAAGTGATATTTTTGAGATACCTACAATAGTTATCATGTGTAGAAAAATATTCATGATTTCTGTTGACACCGATACCACAGGTAAAGTTCAATGCCAACTGTTTTTGCCTATATTTGTAGTGAAAGAAGATGCTAAATTTCTCATAAGAAAATTAACCTTGCAGGTTAGTAAAAATAAAGACTTTATTTTTCCTTACTACTACTACCACTAAGATGCTTCATTCATGTCCAACTCTTTGTGACCCCATGGACTCTAGCCCACTAAGCACATCTGTCCATGGGATTCTCCAGGCAAGTTTACTGAAGTGGGTAGCCATTTTCTTCTCAAGGGGATCTTCCCGACCCAGAGAATCCATGTTTCCTGCATTGGCAAGCAGATTCTTTACTACTAAGCCACCAGGGAAGCCCCATGATGTATATTACCAAGGTGCTAAATTGTTGAGTATGTTGTAGAGGCCTTTCACATTTCACCAGCTGCAAAAGATGTTCACTCAATAAATTGCTCTAAACTTTGGTAGTGTCACTTGGCAGTTTTCCTAATTGAGGACTAATTTAAAAAATATTTTCATTGTAACCATCACTTAAGCTGTATGTCTAAGGCAATATGATTTGTTAGGGAAAAACAATAATAATTTAATGATAATTATAGCAAAAACAGACTGTATGCCAATCTTAACAGCACACAAATGACATGCCTCTCTAGTTAAAACACCTGAGCTTGTATTATGCTCTCCCATTATTTAATCTCCAAAGACCAAGCAGAAATAGTGATGTTTTTAATTATCCTGATTGCAATCCACAATAAATAAAAAATGTGCCTCAGAAGGGTATGCAGAATTTGTGATTTTTTTTAAAGCCATATAGAATATCAATTTTATATTCAGAGATTAGTAGTTTTTCTAGGAAAAAACAACATAAAAAATGTGTAATCTCTGGAGATCCTGGAAAATATTGACTTTACTTTATATAATTAATTTTTATCCATATATGAAATAATGCAAGTTAAAACACAAAAGCAAAGAAAAAACTATATATTTTATACATGTGTGTGTGCATGCATGCTAAGTCAATTCAGTCATGTCCCACTCTGTGTGACCCCATGGACTCTAACTGGAAAGGCTCTTCTGTTCATGGGATTCTCCAGGCAAGAACACTGGAGTGAGTTGCCATGCCTTCTTCCACCAGGGGATCTTCCCATTAAGGATAGAAACCCCATCTCCTGTGTTTCCTGCAATGACAAATGGGTTCTTTACTACTAGTGCCACCTGAGAAGCCCATTTTGAAATTATCGGTTCAGTTCAGTTGCTCAGTCATGTCCAACTCTTTGCAACCCCATAGAATGCAGCACTTGAGACTTCCCTGTCCATCACCAGTTCCCAGACCTTGCTCAAACTCATTTCAATTGAGTTGGTGATGCCATCCAACCATCTCATCCTCTGTCGCCCCTTCTCCTCCTGCCTTCCATCTTTCCCAACATCAGGCTCTTTTCCAATAAGTCAGTTCTTCGCGTCAGGTGGCCAAAGTATTGGAGCTTCAGCATCAGTCTTTCCAATGAATATTAATGACTGATTTCCTTTAAGATTAAATGGTTTGATCTCTTTTCAGTCCAAAGGACTCTCAAGAGTCTTTTCCAGCACCATAGTTCAAAAGCATCAATTCCTCCATGCTCAGCTTTCTTTGTGGTCCGACTTTCACATCCATACATGACTATTGGAAAAATCATAGCTTTGACTAGATGGACACTTGGGAAAGTAATGCCTCTGCTTTTTAATATGCTTTATATGTTTGTCATAGTTTTTTTCCCAAGGAGCAAGTGCCTTTTAATTTCATGGCTGTAGTCACCATCTGCAGTGATTTTGGAGTCCAAGAAAATAAAGTCTCTTACTGTTTCCATTGTTTCCCCATCTATTTGCCATGAAGATATGGGACTGGATGCCATGATCTTCATTTTTTGAATGCTGAGTTTTAAGCCAACTTTTTCACTCTCCTCTTTCATCAAGAGGCTCTTTAGTTCTTCTTTGCTTTCTTCCATAAGAGTGGTGTCATTTGCATATCTGAGGTTACTCATATTTCTCCCAGAAGTCTTGATTTTAGCTTGTCCCTCATCTAGCCCAGAATTTCACATGATATAATCTGCATATAACTTAAATAAACAGGGTGACAATATACAGCCTTGACGTACTCCTTTCCCAATTTAGAGCCAGTTCATTGTTCCATGTCCAGTTCTAACTGCTGCTTCTTGACCTGCGTACATTTTTCTCAGGAGGCAGATAAAGTGATACGATATTCTCATGTCTCTTAAGAATTTTTCACAGTTTTCTGTGATCTACACAGTTAAAGGCTTTGACGTAGTCAATAAAGCAAAAAAATGTGGTTTTTTTTGGAACTCTCTTGCTTTTTCAATGATCCAACAGATGTTGGCAATTGATCTCTGGTGTCTCCGCCTTTTCTAAATTCAGCTTGAACATTTGGAAAATTTCAGTCCACATACTGTTGAAACCTCACTTGGAGAATTTTGCACATTACTAGCATGTGAGATGAGCACAATTGTGTGGTAGTTTGAACATTTTGGGGGCATTGCCTTTCTTTGGGATTGAAATAAAAACTGACCTTTTCCAGACCTGTGGCCACTGCTGAGTTTTCCAAATTTCCTGGCATATTGAGTGAAACACCTTAACAGCATCATCTTTTAGGATTTGAAATAGCTCGGCTGGAATTGCATCATCTCTACTAATTTTGTTCATAGTGATGCTTCCTAAGGCCCACTTGACTTCACATTCCAGGATGTTTGGCTCTAGGTGAGTGATAACACCATCATGTTTATCTGAGTCATTAACATCTTTTCTTGTACAACTCTTCTATGCATTCTTGTCTTCTCTTCTTAATATCTTCTGCCTCTGTTAAGTTCATATTTTCTCTATCCTTTATTGTGCCCATGGAAGGTATAGCTGACACAATTTTCTGAGATGAACCATGACAATGAGAGTAGTGTGGGATGCCTCCAGTATTTTTACCTTGGTGACTGGAAGAATGACTTTGTCTGGAAGGAAAGACTATAGAAGGAGAAGACTTATAGGATAGGAAATTAAAGGCAACCAAAAATACTTTAGCACTTATACTATTGAAAGTTGGGCCTATGCCTTTGCCCTTAAACCTGAGTGGGCTCTGTGATTGTTTTAATTCATGAATTATTTTTCATGTGATACTTTGCCAGTATCTGGGCCCATGCCCTAAGAGATCAGCAACTTTGCTTTGTTTTTTGGAACACTTACTCTTGGAATCTGGAGCTCCGTGTGAGAAGTATGACAAGTCTTGTCTTCTGCACAGTAAGAAAACCCAAGCCATGTGGACAGATCATGAAGGATGAAACCATATGAACTGTAATGGAGATGAAGACAGAAAGGAAAGACAGAGAGACACAGAGAGAAAACCATGTATGAAAGAGAAGAAAGCATTTTGAGAATAGATCATTCAACCCCAGAAACCTCAGTTAATGGCATGTGGCTTAGAGATGAACCACCTATCTGATATCTTCTCAAACTCCTAACCCACAAGATCCTGAGCAAAATAAAATGGCATTTCAAGACATTAAATTTAGGAGTAAAGCACTACACTACAGTAGATAAACAAATCAGAATCAAGAATTGTTTTATACATTCTAATTCTGAGATGCCCATAAATACTCATAGCTTCAACATATTCCAGCTTTGGGATATTTGGTGAAATATTTTCTGAGGATTTAATGAGATAATGTTTACAGAGAGCCTAGTTTAGCTATTTTCTGTCATAAATTACTCAACCAATGTTAAATATCTTCCCTAGTAGTTCAGGTAGCCAAGTATCTGCCTGCAATGCAAGAGTCAGTGGAAACATGGGTTTGATCGCTAGGTCCAGTATTCATACCTGGAGGATTCCATGGCCAGAGGAGCCTGGCAGGCTACAGTCCACTGGTTCGCAAAGAGTCAGACACAACTAAGCTACTAACACACACAGTGTGAAATGGTTTTCAATTTTTAAAGTCACCTGATAGCTAAAGGACAGAGGAAATTAATGCTATGAATCAGAATGCCCTATAAATTTTATGACAATCAAATCATGCCAAGAGGTAGAGGGGAAAAGCAGAAATGAAATCATCAGTGCATACATTAGTATCATCCTATTTTATAGTGGGTAGTTGGTAGAGATTCTTTAAATGTGATATCTCATTTTCAAAAAAAAAGTTTACATAATTTAAGTCTTAAAAGTTTACATCTAGAATAATCTGAAATAATGTTTCTAAAATAGGAATGGAAAAGTGGCCCAAACTGGTGTTCTATTGAAAGCATGATAATGAGTTCCTCTTACAGCAGAAAATTATATGTTTGTAGCAGTTTTCTACAAAGAATCATGCACTAATGTGTGTGTTGGAGGAGGGTGTATGTATAATGGAAAATAATATGGATTGTATAATTCATTCATGAAGATAATATTGCATATACATTTCATATGCCAGAAATAATTTTTTAGACTATGCAATAAGTTTTGGATTATAGGGAAAGGAAAAAACTTCTTATTTTTACTCTCACAAATTTGCATTTTCAAATGAAGATTTTACAATTACAATGAAAGTAAATTTCCAATTATTACTTAACACATCTTTAAACATATGCCAACTCTCATCCAATTGAAAAAATTTAAATGTCCTTTTACTTAAAATTTGAATTATCTGTATAATCATTAATTTGCTTTTTAAACTAATCCCCTTTGTGATAACTAGAGGCTTTCATTCTTCTGTGAGTCTTTCTAAGTCCAGTTTATCCAAAGTTATTTTTGTCAGATTTTTGTCTTCTTTTTGAGAAGATAACTCTTCTCAATTAAAAAAATAAAGAACATATGCTATACTTCAGAATTCTAGTCTTAAACATTTTGAGTAGATTGGCCATCTGAAATCTGTCAAACTAGAGAATCGGAGAGCTGTAGTTACCATCTTCATTTTCTCCTTTCCCTTCTAATTCGACTCAGAAACTGACCCTTTGACCACAACCACCACCCTTAGCCATGAGAAACACATCATCAATCATACTTTTAAAAAAGAGAAAGCTTTCTACAGGCTGCACAACTTTACCAAAACTTGATACTAGTATCAGATACCAAAAGTTGATACTAGTATAATGAAACAGAGAACAATTTTGATCATTCAAATCATGTGGGTTCCAAAGCACATTCATACTTTTCTCTAAAATATGTAAATAACTGCATCAAAAGTGATATTGTTGTTTAAAATGCCTGAAATTGCCACACATTCTCTGACTCTCCTGCAAATCGAAGCTGTTCTGTCTCACCCCGTATCATAATTCTAGATAAGCAATAACCTCATGTCATAGTGTTCATTTCACATTATGGAAAACCTCTATTTCATAATAACATTACTCATTTAATTCTGTTATAACTATTATTACTGATTACTTGGTTTATGTTTTCTAAATGGAAGGGACTAGAAGCAAGCAAACAGGCAAATGGATGAATCTGTAGTCTTTATGGTAAAACATCCTGAGGGAAGAATCCTTCAATAGTCCTTTTGTGGCACTGTCAGAATTATTTTTCAAAGAACTAAGCCACAGAGAATCCTGTCACTAGCTCAGAGCTTAAATATATTTTATGAAGAAAAATAAATTTAAGCAAAAGAAGGCTAAGGAACTTTATTGCACTGAAAAAGAAAGTTTAGTTTAAGAAACTAGCTCAATATCATAGATGTTTTATTAAAATTCCATAAAGTGCCCATTTTCTTGTTCTGCTTTGCCTTCTTTATCTTTGCAGCATATGCATTATAACCTGCTATATATGAAATGTATTTCAAGCATGAGGGGCCTTGGGAAACTTTTTCAGTCTAAATGTCTGAGACATTCTAATTCATCACCATGCAAGAAAGTATGACACATTTAGTGCACCATTTCCCTGGGGACTGTATTGTGACTTGACAACAAGGTAGAGACAATGACCTTTGAGGTCATTTCTATCTCTTGCTTTTATGCTAAAACATTGAGAACTGGTTGTGTTTGCATTCTTAGGATTATAGGGCATTTTTAAAGGTAGACATGCAGTCATTTTGGCATAAAAAAGGTAATAACTGGCAACTTAATATATAATAGAGTAAAATACGAACGCTGTATGATGGTCTGATAATAGATATCATCTGCTTCAAGAATACTGCAGCATGACAGAGGTCGCATGACTTGAACTTTTGTAGAAGTTAGGAAACCTGAGTACCAGGAAAGAAAAATAACCAGAACGACAGTTTGAATGGCTCTCATAATTCCTGCCATTTCAAAACAAACCACAGAAGAATCCCCACAAACTTCGTAGTTTGAGAGCTCTGAAGGGAGCTATCAATGGATGTTGTGCCAAGGAAAAAGAATCACATGTAGAATCACAGAGCAATTACAGGCATTACTAACTTGAAGCAGAAAAATTGAGCCCAACTGCTTTGTACTGATCACTGGGGAAAGAGCTGGGTTTCTACTGCCTACTGCAATTCTTGGCAAATATCATCACAATTTAATACATGTTTCTATGCCTGATAATTAAAAACCAACACATTCCAAGCAGTTGCACAGAGGCTGAGGTCAAAAGACCATGTTAGGACAGCTGAACTAGCTCAGCTGCATTTCCAGAGGACAATTGCTCTGCATAATTAAACTTTCAATGATGGAATTCAGAGAGGAACCACCCACACCTCCTAAGGCCCATTCTGATACAGTCAAAATTTCTTCTAATTGCATAATCTTGAAACACAGACAGTATCAGGGACCTGGAAGCCATTTTAGAAATGAAGTTACACTGGAAAACCTTTTGTTGCTTTCTCTTTTGCATATCTTTTTCCTTTTCCTTTTTCCTTTTATCTTTTTGCATATCTCTCTGTCTTCTCATTCATTGACAATCTTTACTTGTGAGTAAAACTTCCAACAAGCATTCATTACCACCCCACACACATCTTTTTTGTTACCTTATATACCAACTCAATCCACAACTACACTTATATTGTATTTACCATGTGTCACCCACTAGTAATACGAATGGTGAGAAGGGCATGGTCCTTAAAATGGGACTGGGTACTCACTACAAGAGAGAAAAGTCTGCATAAAATTAAGATATTATACATTTTATGTAAGCACATGTGTCACGGTGCAAAAAGGGACGAGGACTCACAGATTTTGAAGATCAGAAAAGGCTTTCTGGGAGAAATAGTGTCAACTCTGAGACCAGAAAGAAATGAGTTGAAATTATCTTGTTAGAGCAGGGGTGGATCAAGCTTCAAGAATTTGGAACAACATGGGCAAAATGCTGAAGGTGAGCAAGAATTGTTATGTTCTAGGATTTCCCACGGTAAGACTTTTACCCAAATATCAATGTATACTGTACCCTCACTCCTTTTAAAACACACCACTTCCCCCAGCTTCATCCTTTGGTATGCTCTGTATCCATTTTTGTCTAGACTTTTCAAGGATTTCCCTTTCAGTTAGCCTTTCTCCTTCTGTCCCTCCCATTTAAACCATTACATGTACGTTATATTAAACAATCAAAAAAAAAATGAGGAAAATTTTTCTTGACCCCCATGCTAAGGAATTTGGTGTTTTATCCAAATCTACCAGACAACTGATGAAGGGTACTAAGATGAAATATAAAGACTGATGCCCTGCAAGTACCATCCTGGCTTTTGTGTGCAGAATGTATGGGAAGAGGCAAGGCCGGCAGCAAGGAGACCTGTCAGGAGGCTTTGCTAGTGGCCTGATCTGACAGTAGCAGTAGGGACATACGCTAGATGGATGCAGACAGATTGATGAAATACACAGAGAAAGCATGACTGAATCAGATTATTAGCTCAGCATGCAGATGCGGATGATACCAGTCTAATGGCAGGAAGTGAAGAGGAACTGAAGAGCCTCTTGATGAGGGTGAAGGAGGAGAGTGAAAACACTGGCTTGAAACTCAGCATAATAAAGCTAAGATTATGGCATCCAGTCCCATCACTTCATGGCAAATAAAAGGGGGAAGGTGGAAGCAGAGAGAGATTTTATTTTCCTAGGCTCCAAAATCACTGTGGACAGTGACCACAGTCATGAAATTAAAAGGCATTTGCTCCTTGGAAGGAAAGCTGTGACAAATCTAGACAGTGTATTAGATATCAGAGACACTACTTTGCTGACAAAGGTCTGTATAGTCAAAGCCATGGTTTCTCCAGTAGTCATGTATGGATGTGAGAGTTGGACCATAAAGAAGGCTGAGCACTGAAGAACTGATGTTTCAAACTGTGGTGCTGGAGAAGATTCTTGAGAGTCTCCTGGACTGCAAGGAAATCAAACCTCTCAATCCTAAAGGAAACCAACCCTAAGTGTTCACTGGAAAGTCTGAGACTGAAGCTCCAATACTTTTGCCAACTGATGTGAAGAGCTGATTTATTTGAAAGGACCCTGATGCTGAGAAAGATTGAAGGTGATAGGAGAAGGTGATGGCAAAGGATGAGATGGTTAGATAGCATCACTGACTCAATAGACATAAGTTTGAGCAAACTCTGGGAGACCGTGGAGGACAGGGAAGCCTGGCCTGCTACAGTCAATGGGGTCACAAAATGTCAGACCTGACTTAGCAACTGAACAACAAGTATAAAAATCACAAAAGCACAAATCAGTTCAATAACTGCTGATTTATCAGTTTATTTTTTCTTCATACAAATAACATATGATAAGTAAACACCTAGTATCAATTTATTCATAATAAAAATTGCCTGTATCCCACATACCTCTTTGCTTACTCTTTAACAAAGATCATATTCTGTATCCTAAGTTTAATTCAATGTGCATGATGTACCTCACACCCCATTGAGGTACAATGAGAAACAACTAGGTAGATTTAGCTCAGTTCAGTTGCTCAGTTGTGTCTGCCTCTTTGTGACCCCATGGACTGCTGCACGCCAGGCCTCCCTGTCCATCACCAACTCCCAGACCTTGCTCAAATTCATGTCCATCAAGTCAGTGATGCCATTCAACCATCACATTCTCTGTCGTCCCCCTCTCCTCCTGCCTTCAATCTTTCCCAGCATCAGAATCTTTTCCAATGAGTCAGTTCTTCACATCAGGTGACCAAAGTATTGGAGCTTCAGCTTCAGCATCAGTCCTTCCAATGAATATTCAGGATTGATTTCCTGTAGGATTGTCTGGTTTGATCTCCTTGCAGTCCAAGGAACTCTCAAGAGTCTTCTTCAATGCCACAGTTCAAAACTATCAGTTCTTCAGTGCTCAGCTTTCTTTATGGTCCAACTCTCACATCCATACATGACTACTGGAAAAACCATAGCTTTGACTAGACAGACCTTTGTTGGCAAAGTAATGTCTTTGTTTTTTAATACTCTGTAGCTTTAGACTTTTTTCTGGGAAATATTCCATGGTATGGAGGAGAAAGGGACACAGAGTTTACACTCCTGACACATCTGAGGGTGCCCTTTTATAAAAGGGGGCGCTATCTGTGAAGGCATTTTAAAACATCCTCCTTATTTCCATAGTTCACAGAGAACACTAATCAGCAGAAGGAACATAGCTCCCAAAGAGAATGAGAACACAGCTCACCAACATGACTGACGCGAGTGACCGGGTCCTGGGCAGCTGTTCTGGAGTTAGCGAGACAGTAAAACAGTCTGCAGTTAGTAAGGAGGGTCCAGTGGCAAGAACCGGGTACAGTGTTACAGGCATCTTGAGGCAAAGCAATGCAGGATACTCAAGATTATTTTAGGAACTAGAAAACCAAGTTTTATTTCAGACAAGAATTCTCTGCCTAACCAAAATGATTAAGCATCAGCACAAGCTATTTAAAGAGAGGAACAGGAGAGTGATTTTTAAAAACCTGAGCATTACATATAGCATTGCTTCTCAACATTTTTTATCTTCCTTCTTTGTGATAAGTTAAACATCTCAGCACTCCTCCCCCCATCACATCACAATGCCTGGATATTCTGATAGTTTTAATGAAAAGATGTCAGTGACAAATGACTGTTTTGCACCAATTTTTTGTCTCAATCTGACAAGAGTGTCTATCAAGCTTTCAGTTCAGTTCAGTCACTTAGTCGTGTCCAACTCTTTGCAATCCCATGAGCTACAGCACACCAGGCATTGCTGTCCATCACCAACTCTCAGGCCTTGCTCAAACTCATCTCCACAGAGTCAGTGATGCCATCCAACCATCTAGTCCTCTGTCATCCCCTTCTCCTCCTGCCTTCAACCTTTCTCAGCATCAGGGTCTTTTCTAATGAGTCAGTTTTTCACATCAGGTGGCCAAAGTTTTGGAGTTTCAGCTTCAACATCCAATGAATATTTAGGACTGGTTAGATCTCCTTGCAGTCC
Source organism: Odocoileus virginianus (assembly GCF_023699985.2). Lineage (NCBI taxonomy): Eukaryota > Metazoa > Chordata > Mammalia > Artiodactyla > Cervidae > Odocoileus > Odocoileus virginianus. The sequence goes on from NC_069687.1 coordinate 11,397,023, forward strand.
AAAGGACTCTCAAGAGTCTTCTCCAACACCACAGTTCAAAAGCATCAATTCTTCAGCACTCAGCTTTCTTTATGGTCCAACTCACATCCATACATGACTACTGGAAAAACCATAGCTTTGACTAGACCATTGTTGGCAAAGTACTGTCTCTGCTTTTTAATATGCTGTCTAGGTTGGTCACAGGCATAGACAAGTCAAAACTATGTTGACTTGTCCTAATAAAGAAAACACATCTATTGCACCATTTGCCATTGGAATCACTATGTGATATTAATAAAATAGATGATAACCCATTGTCATTCTCCAATGCCCGTATCTTTTTACACAGGCCAAATAAGTTATTAGAATAAGAACATGATAGAAATCACTATCTCTGTATCCTCCAAGACCTTGAGAGTGATACTAATCTCTGCACATCTAATATCAGTGCACTATTAGTTTTGATTAACTAGTTTTCTAGGTAGATGCAGATCCAGTGGCTTCCACTAAACTTGTTCTACCATAATAACTCTCACTCCACTTGTTAAAGAACCAACATGAGGATTAGGCTTTTTCTAAATGCTTACACTAAATTATGTATTTCAGAACTGGGAAAATAACCACCAGATATGTTCAGAAACCAAACAGGTCAACTATAAGGTGAATTTCAGAAACAGACCATGATTTACTTGGCTTTCTATGACCCTAATCCTACTAGCTGAACATTCTGGACTTCAGAGGAATTACAATCAGTATAAAGGTAATTCTGTGTAATCCTTGAAAATTTGGGGAGTATATCCATTTCTCACTTATAGTTACCCTATTAGTGACTAAAGTTCAAGGCCAGGAAGCTGAATTTTCCCAAGTGAGTCCTAGAGAGAAAGGGATCATTGTACCACTCCTATCTCCATACCTAAATGTTCTTATCTGTGTTCTATCTTTATTGGACACACCTTGAGATAACAGCTTTTGATATGGGATTCCTACTGTATTTTAGAAATGCAACTCATTCTTGTAAGGTGTGCATGCATGCGTGCATGCTCAGATGCTCAGTCGTTTCTGACTCTTTGCAACCCCATAGACTATATAGCCCATCAGGCTCTCCTGTCCTTAGAATTTTCTAGGCAAAAATACTGTGGGTTGCCATTTCCTACTCCAGTAAGATAGCTCCACCAATCTTTTACTCAGCAATATTTTCAAAAAGTAATGCACTTCTGGGAACTTTTTTTCTGGTGGGGGGGGCGGTTGGCAGGGTCCCATTAGGTCCCATAGTCCTCAGCCCATTACCATACTCTGTTTGAAGTATACTGAGCCCCTTGGTTTAATGCAATATTAGCCAGTATCTTGCCAGTGAATCAATCCTTTGTAAGTCTTATATCCTGGTGCAGGTGGAGGCCCTAAGGCAGAAAAAACAAACAGGAAATGTGTTATTTTTGGTAAATATCAAAGGTTACTGCTTCCAGGATAAAAGTACAGCTACACAGTGTAAACAATGTACCAGCAAGTGGCTGGTAGTACAATGTCAGGTTTTGGCCTTGCTCTCTGCTGGTGGCGGTTACATAGGTTTGGAAGCGGTAGCTTGGCCTGAGATTCTTGAAGAGATAAGAAGTGCTTTAAAAATAAAGGGAATGCTATGAATTTAATACATCACTTTATGGAAAATAGAAGGGGAAAAAAGTGGAAGCAGTGACAGGTTTTATTTTCTTGGGCTCCAAAATCACTTCAGACAGTGACTTCAGCCATGAAGTAAAAGATGCTTGCACATTGGAAGGAAGGCTATGACAAACATAGACATCGTGTTAAAAAACAGAGACATCACTTTGCCAACAAAGGTCCATATAGTCAGAGCTATGGTGTTTCCAGTAGCCATGTCCAGATGTGAAAGGCGGACCATAAAGAAGGCTGAGCACCTAAGAACTGATGTTTCAAATGGTGGTGCTAGAGAAGACTCTTGAAGATCACTTGAACTGCAAGGAGATCAAACCAGCCAATTTTAAAGGAAATCAGTCCTGAATATTCATTGGAAGGACTGATGCTGAAGCTGAAATTCCAATCCTTTGGCCTCCTGGTGGGAAGGGCCTATTCACTGAAGAAGACCCTCATACTGGGAAAGATTGACAGCAAAAGGAGAAGGGGATGACAGAGGATGAGATGGTTGGATGGCATCACCAACTCAATGGACATGAATCTGAGCAAACTCGGGATAGTGAAGGAAAGGGAGCTGGCGGGCTACAATCCATGGACTGGCAAAGAGTCAGGCATGACTTAGTGACTGAACAGCAACAACAAATTACATATTATTAATAATTATACATCTAGACAGTAATGATTTAGAATTTAGTAAGCCAATGTACTGCCAATGGGTGTCAGGGTTCCCAGAAACCCTGCTTTGCTATTAAGAAAAGAGGCTTGTTGGTAACATACAAGAGACATATGTGCTGTGATGCTCATATTGGCCCCTCTGGATAAAACTCCATCCTTCCCCACCTCGGTTTCTCAAGCTTCCCTCTCCTGAATGGACTTCTCTGCCCACATATTGGCTTTGGCTTTGACTCATAAATTCCTGGAAGAAGATTGGAGAAAGGGAGTGGGCTTGGGGTTTTTATCCTCACAGCTCCCTACCTGCAAGATTTGTATGTTTTCAGTTTTCAGGAAGAACCATCTAATTCCTTCAGCCTAGAGGAGCAAGCTATCTCTAGTGTTAAATTCTCTATATTACCAAGGCTATGTAAAGGATCCATGTATTAAGTCCTCTCCACATTATCCTTATTTGTGTATGCCATCTTTTGGCTCTCAGGACTCTGACTGACACAGCATGTAAAAAAATGGGGATAGGGAACTTTAATGAAAGTGAAAAAATGGAAACCGAGAGATTCTTTTCAAGTGACTAAGAAAATGGATAAAAGGCTTCTGGTAAAAATGTTTTATTGATACTGAAGTGAGAACCTGGGCAAAGGAAAAATCCCAACAGATGTAATTAAGTGATAATATGCAATCCCTTGTAAGAAAGACTTTAAGATATGAAACTCCAGCAATACTAAATTAAAGTTAGATGTAATCTACTTTTACTGATGTTAAACTAGCTAATTGTGTATATTCATACCAAAGGAGTGATGCAATTAATTTTTAAGTATAAAGCCATACTTCTAGGGCTTCCCTGATGTATGGTAAGGAGTCCAACTGCTAATGCAGAAGATGTGGGTTTAATCCCTTGGTCAAGAAGATTTCCTGGAGAAGGAAATGGCAACCCACTCCAGTATGCTTGCCTGGGAAATCCCATGGACAGAGGAGCCTGGTAGGCTACAGTCCATGGGGTCACAAAAGAATAAGACATGCCTTAGCAACTATAAACAACAAATATGTTCTTCCATTTGAACTCAAATAGTCAAATATGTTCACTGTTGCCCTTATTGTACTCCTCATCCATCTCATGGTTTATATGTTATCTATCACCACAAAAATAATAAATAACCAACAATACAAAGCATCATTAGCTTAAGCAATAACTGATCATTGCTCATGTGTACGGAGCTGCTGTGGCTAGACTAATGGCCCTACTGATTGTAGCTGGGTTTGCACACAGGATGGTTGGCTGGCTTCTGGGTGACTCAGCCTTGCCCTTTGTGATCTTCTTTAGCAGGCTAGCCCTGGCATCTTCTCATGGCAGTGGAAGAGCCACAGGGCAAAAGTAGAAACGCAAGAGGACACTTGAGGCCCTGCCTTGGAACCTTATGACCACTTCAATCATGTGCTACTCAGAAAAAACAATGTGCATGGCCAGCCCACATTAAAGAAATGGGGACATTATCTTCATTCTTTCAGGGAGAGGAAAGGCAAAACCACATGGTATTTGTTTTTCTCTTTCTGATTTACTTCACTCTGTATGACAGTCTCTATGTCCATCCATGCCTCTGCAAATGACACAATTTCACTCCTTTTTATGGCTGAGTAATATACGATTGTATATATGTGCCACATCTTCTTTATCCATTCCTCTGAAGACATTTAGATTGTTTTCATGTCCTGGCTATTGTAAATAGTTCTGCAATAAATATTGAGTTGCATGTATCTTTTGGAATTAATGCATGTATGTGGAATCTAGAAAATGATACAGATGAACCTATCTGCAAAGCAGAAATAGAGACACAAATGTACAGAACAAACATATGGACACCAAGGTGTGGGGGTTGGGGTGGTGGGCAGTGCCAGGTGGATGAACTGGGAGAATAGGACTGACATATATACAGTACTATGAATAAAATAGAGGAGGAAATGGCAACCACTCCAGTGTTCTTGCCTGGAGACTCTATGGACAGAGGGCCTGGAGGGCTACAGTCCATGGGGTCACAAGAGTTGGACATGACTTGGAGACTAAATCACCACCACCATGAATAAAATAGATAACTAATGAAAACCTACTGTACAGAACAGGGAACTCTAAGTGGTAACCTAAAGGGGAAGGAAATCCAAAAAAGAAGAGATATATGTACACACATGGGGCTTTCCAAGTGGCTCAGTGGTAAAGAATCTGCCTGCCAATGCAGGGGACACAAGAGACTCAGGTTCAATTCCTGGGACAGGAAGACCCCCTGGAGTAGGAAATAGCAACCCACACCAGTATTCTTGCCTGGAGAATTTCCATGGACAGAAGGAGCATGGCAGGCTACAGTCCATGGGACTGCAAAGAGTGGGACATGACTGAGCAACTGAACACACACACACACACACACACACACACACACACACGTATATGTATGTTAATTCACTTTGCTGCATAGCAGAAATTAATACAGCACTGTAAAACAACCATATTCTAATTAAATGTTTTTTGAAAATCACATGGTAAATGAACTGAATATGGGGTTCTTAACTCATTCAATCAAGTTTTTTAAATTTATTTATTTATTTTAATTGGAGGCTAATTACTTTACAATATTGTAGTGGTTCAATCAAAGTTCTTCATTCATTCAGTCTACCCTGTATGCCTTTCCCCACACCTAACATGACTATGGGGGCCAGTTGTGCAGCTCTTTCCATTCTCTAATATTCATGTCTTCAAAATAAGTATTCCCATTTTAGACAATTAAGACCATAGGTTCTTCTGCTAGCAAGGAACAGAGATGGTGATCAGGAGCATCAAGAAATGGGAGCTTGCATTCACCAAAGCATAGGAGAAAGTGAGCACCCAGCTTCAGGAAAAGCAGAGTCCTTATCCCAGGCACTGATGGCAGGCAGCCGTCAGGACGTGGAGCTTTGTACTCAGGTAGCTGGTTACCTGATCAGCCCTCCATCCCTTTTCTTCCTACTCGGATCCATGATCACCCTGCTCCTCTGTTCAGTCAATAAAATACACTTCCTGCGAGCCAACATGTCCCCACCTCCCTGTCCTACCCAGTAGACTTGATGGAGCAGAGGCCAGCACGGAGGAGCTCTCCTGAGCTGGGTGGAAACAGTGGGCCAATGTAAGATCGCCAGCAGTCAGGTCTGGCAGGAGTCCTGAAACTATCTCCAGTCAGAGAACAGGTGTTTTCCCCCATTACTACTATCATTAGCATGAAGGCTGCTTTACCCTTTTTATGACTCAGAAACTCAGCAAGAAATGAGCTAGACAAAGAGGAATTCTTAACGCGACTGTTGCTAAGGAAATGTCCTCCTTTTACTAAATTGTTAGTTCAGTTGGTAAAGAATCCCACCGCAATGCAGGAGACCCCAGTTCAGTTCCTGAGTTGGGAAGATCCTCTGGAGAAGGGAAAGGCTACCCACTCCAGTATTCCAGCCTGGAGAATTCCATGGACTAAGTCCATGGGGTCGCAAAGAGTTGAATACAACTTTTACTTTCTCTTCTTACTACAATAGTGGGTCTTTCTAGGTAGCACTGGTGGTAAAGAACCTGCCTGCCAAAGCAGGAAAAATAAGAGACTGGAGTTTGATCCCTGGGTCAAGAAGATCCCCTGGAGGAGGGCATAGCAAACCACTTCAGTATTCTTGCGAGGGAAATCCTATGGACAGAGGAGCCTGGTGAGCTACAGTCCATAGTGTCACAAAGGATTAGACACTACTGTGTGACTAATCACACACACAATATATATATAACTGAATCACTTTGCCGCATATCTGAAATTAGCACAACACTGTAAATCAACAGTATTTCAATTTTAAAAAATTTAAGACAAAAAACTTCTGAAACAAAAATTGATTTCTGTTTCTTGTTTTCCAAGTACACTCAGTTTTGTTTCACAAAGATGATCTAGTAAAATATAAATGATTTTCTCTATGCTGTGCTCAGTTGCTTCCAACTCTCTGCAGTCCTATAGACTGAAGCTGACCAGGCCCCTCTGCTCATGGAATTTTCCAGACAAGAATACTGGAGTGGGTTGCCATTTCCCCTCCAGGGGATCTTCTGGATCCATGGATCAAAAGTGCATCTCTTGCAGCTCCTACACTGACAGGTGGATTCTTTGCCACTAGGGCCACCTGGGAAGCCCGAATTTTCTCTATATTTAATGATAAATTTGAGTACAGCTTTTTAAAAAATTCATATTCAGAAACTTTAGGGGTGGAATTAACAAACTGTCATATTTAGTAGAAATGCTGACCTCATGAAATTCTTCAGAAAGGAAAGAAATTGCACATCTGCTGGGTATCAGCCTATGGGAGGTACTTTGGAAAAATTCCTCTTATAAAAATAACCTTGGGGATTTCCCTGGTGGTCCAGGGACTAAGACTCCAAGCTTCCAATGCAGGGGTGCTGAGTTCAATCCCTGGTTGGAGAACTAGATCCTACATGCCACGACTAAGAGTTCCCAGGCAGCAACTAAAGATCCTGCATGGTGCAACTAAGACCCAATGCAGCCAAATAAATGAATTAAACAAATAAATATTAAAATATATATAAAAATAAAACATACCTGAATGTAGTGGTGGTGGTGGAGGTGGGTTGGTGTTCATCTACTGAATTCACATCTTGCCTCTACCACTTTGGGCAGATTAATTTCTCTGTTTCAATTTTTTTTAATCTAGAAACGAGGGCAATCATGTGACCAATCTCATAGGATTTGCACATAGATGAAGGGAATTCAGACAAGCAAACTCTGCAGACCTAACAAGGGCTTCCCCAGTGGCTCAGTGGTAAAGAATCTGCTTGCCAATGCTGGAGATATAGGAGAAATGGGTTCTATCCCTGGGTTGGGAAGATCCCTTGGAGAAGGAAACGGCAACCTGCTCCAGTATTCTCGCCTGAGAAATCCCATGGACAGAGAAGCCTGGCAGGTTATAGTCTGTGGGGGTCATAAAGAGTGGGACAGGACTGAACACATTGTCTAACACTGTCCATAGCACTAACATATAGTAAATGCAAAGGAAGATGAGCTATTATTGTTATTGTATAATTATTTACAGGTTCTAAACATTATTACTCACAGCGATCTTTTAATGTTTCTTAAAATTAAACTTACCTATAATTTGGCTTAATTTAGTTTAGCAAAATATATATACAGTAGTAATATATGGTAAATTGGCTTGACTCTATTTTCATTGTTGCCATTTTTTCATCTATCTTTTTCCTGAATGGAAGTTGTGATACTTCCATCAATCTACCATTGTCAGATCCCGCCTCATGCTATGGGTCTCTCTAAGATCAGTTCAGTTCAGCCGCTCAGTTGTGTCTGACTCTTTGTGACCCCATGGACTGCGGCATGCCAAGCCTCCCTGTCCATGACCAACTCCCGGAGTCTACCGAAACTCATATCTATCGAGTCAGTGTTGCCATCCAGCCATCTCCTCTCAAAGATCAAGCCTGGATAAATCCTGGAAAAAAATGAATTCTGCTGCTCCCTATTATGAAAAGGAAAATCAAGGATTCTCTCTTACCTTCTGTTGAAAGGTTTTTAAGATTAACTTCTTTGTGGCTTGGTTTCAATCTCTTCAGCATGGAATACCTGGACCTAATAGCTATTTTGCATTTTAACTAAGGGCCTCCTTAACCTTCTGTCTGGCATTTGAAGATCTGACTGTGACTCTGATAAAGGGCAAACACTAGGGGAAGTGAAGGGCAGTCTTGCCTTTGTCTGTATTTGTTGCAGCCTTTTAGGAAGAGAAGGGGGAAAGGGCTCTGATTAATTTCGTGCCTTCAAGTTTTCCCATGACATATTGGAGTGCTTCTCTTTTATGATTTCAGCTTTTCTCTGGGTGCTTCCTTTACACACTCCTCCAACAGAAACCTAACCTTTCTGCTTTTATAGACTGATCCAGCTCAGAGTCAAAACAGAGCTGGCAATCAAAGGCGAGGATGGCATTTGAAAGGAAGATCATACCAATGGGGTTCCCAGGACGAGCTCTCTGAAGCTCACAAAGGTCGCTTTTGAATCCAGCCTCCTTTGCATATCACTTGTTACTAAAATGCTAATACCGCTAGTGTTCCAACTGTATTCCAATTCTCCGTGGGCTTTATGTTCACTGTTCTTCTCATTGTTCACAGACCGAATATGCAGCTCCTTGGACCAAGTCCTGGGCCTTTATCCTGATTTTACAGCCACTCCATCTCCTTCAGGGCCATTTCACTGATTGATGTGTATTACGCAGCCAGAAGGTGATTACCCATCATGCCTCTTCCTGCTTAAACGTACTGGCAGTAAGATTAGATATTACAGTGCCTGCGTTCCCCTTCCTCTGCAGAGATGCGGCTGCTAATTCATTACTCTGGGGCTTTCAGATCCATGGGGAAGTTTTGGTTTGTTAGATTTTCTATTCACTTATCTTGTCTTCTCTCTGATTTAGCCCCCTTGCTGTTAGAGGCATGTGAGTATGAAGCCACAGTATTCAACACTATTTTTATTAGCTTCACATACTACGTGTTCTAAGCAGATGCAAGTCTCTTTTTTTTGGAAGGGGTCAGGAGGTGGGGGCATTGGAATAGGTTATAAGATAAAAGCTGGAAGATGCTTATAGGAGGCTAAGATTTTCTTTTTCTTTCATCCCTTTGGAGGGAAAGGGCTTTTGATGATGACAGAGTGAACAAGGAGAATGTCTTTGGGAGCTTAACAGTGTATCAGCTTTATGCTCCTGGAGTGGACATCACCACCATTGTCTGTACTCTGTAGGGAAAACATATGAATGACTGAAAGTTTGAAGGGGATAAAGAGCCCCTGGTTCCTGCCTCCCTGGTGGAATCAAGGAGAGACAGGCTTGCCTGCTTTCTCACAAAGATTAAGCCTAAACAAGCTGTGGAAGGTAAGGCAAAGAGGGAGGGAAATGTCTAGTAAATCCAATATGATGAGAAAAAACACCCATCCAAAAAAAGAAAAAAATATATCAGGATAGAAGATAGCTCTGATTGAGACAAGTACAGAAATATTTTGTATCATTATGTGAATTATTAGCATATATAAGATTAATAATGGCATTCTTTTATTATAAAGGATTGTATCCACATGACCATCATATACTGTGTACCTAATGAAATGGTGATATTTAGAAACTAACAAGCAAAGTATAATGGGACAAACACAGGCCTCTAAGTTAGGAAACTAAAGGTTTGAGGGGTTTGGAGGTTTTTTTGTTTGTTTGTTTTCCACTTATAAATCCTGTGGGTCTCAGCAACCCACATATGAAATGGTGAAATAATCTCTTTCCTATGTTCTGGGAAAGAAAAAATGATAATTTATTCAAAATATTTTTCTAAAATCTAACAGACCTCTATAAACTTAAAGTAATATCATTAGGAAATTAATCCTAGCCTTTGACAGACTTGACTCTTGCTGAAAATTCCCCTCCATCTAATTGTCATCAATAATTTATCTTAATTCAATCTAGCTCAGCATTGGTGGTGCTAGTGGTAAAGAACCCACCTGCCAATGCAAGAGACATGAGAGACATGGGTTCAAGCCCTGGGTCAGGAAGATCCCCTGGAGGAGGAAATGGTAACCCACTCCAGGATTCTTGCCTGGAGAATCCTTGGACAGAGGAGCCTGGTGGGCTACAGTCCATAGGGTCACACAGAGTCAGACACAACTGAAGCCACTTAGCACACATTCACATGTATTCTTCAAACTGGGAATCATGTAGCTTCTGTCCTAATTCTTCCAACCTATGGAAGCTGAGCACCAGAGAATAAATTTTGCTCATCAATGTGTTGCTGATCTCCCTGGGAATAAACCTCTTCTAGAATTTAATATACCAGTGCTGAGAATGACCTCTCACTTAATTTCCTAAAACAGTCCCTTTTTTGAATATGGACTTAGGCCAAATAATTACTGCACATTCTTTTGAAATGTAGAAAATCCAAGTTAGTTAGATCCCTGCTTCTAGCTGATGTAGGCTGGCTTCTCAGCTTTTGCTAGATATAGTCCAGGTTGCACTCAAGAATTTGAGACTGTAGTAAAGAAAAATGTTCTTGGCGTGCTGAGCTTGTTCTGTAAAGCCTAATATTTAAATAGACTCTTCACCTCCCAAACTTCATACATGGGATATGCAATCAGGAAGAACTTAAGGGAAAAGACGTTACAATTATTTAATTTTACCAATATGGAGATTGGGTACTCAAAGACTGCAATGAAACATGAATAAGAAATAGTAATTATGTGACATGAAGGGGTTATTGGCTAACCCTACACTGGTAATCATTTTGTAATATATAAGTATATCAAATCAATACGTTGTACCTTAAACTTACGCAGTGTCACATATTGTTAGTTATGCCTCAGTAAAGCTGGAAAAAGACATAAATTTAAAAATAAAAAACTTGGTTTTCATTGTTACTTGATCTCTGCACCGATTCAAATGAATTATAAGACCTGAGAAATACAAAGCAATGTAAAGAAACGAGGTCTGCAAATTCATTCTAATACTGATTGAAAGTGAAAGTGAAAGTCGCTCAGTCACTTCTGACTCTTTGCGACCCCGTGGACTCTACAGTTCATGGAATTCTCCAGGCCAGAATACTGGAGTGGGTTGCCTTTCCCTTCTCCAGGGGATCTTCCCAACCTAGGGATCAAACCCAGTTCTCCTGCATTGCAGGAGGATTCTTTACCAGCTGAGCCACCAGAGAATATTAATTGAAAACACTGCTTTTTAAAAGGTTACAATGATATTTACTGTTAAAAAAAAAACTTCATGAAAGTACTCAGACCACCATTTGGTATCTTATAGGATCACTTAGAATAATGTTTTTATTCTATTCTCTCCACTGTTCTAAAGATATGAATTGGAATTATTGCCATTCCCTTCAAATGCAGGTACAATTTTTTAAGAGAAAATCATTCTACTTTTATCAAGTTGTTTATGCTTAACACTGTTAAATCTTTTGAATTTAAGACAATATTAACAATCAACCACGAACAGTTACATTGTGTTTGAACACTGAATATAAATAGTAAATTCATTCATATTTCTGTTTTTATTTAAAATGTGTCTTTTGAGCCAAATAAAAATTATTTCAATTTTCTTAAACATTTAAAGTGGGGAACACCTCTGACATACCTGCCAACTCTGTAATTCAAATCAATTTTTGTCCATATAAAAAAGCACCATTGTTGGTTTGAAACTTTGAGAGTTTCCTGGGTGAAATCTGAAATGTGGAGGTCAAAGAGAGACCAAAGAAAGGGGTGGACCACTCCAAGTTGCTAAGTGGCAGGGTTAACAAGGAAATTTACAAACAAGTCTTTTCTTGGGCATCACAAAATTATATCTCCTCACCCACGAATCTTAAAAGTTTATATGTATAGAGATTTTAGACTGAGTTCAGTCACATATACAATACAAATGGTCTCAGCAACACCTTCCTCTCTCAAAGCTACACATCCTTGGAACAGCTTTGGCTGTGAGGACAACAGGCCAAGTATACATTCCAAGGACCAGGGAAGGCTTGAAGAGTTTCCAATGCCCAGATCTGGTTCACAGGTCAACCAACATACATATCCTCTTGATGGCCTCCTCCAACAATCATTTTCCATTTCTTTCTTTCATTTAAAAAAAATTTATTGAAGTATAGTTGATTTGCAATATCTCATGTGTTTCACATAAACAGCATAGTGACTCAAAAGACATTACCAAAAAAGAAAAGAAAACTACAGGCCAGTGTCTTTGGTGAACATAGATGCAAAAATCCTGAACAAAATACTTGCAAACTGAATCATTTAACATTTTTTTAACATAACATCCTTGTAAGCTACCACAAATCCTCTTTGAACAAGTGGAATCGAAATAAACTCTCTTCAAAATAAACTTCAAAAGGTTTAGTTAGTCTGCTATTCACCAGAGAAAAAGTACATCAGTAAGACACTGTTTCAAAGTAAATATGAGATATTTACCAGTCAGATTGGGCTAGCTGTGTGCAGTAATAAACAACCCCCACATTTCAGTGGCTTAAGCACAGTTGTGGTTCCTTTGTATTTCACGGCTGTCATGGTTAACTGACACTCTGCTCATCTTCGATCCAAGCTAATGAGGCAGTCACTGTTGAACTATGGGAGCCATTCTGCAGAGGCAAAGACAGTACTGTTGAGAGCCTTGGATCGAAATTAAAGTACAAAACCCAAAAATGATACATAGCATTTCCACTCTCTTGGTCAGAAATGGAATTGTGGTTCTGTCAACCAGAATAAGCCAGAGAACAAACCAACCTTGTGCCCAAAAAATGAAGGATAAAAATATGTACATAGTAAGGAACCCCAAAGACCAGCACAATCTACCCTTTTGAACAACAAATGTTTGTTTCAATTTTCTCATCAGCAAAATACACTTACAGACTCGCTGAGTGAGAAAGCCTAAACACTGTGCATCCAGTCATGGCATGAAGCTCAAAGGCTTGGATCTGAGAGAGGAACAGTAAGATGTGTATCCGGGCATGTACCCATGATTAAGCTACATTCTCTCACCTTGAATTCCATCTTCCTATATAATATCCAGATTCTGCAGACCATATTTTCTTTCACCAGCTGACTCCTTGTTAAGACTTTGCAGTTGGGCATTCTGGAAGAAGATTGGAAAACTAGAAAAAGGAAAAAAAAAATGATGCTTGCTTGCTTTTTGATTCTATAAAATCACTCATGTAACATTGCTACAATGGCAGTTATTCCTGTCACAGTGGTTTAAAATAGTTGATAACTTTTCAACACACTACAGAGAGGCTTATTATGCCCCCTTAGAGAGAGCAGAACCAGAGAGGTGGGGTAAGTGCCACTCGATCAATGTCTGTGTGCCATCTTTAGCAGGCTTCTCCTCCCATCACCAGTTCATCAGTCAGTGAGCTGAATCCCAGCTCAGGACCGAGCTCTGCGATAGTTCTAACTTTTCCTTTCAATTTCCAGTTTCTGGACATGGTTCAGTTCAGTTCAGTCACTCAGTTGTGTCCGACTCTTTGCAACCCCATAGACTCCAGCATGCCAGGCTTCCCTGTCCATCACCCACTCCCAGAAATGGCTCAAACTCATGTCCATCGAGTCAGTAATGCCATCCAACCATCTCATCCTCTGTCATCCTCTTTCTTTCCCAGTCCTTCAATCTTTCCCAATATCTGGGTCTTTTCCAATGAGTCAGTTCTTTGCATCAGGTGGCCAAAGTATTGGAGTTTCAGCTTCACCATCATTCCTTCCAATGAATATTCAGGACCAGTTTCCTTTAGGATTGACTGGTTTGATCTTCTTGCAGTCCAAGGGACTCTCAAGATTCTTCTCCAACACCACAGTCCAAAAGAATCAATTCCTCGGTGCTCAGCTTTCTTTATGGTCTAACTCTCACATCCAAACACGACTATTGGAAAAACCGTAGCTTTGACTAGATGGACCTTTGTTGGAAAAGTAATGTCTCTGCTTTTTAATATGCTGTCTAGGTTAGTCATAGCTTTTCTTCCAAGGAGCAAGCATCTTTTAATTTCAACTACAGTCACCATCTGCAGTGATTTTGGAGGCCAAGGAAATAAAATATGTCACAATTTCTGTTGTTTCCCCATCTATCTGTCATGAAGTGATGGGACCAGATGCCATGATCTTCATTTTTTGAACGTTGAGTTTTTTTTTTTTTTTATATCTTCTGCTTCTGTTAGGTCCATACCATTTCTGTCCTTTGAACTGCATTAGCATGTCTCAAAAGTTACAATAAGCTGCATATTTATTGTTACAAAAAACAATGCTGAGGTCCTCAAAAAGCTCTGAAGTGTAGATACAAGATAGTTGAGGGCAGAATTAGGTGCCCCCCACCAAATATAAGCCAGCTTTTTCACTCTCCTCTATCACTTTCATCAAGAGAGTCTTCAGTTCCTATTCATTTTCTGCAATAAGGGTGGTGTCACCTGCATATTTGAGGTTAATGATATTTCTCCCAGCAATCTTGATTCCAGCTTGTGCTTCATCCAGCCCAGCATTTCACATGATGTACTATGCATATAAGTTGAATAAGCAAGGTGACAATATACGGCCTTGACGTACTCCTCTTCCAATCTGGAATCAGTCCGTTGCTCCACGTCCAGTTCTAGCTTTTGCTTCTTGACCTCCACACAGCTTTCTCAGGAGGCAGGTAAGGTGGTCTGGTATTCCCATCTCTTGAAGAATTTTCCACAGTTTTTTGTGGTCCACAGTCAAAGGCTTTGGTGTAGTCAATAAAGCATACTTACTTACTACCTTGGAGTGTTGATGAAAAGTATAGCCCCAGAATACCCATGTCAATGATTTCAGGAGTCCCTGAAGTCATTGGTCATGGACTCCACTGTTAATGACCTGAGTAGCATATCCTCACGGATACCACCCTCTTTTGTAATGGAACACCTACTTAGATCCTTTCCTCCCATATAAATGTGAAAGTTCAAGGTTGTTCAGTGTTCAAAATTGTACAATATAAGCCAAGGTCTTGCTTTATTTTTGTTTGTTTAACTGGTATAGCTTTCTCAGACACTTAAGAGTCTTATTCCAGTCCACGGCATGTCTCAAGAGTGATGCCCATAGTTTTCCCCAAGACTTTTACTCTCACTTGTTGGATATAATTGCTACCTGGAGCCTATCAAGTTCCCAGGAGAAAGCCACACTCACTTCTCTTTCCCCTATGTCAATTATTCAACTAAAATGCATAATGGATTGCACCCAAGCCATTCAAATTTTGAACAGTGGACTTTAAAATAGTGCCCTTAATTTGTTTCTTTAATTTAGGCAGTGTTTAATCTGATATTATTTCTCAAAGAATTTCTTCATTTGTATTTTACTCTTTGGAGTTGAAAAGCATTTATTTTTTCTAACCTACAAGTAACTGAATATCTAAATTCTCCATGTTGTATATTCCTGCTTGCAAACCAGTTCTCTTTCCTTTAGAGCCTTTTCAAGTGGAGTGGCAAACATACCTAATATCAATCTGCCTTCCAGACTCTTCTACTAATGATTTGTGTTCCTTAGGTATATCATGTGCTTTCCAAGTTTATTCAGGAAACAGTGTCACCAAATAATTTGCCACTATATAATGTTGATAACAAATTTGTTCCTCAATAATTACATTGGCAATTAGATATTTGTCCTCTGACACTTCATAGGTCAGAACTATTTACATATCTCCAACGAACCACACAAGGTTAGAAAGTTCATTCCTGATATGTACCTAGGGAAAAGAATAAGAATGAGTTGCATAATAGTTTATAAAAATATAGATGCATCAGTATCAGGTGCACTAAATTCTGTTCATTTTATCTACCCAGACTTCTTTTGCCATTAACATAGATGGAGCTAGTTACCTGAGGGGGCTTCCCAGTGGCTCAGTGGTAAAGGTTCCACCTGCCAACACGGGAGACATGGGCTCGATTCCTGGGTCGGCAAATTCCCTGGAGGAGGAAATCACAACCACTCCAGTACTCTTGCCTGGAAAATCTCATGAACTGAGGAGCCTGGTGGGCTGCAGTGCATGGGGTCGCAAACACTAAGAGACATGACTGAGCAAAACAACAACAATTACCTGAGGATGATTAAACTAGGTTTCTGAGATGTGGCAATATCACTACCAGTGATCTGAAGGTTCTATACAAAGACAGCACAGGGTGTAGTTTTCAGGGCATGTGTGGTTTGGAGTGTTACCAGTGCCAGAAAACTGAGAAAATACCAATGGAGAAAGAAAAGTTTCCATTAAGGACTCTGCCATCCTATTTGGGATAATAGAAACTTTTGGACAAGTAAGGAAAAATAACATTTAAGGAACACTGTAAATATAGATATTGCTATTTACCTGTCTACTAACCCGTTCTCTGATTATATGTCTCTACATATTGGGGGAACTTTTTGTTCCATTTCTCCAAAATTGTTTCTTAAAACAGAGAAGGAAACTTCTCCTGATAATTACATCCAATGTGGGAATATTGAGTCAGCAGCTTCTGTCTCTTTCATCCTTTTATTTGCACCCACAGGATTCCCTGATAGCCTCAGTTGGTAAAGAATCTGCCTGCAATGCAGAAGACCTGTCAGTCCCTGAGTTGGGAAGATGCCCTGCAGAAGGGAAAGGCTACCCACTCCAGTATTCTGGCCTGGAGAATTCCATGGACTGTAGAGTCCATGAGGCTGCAAAGAGTTGGACACGACTGAGTAAATTTCACACACAGGTAAGCAGTTTTAAAGTGACTAACTAGATGAGGGAGATTAAGAAAAGTCTGACTTTATTTGGATACAAGCATTAAATTGAGAGCATCATGGTTTTAACCTGTACCCTGACATTAGTAATAAATAGCATGTCCTTTCACTGTTAGAAGTATCAGCATTGACAGGAAATTTTGTGACCATTGTTGTTAAAGGTTCCCAATGATACATGATGTGTTTTTACCTCCCACTTCCTTTTGAATGTCTGTCTATGATCTCAGGCAGCAGACCTGGAGACTTCTCTCTCTATGTAGTCATTTCTTTTGTGTGAGTCCTCTATTTGCAGAAGGACTGTGGGATGGTTAATTTTTTGAGTCAACTTGGCTAGGCTATGGGGCCCAGGTGTTTAATCAGACACTAGACTAGATGTTACTATGAAGCATTTTGTAGTCATGATTAACATCTACAATCATTGCCTTTAAACAAAAAAGATTGCCCTGGATATCATGGGTGGGGATCATTCAATCAGTGAGATGTAAGAGCAGACACTGAGGTTTTCTGGAGAAGGAATTCTGCTTCAAGATTGTAACACAGAAATCCTGCATGAATTTCTTGCCTGCTAAACTGCCCTGAAAATTTTATGCTTGCCAGCCCTCATAATCAAGTGAACCAATTCGTTAAAATCTCTGTGTGTATGTATCCCACACACAATGGGATTTTATATATACACACACACACACACACCAAATATACATATGATTTTATATATATACACATATATATATATATAGAAAGAGAGGGAGAGCAATTCATTGCTTCTGTTTCTCTGGAAAATACTGATGGATACAGCCTGCTCTTTTCCACCTGACCTTGGATCTAGCTGTAAGACAAGTTCAGATTCTTTTCATAAACATCAATTGTCTTCAGCAATTATAGTGAAATGAAGGCTTTAAGCCTCATCTTCTACCTTGTTTATCAGGTGAGCAGGTGATTTGCTACAATGAAAACGTGTTTTAGACCAAATAAACAATTCTTTTTTAGCAAGAAGTCACAGAAACAGCATTACAATCTATTCTATAAAAATCACCAAAAACTGCACTGTTTATCTTAGCCACTACAATGCCTCCCAGGATTGAAAGATTCATTCCAGGGTGGATGAAATGACATTTTGAAGGCGGACTCACTCAGGCCGGAGGGGCAGGTGACAGTGTCCCCAAGAAGCCAGAGGCTGAAGACCTAAAGTGCTGCTCCTGCTTCTTGTCAGATCCTATCAGCTTTTTCGTAAAAGGGTGAGGAACCCACCTCATCTCTCTGGCCATCCTCACCACTTGAATATCACTCAGTTCTCTAGTTCAGAAGTATTTTATTGTTAGATTCTACTAATAATCCTGATTTTTCAGTGCCTAATTCCTGACATGCAGCTTCCAGATTAAGATGTTTCAAAAGAGAAGCACTCTTAGTGTACAAGTTATAATTATCTAGACATGAATCCAACTCATTAGAATAAGTTATAGCAATTTATTTTGCAGAAATCTAACAATCATAGCATCACTGAGTATAGGCCATCATTTATCACAATACAAAGTCAATAATAAGCTAGAGTTTAAAGCATCGACAATAGAGAGAGATTAAAACTTTACTGTATTAATTAAGCAAGTGGAAAATAAGTAGTAGATTAGATAAAGTAAAATTATAGAAATATAAGTGATAAAGGAAGGGCTTATGCAGTTGAAATCTCATTTATTTATGTGGTTGGCTTAAGCAGGGCAATCTCATAAAGCAGTCCTACTTTAACAATTTAAAACACATTTTTGACTGTCTATTGCTCAAAGTACTAGAAATCCAGCAAAAAAAAGTAAATTTATAAAGGCCATGGACATGGACATTTTGTATACAATATAAATATGACTAAATATTTCATATTATGTGAATTAATAAATATTTATATCTTACACTTATAAATGTAGAAATGTCCTGCTTTGCATTCTCCTGGGAAAAGTAGGTGAAAAAACAAAATAAATGGTACCCTGCTTGCATGTGTGCCATGCTAAGTCGCTTCAGTCATGCCTGACTCTTTGCAATCCCATGGATGGCAGTCCTATAGGCTCCTCTATTCATGGGATTCTCCAGGCAAGAACACTGGAGTGGGTTGCTGTGTCCTCCCCCAGGGGATCTTCCTGACTCAGGGATGGATCCCATGTTTCTTGAGTCCCCTGCATTGGCAGGCAGGTTCTTTACCACTAGTACCACCTGGGAAGCTCCAATAGTATAGTATAATAATAAAATAAATATATGTTTATATATTACAATGATAAATATTATGAAGAAACATAAAGCAATGTGAAAGGAGAGAAATGGGCAAGTTTTCTGTTTTAGAAAGAGTAATGATTCTAAGGGTTTGTGAATGACAAACTGTCTTGGTCTTTTCAATTCTAAAATGGCTAGTGTGCCCTTAGTTTAGCTGGTATCAAGGTCTAATAAACTTTGAATACTTTGGAGATATTATGCTACTATCTGCTAACATCATTTTTGTTGATGAAAATTTTGTCCTCAGTGTAATTTGGAAATAATCTCCTTTTTGTTTGCTATGGTAGATCTTCACTTGGATGTTTTGAAGTTTTAATAGTTTGTCCAGGGGGACTTCTGTTTTTAGCTTAGTGATATTTGAAATGCAGTCCCTAGCTAACCTCTCGTTTCCTTTTAAATTATAAACAATTATTCAACTTGAATAATTATTGATCTCTGTGTCATTTCTTCTCCTCTTTCAGTTCAGTTTAAATGCTCAGTCGTGTCCGATTCTTTGCATCCCCATGGACTGCAGCTTGCCAGGCTTTCCTGTCCATCACCAGCTCCCGGAATTTGCTCAAACTCATGTCCATCAAGTTGGTGATGCCCTTCTCCTCCTACCTTCAATCTTTCCCAGCATCAGGGTCTTTTCTGAGTCAGTCCTTAGGATCAGGTGGCCAAAGTATTGGAGCTTCAGCTTCAGCATCATTCCTTCCAATGAATATGCAGACTGATTTCCTTTAGAATTGACTGGTTTGATCTCCTTACAGTCCAAGAGACTCTCACTAGTCTTCTCCAGGACCACAATTCAAAAACATCAGTTCTTCGGTGCTCAGCTTTCTTTATGGTCTAACTCTTACATCCATACATGACTACTGGAAAAACTATACCTTTGACTAGATGGATCTTTGTTGGCAAAGTAATGTCACTGCTTTTTAATATGCTGTCTAGGTTAGTCATAGCTTTTCTTCCAAGGAGCAAGCATCTTTTAATTTCATGGCTGCAGTCACCATCTGCAGTGATTTTGGAGCCCAAGGAAACACAGTCTCTCACTGTTTCCGTTGTTTCCCCATCTGTTTGCCATGAAGTGATGGGACCAGATGCCGTGATCTTCATTTTTTGAGAGTTTTATGCCAGCTTTTTCACTCCTCTTTCACTTTCACCAAGAGGCTCTTCAGTTCCTCTTCACTTCCTGCCATAAGGGTGGTGTCGTCTACATATTTGAGGTTATTGATATTCCTCCCAGCAATCTTGACTCCACTTTGTGCTTCATTCAGTCCAGCATTTTGCATGATGTACTGTGCATATAAGGTAAATAGGCAGGGTGACAACATACACCTTTGATGTGCTACTTTCTCAATTTTGAACCAGTCCATTGTTCCATGTCTGGTTCTAATTGTTGCTTCTTGACCTGCATACAGATTTCTCAGGAGGCAAGTCAGGTGGTCTGGTATTCCCATCTCTTTAAGAATTTTCCACAGTTCCAATTATATAAATATTGCAATGTTTCCATTTCTGTTTTCTCTGTTGCTTAATATTAGGTTTTCTAGTGTATATATGTACCTGTGTGTGTACTTATGTGTATGTGTGTGTTTTTTACTGTATCTTTAACTAATTCCTACATATGAGTTATATATTCATTCTATCATTTGTTTTATTTAGTTTGAAGTTTATCACTCTGTTAAATTTCATTTAAATAAATATATTTTTATTCAAGTATCTCATATTAATCTATTCTATTTTCACTTACTATCTTGTTTCACTGTACTGTACTTTACCTTATATTTTACTAATTTAGGGGAGAATTTAAGATTCATGTCAAATAAGAAAAGATCACTCCCTCTCAATCTCCTCTCTCTCTCTCTCTTTCTCTCTCTGTGTCTCTTCCTTTTTTCTCCATGACAGATCCCTCCTTCATCTACTGATTCCAAGTACTGAGACTTGATCAAATGGAGCTCTTATTCTCATTTCCCCATGAAGACCAAATTTCCAGTTATTCAATTGTTGTAATTCTAATCCCAGTAGCCTAAGAGCCTTAGCTTTGCATAATGTTTTCCATTTATTTTTAAAATTCTGTTACACAAAGGTGTTTGCATTAATTTTATAGCATACATATGTCTTCTTTAATGTTCTCTTGTAAATTTCAACCATTATCATTATGCCTTTGGAGCAGGAAGTTATCCAAAACGTGGAGTGTCGTTGCCATCTTGGCTTGAAAGAAGTGGCAAGTGCTCGACAGTTTATGGCTCAGGGCATTTTCAGTGTTGTTGCTTCTTTCTTTTTGCTTCTGCATATTTCCATATTTTTCTTCAACAATCATGTATTACTTCTTTTGACAAGAGAAAAGAAAGAATGGATTTAAGAACTGGAAAGGAAAGGGAGTTTGTAAATGTTTAATCAATACACGTTCTGGTGATTTTTCTAATAAACGTTCATTGGACTATTTCAGTTTAGAAATGAGAGAAAATCCTCAAGTATATTAGGACATAAAGCCAGCAGGGGAAAAATGGATATTAAGATAAAGGAGCCAACTACATTTTCTTACTTCATTAACTTGAAATATGTCCATATAATTAGCAATTTTCCCTTCTGAGTACAGTACAAGTTAACAGTCATTTTCCAAACAGCAAAGGTAATTTTAGATACAGTTTGGTGATTTGTTTGCAAGTCCCCAAGCTGAGCATTGAGGTTTTAAAACCTCCACTTCTTTGACACCAATCTGCAGGTCTGGCCTATATTGATCATAAAAATTTCAACTAGATACATTTGCATAAAAAAACTATATGATAAAAAAGACATTAACAAGAAAAAGAAACAGAATTTCTTAATGAGCTTTTAAAAATGCTTCAGTGAATGCTAGTCAAATGACATAAAGATAGCTCCCTCCATGGAACATGTGTATTATTTTTCATAGTCTAGAATCTTTATTTCACCTCAGCTAGATTTCTACCCTTACCTTTCAAAAATAAAATGTACCCATTTGTGCTTGAATAACCAACTGCATATTTAAGTGTTTAAACAAGTGATGCTATCATTCTTAGTATTTTCAAACAGCTAAAATCTGTAACAGGAGCAAGGGGAAGTAACCATTTGTAATATAAATTATTAATCCTCAACTAAAGAGATACTGAAATTGAAACCAGTGAACTAATTTCTTCGTATCAAGCATCAGATCCTTCTCTGAGTTGAGATTTTGAAAATATTTTATTTGTCAAATGTATAAACCTAAAGCTATAGGTCACCAAATGACATTCATGTTGACAAGTCCAATGATCAGTCCTCAGTCTTCACCTATTGTTCCTGTTCTAGGAAAAATTGTACCAGGATAAGTTAAAACAAGAATGAAGACTTCATTCAAGAATACTGCAATAGAGGAAAGAGGCTAAAACTAAAGTCTCAACTCAATTCTACTGAAACAAGGTGGGAGAAAGTTTAATTCTTGGAGTGAGCTACTAAAAACATACTGGAGAAAATTAGGCTTAAAGTTGATCGTGAGATGTGCTGAGCACACTGACTTATCCTGAGTTTCCGAATATTTTCTCTCTGTGATTAAACCATCTGTTCTTGCTAACTGACACCCACAGAAGTTTAGCTCCCGTCCTCCTCCAAGCAACTGGTAAGAATATGTGTGCTTAGTCTGTCAGTCGTGTCCAACTCTTTGTTACCCCATGGACTGCAGCCCACCAGGCTCCTCTGTCCATGGGATTCTCCAGGCAAGAATACTGGAGTAGGTTGCCATGCCCTCCTCCAGGGAATCTTCACAACCGGGGATGGAACCCAGGTCTCCCACGTTGCATGGGGATTCTTTACCGTCGAAGCCACCAGGGAAGCCTTGGTGACAATAGAGGCACTATATCCTTGATGATGACATTTCAAAGAGGTAGTTTCCATATTTTTGAGCAAGACATTCTGGGGGTATAAAACTTGCTGGAAGCTTTTAAAAACATTTACATCTCAAGGGCACCCAGAAAGAATCTGCAATTATGAGCTTTTTAAAGTAAACGTTTTAAGAAAAGAGAGGTCAAGCCTGTCTGAACTTCAGTCAAGAGCAAGTTAAGAGCATCGTTAAGACCTTCTTTCTCATTTCTCTCTCAGCAGCACTTGACACAGTTGATTATCCCCTCTTCCAACACTGTTTTGACTTGGCTTATGGGATACCACCCATGGCCAATTTTCCATCTACCTCAACAGAGGCTGTTTTGGTGTCACTTGTCTTGGACTGAGGACTCTTTTAATTTATTAGTTTGCTAGGCCCACCATAACAAAATACCACACACTGGGTGACTTAACAGCAGAATCATATCTCTCATATAGATTGGAAGTGTAAGATCAGGTGTTGCCAGATTTGGTTTCTCCTTAGCCCTCTCTTCCTAGCTTGCAGATGGCTATGTCCTTCACTGTGTCCTTCTATGACCTTTTCTCTGGATATGCATCCCTGGTGTGCCTACCTTTTCTCATTAGGATACTAGGCCTATTGGATTAGAGCCCCACAGGGAAGACCTCATTTAACCATCACTACCTCCTTAAAGCCTCTGTCTCCAAGTACAATGACTTTGGAAGTAAAAACTTGAACATAAATATTGGGGAGACACAAATCAGTCTATCATACTTTATGAGCTAAAAAAGCTGTAATGCCATAAGGTCAGCTCAGTGATCCTTCTCTGTTATCACTTACTCCTGTCACTGCAGAAACAGCCTAGATACAAGTGATATCTTTTAAACTGATGATACCCAAATTTATATCCTTAGTCTTTAATTTTTCCCACAAATTCAGAAGACCTATAGCCAAATTCCTCTATTCCAACTTCATTTAATATTTAATATACTTGTGATGTAATATGTAATACAAATTCTTCATTTTCCTTTAAGGTGAAACTTCCTGAGTTTCCCCTATCTTAAGAAATAACTCCAGTGTTCAATTGCTCAAGGCAAAAATTCTAGTTACTTTTCACCCATCTCATTCTTTCATATTCCCAAAACAATTCTTCTGCCAATTCTTTCAACTCCACTTTAAAAATGTATCCTAAGTCTTACCTGAATTCAAAGGAGAAGGGGTTTGGTTCTCATTCTGTGTTTATTAATTCTGTGAATTTGGGTAACTGCCTTAACCATTATGCTTCAATTTCATCTCAAGTGAAATTTCAGTTTCATTTAAAATAGATTTTTAAAATATCTACCTCGTAGATATGTGTTGTATTAGCACAGAGTGGCTGGCATGTAGTAACTGTTTAATCAATAAATGTCAAACATAATCACATGGTGTTTAAGAAGTTTCTTCCAATTGGGACATAGAATCAAGTTCATCAACAATACAATATCTTCACCTTTTTCTTTTTTTTTTCCCTATTTCCCACAGGAAATCTTGGTCAGCATTCAAGTATATTCAAAATTTTATATATTTGAGCATAAATAGGGTTTATTATAGAACATTCCAGCAATTCCTGCTTTCACCACTGCCTTCTTGAAGTTGATACATAATTCATTTTGATTGAGACAAGGCATTAGCAAGCTTTAAATACATATGTAACAGTAGACTTACAAATGATCACGACCATAGAACTTATCTTCTGCCAAACTAAACGTTATAATCTTCACATCTAATATTTTGCTCTGCTGATGATTTTTGGGATCACCTTGTATAGAGACCATATAGACTGTATGAGTTAATGCAGCTTGTTAAAAAGGGTGGATCATCTATGTCAGCCAAACTTCAAGGGATATCGTCCTCAATTATCATTCTTCTCTCCTGTTTTTCTACTCCGCAAAACTTTTTAGAGTTCGCATCTCAGAGGCATTTTCCAATTTAGGGATTTTAGTTGATAAGCATTTATTGTAAAATAGAAAGTATGTGAAGTTAATAACTTAAGCCCAAAACATTAATTTCTAACTGTGCAAATAGAGTCATTAAAAAAAAAAACAATGTTGGAAAAAATGTTTTATAAACTATAAATCCTGATGAAATGTTAGATACCACTATTTTTAATAAGATCAGCCTATTCTTTTGAGGTTCATGACAGTAACCCATTCCAGAAACATTATGTCTTAGGCTCCTTGGTATCACTCAGGCAAGCTTGGTGATCTTGTGGCTCATTCTTTCATTAAAAGGACTGTGATATTTCACCAAGTCACTGAGCTGAGATGAAGAGTTTATGTGGCATGAATTCTATCAAACACTCATCTTCTGAGAATGAATTAGGTACAGCTAATGGTAGTGTTGGGCTTCCCAGGTGGTGCTAGTGGTAAAGAAACCCCCTGCCAGTTCAGAGTAGGCGTAAGGATGCAGGTTTGATCCCTGGGTCAGGAAGGTCCCCTGGAGGAGGGCACAGGAATCCACCACAGGACTCTCACCTGGAGAAGCTCATGGGCAGAGGAGCTTGGCGGGGTGCGGTCCATAGCATCGCACAATGTCAGGCATGACTGAAGCGGCTTAGCACACGTGCATGCTCTAGTGTTAATTAGTGAGAATGGCCCTGCCCCTGGTGGACCCAAGAGGTGGGATCATAGGAGGTTAGCTGGTTAAGATGGATGGCTTTTCTCCTCTTAGTTATTCCTCAGAGACTTTGAAGTGGAAAATTAATTTACTTTTAATTGAGAAAGAGTTGGAGCCATCACCACCTTGGAGGTGGAGCCGCCAGAGGCAGCTCCTTGGACACAGAGATCCTCACGTTGTCTTCTCTCTCTGAAGCTTTAAAGGATGTCCTCATACTCCTCTCTCCTTATCCTAATGTTTGCAAGCCAAGCTTAAGTTTCTTATCTTCCTTAATGCTTCCTGCATCATTCTAGTCCACTAGGATCCCAAAACCTTGAATACCTTACACCATCTTACACCTTAACTTTCTTCTATACATGTCTTTGTCATGTAGGCTAATTTTTCACATGTGAATACCTCCATACATGTCAAGACTTTAAGGTAAAAAATGACAGCAACTCATTGGAGATTACTTATAGAAATAAAAGTAATTACAAGAAAATAGGAGAAATTGTTTTCTTAAAAGCAATATTCAGGTAGGCCACATGACCAAAGAAAGGTTTGCAGGAACAACATCATAGGAACTGAAATGGGAAGTCACTGCCAACAAATGCTTATCTCCCTTGAGCTGGCTCTTACTTCTTCTGCCATCGGACCTAACTCTATAGATAAGATTTCTTCATCGAGAAGAGAAAGAAGCCAGTAAACTGACTTCTAAATTCTCCAAGTTTATCACTCCAACTGCAGGAAAAAGGCCTCTTGATTTCAGGGTCTGTCTGTCACCCATGACCCATCACTACTTCTAGGTGCTTGGTGTTGACATGTGCCAGCTATACCGGGACTTTGCTATACTGTGATGGAATTCACTATGGGAATTACAGCCCCACCAGGTCAAGAGGGTCCCCAAATTAAGGGATAATGGGAAGAAGAAGCACACACACTTTATATTTTTATCTTTAGTAAGAGACATTGTAACTTTATCCATATTAATACATTATTATGTTATCTAATATTTCTTTTCTTTTTTTCGGGGGGGGCATGTCACTTGGCATATGTGATCCTAGTTCCACGACCAGGAATCAAAGCCATGTCCCCCTGCATTGGAAGCACAGTCTTAACCACTGGGCCACCAAGGAAGTCTTTTAACATTTCTTGGGTAAATTTCTCTAGGTAATAGTATAATCATTTTACATTAAATCCTCATAAAATCCTACAAAATTATTCTCTTTGTTGTAAGGTTCATTCTAAACACTTTCATCTTGCCCTATCAAAATAAGCCAGGGAGAGTAAGGTATATTAACTAAGCTCTGCTCCAAACTGACAATAAATAGTACTATCCTTGGGAGTGTTGTACACAGCAGATAGTGTTTGTGTAGGGCATGCAGGATCACATTTTACCCCTTTTCTCTGGCTCCTTATCCTACTGTGTTTTCTATTTCCCTGCTTTAGGTTCTACTAACTTCAACAAGAAGTTAGTGTTTAAATAGTACAATGATGGAAGTCTCATGAATAATCTGATACTGAGCCATATTGGATGGCAGCCCTGAAAGATTCACCCATATAATAGCTTTACATAATTCCTTATATGACTTCAAATGGACAGAAGTCTACTAAAGCATGTTCTTTCATTCAAGTTCTTGCTGATAATGATAAATAATACTTTCTAGATAATTTTTGGCCATATCTATTAAAACTTCAACTTTGGAGTTTATACTTTCTGAATTGCTTTTGAATAACTCTTTAAATTTGCTAGCATTTGACAAAAATAGTAAGTAACCTCAACCACACAGAGGTCCTCCATGACAGAACAGTTTAAAGAGCTTTGTATTTTAGTATTTTACATTTCTAATGCATCACTTCTGATTCCAATGTTCAAATTTGTTAATACTATTTTATTTTCAGGAATAAAAACCCTATAATATTTGTTTCTCAGTTGCTAAGTCTTGTGTGATTCTTTGTCATCCTATGGACTGCCTCACACCAGGCTCTTCTGTCCTCCACTATCTCCTGGAGTTTGCTCAAATTCATATCCGTTGAGTCGGTGTTGCTCTCTAATGATCTCATCTTCTGCCCTCCTTTTCTTCTTTTGTCTTTATTCTCTGCCAGCATCAGAGTCTTTTCCAATGAGTCAGCTCTTCGCATCAGTGGCCAAAGTCCTGGAGCTTCAGCTTCAGCATCAGTCCTTCCAGTGATCATTTCTGGTTGAACCTGTAACGTACTGGTGTGTGCTCAGTAATGTTCAACTCTGCAGCTCTTCAGACTGTAACCCACCAGCCTCCTCTGTCCTTGGAGTTTTCCAGGCAAGAATACTGGAATGGGTTGCCATTCCCTCCTTCAGAGGATCTTCCCAACCCAGGGATTGAACCCTCATCTCCTGCATCTCCTGTATTGCAGTGGATGCTTTACTGCTGAGCAATTGGGGAAGCGCTGAACCTATAATAGTTTATACTAAAAGATTAGTCAATATATATGTGTGATGAATACTTGGAAGAACTGAAGTAAACATGGTTTTATGACTAGAAGTAGAATTGAACCACAGTGGGATTCTCTCTCCCTTCCACTGTTTCCTAGCTCTTCTAAAATTCCTTCTGAATGTAGACTGTCTTCAGTGAATAATACAGATGCTTCAGATGTCCTCATTCACATTCTCTCATTTTAGTAGTCCTAGATGGAGAAAGAGATTATTTCTGTATTTCTTACTAAAGAAAGACTTAGAGTCACATTACTTGAGTCATGTGCCTACTCTCCCCTTCATTATGGTTCTCAGAAATATGAGGGTTTGTGATGAACAAGGTTAGAACCATATTCCTTTTCTTGTGGATTAGATGAGAGGTATCCAGCTATGATATCAAGATCCAAGATGTTCAGAATCAGATAAACAAAAAGGAAAGCAATAGCTTCTAAAAAAAGAGATATTCCTAAGTTCTCTATCATTCTCCACCTGAATTTTCCTATATTAAGGTAAATAATAACAGAGCACGCTTACAGAGTCCTTTTTATGTACAGTTACAATGCACAGTATAAATTCTCTGGTGATTCAGATGGTAAGGAATCTGACTGCAATGCAAGAGATATGGGTTCGATCCCTGGGTTGGGAAGATCCACTGGAGAAAGGAATGATAGCCCACTTCAGTATTTTTGCCTGGAGAATTCAATGGACAGAGGAGCTTAGCTGGCTACATTCCATGGGGTCACAAAGAGTCAGACACAACTGAAAGCAACTTAGCTTAGTAACCATATAAGGCAGGTACTATCATTATTACCACCTTTCAGATGAGGAGTCTGAGTCTCTGTAAAACAGAGTAAATTGTCTAAGGATTCAAGTCTAAGAAATAGCAAGAGCTGCATGACACTCAGATTTCTTTGACTGTTTAGAATTGTGATTAACCAACCAAGAGTTTTGGCTGAGGGACCCAGAGTTCATGCTTGGACATCAAATGGACAGGAATTTGTTTCTCAGCTCTACCAATTACTGGCACCCTGATTCTTGGATTAGCCCACCACACTGCACAGAGTAACCACAGTAATGTTTATTTAATAAAGGAATGACTTTTGTATATTGCAATTTGCTATGCTGATGCATGCTTAGAAATTGAATCATAGCTTCCAAAATCCTAAATAAGAGCGAGCATAAAACAGTTAGGTGTCTAACTCTAAAGGTGATAAGTAGAAGGGAATCTTAATCAGAATAGCTAGAAAATGTCAAACCTCTCTGATTATCCTTTTAGACTGAATATGTCCCATATAATCTGTTTTTTTTTTTTTAATTTCAACTTACTTCTCCAATTGTATCTTTTGTCAAGACAAAGACACTCTTTTGTGGTTGTTCCATTATATGAGAGAGAAGAAAGATATTGGTTTACAAATTAGGTGAAGGATGACTCTGGCATGTTGAGAATTTGGCCATGGAACAGAAAGCATGGGAAAAAATAAATTGGAGCCACTGCTGTAATTTTGTTTCTCTCTGTATTGGTTAAAAATAGCCATAAAAAGTGGAGTGAACTTGATTAAAAATTAATACACCTGGACTCGTCTTCTTATACCTCTTTATTTCCCATCCATATCTTATAGAATTGCTATCAAATTGCAGTGTTTCCCTTGATTTCTGCTAAAATGTAATCTTTCTGAAAAATTGAAATGTAGACATAGCCTTGTAGTGACTTTGCTCCAGTATCCAAGTCACTGAGAAGAGTGTAGTTACTCCCCCAGTCTGTGTGTGTGCTGTGTTCAGTTGCTCAGTTCTGTCTCTTTGTGACCCCCTGGACTCTAGCCCACCATGTTCCTCTGTCCATAGGATTTCTCAGGCAAGCATACTGGAGTGGGTTGTCATTTCCTTCTCCAGGGGATCTTCCTGACCCAGAGATCAAAGCTGAATCTCTTGCATCTCCTGAACTGACAGGAGGGTTCTTTACCACTGTGCTACCTGGGAAGCCCTATCTTGAGCCAAATCACTGACAAGACAAATAAGTATTACACATGTACACAAGAGTCTAATACATACGTGTCTGTTATTCTCCTTCTCTATTTACCTGCTTTACTAAAAGAAAAAGAAACCTATTAAAACCAGAAAACCTGGGACTTGCCTGTTGGTCCAATGGTTAAGATTCTGTCTTTCCAATGCAGAGGCATGGGTCCCATCCCTGGTTGGGGAACTAAGATCCCACAGGTGTTATGGGGTGGCCAACACCTTCTCCCACCAAAAAAGCATGAAAACTTATCAAACTATTGTTACTACTCAATTTTTTCTTTATTTCAATATATATCAATGTAACTGGTATTTCCTATGAATTGACAACTTCTGGGCACAATGTAAAAATTGCGTTATACTTTTAGCAATCTTCAATATATAAATACATGAAACTTCATGAATTATTCGCACATAGTATGTTCATTCTAAGAGTTCATTCTTAATCCAAATTGAACCAGCATCATTGATTAACATTATTGTTTTATCGTTTCATAAAGGGATTTTTTCCCCTATCTTTTATAGACATGTAAAATGCTTCTATTTGCTTCAGATAGCATAAACGAAGTGAAAGTCTCTCAGTCGTGTCCAACTCTTTGCAACATGTAGACTTCAACCCACCAGGTCCTCTGTCCATGGAATTCTCCAGGCAAGAATACTGGAGTGGGTAACCTATCACTCTTCCAGGGGATCTTCCCATCCCAAGGATCAAACTCAGTTCTCCTGCATTGCAGGCAGATTCTTTAATATCTGAGCCACCAGGGAAGCCCTGAGATAGCATATTCTAGCAATATTTTTTAAATGACATGATACATTAAGCAAGAAGTAGTTATAAGTTACGGACTGTCTTACAAGAGGACTGATTGATTAAAAAATGCTTTCTAGACCAGCACTGTCTAATAGAACTTATTGTGATGACAGAAACTTTCTATATCTGTCTTGTCCACTGTGATAGACACTAACCACATGTGACTATGAGAACTCGAAGTTGTCTAGTGTTATTCTGGAGTAGAATTTGAAAATTAAATTAAATTAAAATAGTTTTTTAGTTAGTAGCTACCGTATTTAACACAATTTTAGACAACACAACAACATTTTCTATAGTTTACTATGTCCTTCATCATCAAAACATATTGAAGCTTTGTAGGAATTGTCCTCAATTTCTGTGCCCACTACCTTAACCTGTGAACTACATAATCATAAGAATATTCTTGCTTTGTTCAGCATTTAGCAAAAGTTAATTGAGAGACTATAATCTTACAGGTCTCAGGATATACAACAGACATATATCTAAAAACAAAAGTAGCATAGGTCTTGTACTCACTCAACTAAAACCCCACTGGTTAAAGAACTCATAAAGCACTATTTTAATCAAGTTACTACCGTCTCCAAAGAGGTTCCCCTGGTGAGTCAGATGGTAAAGAATCTGCCTGCAGTGCGGGAGACCCAGGTTTGATCCCTGGGTCTGGAAGAGCCTCTGGAGAAGGAAATGGCAACCCACTCCAGTATTTTTGCCTAGAAAATCCCATGGACAGAGGAGCCTGGCAAGCTAGAGTCCGTAGGTTCTCAAAGAGTCAAACATGACTGAGCGACTTCACCTCACTTTTTTTCCCCTCTCCAAAATGTTCTGTGGTTCTCTATTGCTAACCCCATGAAAACCAGATCTGAACACAGAATTCAACTTTAAAACAGTTCTTTTCTATATTTATATTTTCCAGCCAGATTGAATAATAAGTAATATCCTGAATGTTGCCATCTTCATCACTATTGAGGCATCCTCTTATATCTGACCCTTGAAATTTTCTCCATGTTTGACCTTTTAAGGTTTCTATCAAAAGCCACCTATTTTAGGGACGAACATTCTATTTCCTTAAGATGACTTGAAATTAGCCTTTGGAGATCTTGTGTGTCATACAAATGTAGATTTTCATCCTCAACTTGGATCTATGGTGGTTTAGAAAGAACTGATTGGTACTAATTTGGCATTGACAGAAAGTTCATAATATAATTCTGAAGAGCAAGCAATTTTAAAAATCAAACTGACAAAATGAATTTAAAAAATGGCAGTTCATTGTATAAGTTGTCTAGCTTAAAACCAGAAAGCCATGCTTTTTTTTAAGGTCAATTTACTAAGTTGATCTATATGTCATATGTGTTAAGGTAGGGAAGTGAAAACTAATGGATAATAAACTTGATTCTCCAACATAGTCTTTTCACTTCCCATTCAGAAAATAAGTCCTGACAAAGTGGAGAGGCTGGGAGAACTGCCAATATGGCTTTTCTCCCTACAGAGTCAGCAAATAAGCCATTTTGTTGATAGGGTATAATTTCTGATATACTTATATATGACAATTCTATTATGTGTCAAAATAAATACAGCTAATTGATCCTTGTCCAACCACCCAATCTGAGCTTTTTTCACTAATTCCTAGAGTATTGAATAGTTATAACAAGCTAATTTTTGCATAGTGTTTTAGTATTAATATACTTTGATAAAGCACATCTTAACATGAGTCCCACAGTTAGTTCAATACAGTTGCTCAGTCCTTCCCGACTCTTTGTGACCCCTTGGACTGCAGCATGCCAGGCCTCCCTGCCCACCACAAACTCCTAGAGCTTGTTCAAACTCATGTCCATCGAGTAGATGTTGTCTTCCAACCATCTCATCCTCTGTTGTCCCCTTCTCCTACTGCATTCAATCTTTCCCAACATCAGGGTCTTTTCAAATGAGTCAGTTCTTTGCATCAGGTGGCCAAAGTATTGGAGTTTCAGCTTCAGCATCAGTCCTTCCAACAAATATTAATGGCTGGCTTCCTTTAGAATTGACTGGTTGAATCTCCTTGCAGTCCAAGGGACTCTCAAGAGTCTTCTACAGCACCACAATTCAAAAGCATCAATTCTTTGGTGCTCAGCTTTCTTTACAGTCCAACTGTCACATCCATACATGACTACCGGAAAAAACCTTAGCTTTGACTAGACGGTCCTTTGTTGGCAAAGTAATGTCTCTGCTTTTTAATATGCTATCTAGGTTGGTCACAGCTTTTCTTCCAAAGAGCAAGCATCTTTTAATTCCATGGCTGCAGTCACCATCTGCAATGATTTTGGAATCCAGAAAGATAAAGTCTTTCACTATTTCCATTGTTTCCCCATCTATTTGCCATGAAGTGATGGGACCAGATGCCATGATTTTAGTTTTCTGAATGTTGAGCTTTAAGTCAACTTTTTCACTGCCCTCTTTCATTTCCATCAAGAGGTTCTTTAGTTCTTCATTGTTTCTGACATAAGAGTGGTGTCATCTACTGAAGTTATTGATATTTCTTTCAGCAATCTTGATTCCAACTTGTGCTTCAACCAGTCGAGCATTCCACAAGATGTACTCTGCATATAATTTACAGAGAAGAAAATATATTTTAAAACGTCTTGAACAAGGTAAAGAAAGCATACTAGTGAGGACTTAAATGTCATTATATTACTATCTCAATATTTCAATCTAATATTTGGTCTGTTCTTCCCATTCTTTCTCTCTTTTTCTCTTCTCTTCCTCTCTTCCTCTCTTTCCAAACAGAGATAAATGGGTACAGAAGGAGACAAAGATAGACATGAAAATATGGATAAATGCATGTGTTTGTGTGATGATAATTTTTCAATTAAAATGGGTAAGTAAAATTGTGTTAAGGCAAAGAATATGCAATAATTTGGGGGGTATTAGTTACATGAATTTTACAAAAGGAAAATTTTTGTATAGTGTCTTACAGATAAATGTTGCCCTTTCATACTCAACTTCTGAATTTGGACACATAATCATGATGGTTACTAGATAAAATATATAGTAATTACTGTGGAAGATAAATAACAAAATTTCTAAGTCCCCTACTGTAGAAATAATCACAACTCCTGCTTAAAATTTTTTAAATCAATCATTTTTTACGCTGAAGCTCAGACCATGTGGCTTTGCTCTCTCATGAAAAAGGATAATGACATTCCAAAAATCTTTTCATTTTTTCAGATACTTGGACTTCACTCCACTGTGGGTACATATATGTATCCACATATACTTGTTCTTTACAGAGTTCTTTGGTGTTTTCATTCCTTCCCGTGATTTCTCAGGTTCATACATTTTCCTGTTTATACTTGTCACCTTCTCATCCAGCGTAATAAGCTTATTTTCTTTTTCTTCTTCTCCAAAAGTTTTCAGCGACAACTGGTAATGGAACTTTAAAGCTACAACTCTGGGAATGTAATTTTGTATTAAAAAAAAAAAAAAAGTTTAACCAAAGAGTATTTTCCTGACCTAATGATTTCAAGATGATTCAGTGGCCCTGGATCTTAGAAGGTTATAACAATGAGTAAAATACTGTGATAGTCACTAGTGTTGCAAATATTGCCTTTCTTTCCTTCCAGGCACAGGGGGACACGTCAGCTCTTGGTTCCTCTCTTGATGACCAGAGATAAGCGGCCAGTTTTGTTCAAGAAGTCATGACGGAAGAAGTAATAACCTTTGAACTGAGCATTTTGTTGAGAGCACATCACTCTTGGGCTTCACTTTCCTTGTGCTGCAGAAGTGCCAAGGTCCGGATGGTGAAGGGTCTGTCCCGAAGTGAGAATGTGGACGATGCAGTTAACTGAATCACCTGCTAACCCATGGCGGGCAGAGAGCTAGAGGAAAGCAATATGGTTCTTCTAGGCTTCTGAGAGTTGGGGGCTGTTTGTTACAACACGGGCTTCTCAGGTGTCACTAGTAGTATAGAACCCACCTGCCAGTGTAGGCAGAAGAAAGAGATGCGTGTTCAATCCCTGGTTTGAGAAGATCCCCGGAAGGAGGGCACAGCGACCCATTCCAATATTCTTGCTTGGAGAATCCCAAGGGCAGAGGAGCCTGGCAGGTGACAGTCCACAGGATGGCAAAGAGTCAGACACGAGTGAAATGATTTAGCACACACATGTTACAACACAACATAGGTCAGCCATACTAATACAGATGGTGTAACTGATGAAAAATATTCCTTGGGCATCTCCTTTAGAGCAGAATCATGAAGCACATATATTCTCTCACCATTACAAAAGTACACTTACAAAATGGGTTGTGTGCATGCATTCTCAGCTGTGCCTGGTTCTTTGTGACCTGTGGACTTTCCACGCTCCTCTGTCCATGGGATTCTCCAGGCAAGAATACTAGAGTGGGTCGTGATTTCCTTCTCCAAGGGATCTTCCCAACCCAGGATTTGAACCCACGTTTCCTGCATTGCAGTGAATTCTTTACCCACTGAGCCACCTGGGAAGCCTACTACATGAGTTAAATAGATCTGACACCTGTCCTCACTTTGTGCTTCCTCTGTGTTAATACCCAGGATGCATTCCTACTTACCCCAATTCATCCCCGTATCCTCCAACTTCAAGCTATCTTTTTCTGTCATATATATTCCACACAGAAACATATCACAGTCTATATTTAGTGCAGCAGCAAAGTAAATTAGCTTTGAAAATGCCTGTCAAACCCCATAAACTTTGTAAAGTAGTTCATGAGATAACTGTATTTGATCTTTGCATAATTGTAATTTTGCTTAGTAATACTAAGCCATCCAGAAAGAAAAACAAATAAATAATAAAGTTGACTGGCTCATTCTAAAACTACAGACGAATTTGTTTATTTAAAATACTTTGTAATCATTTCTATTCCTCAGTTACCAAAAAAAAAAAAAAAAAAAAAAGAGTATTATTGTGAAAAAGCAGTATTTAATATTAACTGTGAATCTGAAGGAAAACATTGAAAAAGACTAATTTTTTTAGTTAATGTATTTGAGCAATATTGTACAAATATTTCTAATAACTTGAGTTCAGAAGTACGTCTCCTACATATATAAATTATATAAATACACATTATATAAAATATAAATTATATAGCTGCATATATTGGCATTTGTCCATTATACAGAATATGCATCATTGTCATTATCATCATCAAGAAATTAAAAGGCATGATTCATTTTGGAAATCACTTAGTTTCATGGCAATATCTATCAGCAAAATGAGTCCATTTTTATGCTCTGCATTTAAATTTCTTTTCCTTTGCATAGAGGAAACTGTGAATTTCTTTTTTTTAATATAACTTTATTTTTTATTTTTGCTGTGCCAGGTCTTCCGTGCTGTGCAGGCTTCCTCTAGTTGCAGAGAGCGGGGAGCTTCTCTTTAGTTGAGGTGCACAGGCTTCTCACTATGTGGCGTCTCCTTTGCAAAGTACAGGCTCTAGGGCATACAGGCTTCAGTAGTTGCAGCCCCCCAGCTTTAGGACCACAGGTTCAAGTGTTGCGGCATAAGGGTTTTGTTGCCCTTTGGCTTGTGGGATCTTCCCAGATCAGGGATTGAACTTGGGTCTCCTGCTTTGGCAGGCAGATTCTTTACCACTGATCCACCAGGGAAGCCTGCAATCATGAATATCAGGGCTTTCCTGATAGCTCAGTTGGTAAAGAATCTGCCTACCAGAGCAGGAGACCCCAGTTCAATTCCTGGGTTGGGAAGATCTGCTGGAGAAGGGATAGGTTACTCACTCCAGTATTCTTGGGCTTCCCTTGTGGCTCAACTGGTAAAGAACCTGCCTGCAATGTGGGAGACCTGGGTTGGAAAGATCCCCTGGAGAAGGGAAAGGCTACCCACTCCAGTATTCTGGCCTGGAGAATTCCATGGACTGTATAGCCCCTGGGGTCACAAAGAGTCGGACACAACTGAGCAACTTTCACAAAAGTCAAATGAATTTCTTATCAAACTTCTTACAAGAAAAACATCCTGCAGTGCCTACATGTTTTTCCTTAGAAGCAGGAAGAGAATTTACCACCTGGGTCAGACAGATGTGAATGAGTCTCTTGTAGACAGCAGGGCCTGTGTTTGGACAAAACTTGTCTTTGATATGTGCCCACTGCCTGCTTTGGCTCCTTGCCCCACTTTTATTTTCAGGCTACATGCTGTCCAACCAAATCATGGCTCACTTGTCCTGTGGTCTATTTGCTATGGTTCTCCAAACTGACAGGTCACTCATGCAGGCATGGATATATTTTTTTAAAATTTTGATTCACAGAGTTCTGCACTTTCAAATGCTTCACAAGCAAATTGCATGTCACGATAGACTGGTTTGGAATAAAACCTTCAAGACTAATAGCAATTATGATAAGAAGCAGAAGAAAACAACTCTCAAGTGTGGAGATTTTAGTACTTCTTAGCCAGAGAAGATGATATGTTGGTATGTTTAAATATATTTTGAAGATATTTTTTGATCTTGTACATATCATCTAGAAGATGCTCACCTAGCCCTCTGTAAGGCTGCACCAGCCATTTGGGTTTGTGCTCTGTCGTGTCTGACTCTTTGCAACCCCACAGACTATAGCCTGCCAGTGTTCACTGTCCATTCTCCAGGCAAGAATACCGGAGTGGGTTTCCCTGCCCTCCTCCAGAGGATCTCCCCAAACCAGGGATTGAATCCACATCTCTTGTGTTTCCTGCATTTGCAGAAGGATGCTTTAACACTGAGCCACCTAGGAAAGTGCTGTAGAAGTATCAGTATTTATACCAGTGTCAGTGTTATCTATTCAGGACAGAGAGAGTCTGCCTTACCCATTCAGCCACGTTCTCACATTCCACACAAAGGTAATTTTTTTGTTCACAACTATTATGTGGAAATCTTGCTTAACAGGCCGAGTCAAAGTCCCAACGTCCACAAACAGAATCAGAGGGCTGGTGTGTAGCCAGGGAATTTGGTAATTATCTCTTTTCCCCAGGGAAGAATGGAGCTGGATAAGAGTTACAGGAAGTCACATTTCTCTCTGTTGTTATTTTGGCATCCTGGAGGATCTATAACATGAAATAGGATAAATAACCTTATGCACTCAGGGAAGGACAAATCATAGAATTTGCTGTGAAGGAGATCTGAATGTAAAACCCAGCTCAGCCACATTCTCATGGTGGGAGCTTAGATGAGCTATTCCACCTTCTAAGACAGTTTCTTCATTTATAAAATTTTTAAATTTTGTAAAAATCCAACACAAAAGAAACCTATTTTATAGATTCATTGCAATAATTATAGAAAAAGAAAATAGACAATAACAGTGTTTATTTAAATGCCTACCCATTTCTCTTGTTACTTTAAGGTTTTCCATTTTAAACCTACCTGCCTGCAAAATCGCTCAGGGGTGTCTAACTCTGTGATTCCATGGACTGCAGTCCACCAGGCTCCTCTGTCCATGGGATTTCTCAGGTAAGACTGCTGGAGTGGTTTGCCATTTCCTGCTCCAGTTCAGTTCAGTTCAGCCCAGTTGCTCAGTCATGTCTGATTCTTTGTGACCCCATGGACTGCAGCACACTAGGCTTCCCTGTCCTTCACTAACTCCCAGACCTTGCTCAAACTCATGTCCATTGGGTCAGTGATATCTTCCAACCATCTCATCCTCCATCATCCCCTTCTCCTCCTACCTTCAATCTTTCCCAGCATCAGGGCCTTTTCCAAAGAGTCTGTTCTTCACACCAGATGGCCAAAGTATTGGAGCTTCAGCTCCAACACCAGTCCTTCCAATGAATATTCAGGACTGATTTCCTTTAGGATGGACTGGTTTGATCTCCTTGCAGTCCAAGGGACTCTCAAGAGTCTTCTCCAACACCACAGTTCAAAAGCATCAATTTCTTCGGCACCCAGCTTTCTTTATGGTCCAACTGTCACATCCATACATGACTACTGAAAAAACCATAGCTTTGACTAGAGAGACCTTTGTCTACAAAGTAATGTCTTTGCTTTTTAATATGCTGTCTAGGTTGGTCATGGCTTTTCTCCCAAGGAGCAAGATTCCTGCTCCAGGGATTTTCCCAAACCCAGGGATCAAACCCACATCTCCTGAGTCTCCTGCATTGACAGGCAGATTCTTACCACTGGCTTAATTCTAATAAAATTGTTTTCCACTTAATTCTCTTCTGAAGCAATTCTAGAAAGGTTAAAGTTAGGATTTTTCCTGACTGCATGCCATTTCAACTGTCCAATCAATTAGCAGCCAGACTCAATCATGTATAAATGTTGCTCAGAGTTATGTGCTGGTTTCTCTCACCCTAAATGGTGACATAACTCTTCTTCCAAAATGCAGCTAGGTTTCTTTGTGTGATGCGGTACCAATGCTATCAATGCTGGGGTTTTTTTGTTGTTTGTTTGTTTTTTTCTTTTGCTATGAGTTGAACTGTGATTGTCCTTCATGGATGAAAAGTTTTATACAGTTAAACTCTGCTTTCAAGGTGTTGAAAAACAAACCATTTAACTTTTCTTTGGAGTTGCCCCTGATGGGTGAAGGAAAGCTTATAATCATGGGCATATAAGATTGTCGACAGTTCAAGGAGATAATTGGTGAAAGAAAACCAAGCCTTTCAGCTCAGGTCGCCAATTCTAATATATACCAGGTCAGCAATGATCAAAGATATGAGAGACTTTACAGATTCTTTTCTGGTTCCTGCTGGATGGAGAGTTTATGTCAGAAAAGCAACTCCAGAAATGACAACTTCAGCACAGAAGACACAATTTAATTGGCATGAAAGACCAGCCATCATTTTGTCATTATAGGCTGCCAGCCACAATCACAGGGAAGACAATTCCATACAAATCTTTGCCTTTCCAGGGACACATGCCATGCAGTGACCAGAGTATCACTTGATAAAAGGGCTCAAGTGTGGATGATACAGCAAGTGAACAGTGAAGATTTTCTGCTTAAGGAAGACATTGTTACCTTGAGTGCACGCTCAGTCTCTCAGTCATATCTGACGCTTTGCAACCCCATGGGTTGTAGTTCCCCAGGCTCCTCTGTCCATGGGATTCTCCAGGCAAGAACACTGGAGTGGGTTGCCATTTCCTCTTCCTGGGGCTCTTCCCAACCCAGGGATTGAACCTGGGTCTCCTGTGTCTCCTGCATTGGCAGGTGGATTCTTTACTACTGAGCCACCTGATAATTAACATTCAGGGTTAAATCACCCAACCATGGGCCAAGAGTTGTCCTAGATTTGAAGATACTTGGGTACAACTTCTTCTTCCCTCCATGCCCTCCAGTTTTGGGCTCTTTTCTAGTCTTCCCGCCTTTCTAAGGAAAGGTGGTTGTGACTGTTTCTTGTATTTTGTTCTCATCACAAATTTGAAGGATTTGTATAATATTTGCATTCCTATGATTATTAACCCTTTACATTTGATGACAATATATTTGATGACAACATATCAAATTAAGCTCTTCCCCAATTAGAAATATTTTAGTGTTAATAAATGGTTCTTGGTTCATGGAAAAGACATTGGTGACCCAAGGCCCAGATTTGAATGCTTACTCAAAACTCAGTGTCTAATATATGTAGAAACTTAGGAAAATTACTCAGCTTTTTCAAACTTCCACTTTATTCACTTGTCAAATGGTTATAATATTGCCAATCCTACAGGGTAATCATAAGAATTTGTAGTATCTATAAAGTGTTTAAAAGACATATTTCATAAAACATACCCAGTAAATGTCAGTTTCTTTTCTTCCATTAGTAAATGTAGAAATTACAAAAATACTTCTGCAGCTTTATCACATATAGATCTATTTAAATAGTTAAGATATTGCACCAGTGGCTCTGAGATTTCCTTCTTTATGGGGAATGCAAGCAAGTCCCCAATAGGAAGTTTCTGTCAGGTAAAGAAAAAATGCATTCTTATTGGAGAACCACAGAATAAAGAGATTGAATGAAGCACAGTTAGAAACCATGGGAAAGTGGTTTGCTAGTTTAGTCAAGACTGACATTTTGTGACTGATTGACAAAATTATAATAAACTCTTGTATTTCACAGCATATGCACATGGCACATTGATCATTTTGTCAATAACCAAGTATATAAAAGGAAAAATAATCAAATAATGACTGGTTAATTCTATAGTCAGCATGTGGAATAAATGCCCCAAGCTAGTGTGTATCTTGCAGGTACCATGTATCCTGCTGGTACATGGTATCATGGATAGTGATCCCCTGTTGTGAAGCCTTAGTAAACAACTTAACCTCTCTGTGACTAACATGTTAGATTAAATAAAGAATATTCAAAATCCTTCCCAAGTATAAATGTGTCTGAACATTTGCTCTTAGTGATGGAAATATATAATGATAATTTTGCAACTTGCTTTAGTACATTTCTTTTGCTGTGGTTGACTTAAAATTAATTTATTTCATACTCTAAGCAGCAAGTTACTCAGAGCTATCATAGTCAAGTTGTCTTATGTGGCATCATTTACTTTATTACTAACATTGCCTAATAGTTTTCCATTTCAAACAGACATGCTATCAATAATGACACAGTACTAGAAGAACAGGACTTGTTGTTCCAATGCCAGGTTGATTTTAGAGCACAGACAATAAGATGAGTGCTCACCTGACAAGTAAGCCCAATACATTTTGACAGAAAAGTCACGAAGAATAAATACATGCCCCAATATTTATTCTTTTCTGACTATAAATATATTTTTAAAGAATATAGAATATTTTCCTTGACAACATCCTTGACGTTTTAGCTACCAATTTATAAATCATATAGGAATTTGACAGCTACGATGCTAAAGTGCCTGTGTAGCACATAGAAATGGAGCATCCAAACCAACCTTGAAACCAAAGAATGATAATAGTCATATGAAATAGCATTACTGTAATTTTTTTTGAAATAGCATTACTGTAATTTATTTGAACCTTTTTCCAGTGTATAGGAGACTTCCAGATCAATGAATCAGGAAAGAACTAGAAATCATTCTCACTCCGTGACTCAGATATATTTTTCCCTTCCATTTTGTTAATACATTATTTAGGCATTTCAATTAATTGAACACAACTTACTAATTTTAGAAATAAGAGTCTAT
This sequence comes from Odocoileus virginianus, assembly GCF_023699985.2. Lineage (NCBI taxonomy): Eukaryota > Metazoa > Chordata > Mammalia > Artiodactyla > Cervidae > Odocoileus > Odocoileus virginianus. Next base: position 11,438,635 of record NC_069687.1, read on the forward strand.
TGGCTAACATAAATACATTCTTTAAATCAACTTGCATTAAACCTTTACGTGTAAAAGAATTTATACTAAGGTATAAATATATTCTGATATAAATTAGACACAATTCTTTGACCTGAAAAAAGTTTGTATCAGTACTGATGAACACATACACTGTTAATGGATTTTTATTAATAATTTTATAGTATATAACAGATATACCATTCTTTGTACATGAATTGGTTACCCACACTCATACACACAAATATCCCTTAAAAATCTATCTCTAGAATGGGTAAAGTTACATTGCACAGAAAGAGTGTGCAACTTCAAAACCAAAAAATAAGTAATGATTTCATTAAACTAATTGTATAATCTCATTCTTGGTTGCCATTGACTTGTCTAAATTAGCCATATGCTCCTGGCATAATAAAATACAAGAGAAAATTTGCTTAAGAAACATGTTCCTGTTAAGTCAGAAACCAGGAAGTGTCAGAGATTTTGCCACTTGCAAGCTAACAAATTATCCTGCCACCTTCTGATATACATTTTATGACAGAAAAATGCAAAATTTCTGGGTCAAAAAAACATTTCACTTAATGCTTATGTCAAGGCAAAGTAGACAGAGAAATACCATGCCCAGTTTTCTACGTCCCAGTTTCCACTGGACAATGCCGTGAGGACCAGATGCTTACATGCCGATGCAGCTGGTTGCAGCACTAGAGAGGAGCTTCAAAACGTGATACTTGGAATTTAGAGAGGGCAGGCAATGTGCCCACACTTCAGTCAGGAAATAGAGAGAGGCTTTATTTTCACTCTAGAATGTGAACAGATTCTGTCTGGGAAGATAGGGGAATATCTCTAAGTTAATCATTGTTGTTCAGTCACTAGGTCATGTCTCTTTGTGACCCCATGGACTGCAGAGTTCCATGCTTCTCTAGCCTTCACTATCTCCAGAGTTTGGACAAATTGATGTCCATTGAGTCGGTGATGCTATTTCATCATCTCTAGGTTAATACCTTGGAATATAAACAAGAATGTCCAGATGAGGGGGTGAAAAAAGATGGCTTCTGTGAGTCTCTAGTGTTCAAAGCCTTTGCTATTCAAATATTTCAGAAGAACTGGACAATACAAACCTGAAATATTAATGGAGATATGTCTTTCAACAGCTTCCCATCTTGCATAAAAAGACAAAAACTTCCAAAATGAAGGTCTTTTCTCTCTTTTTTCTGTGTGGCAATTTCACATAATCCCTGGAGACGCAAATAGCAATTGGTGACCCCGAAACAACAAGCCTGTTGGCAAAAGTCAACACACTAGGAATGACAGAAGAGAAAGATAAAAAGAGTTTGAAAATCTCACTACATTGCTATGCATTTGAGTTAATGTGAGGTACTCTGTACCTCTGGATTTAGTGGTATATTAGTTAAAAAAGCTCTCATTTGTTTCAGGTAAGTTAATTTGAGTTTCCTGTTACTTGCAACTGAAAGCATTTTTAAATCATGTGCAGCATGTGAAGAGATCCCTAAATGAACAAGCTCCTCCTCTACTCTGAGTAAATCTGTGGTAGTGCATATGGAAATGCTGACTATAGTATGTTTATGGACCATGTGATTCACACAGATTCTACCACTTATTCCTTACAACCCTTGGGAAGTATGTAATTTCCTCAATTTCACAATTGAGGCGATTTCAATTTAGCAAAATTAAGTAACAGGCTTTTGATAACAAAAAAATATATAAACATGTAGGGGTCCATGTTTTTAACCCCCTCTAACATATGCCGACATCATCTACAAAAGATGTGAGCACACATACTTCTCAAGCAACAATCCATTCTCCAGGTTTTGTCATTACACCAGCCCTCCTTCAAAAAAGGTCCAGAACCAGAGGAACCAGAGATCAAATTGCCAACATCCATTGAATCATACAGAAAGCAGGAGAATTCCAGACAAATTTCTACTTCTGCTTTATTGACTATGCCAAGACTTTGACTGTGTGGATCACAACAAACTGTGAACAATTCTTCAAGAGATGGGAGTACCAGACCACCTTCCCTGCCTCCTGAGAAATCTATATGCAGGTCAAGAAGCATCACTTAGAACCAGATGTGGAAAAACAGACTGGTTCCAAATTGAGAAAGGCGTACTATCAAGGCTGCATATTGTCACGCTGCATATTGTCACCCTGCTTATGAAGAGTACATTATGCAAAATGCCAGGCTGGATGAAGCACAAGCTGGAATCAAGATTGCCTGGAGAAATATCAATAACCTTAGATATGCAGATGACACCACACTAATGGCAGAAAGCAAACAGGAACTAAAGAGCCTCTTGATGAAACTGAAAGAAGAGAGTGAAACAACTGGCTTAAAACTCAGCATTCAAAAAACTAAGATCATGGCATCTGGTCCCAACACTTCAAGGCAAATAGATGGGGAAACAATGGAAACAGTGAGAGACTTTATTTTCTTGGGCTCCAAAATAACTGCAGATGATGACTGCAGCCATGAAATTAAGACACTTGTTCCTTGGAAGAAAAGCTATGACCAACTTAGACAGCATATTAAAAAGCAGAGACATTACTTTGCCAACAAAGGTCCATCTAAGTCAAAGCTATGGTTTTTCCAGTAGTCATGTATGGATGTGAGAGTTGGGCTATAAAGAAAGCTGAGTGCCAAAGAATTGATGCTTTTGAACTGTGGTGTTGGAGAAGACTCTTGAGAGTCCCTTGGACTACAAGGAGATCAAACCAGTCCATCCTAAAGTAAATAAATCCTGAATATTCATTGGAAAGACTGATGCTGAAGCTGAAGCTACAATACTTTGGCTACCTGATGCGAAGAGCTGACTCACTGGAAAAGACCCAGATGCTGGGAAAGATTGAAGGCAGAAGAAGAAAGGGATGACAGAGGATGAGATGGTTGGATGACATCACCGACTTAATGGACATGAGTTTGAACAAGGTTCAGGGGTTGGTGATGAACAGGGAAACCTGGCATGCTGCAGTCCATGGGATTGGAGAAAGTCAGACATGACTGTGCGACTGAACTGAACTGATCATCTCTACACTCAGTTCTTTTCTGAGTAGCAGTTCAGTTACTCAGATCTACTGACCCTTTTGAATATTTATCAACTCCCTATAATATGTACATAAAATGCAGTCATCTTGAGGCAATACCATAACAGAGTTTACTATTGGTTGGAATGGTAATATCAAGGATGGAATATCCTTAATATGGTCTATCAATGGAATATGAAGCTGGTGATGGACTGAGAGACTGGGTGCATCTAAATTTATGGGATACAGTCTGTTGTTCTTTGACTTTGCTCAGAGAAATCTGTTGGTTCTTATGCACTGAGTGGAGCATTGAATAATGAAAGGGGTTAACAAGTATCTAAGTAATTTGATTTCCTATAGGAAAAAAATCTCATTACAACAAGCACCTAATCTCTATATTGTATAAAAGCTTTCCAAATCCCCTAGGCCAATGGTTCATAGATTTCAAATATTTCTCAACATAACAGAATGTCAATGAAACAAGAGAATTAATCCCCCCAAGTTATGCCTTGGTTAAATCAATATAGCAGAAGACGAGCTGGATGCTGGGAATATTCTAGTTTACTAAAATGTATGATGATTGAGGTAATACAACTGAGCAGTTGAGTCAGATACCAGCGATGTTACATGATGGGTGACCTGATTATTCCCTCAAATGCCATGAATCAGTTGTGTCTGGTATATTCAGCTAGAACTATGTTTGCTTTAGGAATTCTTAATGCTTGTTGTTTAGTTTTTTAATTTCCATTACGAGCCAATAATTTTATAAAAGTCAATAAATATGAAGTACTAAAAAATCAAAATTTTAAAAACCATAAGCCCCTAATTTTTAATACTAGTGTAAGTAGACAAATATCAATAAATGCAGAACAAACACAATACAGAGAAAAAATTAATTTAGATACAATTAGCTTTGTTTATTTAAAGGATGCATCAGTTCAGTTCAGTCACTGAGTCATGTCTGACTCTTTGTGGCCACATGAACCACAACATGCCAGGCCTCCCTGTTCATCACCAACCCCCGGAGTTTACCTGCATAAGGGTAAGTAATAGAGAAAAATGCTGTTACACATACCTTTTTGCCCTTCTGTAAACATAATTAACAAGAAGCTATAAATGAAATACAAATTTCTCCAGATTAAACACACACACACACATGTGCACACACACACACACACACACACATATATGTATTCATATGTGGGCTTCTCAGGTGGCACTAGTGGTAAAGAACCCACCTGCCAATACAGGAGACATAAGAGACACTGATTTGATCCTTGGGTCATGAAGATCCCCTGGAAGAGGGCATGGCAACCCACTTCAGTATTCTTTCCTTGGGAATCCCATGGACAAAGGAGCCTAGCAGGCTACTGTCCATAGGATTGCAAAGAGTCTGACATGAATGAAGTGACTTAGCATGCATGAACATATATATATGTGTATACATATATCCTTAGGATGAACACTGTATATCTATATTTGATGTGACAAATAAACCTGCCTTATTGCTTTTAGCCTAAATATTCTAGGTTATATTGACAACAAAGCTATTTCTGTGACAATGTTTATAAGCTCCATTGTTTGTTCTGTTTTAAAAAACACTCATTCTAGAGAACTCAGTCTCACAGAGGTATATTGATGGGAGCTAGGAAAAGATTTTTAAAGCAATTTCAGTAAGCTCAAGGTATTCATATTTAACTTTCATAGAACATAAACCAAGTGGTTCTGTATTAAAAAACTGTTTACTCCTATCAACAGACATTTCTAGCAATTTATTCTGCAAAGTTTGGGTTAAACTTAAATTATTTTTTGATGAAAAAACTAGACTATGGTTTTCATACACTTGTTAGCTACAATTAACAAACTCACAGGAAAATACCACACACAATCATGAACTCTTACTGTGTGTAACCACTTCAGAGTAAAAGAGCTACAACACTTGAGATTGTGTATGTTTGTTCAAGCAACAAATCCACTAATCATATCTTAAATGTCTAGCCATATCAGAAGGGGATAAAACTTCCTAAACTCTTTTCTTAAGGCTTCTGTTTATCTTTTTCACAGACCCCTACTATTTGCATGTCCACACTGAGAAGCGCTGATCTGGAGAGAGTGCAATGGTCTGGCCAGAACCAACACTTCACAGAAGTGCAGAATGGATAGATAGGCTGTTATATACAGCACCAATAATCTTTATTTTCTACAACCATTCCCTCATTTTTCATGAGAAGCCTCTCTCCTTTCTTCTTAATTCAACTCCGCCTCATCTCTATCTTACCTCCATTTAAACCAACTATTTTATTTGCACTGGTATCTTAAAGGGCAAACTTTTAATGAAGGCCCATGCATTTCCGCAGGAGAATGGGAGACCAGGGGCTCCCCACGTTGCTCAGTGGTGAAGAACCTGCCTGCCAATGAAGCAGAGGCAGGAGTCATAGGTTTGATCCCTGGGGCTGGAAGATCCCCTGGCAACCCGCCCCAGGATTCTTGCCTGAAAAACATCCCATGGGCAGAGGAGCCTTGCAGGCTACCGTCCTTGGGGTCACAGAGAGTCAGACATAACTGAGCACAAAAGCACATGGGAGAGGAGTGATAAAGACTTATTTACAGACTTTAAGGTGGAAGCAGATAAAACAAGCATGATGAAGACCAGCCATTCTCCCCAGGTGGGTAAAACCCTCTTGGATCTAATGGTTGATGCCAGGAAATGGCTCCTTTATAGTCATCCTGGAGAACGTTGTCTTCTAGATGAAAGATAAGAAAACTACTTTTTCATTGTTGCTTGTTTTTCTTGGTCTATGATTCTCCCTTCCATCAACATTACCCTTCTAAATGCTCTAAGTGTGATGTGAGAAAACCAATTGCAGAACTTGAGACATTTACATGCATGACCTTTAATACTAGCTGGCTAATTGAATTAGCCAGGGGCTTCCCCAAAACTGTCTGTGCAAAATGAGTAGGTTCTTATTTTATTTCTTTAACTTCTGAGTAATGGAATAACACTGCCCATATCACCACAGGGTTTATCATAACCCGTGGCGTGTCCTGCTCTTTTAAATACTCACAGTAGCTCTGGGCCATGTGGGGCTTAACTCAAGGCAGATAGACAAACAACTCTTTGATTTGGGTGCGGTTTTCATTTCATTGTATATTTAACACTTTGAAATGAATATTCACCCACCACAGTGCTGGGGTACCATGTTGAGAGTCCTGGCAGATGGAAAAAGCCAAATTTTCATACACAATATTCAGACAAAGCCAAGTTCCTTGGCAAAGATTCAGCATCTCCATGACCTTACCCAGACAAACACACAGCTTAACGCTTTGCAACTTTCTCTCTGACTATTGTTTGTTTAATGTGAGTGGTCTGGGCTTTTCTAATTCATTTGAAAAGACCCTGATGCTGGGAAGGATTGAGGGCAGGAGGAGAAGGGGATGGCAGAGGATAAGATGGTTGGATGGCATCACCGACTCGATGGACATGGGTTTGGGTGGACTCCAGGAGTTGGTGATGGACAGGGAGGTCTGGCGTGCTGCGATTCAGGGGTCACAAAGAGTCAGACATGACTGAGCGACTGAACTGAACTGAACTGAAGATGATGTAATTGATCCCAGTTAGTCTTGGATTCAGAAATTTATCTCCTTGAGAAGGAAGGTAGGCCAGGTTTACACTCTCTCATACTTTTATTTCTTCAGGCTTCCCAGGTGGTGCTAGTGGTAAATAATCCACCTACAATACAGAAGACACAAGAGATGAGGGTTCAGTCCCTGGGTCTGGAAGGTCCCCTGGAGGAAGAAATGGCAACCCATTTCAGTATTCCGGTCTAGAAAATCCTATAGACAGAAGAGTCTTGCAGGCTACAGTCCATGAGGTTGCAAAAGAATCAGACATGACTGAGCACAAGATTCCTCACATTCTGTAGAAGCTCTGTAAACTCAGCTACAGAGCTCCTTATTTCTGGACTTCTCCTTATTTTCTGTGTTGCAAAAGTGTAAGCAACATGTTTAAAATTTAGTCTCATTATTTGACAGAATGTGCATTGCTCAAGCTAGCAGATTCTATGGCTCATGAGGAACCAAAGTGTTTTATTTCTTTTGTTCCAAGGTTAAATATGCACTGTGAAGTAGATATTCACATTTATTTCTGTGAACACAATCCCGGAATAAATTACTGCATATCTGTGAAGTGCAGATGGAACTCCTGGCTTCAAAAGATTCTTTACAGACTTCTCCGGAAACAAATAAATTGTACCTATTTTACATACTGTTATCTCACACAGAACATTGAATGAAAATACTTACAATGGTATTATAGCTTAATGTTTCTATAAGAAGGGGATAACAGAGGATGAGATGGTTGGAGAGCATCACTGACTTGATGGACATGAGTTTGAATAAACTCTAGGAGTTGGTGATGGACAGGGAAGCCTGGTATGCTACAGCCCTTGGGGTCACAGAGAGTTGGACACAACTGAGCTGAGCGACTGAACTGAACTGATATAATTTTAGTCCTCATAAGAACAGTAAATAACTGTATCAACAAGTACTAATTTCTGCATTTTAATTATATTGTTTTTTTTTATCAGAACAAGTTTATTTCATGAAAGACTATCAGTGTCAGATATTAGAGGGCAAGCATGTAGCTGCTCCATTATAAAAGTAAATGAAGCATTCAAAGAACAAGCACTTCTCTTTTACCTCTCAGCAAACCAACTAAGCCAATGTCCACATTATTAATAAGTTCTCTATCTAGAATTTCCCACCTCTAAATATGATTCCCACTAAGTCACATAGAAAGTAAAGACATCTTTCTAGTATAAAGAAATAAGTGATAAAATGAGCTACTGGCTCTCATTAGAGTAGGCCAAAAAAAAGTAAATAGGAAAACTCATTGATGTTCAATGTTAAATCCCCCCCTGGCTACAAATATATAATTTAGAACTTCAACTAAAATTATTTTACCACTGTGATTCTTTAATTTTTGTCACTCTGTCCTTATCAGCCACTAGTCTTAGTGAATTTAGTCAATGTAATGGAAGAAAAAGGAGGAACTGTAAAAGAGAAGATTTTATCCTTCTTTCCTCATAATTATGAAGTCAAAAGTTGCTGTGGCCAAGATGTATAAGGGAATCATAGGTGTAGAAACATATATAAAACTATCATTATATAGATAAGAATATTCGAGATATATGATGATTAAGTTTCTATGCAATAATTGAGACATAGCTAGATCACCAATTTATGACCTTTCTAGTTCTATTTCCTCTATTTTACCTTCTTTGAAACCTGTTATCCGATAAGTTTGAAACAGTGACTAACTCATGGGTTTCCCTTTTAATCGCCCTTGCTGCCTCTCAGCCATGATTTAGATGCAAAAGTGAAGGGAGGGAAGGAAACAGTCATTAAGCACTTACTGAATGCAGATATTGACCTAAGCATTTGTTCACATACTTTACATGGGAAAATAATCACACCATCCTGTTAAGTTATGTATATAACCCACCACCAAAAATCATACACCTGTTTTAAGATTTTGTTAGTGCTTATTTGTTTTTGTTTTGGTGTGTGTGTGTGTGTGTGTGTGTGTGTGTGTGTGTGTGTTTAGCAGAGAAATCAGTAAAAATAGGACCAGAAAAACAAAGCAAAACAAAAACTTAAAAGACCACTTTGAAATTCTTGTTCAGTCGCTAAGTTGTGTCTGAAACTTTGCTTTGAAACTATTGACAATTAAACCAAAAGTACACACAGGACATCCTAAACTTTCTTCAGTTCTAGTCAATCAATTCAAATCAACAAACTTAAAACAACTAGTGAAATATTGTACTAGGTCCTTTATCTCTGAGGAATGAACTAACTTTAAGCCATATTCATTCAAGAGAAATAACTCTCTCTGGAATGAAAGGAAAATAAATAAAACTAGAAACCTTCTTTAAAAAAAAGCCCACACTGTACCAATTGTTATGCTTTTATTTCATGATAAAAACATATAAAATTTACCATCTTAATCATTTTTTAAGTACACCGCACCGTCGTATTGACTGTAGTTCAACAGTTCTGTAGAGTTTTTGTGATGTAAAACTGAAACTCTATACCCACTGAAAGATTCCTATTTCCCTTTTTCCTCAGTCCCAGGAGAAAACAAATTGTCCCAGGAAGAAAAAAGTTTCTGCTTTCTGTTCTGGATTTTCATTAAAATAAAGGAATTCACAAAAACCACACAAAACTAAGTAAATGGTTTCTAAGATTATCAATATATTGTGTGTCCTTGTATAACCAGATTAATAATAATCAATGTTAGTTCATTTATTAAATCAAAGGATATAAAAATATTTGGGGAGCTTTCTTCCCACTTAGTTGACATTTGTAATAAATGTATTTTTTATCTGGAAAAAAATGTTTTTGTTTGTTCAGAACAATTAATCTTAATGTAGCCTTCTTTTATGTCTTTATTATCTCTTACTTCAGTTTTCTATTCCTAATGCTGACCATGTAGTCCTCACTATTTCTTGCAATTTTGCAAAAGTCTTCTATTTAACTTTTTATTGCCTTCTTATTCTTCTTTAATTGATTACTTCAGTTATTGCCAGTATATTTTCTAATGTGTAATTCTGATCCAGTCTTTTACCTGAACAAAAACCCTTGATGCTTCACTCTGCATTGATGTTCAAGGACCTAATAGCCCCCATCACCTGTAGAACTTTCATCAAAATTGCATTTCCCTGCTTTTGCTCACATAGAACTTCTCATCTCATTTCTCTATTTTATCTTTTTTGGGGGGATTTTATTTATTTTTACTTTTTTTCATTTATTTTTGTTAGTTGGAGGCTAATTACAATATTGTAGTGGTTTTTTGCCATACATTGACATGAATCAGCCGTGGATGTTTATCTTAACTTTTACCACTATGACTTCCCTGGTGGCTCAGATGGTAAAGCATCTGACTACAATGCGGGAGACCTGGGTTCAGTCCCTGGGTCAGGAAGATCTCCTGGAGAAGGAAATGGCAACCCACTCCAGTATTCTTGCCTAGAAAATCCCACGGACAGAGGAGCCTGTTAGGCTATAGTCCATGGGGTCACAGAGAGTCGGACACGACTGAGCGACTTCACTCACTTTACTACAGCATCCATAGTGTATATACCAAAAATACACAAAGTGCATACTTTCATATATACACACACAATTTTAAAAACACAAAAATATGATGATTCCTGTATCCACAGTTCAGATGAGGAAAAAGGATACTGCCACTTAGCAGAAGCCCCTGCTAGTTTCCATGTTTTTTTGAACTTTGTGTTAATCATTTTGTTCTTGTTGTCTTTCTGTTGTTTTATCCCATTGCTAATCTCTAAGCTACAGAGCCAAATAGTATGTTTTAAAATTTCATATGAATGGAAGTATAGAATTTATTCTTTAGCATCTCGTTTCTTTTACTGGATAGTGTGCTTGTGAAATTCATTCGGAGAATCAGATTTAGCTCTAGGTTATGTGTTTTCATTGCTTGGCTCTATTTTCTGAACATCCAGCTGACACCTTTTAATGCGTGTTGGATGCTGTCAGTTAGACATAAACACACATGGACTTGAAATTCCAAAAAAGAGTTCGGGACCTTGGAATCAGTGACATACAAGCAGTCATTAAAAGTCAGGGGCATGGAAAAAATCACTTGGGATAGTGCACAAAGTGAGAAGAGAGGAAAGACTTATTCCAGGAAAAGCCAACAGTAATATGAAAAAACAGAAAAAAATAGCCTTGGGTAGGAGCTGTTAGCCGGAAAGAAGGAACACGAAGATATAGAAGTGTTAAGAAAGTCAACAATAAAGTCTCAGTAGAGAAGTGAAGTAAGTGTAAAGGTGATGGAACTGCTGATTTGGAAGGTACCCAGTGGTGGTGGGTAACAGTCTAATTTCAGTAGGTTGAGGAAAAAAAATGAAAAGTGAAGAGAAGAAGAGACATCTTAAAAAAATACAAAATACAAGTAGCTTGGTTGTAAAGAGGAGAAATATAAAGTAACATCTGGAATAGGATAACAATGGACTGGCAGATTTTTTAGGATAGCAAAGCCTGAAGCACTCTTAAATGCCAAGGAAAAGGTCCATTAGAGACTAGAGACCATTGTTAGAATGTAAAGTTACAGGCATTAGTCTTTCGAGGCAAAAAGCACAATGTAGATTTAAACTTTGATGTCGAAAAATCTCATGGATTATTATTCATTGTCTCTCTATGTGGATTATTTTCTTTTTTTTTCCATTTATTTTTATTAGTTGGAGGCTAATTACAATATTGTAGTGGTTTTTGCCATACATTGACATGAATCAGCCGTGGATTTACATGTGTTCCCCATCCTGAACCCCCCTCCCACCTCCCTCCCCACCCCCATCCCTCTGGGTCATCCCAGTGCACCAGCCCCGAGCTCTTGTCTCATGCATCCAACCTGGACTGGCGATCTGTTTCATACTTGATAGTATACATGTTTTGATGCTGTTCTCTCAGATCATCCCACCCTCGCCTTCTCCCATAAAGTTCAAAATTCTGTTCTATACATGTGTCTCTTTTTCTGTCTTGCATATAGGGTTATCATTACCATCTTTCTAAATTCCATATATATGTGTTAGTATACTGTATTGGTGTTTATCTTTCTGGCTTACTTCACTCTGTGTAATGAGCTCCAGTTTTATCCATCTCACTAGAACTGATTCAATGTATTCTTTTTAATGGCTGAGTGGCTCTACTACAAAGCCAGAGTCATCAAGACAGTATGGTACTGGCACAAACAGAGATATAGATCAATGGAACAGAATAGAAAGCCCAGAGATAAATCCACGAACCTATGGACACCTTATCTTCGACAAAGGAGGCAAGAATATACAATGGAAAAAAGACAACCTCTTTAACATGTGGTGCTGGGAAAACTGGTCAACCACTTGTAAAAGAATGAAACTAGAACACTTTCTAACACCATACACAAAAGTAAACTCAAAATGGATTAAAGATCTAAATGTAAGACCAGAAACTTTAAAACTCCTAGAGGAGAACAAAGGCTAAGCACTCTCCGACATAAATCACAGCAGGATCCTCTATGACCCACCTCCCAGAATATTGGAAATAAAAGCAAAAATAAACAAATGGGACCTAATGAAACTTAAAAGCTTTTGCACAACAAACGAAACTACAAGCAAGGTGAAAAGACAGCCTTCAGAATGGGAGAGAATAATAGCAAATGAAGAAACAGACAAAAGATTAATCTCAAAAATATACAAGCAACTCCTGCAGCTCAATTCCAGAAAAATAAATGACCCAATCAAAAAATGACCAAAGAACTAAACAGACATTTCTCCAAAGAAGACATACAGATGACTAACAAACACATGAAAATATGCTCAACATCACTCATTATCAGAGAAATGCAAATCAAAACCTCAGTGAGGTACCATTACAGGCCAGTCAGGATGGCTGCTATCCAAAAGTCTACAAGCAATAAATGCTGGAGAGGGTGTGGAGAAAAGGGAACCCTCTTACATTGTTGGTGGGAATGCAAACTAGTACAGCCTCTATGGAGAACAGTGTGGAGAGTCCTTAAAAAACTGGAAATAAAACTGTCATATGACCCAGCTATCCCACTTCTGGGCATACACACTGAGGAAACCAGATCTGAAAGAGACACATGCACCCCTATGTTCATCGCAGCACTGTTTATAATAGCCAGGACATGGAAGCAACCTAGATGTCCATCAGCGGATGAATGGATAAGAAAGCTGTGGTACATATACACAGTGGATTATTTTCTTAAAAATTTGTTCCTATTTCTTCTGATTAAAGTTCTGAAGCCATTTAAATTTATAGTGATCCATTCAGTGATCCTCTTCTGCCTTTTTTGATTTCTAAATGAGTTTTATTGAATTGCAACTTATATAAAATAAAATTTATTAATTTTGCTACTAAATTTGTTGAGTTTTGAAAATATGTACAGTTGTGTAAGCACATTTTAGTTATATAATGATGTAGGACATTTTCATTACCTCAAAACTTCCTCAGACCTTTTGCAATCAATTTTCTCTTATTTACTTCCTGCCCTTGGTAATCACTGACCTGCTTTTTTATCTCTGTGGTTTTTCTTTCAGAGAATCTCATGTAAATTAAATTTTGCAGTATATAGAATAGAATCTCTTGAATCTGGGTTTTCTTACCTTTACATAAGGTTATATGTATCAGCAATTTGTCTATTTTAGTATGCCATCAAATACATGTGCTACAATTCATTTATCCGTTTATCAGCTGAAGGAAACTTGGCTAGCTTCCAGTTTCTGTCTACTGGGTTGCCATTTCCTCCTCCAGGTTATCTTCCAGATTCAGGGATTGAACCTATGTCTCCTTCACCTTCTGTACTGCAGGCAGATTCTTTACCACTGAGCCACCTGGGAAGCCCAATCAAGCTTCTACTAACAATCAAACACAAGTTCTCACATGGACACATATTATCATTTATCTTCAGTAAGTATCTAGAAATAGAATTGCTACATCATATGTTAATTGTCTAATAATACAAGAAAGTGCATAACTATTCTTCAGAGTGGTTGTATCATTTTGCATTCCCACCCATAATTTATTAGAGTTCTAACCATTCCACATTCTCATCAACACTTATTTGTCTTATAGTTATATATTGTGCTTTTAATTTGCATTTGACTTATGGCTAATGCTATTGGACATCTTTTCATATCTTTATTTCCCATTTGTATATCTTCTTTGGTAAAATGTCTTCTCAAATCTTTTGCCTGTATATCAGGGTATATTGGTACAATAGTTGTAACTAGGGCCTTTATTCAGATTTTATCAGAATTTATATGAATTCATTTCTCTATGTGTATGTGTATATGTGTGTGTGTGTGTGTGTGTGTCTGGTTCTATGTAATTTTATCGCATGCATAGATTTGTGTAACCACCGCCATAGTTAAGATACTGAACTGTTTTATCACCACACACGAACTCCTTCATGCTACCCTTCCATGGTATTACTTCCACAATCCTGGCAGTAAATAATGGCTTTCAAAGAGTAGAAGTTTAAATTTATAAATTATTTTAGAGCTCACGTTTCTTCCACTTAGGGGACCTTTGCCGAACCCAGTGTTACTACAACTTCCTCCTAGGTTTTCTTCTGGACATCCTTTCCTTACACATATACACTTGATCCAGTTCAAGTTATTTTTCTTTTCTCACTAAATGTCTTGCATATCCTTTATCTTTAAGCATTTCATCATCATTATGCTATTAAAATTGTATTTTAAAATCACTTTTTCACAAGAGGACAGGGGATTTTCCTGTAGCGCTTTATTGTTCCAGGCTTTCTGAAATCATTTCTTGTTCTCCATAATGGATTGAATAGTATACCTCAAAATCTGTGTCTACGCAGGAACTTATAATGTGCCCCTTCTTGGAAAAATGATCTTTGCAGATGTAATTAAGGTAAGGATCTTGAGGTAAGATTATCTTGGGTTATCTTTGGGCCCTATGATTATAACCCACCAGGCTTCTCTTTCCATGGAGATTCTTCAGGCAAGAAAACTGGAGTGGGTTGCCGCGCCCTCCTCTAGGGGATCTTCCCAATCCAGGGATCGAACCTGTGTTTCTTGTCTCCTGCGTTGGCAGGCAGGTTCTTTACCACTAGCGCCACCTGGGAAGTCTGTGGCAGCCCTAGGAAACTAATATTTCATTATCAAACTATAGTGGCAATTTCATAGTGTAGACAATAATTCTAGGTAGCTGAGAGATGAGAGAATAAAGAAAAAAATAAATATTATGAGGATACAATGGAAAATGCAGTTATGTGATAAAAAAAAATTATCCAAGACACCTATATCAAAGTTGTGAGGAGAATTTTTGTAAACTTCGGCTGTCTTTCCATTCTGAAGTTCTTTAATGATTTCAAATATCCTTTGGGACTTGCTCCTTACCACAATGAAACTAGAAGAACTTTCACATCAATGAAGTTAACTTTCCTATGTCCTATTTTTAATTCCAAATTTCCTCAGGTTTAAAGCATATGATATTTATTTCAAAGTCAAGATTGCTTTTTTTATGACACCAGCATCACCTTATTGTGTTATAGCATTCTTTAGCACTGCTTATTAAATTAAATGATCACCTGTTAAGAATAATTAAAACTAATTCTTTACCATAATTTGTTTGAAGCTACAAGGTAATTATGAGGTTTACATTTGTTAAGATGCTTATTAAGAGGTAAAAATTATCATTAATAACAATAAACTCACTTAAAGCTAATATTGAAATCCTAATTTTTTAATTTCCTACTGCTGGCTTTTATTTTCTGTACTGTGTGAAACCAGAGAAGATAGGACACTGGTTCAGGCTGCTGACACCATTGCCTATAAACCATGCAAATCCAAATATGGGCAAAAATTTATATAGTTATTTTTCTAGGTCACCAACCTATAGTCTCAAAGTAATAATAAAATAGCTATTCTGTACTTCAGATCTTTCAAATACTGTCTCCTGTACTAAAAAAAAAAAAGGAAAAGGAAAAGGGAAAGAAAAAGAGAGCTTAGAATGGCCAAAATCCAGAATGTTGACAACAGCAAATGTTAGTGAGAATATGAAGTAATAAGAACTCTCATTATTGCTGGTGCAGAAATGCAAAATGATGCAGCTACTTTGGAAGGCAGTTTGTGTGTGTGTGTGTGTGTGTGTGTGTGTGTGTGTGCGCGCGCGCGTGCATGTGCTTTATAGAATTAAATATACTTCTATGAAGCAGTCTCAGAATTGTGCTCCTTGGTGTTTTCTTGACAGAATTGAAAATTCATGTCTGCTCAAAAGCCTACAGACAGATATTTATAGAGCTTTATTCATAACTGCCAAAACTTGGGAGCAGCTAAGATGTCTTTCAGGAGGCCAATGGCTAAATAAGCTATGGCACATCCAGACAATGAAACATTATTCATCACTAAAAAGAAATGAGCTATCAAGCCATGAAAAGAAGTATATTACTAACTTAAAGAAGCCCATCTGAAAAGGTAGCTTACTGTATGATTCCAACTATATAAAATTTTAGTAGAAGTAAGATGATGAAGATATTAAATAGATCAGTAGTTGTGAGGGGTTAAAGGATTGGGATAAATAAGTGGAGCACAGAGGATTTTCAAAGCAGTGAAAATACTCTCTGTGGTATTATAATGATGAATACATGTCATTATACACTTCCCCAAACCTACAGATGAACTACACCAAGAGTGAACCCTACTGTAAGCTACGGACTTTGGGTCAAATTGTTTCAATGTAGGTCATCGACTGCAATAAAAGCACTACTTTGGTAGGAGATATTAACAAAAGGAGAGGTTATGCATATTTGAGCGCAGGAGGTATATGGAAAATCTCTGTATGTTCTGTTCAATATTGCTATGAACATGAAACTTCTCTAAAAATAAAGTCTGAAAAATAAATAAGTGCTGTGTGTATTGGTTGAGGAGGGATGAGCTTGCTATTGTTGCAAGGGGAGGTCACCCATGTTTTCTAACAACTCTACTTTCCCTCCAGTTACTGGGTACCAAGCTTTTAGATTATTTTGGTAACCCTCCTTGTCTGCTCAGAGCCTGTGCAGAATTCTAATGCCACTCAGAGAAGTTATACACTTCTCTAACTTCTAAGTTTACCGAGAGAAAAACTGCGCAGCACATAGACCTCACTCATCTAGAATTCTATGGTGTTTGTGGTGATTTAGTTGCTAAGTCTTGTCCAACTCTTGTGATCTCATGGACTGTAGCCTGCCAGGCTCCTCTGTCCATAGGATTCTCCAGGCAAGAATACTGGAGTGGGTTGCCATTTCCTTCTCCAGGGGATCTTCCCAACCCAGGAATCAAACCTGGGTCTCCCGACTGCAGGCAGATTCTTTACAAATTGAGCTATAAGGGAAGCCCAGAGGCTTCCTTATATCCTTGGCTAAATTAAGAGCCCTATGGTCCTACATTGTTTCAGCAAATATTTTCTACATAATGGTAGAAGCTGCTTTAAATGCTAAGATTATAATTAACTAAAAGAACCAAAGTCCCTGATCTCAAGAAAATACATTAAAGACGGGTTGACAGGAGGAAGACTTTTTAAGTCAAATAATATGATGGTAAATAGATGGGGAAACAGTGGCTGACTTTATTTTTTAGGGCTCCAAAATCACTGCAGATGGTGATTGCAGCCATGAAATTAAAAGATGCTTACTCCTTGGAGGGAAAGTTATGACCAACCTAGATAGCATATTAAAAAGCAGAGACATTACTTTGCCAACAAAGGTCCATCTAGTCAAGGCTATGGTTTTTCCAGTGGTCATGTATGGATGTGAGAGTTGGACTCTGAAGAAAGCTGAGTGCTGAAGAATTGATGCTTTTGAACTGTGGTGTTGGTGAAGACTCTTGAAAGTCCCTTGAACTGCAAGCAGATCCAACCAGTCCATCCTAAAGGAGATCAGTCCTGGGTGTTCACTGAAAGGACTGATGTTGAAGCTGAAACTCCAAGATGTGAAGAGCTTACTCATTTGAGAAGACCCTGATGCTGGGAAAGATTGAGGGCAGGATAAGAAGGGGATGACAGAGGATGAGATGGTTGGATGGTATCACTGACTCAATGGACAAGGGTTTGGGTAGACTCCAGAAGTTGGTGATGGATAGGGAAGCCTGGAGTGCTATGACTCATGGGGTCACAAAGAGTCGGACATGACTGAGCGCCTGAACTGAACTGAACTGAATATGATGGTGCTTAGTAGTATATGATATAAACCTAATAAGCAGAGTTTCTACATAGGTTATATATATAGTTATATTGATAGTGAGCTAGGTGGTGGGGAAATTATTATAGAAGACAGGGAGATATGAAAAGAGAAAAGGCAAAAACATTGCCAAGGGAGAACAGGGAGAAAGACTCGATGAAGTTGACCTTGGAAGCCAAGGGGTTCAAGTTTCTAAGTACAGCTAGAGATTACTGAATGACTTTATAGAGGGAGTTGCATGATCTAATTTAAGGTTGTAAATGATCACTATGATCATTCCAACTGCTCCATGGAGACAGGCTGTACAAGTGCAGAAAAGACTTATAACATAGAAGACTATTACAGATTACAGGAGTCCAGGGGAGAAATGAAGACGTATTAAATCAGCAGTAGGTGGAGAGAAATGGCTAAGTTTGAGAGATATTTTGGATGCAGTCAATCATACTTCTTGATAGGTTAATAGATTTGCTGGGGGCAGGTGGCAAGTGAAGGAGAGGTGAGAATCCAAGATGACACCAAGGCTGACTTGAATCTTTGCATCAGCACTTTTGTGTAAAATGCCTTAGGCTGCTGTTCACATCTGTCTCTGCCAATCCTAACAACATATTATGGGAGCCAATTCTCCATGTGTCTCTCACATTTCTGTCCATTTTATGAGCACTAACTGTGTTTGTTCTGGACTATCTTTTCAAAAGTACGTACAGCTAAAGCCTTCAAACAAAGACCATGTGCCCCTCAGAAACAAAGGAGAGGTTTGCTTGCTATTTGATGTAATAGTGACCATGTCTGCCACAGAGGGAAACGTCAGACAGGTTTACTTCTCACTATTAAATAAGTTGGGTTTCCTAAGCTCATGGTTCCCATCTTGTAATACAACCTATGTGTCACAGTCACTCAGACTCAGAGAAGCGGTATAAATGCTGTACGCTGGGTACTCCTATTTGAGTAATCAACAGTCCTTTTTCTCTGACCCAGGAGCCTCGTGTCTTCTGATAGCATTGATAGCATCCATGAAACTGTGGAAATCTCTCTTGTTAACTCGCAAGTAGAGTAAAACCTCTTTCTTCCTAGTTCTTGGTATTTACCACCAGGAGAGTAAAGGAGATTCTCTTCACTCCCATGGTAGACCTCTGCAGTTTTCTAATGAGTCATTTCCTCACTCTTATCACCTTCTCAGAAGCTTCAGTTACTAAGAAGTAGCACCATCTTACTTACCAGACATGTTGAGAGCTCCAAGGAAATCACAATAAATGTCATCTTTATTTTTAAAAGATTCATATCTAGATCAATGAGTACATGAGACAAGAATAGCTTTCAGGATTAGAAGCTTGGTTCAGGAAAATGTCAACGTCCATTGATCTAAGAAAAAAATGGAAATTTTTATTTGAGCCAAATTTGAGGATTATAACCTGGAAAGAGCATCTCAGAAAGGTCTGAGAATTGTTGTTCCTTCCCATTCGAAGTCAAGACAGTTTATACGGGGGAGCAGGAGGATGACTGAAAGAATATCATTGACTTATATACACTTCCATGTAAGAGTCAGCAAATGGGAACCTGTTTTATACAGCACAGGGAGCTCAGTACAGTTATCTGTGATGACCTAGAATTATGGGATGGGGATGGGGTGAGAGGGAAGTTCAAGAATGAAAGAATATATTATACATATAGCTGATTCACTTTGTTGTACAGAAGAAGCTAATACAACTTTGTAAAACAATTATACTCCAATAAAAATAATTTTTAAAGAGATGTCAAGACATAGTTTATAGGTTTGGTTTTTTGTTTGTTTGTTTTTTTTTTTTTTGAGACAGAAGGCTGTGCATCAAATGACGCATTATTGACAGCTCACATAATCCAGACATAGTGCCATTGGGGTGGGTCATGTGACCCCCTTAAAAAATCAAGAAGGCATGTTATATTTGGAGGAGTTGTTTTACTGATGTTAAGAGAAGTTGCTCTTTGGGGTTGAGCAAGTCTTCTTGCTTATGACAGAGGTTTGGTTGATGCATGATGCAAATACACAATTCCCAGTAGGAGGAGAGAAGAGACCAAAGGGCAAGAATTTTTGTGTTTAATTTGTTTCCCATAAAATATGAATTTTATATAATGAAAACAATTTAAAATATTCTTTTTAAGCCATAAAGATTTATCTGTAGCAATGTCTATATAATGAGTTACAGCAACTATTTTTCTTCCCATAATTAAAGACAAGGGAATGTTTCCTAATTAGATGCACAATTAGATAGAATAAGGAATCTTGATGACCTAAAGAGACAGGTTGTAGCATAACCTGATAAATTAATTAAAATCAGGGGAATGAAGGTACATATTTAAAAAGTGGAAAACAGTAATCATTTGTGTGGGGAAGAGAAGTGGGAGGAACTTAAAGGCAGATAAATCTATAAAAGATGGGAGAGTATAAGTGAGAGATTAACATAGAATAAAAGCAAGGTCAGTTTTGTAGAGTAGAGTTCAGTGTAAATTTGAGGCAGTTATCCATCAGAATCCTTGTTGGAGTAATTGAGAGAATTTTTCAAGAGCTCTTGAGTGAATCATTAGGTCCTTAAGTGTGCTTAAAAATAAATGCTTTGCTCTATAAGGTAATTATTCTGCTTGTTGGTACAGGTTCCTTACAAGGGCTATGGGAGTGCAGTTAGCCAATCAGTTACAAGAGTGAAGGTCTAGATCAAAAGATGTAAGAACTTCTTAGACTGTTTTGGATACAGAATCCTACTTTTCAGTGAAGTGTTTTGTGGATTTTTTCATCTATGAAATGACCAGTGTCATTGGTTGTTTCACTTTCAAATGATTGGAACTTACATACCAATAGATGCAAATATAAGGAAAATGAACATCTGAAGGAAAAGGGACATCATATATATTATTACCCAGATGTAGTGTCTCTTTTTAGTGAGCCATCATCTATAGCTTCTTCTTCTAGATTCTAACTTCCTGGCTCTTTAAAAATATCCTCTGAGTTCCAATAATCTACACATCTGAATTTTAAAAATATTTATCTATCTATCTTGTTGTTATTGTTGTTGTTTAGTTGCTAAGTCATGTCTGACTCTTTTGCAACCTCATGGACTGTAGTCCACCAGGCTCCTCTGTCCATGGGATTTCTCAGACAAGACTACTGGAGTGGGTTTGCACTTCCTTCTCCAGGGGATCTTCCCAACCCAGGAACTAAACCCATGTCTCCTGAGTTGGTAGGTGGATTCTTCACCACTGAGCCACCAGGGAAATCCAATATCTGTCTATCTAGTGAGACCTATTTTAAAAACATTCCAACCATGGCTTTCCACAAATATTGCCTGTTTGTGATATTTAAGGATACATACATTTCTATTTCAAATTCAAGCTTGTCAAAAATATTAGAAAAGCCACTATTAGAGTCAAACCAGAGCAAGATACGATGCAAAGGATTCACAGATGCAAATTCCCTGAAGTTTTAACAAAGTTTACTTTGAGAATTTTTTTAATCTTCCTGAATGAAGTTAATCCACGTTTGTTCTGACCAAATTATAAAAATTTTGTTATATATTCTGATAAGCTTCTTGGAGAGAATTGATAAATTTTCCCTTAATGGTGGCATTAAATACAATCTTTTCCAATTGCTATATTTCATTTAATAAGTTGTAGTAAGTACATGTCTTAATCTGTCCCAATCACTTATCTAGATCTCTTCTATCTGGTCATAGACTGTAAAACCTTTAGTAAGTGGAATTTTAAGATGGTTCTCATGACCCTCAGACCCTGGTGTCACTCACACAGTTTTGTTACCTTAAAAGACAAAAAGAGATTATCTCAGTGGACCTATTTAGTCAGAGAAGCTTTCCTAAAAGTAGATATTTCTCTGAATAGGAGCACAAGAAGAATTCAAGAGATTGGACATACAAGGTCTATAGCCAGGATAGGGGAGGAAGAAAATTTCCTCTGCCCTTTTAGATGTATCTGGCTGCCTTATCAGAGTTGATTCTTGTCTCATTGCAGAAAGAATTCAGAGATGAAACAGGGAGGTGAAGAAAGCAAAGCAAGAATTTATTTATGCTACAGTATGCTCTCAAGGGGAGAGTAAACAGTCTCAGGTGAGTAGTTGCCCTGAACTTTTTGGCAACCTGGTTATGCAGGGTATAAAAATGAAGAAATGGAATATTCATGGGGGGGTAGGGGGCTTCGGGATCTTATTCTATGATTTTCATCCCAGCTCCAACTTCCCAAGAGGAGGAAGGATTTTTGTCCATATTTAGATTTGATTGGAAGTGCCCCGGCATCAATGCATATTGGGTACTTCTTATCTGCAAGACTAACTTTAATGTAATGAGAGCATATTAGTGAAAGATTACATTCTGAGATTCCTTTTCTGATCTTTCTTTGTCTTCCTCCAAGACACTTGTCACCCCAAAATGTGTGGTTTCCTGTCAGTCTGGTGGTTCCTGCTTTTGTTTATCCACCCAAGGACCCACTTTGTTTACAAGATGTGTGGTTTAACGCCATTTGGCCTGGGCCCCCATTTCTGTTTTTATAGAAATGCTTTCTTTAACAGCTGGTCTAAGCATTAAACTGGCATGAGACAGATTAACAGAGGAAAATCAAACTAAAGTTTAGTAACATGTTTTCCGTTGTTTAGTGGTTAAGTGATGTCCAACTCTTTTGCGACCCCCAAGGGATTTCCCAGGCAAGGATACCAGAGTGGGTTGCTGTTTCCTTCTCCAGAGGATCTTCCTGAGCCAAGCATTGAATCAGCATTTCCCAAGTCTCTTGCTTTGGCAGTTGGATTCTTTACCACTGTGCCACTTGGGAAGCCTTGGAAGAAACTCAGAAAAACTGAGTTACTGGACAAAATGGCCAAAACCCTCATTTTAAGTATGATCTTCAGCCTAAGACAGAAGAGAATGGTATGGGTAGGTGGTTTCAGACTTCAAAGGGGAGGAAGGCAATTCATGTGGAGATTAAAAGCAAGTATCGGGTAAACAAATTTTTGCTGGACCTGTAAAGACAATAGGACAAAGAGTGGACTCTGATCTCTAAGCCCTGCTGAATTTCCCCTATGGCACTTCCCCTGTATTCTTTGCAAGCATACCTGGTGATAGCTCTATTGTGGGATCATGCCCTTTACCTAAATTCTTTTAGGCAAGGGAGGTGGGGAGTATTAATAAGAAGAAACACTTCCTAAATCACCTTCTTCTTAAAAATATTCAGCTTAAATTAATCCTCATGTCAGAGACACATTTTGGGGAGACACAAATGTTTAAGATGCTAAGTTTATAGTAATTTGTTATGCAACAATATAAAATTAATTCAGAACTAAAAGCCTAAATTATGAAGCTGTGATAATTCTTGTCAATATTATAGACAATATTGACAAAATAATCTTCTGATATTTATTTTTAAAGAATTTCCTTTTAAAGTGTAAACTTCCAGGCAAGATTTGAAGCACGTTTTACTTCCTCTGTTCCTACACAGTTTATCTTACATTTTTCTGTTAGCTGTCAATTTTTCTTTTCTTTTTGAGTAAAACACTATTTAATAGTGTGTATATTAGAAAACAACCAACCCTAGTGAATAAATAGGATAAAATTGTCACCTATACCTTTATATGTGTCAGAAAGCATTCACTCTACCTTTATCTTTGATATTTTGCTTCTCTAAGATTTTCCAGAAAAGTTCATTAAAGTCAAGCCTATATGGTACCTTGATAACAAATCAAGTAGCAGTTTTAACTACATACAGCAGAAATGAGGCCATGTAGCATAATGAAAAGGTCTGTCTGGTTGCCAGTTCTGGGTCTGCCAGTTGTTACCATACAACCTTGAGCGGGTGTCTGAAACCTAATGATGTGTTTCCTTTTCTCTAAAATCAAGAGAGAGAACATCTATCTAACATAAGGTCTTACAAAGGTATGATATTGTAGGTACTTTCTGGGGTACAATTGTTCTGCCCGATGTCCGAATCCCTGAGCGGGAAGAGAGAGCTTCCAAGACAATGCAATTTACAAAAAGGGAAGTTTATTACTGACTCGAGTCAGGGCTTTCTGCTGCAACCAACACAGTGGCGCAAAGTCAGAAAAGCCTTGAGCAGAGGCTGTTATCCAAATTTATAAGCTATGCATAAGCGGTTAGTAGCTGGCTTAAGCGGATTGGTTACATGTTTGCAAAGCAATTTTATTGGTACAAACTTTCACGGGCTTTTTTCAAACCTGGGAGTTCGCGGGCTTTTCAGCTCTCCCTTTGTTTCTTACTGGGCGCATATTGGCTGGCTCCAGGTTACCTGATGGGGGTAGGGAATCTTATCATTTTGGGGGAAGCCAAAACTTAGGTCCAGGCCGCCTGTCATGGTATTAACCCTGGCAGCCTCACACAATGAATGCTCAGTAAATTTTACATTTATTGTCACAAAAGAGCCACCCGAGGCTAATAGCCACTCAAATGCAATATACTTGGTTCTAGACAACACTTAAGAGTGTCTAAACCAGTCTTTCTCTTATCTTCCCTCTTTTTGTAGATAACTTCCACCATTTCCCAAATTACCCAGACTCAAACCCTTAGAATAATCAGAAGCAAAGTTTTAAAGTTGAATATCTAATGTTTACAGGGACTCCCACATAGATCACTGGTAAAGAAACCAACTGCCAATTCAGGAGATGCAAAAAATGTGGGTTCCATCCCAGGGTTGGGAAGATAACCTGGAGGAGGAAGTGAGAACCCACTGCAGTATTCTTGCTTGAAAAATTCCATGGACAGAGGAAGCTGGCAGACGACAGCCTATGGGGTCACAAAGAGAAAGACACGACTGAAGTGATAGCACACACACATACATGTACAGCTTGACCTCTGATTGATCCTTTATGTTTTGACTAGAACGAGCCATAAGAGAGATTCTTGTACATGGAGGATGGAGTTAAAGAAGCAGTTGTTTATCCTCTATACACTGTCTCTGACCTGATGATTCATACCATTGGTGGCACAACTGGGGCTGTAACTGCTCCGTCTGCCCCTGGATCGTGCTTTGGCCTCTCTGACTCCTAGGCCACATATGCATGGTCAGATTTATGACAAAAAGTCCCAGCTTCTACAGGAGACCCATTCCACCTGGGTCAGAGGCAAAGAGAACTGACACAGATTTCAGTCTCCTCTGGTAGGTCCCATCTTTTACCTGTGGCTAGCAGCTGGGTCTTTCTCCATCCCACCTTACCTCCATCTTCCCTTCCTGATTTCCTGCCCACTGGATCTCAACCTGCAGTATCAAAGGCAATGGCCTGGCAGAGACAGCCTAATAGCTCTCATGATTCTTATCATGCTGCAGAGACAGGGAGAAGTGAACTCACCAATAAGAGGCTGAATGAAAAGAAACATCAGATGAGAACAAAAATTAAAAGAATGTGTCTTAACTAACACATGGGAGAGCAGTTTAACTCCAGGAGTTTCAAAAGTGAGCAGTAAAAGGAAAGGAAGGGGAAAGTATGACACTGTATTCTGGATAGGGTAGGGCAAGAAGCTGGACAGTCTGGAAGAAGTGTATCCACCACAAATACCTCGAGCTTGGCACAGTGGCTGCTTGAATTGGAACAACAAATATGAGCCTGTAGGAACCCTTAAAAAGAAGAGGTCAGGAGGGACAAGGCTGATGTGGCAGATTTTAAGATGCTTCAGGAATGATACTCACATGCCAACTTCAGCAATATTTTAGTTAGCCAGTTGACATTGTTGACCTTCTACCTCTCAGACATGTCTTCTCCTTTTCAACCAAAGGATCGTTTAAACCCTCTCTCCTTTCTACTGAGAAAATGCAAAGAATAACTATAAGCTGGCAGCTAAGTAACTCAGAGATAACCTGTTATGTAGAAGAAATTAAATAGGCCAGACTAGAGGCTTGATTGTAGGAGAGAAGGGGCAGAGGTTCAAAGCTGAAAGGAAACATTCGGTCTTGGAAATGACCTGTGGTTGTAGGAGGGACAAGAGAGGAATAGCAGGTTTTGCTCAAGATAGTGAAATTTCTGCCTATAGATCACTATAGTTCAAATGTCTTTGGTCAAAGCAAGTTCAGTCTGCTCTTGAGTCAAGAGTGCAGTTGAAGTCCTCCCACAATAGGGAGGAACTACAGGGAGAGAAGCAGACTATTTAGTAAACAATGTTGACTTCTCCAAAACCTCACCAAAGTTAGAATAAAGCAAATCTACCCTTATGAGCCTCGAATTAGTAATCATTCAGTCTAGCTATTTTAAGAAAGAGGAGTGTGGCAGGCAAATTGTTGAATGAGCTGTATTTATCATTTTGTTGTCATTGTTGTTCAGTCGCTAAGTCATGTCCAACTCTTTGTGACCCCATGGGTTTCTCATTTTAATTGGTGCCATAAAAACACCTAGGAGATAAATCTTCTTGAAGATTGCCAAGGCTGGGGTCTCAAACTGAAGCCATGAAGCTGATGGAAAGATGGCAAATTAATAGTCATTGCAGTGGTGCTAAGCAGCTTGACTGGAGAAACAAATGCCTGCCTATGTTTACTGTCTTATAAGACACAAATGAAAACAACCAAACATATATTTGACCTATGGAACATCCGTTTTCAAAGCTCTAGTATACCAATATCTGCACTGAAATATCCTGCAAATTAAATTATTTTTTAATAAAATGGGCAAGCAACAGGTTACCGTTGTACATAAAAAGATAATAAAAAGTTCCATGGGGCATCCGCTATCAAGTTGTTAGGTGACTATAAATAAATAACTAAAATCTTCTTTATTCTATTTTCAGCCTAAGGGCAAAGTAGTTTCACTGAATTCATGAGGACATTACAGCATAGACACATCATTTTTGGATAGCTCCTTAACTTAGGTGCTTCTTATTCTACAATGAGATCAAAACTAGTAAATCACACTACTACTCTACTATTAAGATGAATGCCTGTTGGCTATTTATGACCCGAAGGGTACAGAAGAAACTCAACAGCTGACATTAATTCTGAGATGATGAGAGTCATCATTCAGCATCATCCTGGTAATCTCCATGGCTCACAGCATTTGATGATGCTTTGATATACCCTCCAATATCTGGTATGTTTCCTTGAGAGAATATTATCAAGATATCAGGATTTGTAGGAGTGTATATACATATAGATAGATACAGATATAGATATAGATAGATAGATATAACATTTTTGAACTATAATTCATATATCATAAAATTTATCCTTTTAGACTTTACAATTCAATTTTTAGTATAGTCACCAAGTATTGTGACATCACCACTATTTAATTCCAGAACATTTTCATCACCACAGGTAAGTGAATTGATTAAGAAATTGATGGGAACATTAACCAAAAAATCAACCAATAGAATCTAAAAAGAGACACTTGAGGAAAGTG
Organism: Odocoileus virginianus; assembly: GCF_023699985.2. Lineage (NCBI taxonomy): Eukaryota > Metazoa > Chordata > Mammalia > Artiodactyla > Cervidae > Odocoileus > Odocoileus virginianus. The sequence continues at coordinate 11,465,802 of NC_069687.1, forward strand.
AAAGAGGATAGTGAAAAAGCTGGCTTAAAACTTAACATTCAAAAAACAAAGATCATGGCATCTGGTCCCATCGCTTCATGGCAAATAGATGGGGCAACAGTGACAGACTTTATTTTCTTGGGCTCCAAAATCATGGGCTGCAGATGGTGACTGCAACCGTGAAATTAAAAGACGCTTGCTGCTTGGAATAAAAACTATGACCAACCTAGACAGCATATTAAAAAGCAGAGACATTACTTGGCCAACAAAGATCGGTCTAGACAAAGCTATGGTTTTTCCAGTAGTCATGTATGGAGTTGGACCATAAAAGAAAGCTGAGCGTTGAGGTATTACAAAGAGTCAGACATGACTGAGTGACTGAACTGAAATAAATCCAGTGATTAACTGAATGCAACAAGCAGAAGGTTCTGCTGTCTATATCAGGAAATGATTAAAAATCTCCTGAGTACCAATATATTCTAGTGAATTGTGAACGTGAAAGTTGCTCAGTCATGTAGGACTCTTTGGTACCCCATGACTGTAGCCCACCAGGCTCCTCTGTCCACAGAATTCTCCAGGCAAGAATACTGGAGAGGGTAGCTGTTCCTTTCTCCAGGGGATTTTCCCAATCCAGGGGTCAAACCCAGGTCTCCCACATTGCAGAAGATTCTTTACCATCTGAGCCACCAGGGAAGACCAAGAATACTGGAGTGGATAATTTGTCCCTTCTCCAGCAGATCTTCCCAACCCAGGAATTGAACTGGGGTTCCTGAATTGCAGGCGGATTCTTTACCAGCTGAGGTACCAGGGAATTGTAGCTTCTTGATATTTAATATCATTTGCTATAATGATTAGATCAGACATGAAGATTTCAAATAACAAAAATCACATTCATAGCCCCCTGGTCCAAAGTGTAGAGGTTATGGTGACAAATCCTGTGGACTCTGATTTGCTAGCTGTTGAACTCAATCTGTGTCTAAAAGATACCAGAACACCCAGTAGAAAAGTTAAAAGTTCATATCTAGAGAGACACTTTTTTCATGAATTGGGGTTTGTTTTGCATTATATTGTGATGAGTATATATCCCTGATGTCTCAAGTATATATGGACTCAGATCAGCAACTCACTTGAAAACAGCATTTACTAGGCATTTTGTGCTCACTCAGTCATGTCTGACTCTTTGTGGCCCCATGGACTGTAGCCTGCCAGACTCTTCTGGCCATGGGATTCTCCAGCCAAGAATACTGGCGTGAAGTGCCATTTCCTTCTCCAGGGGATTTTGCTGACCCAGGGATCGAATCCATGTCTCTCTTGCATCTCCTACATTGGCAGGCAGGTTTTTTACCACTGGTGCTCCCTGGGAAGCCCTACTACAGATTAACTAGTCACCCTAAATTTCTACTCCTAAGTTATGGTGGTCTTAAAAGAAGGAAAGGAACCAGTGGGTGGAAACTTCTTTTAAGGCCAGAAGTGGGTGAAATGAGAGTTGCTGAAAGTTGGCAGAGCAGCTCAGGTTATAGGGAATTACCCGTCAAAACTGAAAAGGGTTGACCTCTCTGAACTTTAAGGACTTTGCCTCTCTCTTCTTCAGAAATCTACACTGGGGGCTGCCCTGGTGGCCTAGTGGTTAAGAATTGACCTGCCAGTACGGGGGACACAGGTTTGACCCCTAGTTCAGGAAGAGTCCACGTGCTGTGGGACAACTAAGCCTAAGTGCTGCAAGTACTGAGCCCACATGTCCTAGAGCCTGAGCTCTGCAAAAAAAGAAGCCACCGCAATGAGAAGCCTATGAGACTCAGTGAGGAGCGGTCCCAGCTCACCACAGCTAGAGAAAGCCCACACACAGGACAGAGACCCAGGGCAGCCAAAAATAAACAAATAAATAAAAATTATTTGGAAAGATCAAGTCTGGAATATTTTCTTTCCTTCGTGCTCACATTACAATATCACTCCTCATTACTCAGTCACATTGACCACTCTCTCTAAAGTCCACCATCATAACATAGCAAGTTTCGCTTTTTATTATTGTATGTGATCTCACTACCCTTTCCTATGAGACCTTCCTTGGTGGCTCAAGCAGTAAAGAATCTGTCTGCAATACAGGAGACCCAGGTTTGATTCCTGGGCCAGGAAGCCCCCCCCTGGAGAGGGGAATGGCAACCCACCCCAGTATTCTTGCCTAGAGAATTCCATGGACAGAGGGGCCTTGTGGGCTACAGTCCATGGGGTCGCAAAGAGGCAGACACAACTGAGCAACTAACACTTTCAGCCTTCCCTGTGATAATATATAGGATGCCCAACCTGTTCTTCATTTGCATAGGCCACAGACTTTGCAGTCATTCTTGACTCCTCTCATTTGTGTTCTACACACAAACTGAGAACTTTCTGCTGCTTGATCTTCAGAAGAGAAGCTGACCACCTTGTCTCACTTTCACTGCTACCAGCCAGGTCTAGCCTTGTCCTCATTTCTTGCCTTCCAAGTGTTTCATAATAGGTATAACCTCAGCCTTTGTATTTTCTTAAAATAGCAACAGAGTGATTCTATTACATTGCAAGTTCAAATATTCTCAATCTATGTAAGCATATGTTTGCTCCAAATTTCTCTAGGACCTTTGCATCTCATCCAGTGAAAAAGCCAAAATATCCTAATGGTGGCCCATTAGATCTTACTTGATCTGCTCCTCCAACCATTACTTCCCTAGTCATTTTCACCCCTAGTTTCCCACTTGGTCTCTCAACTCCAGCCTCATGGGTCTTCTTGCTCTATATTGAGTTCACAGCATGTCCTTGCCTCCAGGCATTTGAGCAATCTATTCTCTCTTCCTGGAATATTCTGCTCCAAGATACGCACATGACTCACACCCCTTCTTCCTTTGAAAGTCCCTCAGTCGTGTCCTACTGTTCGTGACCCCATGGACCATACAGTCCTTGAAATTCTCCAGCCAGAATATTGAAGTGGGTAGCCTTTCCTTTCTCCAGGGGATCTTCCCAAGCCAGGAACTGAACCCAGGTCTACCACATGGCAGGCAGATTCTTTACCAACTGAGCCACAAACGAAGCCCAAGAATACCAGAGTGGGTAGCCTATCCCTTCTCCAGGGGATCTTCCTGATCCAGGAATCAAACCAGGGTCTCCTGCATTGCAAGCAGATTCTTTACCAACTGAGCTATGACTCCGCCTGTCCTTTGTAACCTTTCTCCCCAAAACAATACTATCCTGTTCCCTTGTAGCCATGTTTCACAGAGTTAGAACTCTGAGTTGGAACTCATCCCCACCCCCAACACACACACAAAATGTGTTCAGATGCACAAACTGATGATGCCATACACACGGCAAGAGGGTAGAAAGAGTTTACTACATAATGAAGCTCTGGGAATAACCGATCCAGTTTGCTAAGCAGGTCAAAAATGGCAGGAGAGAGCAGGGAAGGGAGAAGGGTTGGATTTCATTATGGTAGTTAGGGGGTGTTCTGCCCAAAGATTTATGTTCTGCTGAAAGATTTACTTTCTGTTTTAGGTTCAGAGGATTCACTGGCAAAATAACCACTCTACACTTAAAAAAGCAATAAATAAGGAAATTTATTGTATTAATAGTAATTGCAGTATGATGACAAGCAATACAGTAAAAAATAAATGTTTATACATCACCACTGGGGAAGCACCTACATCCAGATCCAAGCAGTGCTGGGAAGTCCCTGAAACTGTGGGACTGAGTTGGGAAGGTCCAGCTCAGTGAGGACCTCCAGCCTGCAGGCTGATAATTATCACTTTGCGATCAAATACATGACTCTGGCTCTCATGTTAAATGCTTGTATTTCTGGTTGTAAGTTTCAGAATGCTGGCTGATCCCAGAGAACTGCCCAGATTCCCAGGGTCCAGGAAGCTTCATGACTCACTCCCTTCCTAACCTGTTGGTTCTCAAGACTTACTTACATCCTTTCTGCTGGCAGTTTGACTTGTAATTCCCTTCAGGGTCTCTGTTCAGTCAAAGGCCTATTGTGGCCTCTGAAGCCTGAACAAGACAATTTCTATTAACTTCCCCAACAGGAGGTGAGGCTCCAGCGAACACTCCTGCATGCAGGCATGGATTGGGCTGTTCAAGATTAACTTCCTGCCAAGGAAAAGTGAGGCCACCCAGGTTTTCTTACTGACTCAGATGTGGGACTTAAGATAAGCGTTTTATGATGGGTTTGAAGGCTGTTAGCAGTCAAACATGAAAAATGGATCCAGGTGTTTTATTTTATACTTTTACCTGCTTTACTTTGTCCTTCTGTCATTATCATTTAATATGCCATTAACTTTACACATTTTATTTTATTGCATTCTAGATAGAAGTTTGATTTATAAGCAAGGATATGTTTCTCTTTGATTTATCATGCTTCCTGATTTCTAGAAGAGGGTTTGGCACACAATAAGAACTCAATGTTTGTTATAAGAATAAATTTGTTTTTGTTTTTCTGCATAACAAGTATCCTGCACATAATATGAATTAAATATTTGCTGAATGGATGAATAAAATATATTGAATGAATTGACAGGCTCTCTGCCAAATGAACAAAAATGAAAACTCCTACAGTTATGTTTTTATTGTCTTTTAGGATATTAACCTACAAATTATAGGAATTATGATGTCCTATAGAGTAGAATAACAATATTAACACTCCTTTTCTTTTTTAAAAAAAACTCATCCAATACCCAGCTCCTCAGATATTCTTCAAACCAGCTTTGAACAATCCTGCTAGTTACCTAATTTATGAATAAAATGATTTTGGACACATACTCATTTTTCACTTCTATGAGAGTGATGTTCACTTTTTAACTTTCAAAAATTAAACTTTGACTCACCATTTGAATAAAAAAATGATAATTTTAGATGGGAAAAAAAAAACCTTGGCCACCAGCCAGAGTAGGTAATTTGAAACTGGCTTTTTCAAGGAGAGAGTGTTGAAGATTCCAAGGCAGTCATAAAATCTCAGAATGCCATCCACAAGTCCTAGAATTTAAATGCAATAGTCCATGGCTGGATGTTAGCTAATGTAAAGAAGTTCTATCATTTCAATAGCCGTAAAAATGCATTTTCAATGAATTTTTGGTATTTGACAAATAATATCATTTAGCTGTCTGTGCTAGAGAGGTTTGACTTTCAAATCATAATACCAGCACTTTATAACAATGGATATCTCTTATGCTTCTTTTCCTTTAGCAAATTCTCTGAAAGAACTTTAGTCTCACAAATACACCCCATATATCAGTCTAGGCCATGGTAGAATCAGACAGGTAATAGAGGTAAGTAATAAACTAAAGAAAGTAATAATCTGAGGTAGGGAATACTGTGGAGCTGGTAGAAACTGTGTTATACCTAAGTCAACTCTGTATATTATTAGATCTTCCTTTTGATGGGACTAGCCACACACTGTCAGGATCTCAATCTCCATCAAAATAACTTCTGAGAAAAAAACAGACAGGACCTCATCTGAGTCTCATATTGAGTTATATCAGTGTTTTGAAGGTTCTCCAGACCATATTTAAAAATCTTTATTGGCATATAGCTGATTTACAATGTGTTAATTTCAGGTACACAGCAAAGTGAATGAGTCATACCTATATCTACTCTTTCTAAGATTTTTTTTCCTATATAGGTCATTACATAGCATTGAATAGATTTCCTTGTGCTATATCAGTTCAGTTCAGTTCAGTCGCTCAGTCGTGTCTGACTCTTTGTGACCCCATAGACTGCAGCACGCCAGGCTTCCCTGTCCATCACCAACTCCCAGAACTTCCTTAAACTCATATCCATTTAGTCGGTGATGTCATCAAACCATCTCATCCTCTGTCAGCCCCTTCTCCGCCTGCGTTCGATCTTTCCCAGCATCAAGGTCTTTTCTAATGAGTCAGTCCTTCCCATAAGGTGGCCAAAGTATTGGAGTTTCAGGCTCAGCATCAGTCCTTCCGATGAATATTCAGGACTGATCTCCTTTAGGATGGACTGTTGAATCTCCTTGCAGACGAAGGGACTCTCAGGAGTCTTCTCCAACACCACAGTTCAAAAGCATCAATTCTTTGGCGCTCAGCTATCTTCATAGTCCTTCTCTCACATCCATACACGACTACTGGAAAAGCCATAGCTTTAACTTAGATGGATCTTTGTCAGCAAAGTAATGTCTCTGCTTTTTAATATGATGTCTGGGTTGGTCATAGCTTTTCTTCCAAGGAGCAAGTGTCTTTTAATTTCATGGCTGCAGCCACCATCTGCTGTGATTTTGGAGCCCAAGAAAACAGTCTGTCCCTGTTTTCACTGGAAAAGGTCAGTTTTTATTCCAATCCCAAAGAAAGGCAATGCCAAAGAATATTCAAACCACTGCACAATTGCACTCATCTCACACGCTAGTAAAATAATGCTCAAAATTTTCCAAGCCAGGCTTCAGCAATATGTAAACCATGAACTTCCATATGTTCAAGCTGGTTTTAGAAAAGGCAGAGGAACCAGAGATCAAATTGCCAACATCTGCTGGATCATCAAAAAAGCAAAAGAGTTCCAGAAAAACAACTATTTCTGCTTTATTGACTATGCCAAAGCCTTTGACTGTGTGGATCACAATACACTGTGGAGAATTCTGAAAGAGACTGGAATATCAGACCACCTGACTTGCCTCTTGAGAAACCTGTATGCAGGTCAGGAAGCAACAGTTAGAACTGGACATGGAACAACAGACTGGTTCCAAATCAGGAAAGAGTATGTCAAGGCTGTATATTGTCACCCTGCTTATTTAACTTACATGCAGAGTACATCATGAGAAATGCTGGGCTGGATGAAACACAAGCTGGAATCAAGATTTCTGGGAGAAATAACCTCAGATATGCAGATGACACCACCTTTATGGCAGAAAGTGAAGAAGAACTAAAGAGCCTTTTGATGAAAGTGAAAGAGGAGAGTGAAAAAATTGGCTTAAAGCTCAACATTCAGAAAACTAAGATCATGGCATCTGGTCCCAACACTTCATGGCAAATAGATGGGGAAACAGTGGAAACAGTGGCTGACTTTATATTTCTGGGCTCCAAAATCACTGAAGATGGTGATTGCAGCCATGAAATTAAAAGACACTTCTTGGAAGGAAAGTTATGACCAATCTAGATAGCATATTAAAAAGCAGACATTACTTTGCCAACAAAGGTCCATCTAGTCAAGGCTATGGTTTTTCCAGTGGTCATGTATGGATGTGAGAGTTGGACCATAAAGAAAACTGAGCACTGAAGAATTGATGCTTTTGAACTATGGTGTTGGAGAAGACTCTTGAAAGTCCCTTGGACTGCAAGGAGATCCACCAGTCCATCCTAAAGGAGATCAGTCCTGGTTGTTCATTGGAAGGACTGATGTTGAAGCTGAAACTCCAACACTTTGGCCACCTGATGTGAAGAGCTGATTCATTCGAGAAGGCCCTAATGCTGGGAGGGATTGAGGGCATGAGGAGAAGGAGATGACAGAGGATGAGATGGTTGGATGGCATCACCAACTCAATGGACATGGGTTTGGGTGGACTCCAGGAGTTGGTGATGGACAGGGAGGCCTGGCGTGCTGCAGTTCATGGGGTTGCAAAGAGTCGGACACGACTAAGCAACTGAACTGAATTGAACTGTTTCCATTGTCTCCCCATCTATTTGCCTGAAGCGATGAGACTAGATGCCATGGTCTTAGTTTTCTGAATGTTGAGTTTTAAGCCAACTTTTTCACTCTCCTCTTTCATTTCCATCAAGAGGCTCTTTAGTTCTTCTTCACTTTCTGCCATAAGGGTGGTGTCATCTGAGTATCTGAGTTTATTAATATTTCTCCCAGCAATCTTAATTCCAGACTGTACTTCATCCAGCCCAGCATTTCTCATGATATACTCTGCATATAAGTTCAATATGCAGGGTGAAATATATATCTTTGGTGTACTCCCTTCTGGATTTGGAACCAGTCCATTTTTCCATGTCCAGTTCTAACTGTTGCTTCTTGACCTGCATACAGATTTCTCAGGAGGCAGATAAGAGGGTCTGGTATTCCCATCTCTTGAAGAATTTTCCACATTTTGTTGTGATCCACACAGTCACAGGCTTTGGCATAGTCAATAAAGCAGAAGTAGATGTTTTTCTGTAACTTGTTTTTTCTTTGATCCAACGGATGTTGGCAATTTGATCTCTTGATCCTCTACCTTTTTTTAAATCCAGCTTGAACAACTGAAATTTCTCAGTTCATGTACCATTGAAGCTTGGGTTGTGCTATATGGTATGTCCATATTAGTTATCTATTTTATATATAGTAGCATCTGTGTGTCAATCCTAATCTTCCCGTTTCTCCCTCTCCCCTGACCCCTGGTACATGTTGAAATGAAATGTTTGGTTTTCTCATTAAATGCAGTTGGGAGTAAGGAAATGGCAACCCACTCCAGTGCTCTTGCCTAGAAATTTCCAGGGATGGAGGATTCTGGTGAGCTACAGTCCATGGGGTCACAAAGAGTCAGATACGACTGAGCGACTTCACTTCACTTCACTTCACTTCACTTGAAACATCAGTGAAAGTTTCAGAAGTTCAGGCAACTACAAATTGGAAAATCACCCACTCCCATTCCATCTTTCTGCACCATATTTCTCATCTTTTCTTCCACTCCAACCTGCTTTTCCCTAGAAGGAGATTTTGAGGTTTAAGATGAAGTTTATACCTCATTCTATATTTATAAAAACTTAATTATGGTCCTTCACACCTGATTGCTATTAATAATAAGCCTTTATATGCTCCCTGCCCTGAGGCTGCTAAATAATCATTCCATTATCAATTTCATTCTAAAATAAATCCTAGGTGTGATTGCAGGGTGGTTGAGATATCTTAAGTCCGTATAAAATGAAGTGGATTTGAAATTGGGACTTTCCATGACTTTCTGCTCCCCATGTGCCTACAATGATTTTAAACTAATTGTTACGGCTCTATCTTATTCAGCAGCCACCATTTCACTAAACCATTAATTTCATACAAGAGGATGGGCATAAAATAATGTATTGCTTTTTTATTTTTCATGTGTTTTTTCTATGAGAAATTTTTCCAGTTCAAAAAAAAATGTTAGATGAGGAAAAATGTTCTCTGGGGTGCAAAATTATAAAGAAACAATCGATGGGTAAAAAGCAAAAGCAATAATCAGTGACTATAAGATTGTTGAACAAAGTATTATCACTCCTATCTGCCTAATATTGAACTTGGGGCTTTATTCAACTCCACACAATTTGGGAATAACTTTACATTTCAGGAATCAGTAATCCAGATGTGTGAGTATGTAAGATTCTTCAGTTAGTGTTTTTCAAATTGCCTCTCTCAGGGAATTATTGTCAAATAAAAGACATTACAGTCAAAGCAGCATGGGTTAGTATTGTAACTTCCTCAGTTTATTCAATTGGATAAGAAGTACACAAAATAACTGCAGTCCTATTTAACAGTTGTACAGACTCTAAACTATAGAGGTTAGAGAATATGATTAACTCATGAAAAATTCAATGTACAAAATAGTAGCATTATTATTGGAATTTTCCCAAAAAATGCAAGAATTTCATATAAGTTTTATTTAGAACAAAACATTTCTTTTGTTCATTTGAAATATGCTTAGTTTTACAGTGATCTGGCTCAAATAAAGAGAGATTTACATGTCTTCTTATTTTTAGGCTTACCTTTGTCATGGATTTCTTTGATAACATCTTTCCTAGAGTTGTTGTCTTTTGCCTCTAGAAAAGTGTTCTTGTACTGTAGTATTGTACTGATTTCATTTCTTTAATGAATGACAAATTCCTCCATCCACCCAATTAGAAAGCATCTTTCCTTATCCCAGAGAGAACTCAAAAAAGGAAATGGCTTTTTCATTGGTTTCTCCCATAGTACAATGTCCCAAATATGCCAGAGAGAAATGCAAGCTATTTATGAGAGCCTGTCATGTTTGAAATATGAGCCTTTGCCTTAGTAACTCAGAATAAGGGATTTGTCACCTACTAGTGCTCTTTTATCATGGTGTTTCTGTATCATTCATCTTGTTGCTTGTCAATAGCTTTTTTAAATAGAGTCCTAATTACCAAACGACAACTACAGTTTCAATTGAGTGTGGAGGAGCTGTTGAAAGTCTGATACTATATATAAATGGGTTGAACTTTTCCTAAAAGATCCATATTAGTTCTATTTTCTACAGACAAAATTCTGCATGTGAATTTTGAGCATTAAGTGTGGTCAGAAGCAAGTTACCTTAATAAGTGATAGTAATATTTCTACTTACCTACTCCAAATCAAGGGTGTATTGAGAGCTAGGCCAATGGAAAGACTAACAATCAACAAGGAACTAAAGTATTAAATCAACTTTAGTTGATGAACAATATCTCTCAGTAAATGACTAAATCTAGACCTATAAGAGAGCTAAAGCCCTGGAAAAATAAAGCCAGCTCCACCAGCTGTTGGCTGTATGATCTTGGGTGTGCTGCATACTCAAGCAAAACTTTTCTGCCTCGAATGCCATGTGAATTCTTTGAATAGTTGGTACCACATCATAATCATGCATAAGTCTATTTTGGGAAAATGCAGAATTTGAGAGTTCAAAGGTCCTTGCGATTGAAGTGAAAGCCCCTATGACTGATTCTTCTCCTTGATTCTCTGTCCTCACCACTCAGTCCTTCACACATATACTTAGATCATCCATCCTAAGTACCCTAAATCATTTATTCTTGATGTTTATTACAGTTTTAACAGACACATTGCCATCAAGTGTATATCACAATGATTTAGCATATGTCTACATTGTGAAAAGATTCCTCAATTCAGTTGAGTATCTCAGTCATGTCCTGTTCTTTGCAACCCCATGGACTGCAGCGCCAACTCCCAAAGCTTGCTCAAACTCATGTCCATAGAGTCAGTGATGCCATCCAACCGTCTTATCCTCTGTCATCCCCTTCTCCTCCTGTCTTCAATCTTTCCTGGCATATTTGGAAGCTTCCCTGATAGCTCAGTTGGTAAAGAGTCCACCTGCAGTGCAGGAGATCCCAGTTAGAATCCTGGGTCGGGAAGATCCCCTGCGGAAGGGATAGGCTACCCACTCCAGCATTCTTAGGTTTTGCCTGTGGCTCAGCTGGTAAGGAATCCACCTTCAGTGTGGGAGACCTGAATTCAGTCCCTCAGTTGGGAAGATCCCCTAGAGAAGGGAAACTGTAACCTCTCCAGTATTCTGGCCTGGAGAATTCCATGGACTATACAGTCCATGGGGTCTCAAAGAGTCCCACACAACTGAATGACTTCCACTTTCAAAAAGATTGCTGCCATCTAGTTAATTAACATATCCATAGCCTCACATGTTGCAAAGAGTTGGACATGACAGTGATTGAGCAACAATAACCTCACATATTTTTCTTTTTGTGTGTGAAAGTTAAAGTCATTCAGTCACATCCGACTCTTTGCGACCCCATGGACTGTAACCTGCCAGGCTCCTCTGTTCATGGAATACTCCAGGCCAGAACAGTGGAGTGGGTAGCCATTCTCTTCTCCAGGGGATGTTCCCAATGCAGGGATCAAACCTAGGTCTCCCACATTGCAGGCATATTCTTTACCATCTGAGCCAATTTTAAGTTCTACTCTCTTAATAAAATTTGATTATACAATGTTATAAACAATAGTCACTATGTTTTACATTAGGTCCTGGATCTTATTGATATTATAGCTGAAGACTCAACATATTGCTTTCCATAGAGATTATACCAATTTACATTTCTACCAATAGTGCACGAGACTCTTCTTCATATCCTCACCAACATTTGTTATTTGTTTTCTTTTTAATGACAGTCATTCTAACATGTGTGAGGTATCTCATTGTAGTTTTCATTTATGCTTTTCTGATGTTGATGTACCTTTCCACATACTTCTTTTTCATTTGTATGTCTTCTTTGGAAAAATGTCTATTCAGGTTGTCTGCCCACTTTTCAATCTTTTTTTTTTTTTTTTTTTTTTTTTGATGTTTGGTTTTGCTTTGGTTTTTTTTGTTTGTTTGTTTGGTTGGTTGGGGTTTTTTGGCAATGAGTTTTATAAAACCTTTAAATATTTTGGATATTAACCCCTTAATAGCCTTATGTTTGAAAATATCAGAATAGAGAGCCAGGAACCTCACACCCATATGGTCAATTAATCTACAAAACAAGAGACAGAAATTTGCATCAGGGAAAAGGCAGTCTCTTCACTAAGTGGAGCTGGAAAAACTGGACAGCTACATATAAAAGAATGAAATTGGAACTGTCAGATCCTCTGCCCATTTTTCAATCAGATTGTTTGGGTTTCTTTGCTTTTGAGATATATGAGTTGTTCACGTATTTGAGATAGTAATCCCTTATCACATATATGATTTGCAAATGTTTCTCCTCCCTTCTGTAGGTTGCCTTTACATTTTGTTGATGGTTTACTTTGCTGTGCAAAAGATTTTCAGTTTTATATAGCCCCACTGTTTATTTTTGCTTTTGTTGCCTTAGCTTTTCTTGTCAAATTCCAAAAGTCTTTGCCAAGATCTATGTCAAGGAGCTTACTCTCTATATTTTCTTCTCAGAGTTTCATGGTTTCAGGTCTTCTGTTTAAGTCTAAATTAATTTTAAGTTGATTTTTGTATATGGTGCAAGATAGGGATCTGTGCTGTTGTTTGGTCCCTAAGTCATGTCTGATTCTTGGCAATCCCATGGATTGCAGGACATCAGGCTTCCCTGCCCTTCACCATTTCCTGGAGTTTGCTCAAACTAATGTACATTGAGTCATGAATGCTACCTAACCATCTCATCCTCTGCCAACCTCTTCTTTTGCCTTCAATCTTTCCCAGCATCAGGGACTTTTCCAATGAGTCAGTTCTTCCCATCAGGTAGCCAAAGTATTAGAGCTTCAGCCCTTCCAATGAATACTAAGGATTGATTTCTTTTAGGATTGACTGGTTTTACCTCTTGCAGTCCAAGAGACTCTCAAGAGTCTTTTCCACCACCACCATTTGAAAACATCAATTCTTTGGTGCTCAGCCTTCATTACAGTCCAATTCTCACATCTGTAAATGACTACTGAAAAAACCATAGCTTTGACTGTATGGACCTTTGTCAGCAAAGTGATGCTCTGCTTTTTAATATGCTTTCTAGGCTTGTCACAGTTTTTCTTCCAAGGAGTAAGTGTCTTTAAATTTCATGGTTGAAGTCACCATCTTCAGTCATTTTGGATCCCAAGAAAATAAAGTCTGTAACTGCTTCCACTTTTTCCCCTTCTATTTGCCATGAAATGATAGGACCAGATGCCATGACCTTAGTTTTTTTCATGTTGAGTTTTAAGACAGCTTTTTTTTTTTCACTCTTCTCTTTCACCTTCATCAAAAACTTTTAAGTTCCTCTTCACTTCTGCTATTATGGTGGTATGACCTCCATATCTGTGGTGGTTGATATTTCTCCTGGAAATCTTGATTCCAGCTGTGATAAGAATCTAATTTCATTCTTTTGCATGTGGCTGTCCAGTGATCCTAACACCAATTATTTCTATTCTATGTTCTTGGCTCCAATAAACTTTTTTAAAATTTAGAATTTTTTTAGATAGTGAAATTATTTTGACTTACAGTTAATAATCTTTATTAATTTAATAATAATAATAATCTTTTAACCATTAAAACAGATCTTTTGCTCCTATGAAGAACTTCCTTGTCTTGCTTGGTAAACAGTCTAAGGAAAAGAACTCAAAATTATGATGACAAGAATAGCAACAAGTAGATATACACATTTAATTTAAATTTTATAAGGCATAAAATATTGGAGAATTACTGAGTCTATTTGATGTAATAAATGGTTAAGTCAAGGCTTTCAGTTCAGTCGGTTCAGTCGCTCAGTCATGTCTGACTCTTTGCGACCCCATGGACTGCAGCACACCAGGCCTCTCTGTCCATCACCAACTCCCGGAGCTTACTCAAACTCATGTCCATTGAGTCAGTGATGCCATCAACCATCTCATCCTCTGTCATCCTCTTATTCTCTCACCTTCAATCTTTCCCAGCATTAGGGTCTTTTCAAATGAGTCAGCTCTTCGCATCAGAGGCCAATGTATTGGAGTTTCAGCTTCAACATCAGTCCTTCCAATGAACATTCAGAACTGATTTCTTTTAGGATGGACTGGTTGGATCTCCTTGCAGTCCAAGGGACTCTCAAGAGTCTTCTCCAGCACTACAGTTCAAAACAGTTCATGGAATTCTCCAGGCCAGGATACTGGAGCAGCCCTTTCCCTTCTCCAGGGGATCTTCCCAATCCAGGGATTGAACCCAGGTCTCCCACATTGCAGGTGGATTCTTTACCAGCTGAGCCACAAGGGAAGCCCAAAAATACTGGAGCGGGTAACCTATCCCTTCTCTGGGGGATCTTCCCTACCCAGGGATCCAACCAGGGTCCCCCTAAATTGCAGGTGGATTCTTTACCAACTGAGCTATCAGGAAAGCCCATTACTATAAATTCTTGGGTTTTTTCAAGGCAAGAAAAGACAAAAATAAGAGTTTTTATTTTATGTTGGATATGGTTGATTAACAATGTTGTGTTCGTTTCAAGTATACAGCAAAGTGATTCAGTTATACTTAAAATACCAAGCTTATATACAGATTTATTTTTATTACATGTCTAGATAGAATATCATTTGAAGACAACCCATGTGAAGAAATCCACACCCTTTCTTGCCTATGCTGGAAACTCTTGGCATAAAAATCTGAGCTGTGATTCTTCTGTCCCTCTTCTAATGCTGCCTATTTCTTTTATGCATAAGGCCTCTACCAACTTCAAAAGAATTTAGATGAATCATTCAGAGAAACAGAGAAGAATGAAAATCAAGTCCAAGGACACTGAAGTAGTTACTGGAATAGCAAATCAAACAAGGAAGAGAGCTAAAACTTATCATTTCTTAGCAAAATTTAGGAAAATGAGGAAGTGTGTGTTAGTAGGCAGTGTGAAATCTCAATTAATTTGCTCTTTATAGTCTAGTAAAGACTAAAGGAAAGTTTACCTTTGCATTGTGCTTGGGAAAATCAACTAAACTAGCAAAAGGATAGAATGAACAAGACTGGAAGATATTCAAGGAAAAAATCTCTTTCAAGCACATCAATAACATTAAACTTTTCCTACAATAAATGTTCTGTACCAGTAACTAAAGCATCATACCAATGACCAGCCATGCTTATCTGCTGCTTTGATGTGTAAATCATGAATCAACCACCATCCTTTATTCATTAAAGCAAGTCCTCAACAAGGCAACAGTTTGTTGCCATATAATCCTGACCCCTTATCTATATAGTACGTAATTAAATTTTAAAATGATGTAACCTAAATATAAATTCTTTTTAGTAGAGATCTTAATAGCAATGTAAAAATTTTTGTATGACCCTTAACAAATATGCTTTTTCTATCACCTAAATAATACATATAATTGCATAAACATTTAAAAGAATTAAAAACATAAACAAGAAAGGTAAAAAACTCATTTGAAACTATATATCCCTGTGGTTCTAATGATAATCTTATAATAAATATGTCCTTCATATACAAGTCAATAATCTGCTATTCTGAAATTAAAAAAAAAAATTATATAAACCATTTGTGACAAATCCTGCTAAATCCTGATGTAACTAGTGTAGGCTCATCATTCTTTCCATTAATATAATATTTATATATTTCACAGAAAAAAATTTTAATGTATTTGATTAAGGTAACATGATATTACATTTCTAAAATCTAAAACCTACAGAATTTTTAAACACAACTAGCCCCAGTGATTTCAGATAAGAGACCATGGAGTGATGTATGATCAGAAATATAATTTTACATAATTGAATAGTATTATACCTGAGTCCTTTTACATTTTTTCTTATGGGTATAAATGCTAATCCTAGCTATTTGTAGAGAGTCTTATGTAATATGATGTGTGTGTTCTGTGCTTAGTTGTGTCGACTCTTTGAGACCTCTATACTGTAGCCCACCAGGCTCCTCTGTCAATGGGATTTGCCAGGCAAGAATACTGAAGCAGGTTGCAGTTTCCCAATCCAGGGGATCTTCCCAACCCAAGGTTCAAACCTTCATCTCTTATCTCTCCTGCATTGGCAGGAAGATTCTTTACTAATGTGCTACCTGGGAAGCTCCTTATGTAATATAGGTAAAATTTTTTAATGTAAGTGTTATTAAAATAATTCTTCAGGATATATGCAAATCTAGTCATTGGCATTATTTTTGTCATTAATATACAATGGACAAAGAAAAAATAATTACAATATGTTTCCTCTATTAGAAGAGCATTTTCATTGCATTTCTGAATAAATGTGTACAAAGCATTAATAAATTAGGAAAATCTTGTAGCAACCCAGCCATTCTTCAAATGAAAATCCAAGATTTCATAAAATACTTGATTATCTTTCCTTTAAAAGAAGTGGCTCAGATAAAAATAGGCAGGGTCTACAGTAATGATGACAAAAATAGGCCTGGAAGTTCAATCATCAGATAATAATTATAACACTTGAATAATATTCAAAGAGATAATTTGAAAGCAATAGAAAATTAACAAAGTAAGAAGAAACCTGAAAAGAGTATATAGCTGAAAGACACCTATTTCACTAAGAATTGTAGATTTATGGCTTTTTAGCCTGAAAGCACTATTTCACCAGCCGTGACAGCAGAAAACTGCAGTCATACTTTGAAGTGGTAGATGATAAAGCTCAGAGTATCAGAGCAAATGAATAGAATGTTAAAGGAATATATGTTATAAGCCAGAAAACCTCAGAGGAGCTGAGGTCAAAACTCTGAATACAACTCTCCTCAACCCCTTCTCTCTCACCCTCCCCACCACATCCTGCCTTCTTTCTTGATGAATGTTAAATGACTACACATTTGCACAGGAAATGCAGAATGCCCAGCAGAAGAGCAGACAGAAAGCAGAGAATTCTCGCTCAATTATTTAAACACGACCCCTCATTATATTTGCAAGATTTTTCCAGTATCCAGCACGGTGCCTGCACTATAGTTCTTCAGTGATTGTCTAAAGAATGAGACCATAACCAGTGAATCTAGGAAGAGGAATTTTTCACTAAATACACAATGGAACTTGTATCATGTTGTTTAGTCATTCAGATGTGTCCGACTCCTTATGACCCCCATGAACTATAGCCCACCAGACTCCTCTGTGCATGGGATTTTCCAAGCAAGACTACTGGAGTGGGTTGCCATTTCTTTCTCCAGGGAATCTTCCTGACCCAGGGATAAAACCAGCATCTCTTGCATTGGCAGAAGGATTCTTTACTGCTGAGCTGCATGGAAAGCCCCTGAAACTTCTACCAACAACGTTATAAATAGCAAGAAAAAAAATCTGCATACACACACACACATATATATCTAAATCACTTTGCTGTATATCTGAAACTAATACACTATTGTAAATAGAGTATATGTCCATTTAAAAATGTTAAAAATAAGTAAATGTGAATGATAAGTATATGAGAAACTAGTAATATGTACTTGAAAAAATAACACAGCAAACATACTCAGCATATAGAATTTTTTTGGATCCACAATATTAAGACAAATTATTGTCCCCTCCCAACCTTTTAATGCACTCCACTGACTTGTTAAAGGAATAAGGTCATTTGTTCTTAGAGAATTTCATAGCGTGAATTTGTCTATTTCCTTATGGTATATATATTTTTTTACTTGTTCCTTAGTTTTAATGTTTTCTATAAATGAGAAACAAGATCTGAATTAGATTCTAATACTACCAAATTTTAGCATAAGAGTTGCTATATACTTCATATTGCATCATATCAAGAGGAACATGTCTAGTTATCCTACTAAAATTAAGATAAATCAATACTTTCATGTGGGCAAAGTCTGACTCCCTCATTATAAAATTTCCCATAATATTTCAGAAGTGGTGTTTCCATCCACAATCAAGGCTAAAGCCAAAATTATGATTTTTTAAGTTAAGCCTTCCTTTAACATTTACTAGATGAAATTGTTCTGTAAAGAAGTACTTTTCCTAATCAGTTAGACTATTTAGCCACTTTTACATATGAATGCATTTCATGCAAAGATGGGTTCGATAAAGGACAGAAATGGTATGGACCTAACAGAAGCAGAAGATATTAAGAAGAGGTGGCAAGAATACACAGAAGAACTGTACAAAAAAGAACTTCACAACCCAGATAATCACGATGGTGTGATCACTCACCTAGAGCCAGATATCCTGGAATGTGAAGTCAGGTGGGTCTTAGAAAGCATCACTACAAACAAAGCTTGTGGAGGTGATGGAATTCCAGTTGAGCTATTTCAAATCCTGAAAGATGACGCTGTGAAAGTGCTGCATTCAATATGCCAGCAAATTTGGAAAGCTCAGCAGTGGCCACAGGACTGGAAAAGATCAGGTTTCATTCCAATCCCAAAGACAGGCAATGCCAAAGAATGCTCAAATTACCACAAAACTGCACTCATCTCACACGCTAGCAAAATAATGCTCAAAATTCTCCAAGCCAGGCTTCAGCAGTACGTGAACCATGAACTTCCAGATGTTCAAGCTGGTTTTAGGAAAGGCAGAGGAACCAGAGATCAAATTGCCAACATCTGCTGGATCATCTAAAAAGCAAGAGATTTCCAGAAAAATGACTATGCCAAAGCCTTGGACTGTGTGGATCACAGTAAGCTGTGAAAAATTCTGCAAAGAGGTGGGAATACCAGACCACCTGACCCGCCTCTTGAGAAACCTATATGAACGTCAGGAAGCAACAGTTAGAACTGGACATGGAACAACAGACTGGTTCCAAATAGGAAAATGAGTACATCAAGGCTGTACATTGTCACCCTGCTTATTTAACTTATATGCAGAGTACATCATGAGAAATGCTGGGCTGGATGAAGCACAAGCTGTAATCAAGATTTGTGGGAGAAATATCAGTAACCTCAGATATGCAGATGACACCATCCTTATGGCAGAAAGTGAAGAGGAACTAAAAAGCCTCTTGATGAAAGAGAAAGAGGAGAGTGAAAAAGTTGGCTTAAAGCTCAACATTCAGAAAACTAAGATCATGGCATCCGTCCCATCACTTTATGGAAAATAGATGGGGAAACAGTGGAAGCAGTGTCAGACTTTACTGTTTTGGGCTCCAAAATCACTGCAGATGGTGATTGCAGCCATGAAATTAAAAGACGCTTACGCCTTGGAAGGAAAGTAATGACCAACCTAGATAGCATATTAAAAAGCAGAGACATTACTTTGCCAACGAAAGTCCATCTAGTCAAGGCTATGGTTTTTCCAGTGGTCATGTATGGATGTGAGAGTTGGACTGTGAAAAAGCTAAGCACCAAAGAATTGATGCTTTTGAACTGTGGTGTTGGTGAAGACTCTTGAGAGTCCCTTGGACTGCAAGGAGATTCAACCAGTCCATCCTAAAGGAGATCAGTCCTGGGTGTTCATTGGAAGGACTGATGCTGAAGCTGAAACTCCAGTACTTTGGCCACCTCATGCAAAGAGTTGACTCATTGGAAAAGACCCTGATGCTGAGAGGGATTGGGGGCAGGAAGAGAAGCGGACGACAGAGGGTGAGATGGCTGGATGGCATCACCGACTCAATGGGCATCAGTTTGAGTAAGCTCCGGGAGTTAGTGATGGACACGGAGGCCTGGCATGCTGAGATTAATGGGGTCACAAAGAGTCGGACAAGACTGAGCAACTGAACTGACTGACTGACTGACTGACATATTAATACAATTTTAATAGAAAAGTCTGTGCAAATGCTTAAGTCTTTCTCTCAATAACTGTAATTGCCAAATTTCTAACAGATAATTTCCTTGTCTTTCAATTTTTTTGTTGTTCTATTTTTTCTGTAACTCCTATGTCAATATGACATGCTTACCCCATCTTTTAGTTCTGCAATTAGATACATTCAGTGATTACCTTCAGAATTTATGCTAATGTTTCTGCAAATATTTAGTAATTGATTGAAACTCATTCCTAATAGAAACCTTGGGATGGTCTCATGTGAATCTCCCTGAATTCTGAATTGCATGTTTTCCTGTGATCTTTCTACTCAAAGTTAAAACTGTGGCTAGTTATAAACTCTTTGGTTCACATTTTCTTCTTTGCATATCTTCCAGAAATGTTACTCCATTAGGTACTAGCAGAACATTTTGCTTTTGATATTTTATTTATAACTTACTTGATTTTGTTGTGGCCGAAAGTCCTAAAAAACATGTTTTAATCTATAATGTTCAATAATTCTCAGTGTTGAACAATCTGGAACTATATAATAAATTCCTAGATGTATCTTGTGAATACATAGTTATTTTTTGCCACTATATTTTGGTCTGGGTTGTTGAATAGGAATAGATATTTGAAAAGTGTGTTTGTATCCGGAAGGGGTAGTCTTAGTAACATTAATAAAGCAAAAGCAAACTTTTCAATTTGGGTGAATGAAAAAGCTCTAGGACAATCTTTCATTCCATTAAAATGTTCTCACAGATATAAATGACTTTAGATTAGTGTTTTTTTCAACCTCAGTTCTACTGACATTTGGTGCTGGATAAATTATTGTGCAGTGTTAAGCAGAATCTTTCATTCCTCTTTATTAGGTGTCAGTAGCATCTCCCAGTTTGTGAAAACAAAAAACTTCTCCAGACATTGCCAAATGTCCTTCTCTTCTCCTTAACTGAGGACCACTGGCTTTAGGGAATCAGGGGTGTGCCTTAAGATACTTTGTTAAGATCTCTGGAAACTGTAAAGCAATGCCTCACATATCACCTCAGTAAAATAACAACAACAAATCTAATAACCCCAAAGAAATGTCTCTTAGTCCTGCTGGAATTGGCAATGCTGCTTCCAAAACTCTTGTAAGTTCATTGTTCTACTGCAGCTTCACTGAGAACTCAAGACCAAGAAGGACTGATACTGCACATTCATGGATATGGTTTTTGTCTGATAGAGTGGATCATAAATGTTTGAGAAATATAGTGTATTAAAAGTAATTGTACCAACTTGGATGAAAAGTGATAAAGATGGCATACTGTTCAAATTCACTGGTGATTCAAAACTTCATAAAAAGATATAATGAACCACAGAACCTATATACAGCAAGAACCTAATGGAATAAAATGGTGGAATTAATCTTAGGCAAAGAAGCCATGAAACACATGCCAGGCACCATAGTTAGAGGTTTTCATGTGGTATTTCCTATATAGACAAACTCCTTGAGGAGTAGACATTAATAGCCCTATTTAAAATAAAGGTAATAGAAATAGACAGCTTCCCTGGTGGCTCAGTGGTAAAGAACCTGTCAGCAATGCAGGAGACATATGTTCAATCCTTGGGTTGGGAAGGTCCCCCGAGAAGAAATGGCAACCCACTCTGGTATTCTTGCCTGGAGAATTCCGTGGACAAAGGAACCTGGTTGACTACTGTCCATGGGGTCACAAAAGTGTCAGACACCACAACTACTAAACAACAACAACAATAGAGGTTAGGCTCAGAGAAGTAAATGAACTTGCTTATAGCTCTACATCTGGGGAATATCTGAGGAGGCATTAAAGGCCCATCAGATTGCAAAGTTCATACTCTTTCTATTATTTTATTCTGGCATCTAAGATATGGTCCATGCTCTCTACAAGATTATAGTGTTTTCTAAGGGCAGATAGTAAAACCAAAAATTACAGTGCAGTGTGATGAATGCTAGGGTAGACTCTGTAACTTAAGTTGTGGGAGTAAAGATGATCACACCAACCTCTAACTCTGTTTCTCAGGAAGCAGTCTCAGAGGCGGTGGAGATGATACTTGACCAAAGAAACCTAGTTATGGAGCAGGTGAGGAGAGAGGAAAGCAGAACACATGAGTTACAGACAATGAATGTCAATGTGCGAAGCCAACAAGGGCAAAAAAAAGTTTCATTTGGGAACATCTGAGTAAAAAGAGCTTCTAAAACAAATTTTGAAGGAAATGGCAACTCACTCCAGTATTCTTGGCTGGACAATCCCATGGACAGAGGAGCCTGGCAGACTACAGTTCATGAGGTCACAAGAGTCAGACATGACTTACTGACTAAATCACCAAAACATATTTAGAGTGAGAGAGTGTGTGTATGTGTGGTGTGACAGGGTTGGAGAGGAGGACGCAATAAATAAATTTAGAGAATTGTCAGAACTGGCTACCAAAAAGCCTTGCATACTGAAGGAATGGGTTTGAAGTTCCTCCAAAAAGTTATAGAGAGCCAAAAAGGAATTTAATCAGTGGTCAGAGATGATTAAATGTGTATCTGAGTGCCAATATTCCTAGAAAAAAAAAATTCATCTCAAGCCAACTTCTGAACTAATCACTGAGGCCAAGACCATGGGCTCAGTGAGTGTGTCTTCCCAGAACTGGGTCTGCAGGTGGGACCCTTCAGAGCCAATCTGCCCAATGGACATGAGCTCTTGAGATTGGTCAAGAGGGACTGGTTTTGGGGAAGACAACTAATCCCAACACTCAAACACATTCTCACATGGCTGGATTGTGGGTTTGCATTTTAAATCTTTACAGCTTTCAGGTGAGCAAAGCTGTTAAGTCTTCCCTTGTTAAACAGTATCAAAACATTCTTACACCCTACCATAAAAAATGGACTATTACAATTCCCCAAGAAGACATAATTCTACTAATCAAGACTATCCAAACAAGATGATATATTTGCTTTTAAAGGAAAATATAAAAACACTAGTTATACACACACATATGTTCATTTATGTCCATATATAGTTTTTAGTATGGGCTTCCCTGGTGGCTCAGAGGTCAAGTATCAGCCTGCAATGCAGGAGGCCACTTGCAATGCAAGAGATGTGGGTTCGATCTCTGGGTTGGGAAGATCCCCTGGAGAAGGAAATGGCAATCCACACCTGGGGATCCCCATGGACAGAGGAGGCTGGCAGGCTACAGTTCATGGGGTCACAAGAGTTGGACATAGTGACTAAACCACTGTAATTTAATATATATGGGATACTCACTAAATTAAAAATATTAATAAGTATATTCAGTGTGTTTCAAGGAAATTAAAAACATTGAAGCTTAGGGTACACAGCAAAGTGTGTTAAATAACAAATATGTGTACTTTATAAACCTATAATTATGTTAAGGAATAAGTCAGTTGAATGAAAAATGTCATTTAGTAAGCTTGTTTACAATAAAAGTCTACCTGACAACTGAGCAAAAACATTCAGGACTTGCCATAGAAAATAAAGAACCCCACTGTTTCCCATAGGGCTTACTGTTAGCTGCAGGACACAGCAATTACATAGGTGGATTACAGATTTCCTTAGCTGGGAAACTAAGGTGAATGTGATAAATTCTTTCCATGTAACAAAAGAGAAGGAACACTGAGGAACAGTGTTAATCAAGGATAATCTGACTTAAAAAAAAAAAAGGAGAAGAAAAAGCCTTTAACAAGGTAAGGGGAAAGAGACTCTTTAGCAAAAGAACTGGAAGAATTTATAACATTCTAGCAAGAAAATCTTTCCCATGAAGGGTTCTCCTCAAAAGATTAAAAGAGATTTCTTGGTATGCTCTCAAATGCACAAATACTATCAACTCTTTTCAGAGTCAAAATATGACTCATAACACTTGCTCACAAGAAGAGAAATTTACCTTTCCAACTGAATAGTGGTCAGATCCAATTGTTCCTTAATATGCAAAGAAATAGTTCGTCAAGTCTTGCCTGACTGACTAATCTTAGCACAGTTCAGTTCAGCCACTCAGTTGTGTCTGACTCTGCAACCCCACGGGCTGCAGCACCTTGGCCTCCCTGCCCATGACCATCACCTGGAATTTACTCAAACTCGTGTCCATTGAGCCAGCGGTGCCATCAAACCATCTCATCCTCTGTTGTTCCCTTCTCCTCCTGTCTACAACCTTTCCAAGGATCAGGATTGTTTCAAATTGAGTCAGTTCTTCACATCAGGTAGCCAAAGTATTGGAGCTTCAGCATTGGTCCTTCCAATGAATATTCAAGACTGATTTCTTTAGGATGGACTGGTTGGATCTCCCTGCAGTCCAAGGGACTCTCAAGAGTCTTCTCCAACACCACAGTTCAAATGCATCAATTCTTCAGTGCTCAGCTTTCTTTATAGTCCAACTCTCACAACCACATATGACTACTGGAAAAACCATAGCTTTGACTAGATGGACCTTTTGTTGGCAAAGTAATGCCTCTGTTTTTTAATATGCTGTCTAGGCCCGTCATAGCTTTTCTTCCAAGGAGTAAACATCTTTTAATTTCATGACGGCAGTCACCATCTGCAGTGATTTTGGAGCCCCCAAAAATAAAGTCTGTCACTGTTTCCACTTTTTCCCCATCTACTTGCCTTGAAGTGATGGGACCAGATGCCATAATCTTAGTTTTCTGAATGTTGAGTCTTAAACCAACTTTTTCACTCTCCTCTTTCACTTTCATCAAGAGGCTCTTTAGTTCTTCTTTGCTTTCTGCCATAAGGGTGGTGTCATCTGCATATCTGAGGTTACTGATATTTCTCCCAGCAGTCTTGATCCCAGCTTGTGCTTCATCCAGCCCAACGTTTCTCATGATGTACTCTGCATATAAGTTAAATAAGCAGGGTGACAATATACAGCCTTGACGTGCTCCTTTTCCTATTTGGAACCAGTCTGTTGTTCCATGCCCGGTTCTAACTGTTGCTACCTGATCTGCACACATATTTCTCAGGAGGCAGGTCAGGTGGTCTGATATTCCCACCTCTTTAAGAATTTTCCACAGTCTGGTGATCCACACAGTCAAAGGCTTTGCCATAGTGAATAAAACAGAAGTAGACGTTTTTATGGAACTCTCTTGCTTTTTTTGATGATCCAACAGATGTTGGCAATTTGATCTCTGTCTCCTCTGCCTTTTCTAAAACCAGCTTGAACATCTGGAAGTTCTCCATTCATGTACAGTTGAAGCCTCTCGTTTACGTGGAAGTTTTGAGCCATTTTGAATCTTTTGAAGGAGAAGCTGCTGCTCACAATGAGCTCACAAAACCATCCAAGCAAGGATCTCAGGCCTGGGTCTCAAAGAAGGACTGCAAATCATGACTTTGCTTTTGCAAATAAAGGCTGTTTTTTGAGTGAAAATGTGTGGAGACCTTTTGAATGAGGTTGCCATTGCCATTATCTTCATTACCTCCACCATAGTCTGGACTCAGGTAAATAGCAGGGAGGGAACACAGCTCCACCCATCAAAATTTGAGTTAAAGATTTACTGAGCATGGCCCTGCCCATCAGAACAAGATCGAGTTTCCCCCTCAGTCTCTCCCATCAGGAAGCTTCCATAAGCCTCTTGTTCTTCTCCATCAGAGGGCAGACAGACTGAAAACCACAATCACAGGAAGCTAACCAATCTGATCACATGGATCACAGCCTTGACTAATTCAGTGAAACTATAAGCCATGCCATATAGGGCCACCCAAGATAGACAGGTCATGGTGGGGATTTCTGACAAAACATGATCCACTGGAGAAGGGAATGGCAAACCACTTCTGTATTCTTGCCTTGAGAACACCATGAACAGTATTAAAAGGCAAAAAGATAGGGCACTGAGAGATGAACTCCCCAGGTCAGTAGGTGCTCAATATGCTACTGGAGATCAGTGGAGAAATAACTCCAGAGAGAATGAAGAGATGGAGCCAAAGCAAAAACAACACCCAGCTGTGGATGAGACAGGTGATAGAACCAAGGTCCGATGCTGTAAAGAGCAATATTGCATAGGAACCTGGAATGTTAGGTCCATGAATCAAGGCAAATTGGAAGTGGTCAAAGAGGAGATGGCAAGAGTGAATGTCAACATTTTAGGAATCTGCAAACTAAAATGGACTGGAATGGGTGAATTTAACTCAGATGACCATTATATCTACTACTGTGGGCAGGTGCAACACAGCACATGGATAAATTAGCATCTCTAGTGGCTCAGACAGTAAAGAATCAGCCTGTAATGAGGCAGACTCGGGTTCTATCCCTGGGTCGGGAAGATCCCCTGGAGAAGGAAAGGCTACCCACTCCAGTATTCTTGCTGGGAAATGCCATGTACAAAGGAGCCTGGCAGGCTGCAGTCTATGGAGTCACAAGAGTTGGACACGACTTAGCAACTAAATCACTATGGATAAACTGTTTGGATAAAAGTAACTAAATTCCAATATCATGTAGACTCACTCAGCTCAAACTGCATTTATACGAAAGCTATCAATCAGACAAGCTTATATTGAAATAGGTCTTAGGGAACTGCAGCATGTGACGCAGAACAGGAAGGAAAAAAGAGTGGATTTCAAATCCAAATTTTTAGGGTAAAGAGGCCCAAGTCTGCATCAGAGTAGCTGTGTGATCTTGGTTTTGTAACATAATTTCTCTAACTCAGGTTCCTTATCTATACACTGGATGTATTATACATTTGTCATGATTATTTAATGAATTAATATCTTACAGGCTCAGCGGCTAAAAGAATCTGCCTCCATTTCAGGAAACTCAGGAGCCGCAGCTTCAATCCCCGGGTCGGGAAGATCTGCTGGAGAAGGAAATGGCAACCCACTCCAGTGTTCTTGCCTGGAAAATCCCATGGGCAGAGGAGCCTGGTGGGCTACAGTCCATGGGGCTGCCAAGAGTCGAACATGACTGAGCAACCAAGCACCCGTATCTTACAGGATCTCTAACGTACGTTTGGTGGGAAATCCTATCAGTTGTGGTATAAGTAGGCATTGATTTTATATTTCCTCCCAGCTGTATTCTATTACCTTCTCCTTTCCTGCCTTTGTAAAAACCAAGCTATATTATTGTAATTTCAAGTTATTTTTTACAAATGTTCTCAATAACTTTTGCTGTTAAAATAGTAGTCCCATCAGGGTCTTCAGTGATACCAAATTCCTTTCTTTTCATCATATCCCCACCCTCCCAACCATCTATCCCCATATGTCTGAGATTCTAATGGCTCAGAGAAGTAGTCTACTTCTCTCATATGCACCCCAAGCCTCTGGGGATGGTTTTTGACCCCAAAGCAGAAGAGAACTTGTTGCCTATGGTGAATCCATTTTGTCATACCTGCCGGCACAACTAGTTGTCAGGGAGGAATTCAACATGGCAGATCTGTTCCACTGGCTCCTATTGATTCTGCTGATGATAGACTCATCCAAACTGATCATCTAGGTGTGTTTCAACCCATATAAGATTTGCTGATACTTTCTAGCCTGTTTTCCCTGCTGGATGCACCACTTTACATTTCTCTGATGCATGTTCCACTTTGCCCCAAGTTGTGCTGCTGCTGTTAAAATAAAATCCTAATCCAACATGTGAAGATAAATTTCTTGTCAATTTGGTCAGACTATGACCCCTAATTGTTTTGTCAGACACTAGCTGATAATGTTACTTTTTAGGTATGATAAATATCTAAATTAGTAGACTTTGAGCAAAGCAGATTACTCTCCATAATTAAGGTGGTTCATATCCAATCAGTTGAAGTTCTTAAAAACTGAAACATCAACACTTACCTGAGTCTCCAGCCTGCTGGCCTGCCATACAAATTTCATATTTGTCAGCCTCTACACTCAAGTGAGCTAATTTCTTGAACTCTCTTTCATTCTGTTTCTTTCAGTGTGTGTTGTTCAGTCACTAAGTCATGTCCAACTCTTTTGCAACCCCATGGACTGTAACTCACAAGGTCATCTTTCCAGGCAAGAATACTGGAGTGGGTTGCCATGCCCTCTTTCAGGAGATCTTCCTGACCCAGGGATCAAAACTTTGTCTCTTGTTTCTCCTGCATTGGCCAGCAGACTCTTTTACTATTGTGCCACTTGGGTGTGTATATATACATAAATATATATATATATATATATATATATATATGTATGTATATGTTTCTAAAGAGTTGGACATGACTGAGCAATCAAGCACATACAGATATGCAGGTACATTTATAAGTATATATAATATTTATATGTGTGTATATATATTTATACATCTTACTCATGAATATATATGCATTTGTATGCAATATGTATTTGTGTGTATATGTACAT
Source organism: Odocoileus virginianus (assembly GCF_023699985.2). Classification (NCBI taxonomy): domain Eukaryota; kingdom Metazoa; phylum Chordata; class Mammalia; order Artiodactyla; family Cervidae; genus Odocoileus; species Odocoileus virginianus. Next base: position 11,493,848 of record NC_069687.1, read on the forward strand.
TGTTATTGCTCCTTTTTAGTTGCTAAGCCATATCTGACTCTTTTGGTACTCCTTGGACTGTAGACTATAGCCCACCAGGCTCCTCTGTCCATAGGATTTCCCAGGCAAGAATATGTGAGTGGATTGCCATTTCCTTCTCCAAGGGATCTTCCTGACCCAGGGATCAGATTGAACCCACATCTCCTGCATTGGAAGGCCAATTCTTTACCACTGAGCCACCAGGAAAGCATGTATATGTATATTCACACACACACCCTTCTACTCTTGAATTTCCAGTTTCTAAGTGGGAAATGTTTGTGTGTGTGTGTGTGTGTGTGTGTGTGTGTGTATTTATATATACATTTTCCTCTTAGGAACTAGAAATTCAAGAGCAGAAGGATGATACTTCCCATCTCTGTCTGGTAGTGTTGCACCATGCTCCACCACACATTTTTTTTCTGAAACCTCCCTGGCATGACATCTCTTGTAAAGGATGCTGAATCAATCAGTCATTGATATCAAAAACCAGGTCTGGGAATAGCATGCTTCTTTCTTATTTTCATAATTGCTAGAAAATATTACAAATCATTCTCTCAGTGCCATACTTCCTTTGAAGAGTGGAAGAAGAGAGTTCTCTTCTCAAGTAATCAGAGCTGTGCTTGGGACATAGTAGGTGCTCAATGAATGTAAGCTATAATTATTCACAGGCACTGCCCTTCTCCACAAAGTGAGAAGGGAAAAGTTTAAAGACTGGCTGATGGTGGAACAGCTGGCTCTCAACTGTCATGTTTGTAAGCTTCTCGGATAAGAAGTTGACACAATCACTTGCAGTGCTCAGAACTCAGTACGTGGGATTGTTGGCATTTTTCTTTTCTCATCAGCCAGAGTCTCAATGGTCAATTCTCAAGAAAGAAGGTTCCGCTCAGTCCTCAGTCCTTACTGTCATTAGGTTAGCAGTAACTCTCTTACGTAAAAACCAGTTCACCAGATCAGATTTAAGCATTTGACCATCAAACACTAAGATAGCACTCTTTAATAGAAAGATTATTTGGGTTGAATTTTGAAGCTTTGGTTTTCTAGTTCTGTTCAATGCCTTGGATAAATTGCAGATTGCAAGTCTCATCTTTATTTTATAAATGAAAAAGAAGTACCTTGTAATATTGCTATAAGGATTCAGCAGATGCCATACCCAAAGGACTTTGCAAAGGACACTATTGGGCTTTCCAGGTGGCACTAGTGGTAAAGCACCCACCACTGTGATTGAGGTAAGAGACACAGGTTCAATCCCTGGTCAGGAAGATCCCCTGGAAGACAGCATAGCAACCCACTCCAGTATTCTTGCCTGGAGAATCCACGAACAGAGGAGCCTGGTGGGCTACAGTCCATGGGGTCGCAAAGAGTCAGACTCTACTGAAGTGACTTAGCACACTACTAGTGGTATGCAAAGCTCTAGTCTCCATCTCGCTGAAGAAAAGATGAACTGTTTTGCACTGATGAAAAACTGTGTCTTTGAAAAGTTTTATGGTTTTAGTATAGATTCCAAGCTATTCATGACCCTCCAAATCCAGTGCAGTGACATCATTTTTCAGCCAGACTCAAGATGAGTAAGATCAATGTTTTGACAAATAGAATCCCCATTCAAAGTGCTATAAAACAGGGCTGAATTATAGCTGCCTCCCCTTCTCTCACATGTGTATTTAAATAAAAGGCAGTACACTCCAGGAGCTGAATGGGTGATTGATTGTCCTTACTTATAAGGAGACAAGCAGTGTCCCTACCGAAAGTACCATTGAAAGGTGTTACCTTAAAGAAACAATTAGCTTCTTTGCTAACTGTTGTCAGAAAGAACAACTTAGCATCCATTACTTAAACTATGTTTTCATTCTTCAAATTTTAAAGGGGAAGTGTTAAACAGTTCTGCAGTGAGTCAATTTATTGTGGTTAACTCGTAGCACATCAGGAGATCTGAACTAAGTCCACTCCAAATTAGTGTTTCTTTGAGGGACATCTTAAGATTTATCAGCATGGAGGCTCATGTTTGCTAATATGTTTTTGTAATTTTTTATGCCAAATCAATGTTTCAAATGCAATGTGACTCTGAAACATGTACACATGCCATGCTTTAAAACAGATGAAAATCACTTTTCTTTCATTTATTTTTATTAGTTGGAGGCTAATTACTTTACAATATTGTAGTGGGTTTTGTCATACATTGACATGAATCAGCCATGGAGTTACATGTATTCCCCATCCTGATCCCCTCTCCCACCTCCCTCTCCACCCGTAAAATCACTTTTTTGATTAAAAGAAATATAGGTTCTATTCACTGGTAATTCATGAGCCCATCTCCCTATAAAAGTAAAATGATGTTACTTTCAGGCAAAAATATTAATTAACTTCCTTAATATTCAAAATCCATGACCAATTCTGTAACTCACACATCTGATAAATAAGCCATATGGTGATTTCTTTCTTTAATGAAAATCAGAGTACTAACAGTTCAAGTGCCCATGAAAAATCAAATGTAAGTTGCCTCAGTGTAGAACATAACATTTTTTGAGACATACTAAGATATATAGTAGGCTTCGCTGGTGACTCAAATGGTAACGAATCTGCCTGAAGTGCAGGAGACCCAGGTTCGATCCCTGGATCAGGAAGATCCCTTGAAGGGAATGGCAAGCTGTTCCAGTGTTCTTGCCTAGAAATTTCCATGGACAGAGGAGCCTGGTGGCAAAAGCACTGGACAGGACTTAGCAACCAAACAACAACAAGCGTGCAAAGAAGACTAGATTTGGAATCAAATGAGAAGGGTAGAGGTGAGCCAAGACTACAAGATGCTCTGTTCACAGCTTTTGTCACATTTCCTGGTGAATCCTGAGGACCCAATAAATATTTGATGAATGAGGAAAAGAATGAATGCAACTCCAACTGGCTAAAAACATGATGGCTATTCCCAGTCAGCACTTTATTTTACCTGGTCCTGTCATATAAACACAAAACTGGAAAAAATGCAAGCAACACTAGGTTATCCTCTACTGACTTTGGGGTTATTCGTCATGAGTCTCTTTTTGGGAAAATGCGCTTTTTTTCAGCCTCTGGTTTTAGGTTCTCTTTTAGGCTTTGTCAGCCAGAGTCCTGGCACAAGCTGCTAAGTTTTAAATCCACCATGTTTAGCCTTAGTCTGTGTCCTCAGCAGTCAATTTCTTCCTGTATTTCTGCAGTGCCAAAATGGGCTTCCAAGGTGGTGCTAGTGATAAAGAATCCACCTGACAGTGCAGGAGATATAAGAGAGATGGGTTCGATCCCTGGGTCAAGAAGATCCCCTGGAGGAGGGCACAGTAACCCGCTCCAGCATTCTTGCCTGGAGAATCCCATTGACAGAGGAGCCTGGTGGACTACAGTGCATGGGGTCACAAAGAGTAGAAAACGATCTAAGCAACTTAGCATGCATGGAAGCACCAAAATATGGCAACTTCCTTTTTGATACGTCTGCGTGCTCTCCTCCTCACTATTACCTGAATATCTTTCCCCTTATCTTTAATGTTCTATCCTTCTCAATTTTGATTCCGTTTCCAGAAATTTCTTCCCCTTGTAAGCCCTGATTTATAAGGAAACTCTGGCAGGGAAGTTTCAAGAGTACAAAACAGCTACTTCAGCTCCTTACCACTGAAATTTTACATTCCCCAGCTATAGGAAAAAGCAAATCTCCTCCTCCCAATTTCAGCTGCTGCTATGCAGTCCACCTACTATAGGTTCCATGCACACCTCTTGGTTGTTTTGTGATTTTTCTGTTTCTAGGTTCATCCATGCCCCACCCCCAGCTGCTTCTTCCTCACACACAAAGGCAACACCATACAAGTCTTGGGACTGAGGGTAATTTGCTCCCATTCATTTGTATCTTTAAGGTTCATAGTGTATAGAAGACAATACTTTTCAAAGATGGCTGCAACAACATCTATCATTCAATACATCCTCACATTGCAATATTGGAGAAGGAAGTGGCAACCCACTCCAGTATTCTTGCCTGGGGAATTCCATGGACAGAGGACCTGGCGGGCTACAACAGTCCGCAGGGTTGCAAAATGTTGGACATGGCTGAGCAACAAACACACACACACATTACAATACGGATTTGACAGCATCTCCTCCAAAAAGTCAAGACTGTATCCTCGCTCCTTGAAAGTGGACTGGCTTTTTTCACTGAATTTTTAAGTAGAATATGGCGGAAATGTTGCTATCTTCTGGAACTCCGTCATAAAGAACTGTATCATATTCACCTTGCTGGATGGAATAGTCTTGAAGCCTGTAGCCATAATGTAAGTACATAGTCTTACTTCCCGGAGGATATCATGCTCTGAGGAAATCCAAACTTACTTGGAGAGACTACACAAAAACACCGTGATGCCACACAAAGAGAGCAAGTTGCATGGCCCATCCTCAGCTGTTTTAGCTTCTATCTCACTGTTCTAGTCCCAGGCACTACCTGACTGCAGCCTTCTGAGAGGCCTAGAGCCAGAACTATCCACCTGAGATGTTTCCAAATATCTGGTCTATAGATATCCTGCATGCAAGCATGTGTGACCAGTCATATCCAACTCTCTGTGATCCTATGGACTGTAGCCCACCAGGCTCCTCTGTCCCTGGGATTCTCCAGGCAAGAATATTGGAGTAGGTTGTCATGCCCTCCTCCAGGGGATCTTCCTGACCCAGGAACTGAACCTGCATCTCCTGTGTCTCTGACACTGCAGGTACTTTCTTTACCCACTGAGCTACCTGGGAAGCCCAAATTTTTTTATGCAGCAACAGATGACTGAAACACTTTGTCATCTAGTTTTGCTGTATTTATTGGCTATAGGTTTCTGGATTTGCTACTGAATTTCTTCAGCTCATTTTATTAGTTTTATGTGGAGATTTGGAAAGATTGAGAAATGATGCTACCACTGTAACTCTCTTCCCAGAATTTTTATCAGAGAACTTTTTCATTGCTTTACAATGTTGTGTTGGCTTCTGCTGGTCAAAGGGAGTCAGCCATATGCAAACACATATCCCCTCTTTCTTGGACCTCCTTTCCCCTCCACCCCCATCCCACCCCTCTAGGTCATCAAAGAGTGCTGAGCTGAGACCCTGTGCTTTATAGCAGGTTCCCACCGGCTATCTATTTTACCCATGGTAATGTCCATATGTCAATCCCAGTCTCCCAATGCATCCCAACCCCCTTATTCCCACTGTGTCTACATGCCTATTCTCTGTATCTGCAACACTGTTCTCTATTCCTAGATTCATCTGAAATCTAGAAAATTGGCAAGAATTTTTAAGATGCTGTTAAGGTGACCTATTTCCTGGCAGATTCCTTCCTTACATAAGCTGACACTCATATCTCTCTGTTCTTGGAATCAGATTTATATCTAGGCTTTCTTTGTGGTTTACCTGGCGCAATCTGTCTACATGCACCTTGAAGTGAGAGAAATTGAACTGATTAGCAGTAGAGTAGATTCTACACTATTCCTTGCAGGGCTTCTGCATGTTTACCTGCTAAGAATTTGATTGGTGCTGGGCATAATTTCCGTGGCCAGTGATTGGTCCCTTCCAGTTAATTTTCTTCCCATTGTTTTGTAGTTGATGGCAATCCAAGTGAATTAATAGGGGAAAAAGTCTATAAATGATAAGGTAAGCATTTCTCTAAGTACACAGAGTGGAGTGCTTCCTGTTTGTTTAGAATTATCCTACCATTTGTAAGTCACATCGATATGATAAATAAGCTCTCTTGTGTGGAGTGTTTCTAGGTTCCCTCCCCCTCAAAAAAATAGACAACAGTTAGGGAAAATTGTCTTAGCCTGTAAGGCGATCAGGTATGATGATTGGGATTTTTGCTCTCAATATTCACTTCTCTCCTTTTCTCATCATGGGTCAAGTATACTTTATCATATCATTTATGTTCAGTCTGATCCTATGACTATTTTGGCCAATGGAATATCACCAGGCACGGCATGAGCAGAGGCCTTATGGAGCTCTGGTTGCATCTTCCATTCCTCTGAATCCCGTAAGCAGAGCTTGCACCAGATGATCACTGCCCCTTCAACCTGGGTGCGGAACAAACACCTGGCTAGCAGGCCTGACTCCACCTGCCGCTTGGATCCAAGCCCAGCCAACCCACATCTTGAAACTGAGCCACCCACCATAGATCAGCCAAGCTGCAGTTCCTCTGCAGATCTGTCAGCACAATAATAAATGTTTGTTTGGGGAAACCACTGAGTGTTTGCATAATGTGTTATTTAATGTTGTTCTGACAGCATTTGACCAAAATACCAGGTATAGTCAAAGCATAGTTGATGAAATATAGACCAAACCAGCAAACTACAGCTGGCAAGTCAAATCCAACCTGAGGCCAGTTTTGTAAATAGTTTTATTTGTGTATTGTCTGTAATCACTTTGATGACTCAGTGGCAGCATAGTGTTAGTGTGATAGAGTAGACAATCTACAAAATCTAAAATATTTATTATTCAGCTCTTTACAGAAAATGTTGGCCAACCAAAAGTAAAACAATTACTCCTCCTTGTATCTATGCTCTTTGCTTTTTGACTTTGCAATTCTTACCACTGTATGTAAAGAGACTATTTCCTTGCCCCGTGGTTTTGGCCATGTGACTTCCTTTTGCCTGTGAAACGAAGAGATACTTTTACCGGAAATGTCAGTTCTGAGGCTAGAGTGTAAGCACCTTGCATCTTTCTTTATGTCCTCTTAAATTGGCCATCATCATACCCAGCTAGTTGGAGAGAGAACAAGATGAATTTTCTTTCTACAGTTATATTATATTATATGATATATTAAGTTATCTTTAAGAAAGAGAGCTTATGTGGGTAGGATTAATGTAATCATATGAATCATATGAATTGGGATTAAGCTAATCCTTTAAATCTGGATCTAGAAGTAAGAGAATGGCAGAAGCCAGAGATATGAAACATGACAAGGATCTGATGGGCTGTTGCTGGTTTGAAGAGGGAGAAAGCCAGGTGGTAAGAAATGCAGGTAGTCTCTAGGAGCTGGAAGTGGTCCCCTGGCTGACAGCCAACAAAGAAGCAGGGACTTCAGTTTTGGAATCACAAGGAACTGGATTCTGCCAACAATCTGAAAGCAAATTTTTCACCAGATCATTAGGATGAAAATTCAGCCAAGATGACACCTTGATTTCAACCTTGAGATATCCTGAGCCCATAGTAAACACCCACTTATTTTCATTATTTTTAATCACATCATTTATAGTTTATAATCTAATCCAATCATCAGTGTTGAAGCAGATAAAGAAGCAATGGTAAACTCCAGAATATCCAATAAATGTTTGATGAATAAATGAATGAGTTAATGCATGTGGGAACCACAAAGTGGGTCTGAGTCTTCAAGAAACATAATTTCTACCTCTGGGGAGGAAGAGGGATGAAGCATCTAGAATCTAGCCCATGTTAGTGAGAAATGAGAATATTTGATGATGTAGCTAGACTACAAACTCTGGACTATTATAATTGTAAACTTCAACATAACTATATCTACAATATAACACAATACATTTCAACTAATATTTATTCAATAAGAATAATACTAGATTACAACAGAAGAAATTATTTCCTTGATTGTATTATAAGACAGTGTTATGGGTTATATTTCATCCCCCTCAAATTTCATGTTATTTAAAATCCTAACCATCAGGACCTCAAAATGTAACTATATTTGGAGGCCAAATTTCTAAGAGGACATTGAGTTAAAAAAAGAGGGGTCATTACCAAGGTAATAATCCAATATGGCTGGTTTCCTGGAAAGAGGGGGAGGAGGTTAGGATACATACACACTCAGAATGAAGACCACAGAAGGAGAAGCTGGCTGTCTACAAGCAAAGGAAAGAGGCCTTAGAAGAAATCAGCTGACACCTCAATTTCAGACTTCTAGCCTCTAGAACTGTGAAGAAACAAATTTCTGTTATTCCAATGACCTGTTTAAGCCACCTAGTCCATGATACCCTGTTTAAGCAGCTCTAAACAAACTCTACAGATTCAATTTAGGTGGATATTAGTCTCATTTTGGCAACTTTTCACCTAAATATATATATATGTGTGTGTGTGTGTGTGTGTGTGTGTGTGTATAGAGAGAGAGAGAGAGAGAAAGAGCTTTCTATTCTAATGGTAATGCCTTGTTGATCCTTCCTATGATGAAGTCTCTTTTATTTCAGCTTGAATATGCCTGAATGGCAAAACTCTCTCAAATAAATTTCTAATCTCTTGTGTTTCAGTTCAGTTCAGTTCAGTCGCTCAGTCATGTCCGATTCTTTGCAACCCCATGAATCGCAGCACACCAGGCCTCCCTGTCCATCACCAACTCCCGGAGTTTACTCAAACTCATGTCCATTGAGTCGGTGATGCCATCCAGCCATCTCATCCTCTGTCATCCCCTTCTCCTCCTGCCCCCAATTCCTCCCAGCATCAGAGTCTTTTCCAATGAGTCAACTCTTCGCATGAGGTGGCCAAAGTATTGGAGTTTCAGCTTCAACATCAGTCCTTCCAATGAACACCCAGGACTGATCTCCTTTAGGATGGACTGGTTGGATCTCCTTGCAGTCCAAGGGATTTTCAAGAGTCTTCTCCAACACCACAGTTCAAAAGAATGAATTTTTCGGTGCTCAACTTCTTCACAGTCCAAAGAGCCATATAATAACCCCTTCTGTATATGGCCTAGCATAAGAGCTTTCAGACTACATCAAATATACTAAACAATGTCTTATTCATTGAAACATATGCATGCATATAGTACAGTGAATATTAAAAATGGAGCTTACTATTTATGCACTAAGCTAATGGTTTTCATTATTTTCACATAATAGCCATAAAAAATCTGTTTTCCCATCCAAGCATCATATGATTAGCATATAACATTTGTGATCAGTTCCTTTCATGTTCCTTTGCTGAACTGCATTTGCCATCTGCTGGCTCACTAAGAAATCATCAATCCTTTTGGCCTGTCTACCTTGTGCTTTGGTCTTGCCATCACTTTGAAACAGTGACAATACAAATACTCTACTCTGAATGCCACTAAATAAAACATTATGTGGAGACCCAGGCATTTGCCAGGTTTTCCTTATTTCATCAAATTTCATTTATTTTTAGAAGAGTTTGCATCTTCTTTTTTGTTTATTTATTTTTGCCTGCACTGGGTCTGCGTGAACATTCTCTAGTTGCAGTGCTCAAACTTTGCACTGCAGAGGCGTCTCTTGTTGCAGAGTATGGACTCGAGGCACCACGGGCTTCGGAAGTTGCAATCAGTGGGCCTAGTTTCTCCTCAGCACATGAGATCTTCCTGGACCAGGGAGCGAACCCGTGTCCCCTGCATTGGCAGGTGGATTCTTAACCAGTGGACCACTAGGGAAGTCCCATCAAATTTCTCAGTTAACTGGAAATGCACAACTTTTTGTCCAACTCACTCAGGTTCTTTGGTTTATGAGTCAGTGTTTATTGGTATGCTCAAGATTAGGACCGAGAAGAAACATGTCAGACATGAGGTGAATGCCTCATTTAAGCCTCTCAACAACACTGAGGCACACGAGGAAAATTAGGAAGTTAGGAGACTGAGGAAAAGGCTGAGACAAGAATACAAGGATGTTCATCACAATGTACACACGTATCTTTGCTTTTCTGTGCCTCGTGTTTTATGTCTACCAAATTTTGGGTCTACCAGGTAGACGTGTTGGACTGAGGTCCCGTCTGGTCAAATATTGGAGGATTTCAATGTTCAGAGAATGGGAGGGGATCAAAATATAAAAAATGCAGATACTGTTCTGGTTATGGCTCAATACCTGGATCTCCTATGATAGCATACTTTGTAAACCTGTCCCTTTATGATCAGGCCAAACTGTGTTCAAATCATGATGTTATTATTCTGTTACTAACTGATTTTGAGCAAGTTACCAGTATCTCTCAGCTGGGATTTCCTCATAATGGAGACAAGAATAGTCCACTCCACATAATATTTTTTGAATACTCAATTAGATAATCCACTTAAGTATTAGTCACTCAGTCATGTCAGACTCTTTGTGACCCCATGAACTGTAGCCTGCCAGGCTTCTCTGTCCATGGAATTTTCCAGACAATACCGGAGTGAGTTTCCACTTCCTCCTCCAGGGGATTTTCCCAGCACAAGGATCGAACCCAGGTCCCCTGCATTGCAGGCAGACTCTTTACCATCTGAGCCATCAGGGAAGCTCAGATAATCCACTGGAGTCCTTGTAAATATCTTGTGCATGATAATATTAAACATTATCATTATTGTATCATTACTTTTGTTATGCCCCCTTCTTAATGTGAGGGATGGCACTCAAATAGAATTAGGTTATGTTATCAGTATCAGTATCAGTTCAGTCCCTCAGTCATGTCTGACTGTTTGCAACCCCATGGACCATAGCATGTCAGGCTTCCTGTTAGGCACCATTTTATAAAGAATTTTGTTTACCTTTTGTTTCATCTTACTGGTTCAAAAGACAATTATTTCATCCAGTTCAGATAGTCTCATAAATAAGACACAGAGCAGTTATTCTATTGTAGGTGTTACAAAGACTGGTATTAATTGAAAATAAATGTATGCTATAGAATTCATTATATATATGGTCTAACCATCTAATGCAATTAATTTAAACAGAGAGATGTAAGTAGGCAGGCATACAACACACAGTCACAGGAGCTATAGCTATTGAGCACATGATGGTACAGAGTGGTTCTGAAACTGATCAGCAATTTCTCTCAATTACCTTATTAGACACTCCTTGATCATGAACAGAGAGAGTAGAGGCTCTGTCCTTCTGAAGTTGGTTTCTGCACTGTCCTCTGAGTCACTACTGCAGCCAACTTTAAAACATCTATATGAGTCACCTTATTTAGCACAGAATTAGTCACTTCAAAAATGAGAATCCAGGGTCCCCTGAGCTGATTCTGCACACACGTCTTCAGAGTCACTTCCCTGACTCGAGATAGTTCTCTGTTTTCTCTTTCGTGTGTCGGGGAAGCACTGACTTGAGGAGTGGGTTGTGTCACTCTCCATCAGTGTGCTGTGGACTTGTGGTGAACAAAGCCTACCATAAAAACAATTAGGAAAAAAAAAATCTACTAGGTTATTCTTGTCAGGTTTAGGCAGGAAAAAGGATAAAGCCCAGGAAATATTAGCACATTCCTCATGTAACTTTTGCTTCATGGCATTTCATGTCTTTCAGAGTCAACCTCTTTCACTAGCTGCAGCAACTTGTTTTAAAGATTATCTTCTGGCTGTCAAAGCAAGAATTTTACTCTGTGGCTTTTCTGTGGCCAATTACCCATCAATTATAACATATCTCTTAGTGTCAATCTTTTGTTGACATGTGTTTTTCTTTAAATAAAAATTTTGCTTCAAAGTTTAATGGTAAGATCCAAGGTACTGCTTTCCATTTGGTGCCTTCAAAGAATTAAGCAAGTGATGGATGAGATGAGCTGTTCTGCCATGGCAAAACTAAAACAGTGATTATCCTTAACTGTCCCTACAGCCTAACCCAACCTGAACACAGTGACCTGAAATAGTCTGCAACTTTGCTTGATTTACAGTAAATTACACCCATTACTTTCCTTCAATATACTCATTGAATCCACTGCAAAGCACCCACTCATTTATACTGAGCTGTATGGCTTCTATGGTGGTTCAGGTGGTAAAGAATCTGCCTGCAAGTTGGGAGACCCGGGTTCAAGCCCTTAGTTGGGAAGATCCCCTGGAGAAGGGAATGGCAACCCACTCCAGTGCTCTTGCCTGGAAAATTCCATGGACAGAGGAGCCTGGCAGGCTATAGTCCCTGTAGACTACAGACCTATGGGGTCGCAAAAAAAAAGAAAAAAGAAAAAACACAAACTTAGACACACTGTCAATATCTCCAGATTAGGTCACACACAAAAGTGAAAACTTTAGACTAAGATAGCCAGAAGCCAGTTGGAATGGTGTTCTATAGTTCTTTTATTTTCTGCTCAAGACAGTATATAAAAGTCCAACTATTACCACACTAATTTTATCTCTTGTAATAGATTTCCATTACTGCCCAAATTTTCACTAACTTTGTAGTTTAAAACAACATAATTTTATTTTATTTCATTTACAGTTCTGCAAGTCAGTTATTTGAAATGGGTCTCACTGGGCTAAAGTGAAGGTGTTGACAGGGTGTATCCTTTAGAAGCTCTGGAGGAATGTGTTTTCTTGCCTTTTCTATCTAGTAAACGCTGCCCATATTCCCTGGGTCATGACCCCTCTCCATTTTCAAAGCCAGTAATATTGGGTTGAAATCCTCCTAAGTCTCTATGTCTCTAATTCGTTTTTTCTTTATTCCCCTTTTAGGGACATTTGTGATCACATTGCTCTGCTCAGTCAGCTCAGTCGGGTCCAACTCTACAACCATGGACTATAGTCTGCCAGGTTCCTCTGTCCGTGGGATTCTCCAGGCAAGAGTACTGGAGTGGGTTGCCATGCCCTCCTCCAGGTTATAATCACATTATATTAACACAATATTTTAATAAACTTTATTTTATACATATACAAAAAATTAGCTGAAATGAATCAAAAGACCTTAAGAGATAAAACTGTAAAACTCTCCGTGACCTCCTCCAAACACACACACACACAAGCATGTATTTTTTGAATTGTTTTTTGGTTAGTTGCTTGTCTTTTTTCCTTACAACTATAAAGACACTGCCTTCAGGATAATATTATGTGAAAATATTGATTTCTTATTAATAACTTTTTACATGTACACACTTGAAATGTCACTAATTGTAGAAAATGAAATTATTTGTGCTATGTATTGTGCAATGTGTTATATATGCATGTGTACAGATAAGGGTATATACTTTTGTATATATAAGAGTGCGTGTGTATGTTACTGATACATATTGAGCAAAAAATCATTAATGGTGGCTTCTAGATAGGTATCACCTTGTTGATGGTAATGATGTCACCTTGGGAACAGTACAAACTATGATATCTTCAGCATAAATTCTGTGGACAGGGACTGTAGCCATGAAATTAAAAGACACTTGCTCCTTGGAAGAAAAGCTATAACAAACCTAGGCATCATATTAAAAAGCAAAGACATCACTTTGCCAACAAAATTCCATATAGTCAAAGCTATGTTCTTTTACAGTAGTCATGTACAGATGTGAGAGATAGACCATAAAGAAGGCTGAATGCCAAAGTATTGATGCTTTTGAATTGTGGTGCTGGAGAGACTCTTGAGAGTCCCTTGGACTGCAAGGAGGTCAAACCAGTCAATCCTAAAGGAGATCAGTCCTGAATATTCATTGGAAGAATTGATGCTGAAGCTGAAGCTCCAATACTTTGGCCAGCTGATGCAAAGAGCTGACTAATTGGAAAAGACCCTGATGCTGGGAAAGATTGAGGGCAGGAGGAGAAGGGGGCGACAGAGGATGAGATGGTTGGATGGCATCATTGACTCAATGGACATGAATTTGAGCAAACTCCGGGAGATAGTGAAGGACAGGGAAGCGGGTGTGCTGCAGCCCATGGGGCGCAAAGAGCCAGACACAACTGAGTGACTGAACAAGAACAGCATGAACATGTACATTAGAGGGCTGGTCTCATCAAAGAAGATGCAGAAAGAGCCACCTTTGATTGGGTTAGGGCCAGCAACCCACAGTCTCAGCCATGGAAGGGAGCCAAAGACTTGCATGGAAACCAGTTGTTAAAGGCTCACAAAAGTCAAAATTTACTCCACTCAAATTCAAGCCCAAAATTAATACTCTGTAAAAAAAAAAAAAAAAAAAAGACCCAAATCAAGATACCTGCACCTTAGTACAGACTACATATCATAATACAGGAATATTTCAGACTACCTGGAAAAGCTTCTCATCCATTGTTATCCCCAGAAGGAAGAACCTGGTCCATGTGTAGTCATCAGACTACACAGCTTTTTATTCAATTCTACATAAGCATGATGATAAAGGGCACGCTGTTCAATTACGGAGTGAAGACAGCATTATACATCACATGAGTAAAGTCTCTTGAAGTGGATTTATTATATTTAATTAGACACAGAAATAATAAATGGGCCTTTCTGATGAGTGTCAATTTACCAACATGTTTCCACTTATACTCTGCAATAACTAACCACTTTTAGTCATATAAAATGACACCAGCTAAAACCAAAGCCCATTCTTATTTATGACAACTTCAGAAAGAAAAACTGCACAATATCAGAGTTATAGAAACAAGCAGATAAATTTCATTTGAAACCACTGCCACTGAAAATGTATTTTAAATGGATGAGAAAGTTAATATCTTTACATATGCTCTAAAAATATGTAATGCAATTGCCAGTTAAAGCAAGTATATTTATTTTAGCTTCTCATTAAAATTTAGCTTATTAAAAGTTAAAATACTAGGGAGGTAATTTTATATACATATATATTTTTAATAGTTTTATTTATTGATTGATTTTGACTGTGCTGGGTCTTTGTTGCTGTTCTGGCTTTTCTCTAGTTGTAGCAAGTGGGGGATACACTCTAGCTATGGTACACAAGCTGCTCATTGCAGTGGCTTCTCTTATTGCAGAGCACAGGCTCTGAGGCCTGCAGACTTCAGGAGTCGCAGCACATGGGCTCAATAGTTAAGGCTTCCAGACTCTAGGGCATGGGCTCAATAGTTGTGAAACATGGACTTCGTTGCTCTGCAGAATGTGAGATCTTTTCAGATCAGGGGTCAAACCCGAGTCTCATGCATTGGCAGGCAGATTCTTTACCACTGAGCCACCAGGGAATCCTATACATATATATACATATATATATATACACATATTAATACATATATTCAGTTCAGTTCAGTCGCTCAGTCATATCTGACTCTTTGCGGCCCCATGGACTGCAGCACAATTATAAAGTGAAAATTATATATAGGCACTGTGTAAAACTTTGTATTATGTTGAGAAGATTCTAGAAGACTCCATTTAGGTTGAACTATGTTTTCAGTTAAAATAATACACTTTCTGTAATTTACAAAAAATTACCATGTCAAAACATAATGTTACATAAACCCTATAAGTCCCCCCAGTTCCCCTACTCCTAGGTGTGCAAATGTGTGCATCTCATCACATGTAAGTTTTACATAAAAACTGAAATGCAGGGTGGCTCTGTCTTTTTGAAGATACGAAGCATGAATGTCTTGCTCGTGAATACATCTGATTTTCACTGATTTGCTGACGAGACAAGGGAGAACCCTGCATTCCGTGTATCTGTAATAGTCATTAGCAGCAGCCCTCAAGATGTGCAAATAAGGAGATCACAGAACAAGAGGAGGAAGACATAATTACACTGATTGTCATTATGAGCATTCTAGCTCATGAGCTACATTTAGCAGAGTCCTCTTTTGATCTTTGGACTTCCCTAGTAGCTCATGCAAGAGACTCCGGTTTGATCCCTGGGTCAGTAATATCCCCTGGAGTAGGAAATGGCAACCCACTCCAGTATTCTTGCCTGGAAAGTTCTATGGACAGAGGAGCCTGGTGGGCTACACATGGGGTCACACAAAGTCAGATATGACTGAGCAACTGAACACACATGCAGTTTTGACCTTCACAAAGTGAAGATGCTAGCTACCTGCTAAAGGTCAGTATTTGATCAAAAGTGTAAGGCCAGGTTCCCTGAAATGAAGAGTCAGGTCAAGATTTTGGTCAGTGTCTTATTTATCTGTTTCCAGAAGACCTATCAGGGTAAGTCCTGGGCGGGTGAGTGAGTCCAGGTAAGGATAGATGGACAAACTTTGGATATCGCCTTTCTTCCTAGCTCAGAAGAGCTGAGTGTGTCATGTAATTTTAAAAAGACATCATTACTAACAGTATCTTTTACACTATTGTGACATATATGCCAAAAGAGGAAGCAATTACAAGAGGGTAAGAAGACAAAGGAGGGAAAGAGGTGAGAGGTAGACAAGAAATCCAGTCACAGAATCTTAGCAAAGGTCCCATTTCCTTCCAGTGTGTTCTAAACAGTATTTCAGAAGCATGTTATCAATGCAAGTGACTTTTTGAAGGATTGGCATATTTACATTTAAAGCAGATGCCTCTGATTCCCTCTAATCTCTTTGATAGGAAGTGCATTTGGCATCACTCTCCTGAAGAAAAAATGGAAGTACTGAAATTGCCAGTAGGTGGCTCTTCCTTGGAAGCACATCTCTCATGGGCACTCGGTGGACAAAAATAGTGAGAAATGCTATTTTGGAGGATGCATGTCCTGGCTGGGGTCCCCAGAGACGTGATTTTTTCTGATGTTTAACCCCATAGAATACAGTCATGTAGATCTCTACACACCTTACTGGCCATGTCAGCCTCTGTACAAACATACATTGCATCCAGATAATCATACACAGGAAGAGAAGGGGACAGCAGAGGATGAGATGGTTGGATGGCATCACTGATTTGATGGACATGAATTTGAGCAAGCTCTGGGAGTTGGTGATGGACAGGGAAGCCTGGCATGCTGCAGTCCGTGGGGTTGCAAAGAGTTGGACATGACTGAACAACTGAACTGAACTGAATCATACACATCTCCCAATAATCCACCAAAATTCACTTTATATTCAGTTTGGGGTATGAAGACGGGCCATGAAAAGACAGAATTAAGGTATCTAAGAACAGAGACGTGTAGAGTAAAAGCAGGGGTCTTAAGGTGAGCCAAAGTCAGGGTAAAGAGCCTGAAATGAATGAACAACGAACAGCACATGAGCCTACCGGTATAAGGCTCTGTTAAGGCCCCATGGTATGCTATCAAGCCGTGTACTGTAAGATCGTAGGTTCAAGGAAAACTGAAGATGTCTCTGCTTGGAATTGTAGAGGTGAGGCAGAATCAGAAGACAGGGAAAGAGAAGATCAAAAGTCTGCCCCATCCAGGGGTTTTACACCCTTGAGAAAGCAAAATCCTGCTAAGGATACATGGAGAATGTGAACCTTTAGAAATATAATACCTTTGTGAAAGCCTGTGTAAGTGGGATAGGAGACGAAAGGGAGGGAGATTTTTCAGGAAAAGGAGAGGGACAGGGCTGGGAAAGCAAGTAGAGCACGATTTAAAAGGTGAAGACTACGGGAGGGGGCTGCAAACCAGGCAATGAGGTTAATGTCTTGGTGGGTTTCCCATGCTTGACAGATCCATTGTAAAGGAGACAATGGGAGAGAACAGTAATTAATCAAAATAAATTGTAAGTGAATGTTACAATTGAAGGTACAGGAGCACATATTTAAACATAGAATAAGCCTTTCCATTCCAAAGTTCCAGGCAGACAATTACCAAACCCCAATATACTTTCTGTCATCTTCTATTTCAATTGTTTTTATTTTTTGTTCTCATCATAGATCCACTTTATCTCTACTCTTTCTGATTCCTCTATTCCTTATCATTTCCATCAGTCAGTCTCTCTCTCAAGATTTCGTAAGTTCTGCCAGTTATTTACTTAGACCAATTTTCTATATTTAATGTTGGAGTGAGATGACAGAGAGAAGAAAACCCCTCATAATACCAGATTGACTCCCTGCTCAGTCCTGTGATGCTTTATTTTGGACAGTGGGCACTTTTGTCATCATTGAAGTGAGTGAGTGAAGTCATTCAGTTGTGTCTGACTCTTTGCAACACCATGGACTGTAGCCTACAAGGCTCCTCTGTCCATGGAATTTTCCAGGCAAGAGTACTGGAGTGGGTTCCCATTTCCTTCTCCCGGGGATCTTCCCAACCCAGGGATCGAACCCGGGTCTCCTGCATTGCAAGCAGACGCTTTATCATCTGAGCCACAAGGGAAGCATTGAAAGATCACCAAAAAAATTTACATTTTAATTTATTCCAAGAAGAATAGTATTCTGGCACTGATTCATGATGAATATCTCTACCCATCTATCTGACACAGAGTTAGGTTTTTAAAAAAAAAGTGAAAGTTGCTCAGTCATGTCCAACTTTGCAACCCCATGGACTATACAGTTCATGGAATTCTCTAGGGCAGAATACTGGAGTAGGTAACTGTTCCCTTCTCCAAAAAGGAGAGGTCAAAGGAGAAGGAGGTCAGGTGACTGGAACAGAAAGGATTCTAAGATGTTAAGTCTAGAATCCCCTTCTTGTTAGTTTAAGCAGAAAGAAATTTACTAAAAATATAGGTAGCATGTTGACTTTTCAGGAAGGTGAAGAACCACACCCAGAGGCTAATATAGCTGACTTAAGTTCCCGAGTTACACAAGCAAACTGGTTGCTGCCATCAGTGTCATGGGCACTTGAACTAACATCATTAATACTGAGCAGGGGATTCACCTAGCAGGACCTCAATTGCTGCCTTGAAAAAATAGAGACCCCTCCACCCACATGGGTTCCTCCTTCTTCAGTGCATTTTCTGCTTAAATATTGAATGAAATTATCATCAGATGCCTCTAAATGATGGAGTTGATGTCATGTGTTAAGCCCCAGCTGCACAGGAAATGGGAAAGTGAGTTCTTAACTCCTATCTTGAGGACCTGGAACTCATAAATTGGGAAATTCTTATGCAGGAGAGACATTTAATTAGTGCTAAAAGTGAAATGTTAGTCGCTCAGTTGTGTGTGACTCTTTGCAACCCCGTGGACTGTAATCCACCAGGCTCCTCAGCCCATGGAATTCTCCAGGCAAGAAAACAGGAGTGGGTTGCTATTCCCTTTGCCAGGCAATCTTCCAGACCCAGGGATTGAACCAGGGTCTCCGGAATTGCAAGCAGATTCTTCCCCATCTGAGCCACCAGGGAAGTAATGCTATATATTTTTAAATGCATGCTAAATATCCACTCAAGTAAGTGAGTTTTAAATAAACACCTCAAGACTCTCTAAATTCTTGACAGATATTAAATTGGGCATCAAATGTCTGTTTATATCATTGATTTCTACTTGGTTTCCCTGATGATGCCCTATACCTATACTTGACAATATGTGCAACTCTTCAAATATCCAGTAACAACCAAAATGTTTTTCTCAGAACTCCAGCTTGTCTTTTAAAACTGTAACTAGGTTTAGAGACTCTTTGAATCAGTTACTTCATTGGATACATGTGTGGAGAACTGAATAAATTACAAAGATGACCCAAATAATCAGTTGTAAAGCTCAAACTGGAATGATGCAATTATGCATGCTCAACTTGACCTTCACATTTGCTTTTCCCAAGCGCTGACTGAATCACTCTGACTACTAGTGTTGGCCGAAGTTCATGTGTCTGACGCATAGTGAGGCCAAACAAACCAAAATATCAGAGTCTGGAGCAGAGAAAGGTTTATTGCACTGCCATGCAAGAATGGGAGGCTCATGTCCTAAAAGCTCCAGAAGGGGTGTTGTGTGTGTGTGTGTGTGTGTTTGTGTGTGTGTTTGTCATCTAAAAATGACAGTTTTTCTAACCTTACTATTAAGACAAATATACCGCTCTCCTTTTGCCAAAGACTAATGAAAATTAAATGTATATATCAGGCATCAGTGCAAGGGTTTCAGCAAAGCATTTTCAAAAGCCAGGGAGGAGAGAGTGTTGCAGGGACAAGATTAGCTTGTGCACAGTTCTCTGATTGGCTGATGATGAGGGAATAGGGCAGTGTCACGGGGGTTAATATTATCAGTCTTGAGGCTCCAGGAGGCCTGGGGCTGTGTGCCCATGATCATCAGTTAACACCTGCCATTTGGTGGGGGTTTTCACATCTGCAAAACAATTCAGAAAATGTTCATCAGATACCTTTCTCTAGGTACCACAGAAAGGAGCTAAAGCAATGGATATGCGGGAAGGCTTGTGGATATGGAGGAAGGCTTGTGGATATGGGGGAAGGCCTGTGCTGGGACAGGCTTCCCCGGTAGCTCAGATGATAAAGAATCTGCCTACAATGTAGGAGACCTGGGTTTGAAGCCTGGTTTGGGAAGATCCCCTGGAGAGGGGAATGGTAACCAACTCCAGTATTCTGGCCTGAGAATTCCATGGATAGTCCATGGGATCCCAAAGAGTTGGACATAACTGACTAACACTTTATTTTACTTATCCTGGGACGGCCCCATAGGGTCCTTTTCAGTTACACTGGATTCTATTTCTATTTTCCTCAGCTCTATAACTCCAGAATTCCCTAGTACTTAGATGAACATTCTGCTCACCTTACTTTTAGCTACACCATTTGCCTCTTACGCAACTAGTTCTTTATCTAACCAGGTTTGGTTTGTGGACCACAAATTATCCATACACATGGATGCTTGCAAATCTTGGCTCTCGCTGTTTCCATTCTCTGGAATATTCTTCCAAATTTTCTAATGGAAATGATCTACTAGTTCTTCTGAAGTGAAGTGAAAGTCATTCAGCAGGGTCTAACTCTTTGTGACCCCATGGACTGTACAGTCCATGGAATTCTCCAGGTCAGAATACTGGAGTGGGTAACCTTTCCCTTCTCCAGGGGATCTTCCCAGCCCAGGGATCAAACCCAGGTCTCCCACATTGCAGGCAGATTCTTTACCAGCTGAGCCACAAAGGAAACCCAAGAATACTAGAGTGGGTAGCCTATCCCTTCTCCAGGGGATCTTCCCGACACAGGAATTACATTGGGGTCTCCTGCATTGCAGGCAGATTCTTTACCAACTGAGCTATCAGGGAACCTTAATCTATTCCAACACATCAGACCCAGACATAACAATGGTTTACTAAATATGTGTATTACATTGTTCTTGTTGTTCATTTACTCAGTCATGTCCAACTCTTTGAGACCCCATGGACTGCAGCACACTAGACTTTTCTGTCCTTCACCATCTCCAGAAGTTTGCTCAAACTCATGTCCATTGAATTGATGCTGTCGTCCAATCATCTCGTCCTTTGTCATCCCCTTCTCCACCTGGCTTCAATCTTTCCCAGCATCAGGTTCTTTACCAATTAGTTGGCTCTTTGCATCAGGTGGCCAAAATATTGGAACTTCAGCTCCAGCATCAGTCCTTCCAGTGAATATTCAGGGTTGATTGCCTTTAGGATTTACTGGTTTGATCCCCTTGCTGTCCAAGGGACTCTCAAGCATCTTCAGAGTATATTACATTATATCCCTGTTATTTATTTACACATAAGCCCCCTCCAACAATGTTTTAGCAGCATTGCCTTGTTCATCTTTGAATTCCAAGCAATTAAAATGTACCTTATCTATAAGTCTCCATTAAATGTTTTAATGAATTATTCAGTCCTAAAGTCCATCTTATATGTGAAACACCTTCAAAATAAGACTGAATATTTAACCACATAAATATTAAATATATTAAATATTTTGTGAATGTGATTTTGAAAACATCTTATCTTTGTTAATTCATATGTCCTGGAGTGTTAGAACAGGATTTCAGTATAACTAATTTTCAGGGTTACTTTAATTTGGGATTCATTTTTAAACATTGCTGGTAGCATCGGTTGAGAAATTAAAATATAGTTTATTATGTGAAGTTGAATTTTCTCAGGACTGTCTTTCAGTTCATTTTTAACATGGAGCTAGTACCTATCCAAAAATTTTTATCTTGGAAATCTAGATAGTCATTTGAAAAATGAGGTTTTGTATCCAGATCATGAATGAGAGAAAAAAAATGAGTTTGAGATGCAAGTCTTAGTAAAATCTTTTTTATTTTTTTAACTTTTTTTTTTTTTTTGCCACATCCCTAAGTGTGGGATCTTAGTTCCCCAACCAGGAATTGAACCTGGACTAGAAATCCCAGCTTGGGTAAAATATTAATTGAAGAATTTACAGGGCCAACTTTTCCATCTCAGTTTGATTCACTAGTCATAGAGCAAAATAAAAGAGATTGGACTTCTCAGGGCCAAAATAAGATTATAAAGAAAATTACTTATATGTTACTAATATAAAGCTCTCAAAATGTGGTTAAATAAGAATTATTTTACAAAGCAATAATATATCAACTGTTGGGCACTAAACTTCGATGTATAAAAGTTTATAAACATCCCTGTCCTGAAGCCCTCTATTCCTATAATGAATTTCTGCCATCATCTTACACATTCTGCAGAAATTAGAGAACAAGTAAAATTCTTCAGAGTGCACCCCATTCCTATTAGATGGAAATCTTTGAAGGCTTGGCAGGATTTCACCCCGATGCCTTTAACGCAAAAGCTGATTATAAGAGATTTCAATGGAGCTAGATAATAAATTAATGACTGCATTCATCACACCGAACAGCTTTTTTCAATTAAGCAGAATTCGAGATGCTCTGGACCTTTAAAAATGTAACCTTGTTCCATCTTTCAAGGTAAGGCTTGTGTTTGCAAACTTGTTAAGTTTACTACCTTTCTAATATAAGAAGAGACAATAGGTAAAGGATAAAATACAAATTTGAACAAAGGTCAGAAGGTTCAGTCTATATACAGAGAAGCAGAAAGTTATCCCTGTGTTTCTGATTTAACTTAGATTAAAAAAATGGGAGCAAAGAAAGGGGATGGTCTCGAATTTTTCAGATTGAAGAATCTAACATTTAAAAATACTTCAATAGTTCTATTATAATAGTTCACTAGCGCTGCCATAAGAGAACACCAATCAGATGACTTAAATAGAAATGTATTGCCTTGTGTTTCTGAATGCTGGAAGGTGACCTAGGGTTGGTTCTCTGTGAGCACTGTGAGGCAGGTATCTGTCAACTCTTCTCTCTTTGGCTTCTAGATGGCCATTTTCAAACTGTGACTCCTCATCTTCCCTTTGTGCATGTCTGTCTCAGTGTCAAATTTCCCCTTTTTATAAGGACACCAAACATATAAGATGAAGATCCAACCTCCTGACATCATTTTAATTTGAGTTCCTTGGTAAAGACTCTCTTCCCAAATAAGGTCACAGTCAGAGGTATTGAGGGTTAGGACTCAAGGAATCTATTTTGGAACTACACAATTCAACGCATACATTTCCATGTGATAAGCACCTTGTCTGCAAAGCTCTTCAACTTGACCTCTGCATTATTTCTGCACAATGAGAGTATTGTATCACCTCCTATTCTCTCTTCCCACTGTCGCAATCTCAGCAAAAACTCAAGCTCTCACATTGGTTGCTGTGCATGTATGCTCAGTCACTCAGTCGTGACCTACTCTCTGCTACACCGTGGACTGTACACCAGGTTCCACTGTCCACAGAGTTCCCCAGGCAAGAACACTGGAGTGGGTTGCCATGCCCTCCTCCAGGGCATCTTCCCAACCCAGGGCTGGAACCCATGTCTCTTGCATCTGCTGCATTGGCAGGCGGATTCTTCACCAGTATACCACCTGGGAAGCCCGTGGTTACTATAGTAGTCTCTTATTTCATGTCTTTCCTTGACCATTGTATTTCCTCCAACTCATTCTATAGAACACTGCAACACAAATCCTTCAATATTTAAACTTGATAATGCCATTTTCCTTAAAAAGCAAAACAATGAAAATACTCATAGCTTTATATTGCTTATAATGTAGCATAGATGTCCACATTCCTTTATGATATTAAATTGAGTGATTCAGTGTTAACTAACTTTGACCTTCTCTTTTTCTTTGTCTTCACATCTATCTCCAGCTCTATTCAATTCTATCTCCAGCTGTAATGGGTGGGCTATATTAGGTTATGTGGCAGTAACAATCATGTCCCCTCCTCCCAAAGGCATAATGGAGTAAATCAAATAAACTTTATTTCTTTTTCTCTCTTCATGTCCACTGTTAACTTTTCAAGAAAGTCTGCTAACCATAATCAATCAGGAATCCAGGCCAACAGAGCAGTCACCATTGCAAACATTATTAGGAAAGAAAGTGGAGAATAATGCAATTGCCCTCAAAGTTTCTCTTGTCCATCACATGACCAAATTCTAGAGGGTGTAGAATCCTACATGTGCAGGAAAAACTGGTGCAGAATTAGTGACTTTTCCATCAGTCTAATTGATTTTCTTGCTTGGTTGTTGATTAATTTCCTTCCTTTGAAATGCCTGCTTTCTCCATACAAACTCAAAACCTACTCATGAAGGTTGAAATCAAGTATTACCTCCCACACAGAATTTTTCATTGAACTCCCTCCAATTTTATGTCGCATCCATTCTCCAAAGTCTTTGGTACTCAGTGACTCTCTCATAACACTCAGCACAAGTTATATTATAGTTATTTGATTAATTTTATCTTCACGAAACTACTTCCCTGGGGGCTCAGATGGTAAAGAATCTGCCTACCAAGTAGGAGGCCCAGGTTTGATCCCCAGATTGGGAAGATCTCCTGGAGAAGGAAATGGCAACCCACTCCAGTATTCTCGCCTGGAGAATTCCATGGACAGAGCAGCCTGAGGGACTAACACTTACAAATGAACTGAGAAGTGTAGCCCCAACTTAACAGCCTGCAATGAAGTGAGGACCTGAGTCCCTCAACATGCAGTCCTTGATTTCTGCAGACAAGAGTGAGCCTGGAAGGTTTTCCCCCAGAGCTACAGTTCCTAGGGTAGTAAAGTCGGACATGACTGAAGCAACTGAGCACGCACAAAATTACTAGCACTGGGACAGAATAAAATGTCATGGAATAGAAAACAAGTGTCTTATGCAAATTATGTGTTAAATTCTCCTTAATCGTTAGTAAAGGCTAATTTTATCATTGGATAACAATACTAAAACTAATTTTTATGGGAATTCCCTGGTGGTCCAGTGGTTAGGAACCCTGAACTTCCACTTCAGGGGACAGGGGCTTGATCCCTGGTTGGGGGATTAAGATCTCTCAAGCCAAGTTGCACCCCCCCCAAAAATACAAGATAAAATAAAACAGTAAGGTTTTAAAAAATAATTTTTAGTTTTATTTCATTTTTTGGTACTTTCCTAAAGTTGCAAACTTTGTGGAAATATATATTTTCTTATTATAAAAATTCAGTAATCTACAAATTGTTCTGTTTTAAGATCACATACAAGTAAACAGAAGCAAAACAAAAATGCCCTTTTGCAATAAAGCTTATTTTTCATAAGGAACTGAAAAATCTTAGAGGATACAGCACAGTGAACATGTTGGCCATCCTCTTGATGCAGTTCTCACCAGAACTCACATTGTTTGACTCTCACATCTTTAAGTTACATAGTGTATATTTGAATAGTTCCTTAAAATATAGTAGAGCTAGTTTTGCCTATTTTAGGTATCCACAATAGATATATTAGAGTCCCACTGACTTTGTTCAATTATTTTAATCAATTGTAAAATATGTTTTTAAAAAAATATTCTAGCTTCTTTGACAGCTGAATGTGTCTTATGGAGAGTTTCCTCTGATCATGTGTGAGTGTGTGCTAAGCCACTTCAGTCCTGTACAACTCTTTGTGACCCTATGAACTGTAGCCCCCCCAGGCTCCTCTAGCCATGGAATTCTCCAGGAGAGAATACTGGAGTGCGTTGCCATGCCCTCCTCCAGGGGACCTTCCTCATCCAGGGATCGAACCCAAGTCTCCAATTCTCCTGCATTGGTAGGTATGTTCTTTACCACTAGCACCACCTGGGAATAGTTGCTGTTATTCATGCAACAAGTTGGCATTGCTTGTAAATGCCTGAACATGGTCAGAGTGGTTCAATTGTTAGTTTAATTGAGTAGTGTGAGTTTTTGGTAATGCCTATATGACTTTTACATCTGTTTAAAATATTACATTGTGATTCAGCATTGAATCATGAGTTTACTATTTAAGCTGAAAGGCTAGAGGAACAAAATAGTAGGGTGTACATTTGGCGAAAATGAAACTGATCCTCAAAGAATGATCACAATTCCATATTTTCTTTTTTAATTGCATTTTTCCAGTTTTATTGAGGTATGCTGCTGCTGCTGCTGCTAAGTCGTTTCAGTCATGTCCGAAGACTCTATGGGACCCCATAGACGTCAGCCCACCAGGCTCCCTCCTCCATGGGATTCTCCAGGCAAGAACACTGGAGCGGGTTGTCATTTTCTTCTCCAGTGCATTAAAGGGAAAAGTGAAAGTGAAGTCGTTCAGTTAAGTCTGACTCTTAGCGACCCCATGGACTGCAGCCTACCAGTCTCCTCCATCCTTGGGATTTTCCAGGCAAGAGTACTGGAGTGGGGTGCCATCACCTTCTCCCTTATTGAGGTATAATTAAATATAAAACTTCAGAAACTTAAACTGTACCATAATGATTTTGTATATGTACATACTACAAAATTATTGCAGTAAGTTTGCTTAACATCAATAAATTCCCATACTTTTTTTTTTTCTTTATGAGGAGAATTTTAAAGATTTACTCTCTTGGTAACTTTCCAATATATTAAACATCATTATTATTATCACCATGTTATGCATTACATCCCCAGAAATTATTCTTCTTATGAAATTTGTACGTTTTGACCACCTTCACCTGTTTCACCCACTCCCTTCATCCCTTCTCTCTGGTAACCACAAATCTCATCTCTGTTTCTAGGAATCTGGTTTTTCAGATCCCGCATATTCATGCAGTATTTCTCTTTGTCTGACTTATTCCACTTAGCATAATGACCTCAAGATCCATCCACATTGTCACAATTGGTAAGATTTCCTTAGTTTATATTGCTGAATAGTGCAGCATCATATATATCTGTATATATCATAACTTCTTTATCTATTCATCCATCATGGAATACTTAGGCTGTTTCCATGTAATGGTTATTGTAAATAATGTTGCAATGAAGATGGTGTAAAATATCTTTCCAAGATAGTGATTTTTTGCACATACACATTCTCTTCCCCTCAAAAAATTTTTTAATTAAATCTAAGGGAATTTGGAATTCACAGGAAGAAAGAGCTTTGCTTGTGTACATGAGAACTGTCAAACACACTCCAAGCAGTGAAACTGAAGGCAAGGTAAATGACAGGTTACACCCCTAGAAAGGACTCAAAGATAATTCAAACTAATGAGATGCTTGTGTAACCAGTTAACAGTTAATTAATTATTTAAAAATGCAAAAAGCATAAAATAGAAGTCTTAATAAAAAGGTATGATTGTGTCATAGTTTAATTGGAATTTTTTTTTCATTTCTTTGGGAAAATAAAACAAACTCACTCTAATAATTCCCAGTGGCTCAGACTGAATAAAATAAAGTGACAACAAACAACCAAAGAGCTATGTGAATACTAACAGCCCTTTTTCTTTTTTTTTAAATACAACATAATTATGTTTTAATATACAACCAAAATGCAAAATGCCACTGTAAACTGATGGCAATAAAATATGGTATTTCACTTGCTTTGCATGACAAACAGCTAACATCCTTAGTCATAAATGAGTTCTAAGAAACCAGTAACGAAAGTATTGATATACCAAAGGAAATAGAAAAAAAAAGGCATAAAATGAAATAACACAAATGACTAGAAAGGATTAAGCATATATGAAGATGACTGAGCTGAACAATACCAGAAGAAAAGCAATTTGTGTAATATCATATTACCAAAGAATAAAAATACAGCATTTGTGCAGTTTTAGGAACATACCCACATAAGCACTGAGGAACAAGATTGATGAGATGTACATAGTAGAAGAAATCTAGTTTGGACTCAAACCATAAGTTTTGAACATCGTTAGTCCTAATAGTTCCAAGTCATTGGAATTATTTCAACAAATCAGTTGGATAAATGTATAATTTATACATGAACCACGCTTGCTGCATAGAAAATTTGCACCTTGTATTTAGACCCCCTAAAATGACAGGCATGTTAATCAATACACCTAAAAGGATACTCACAAATTTTCATTCATAGTAGATAACATAGATGGAGGTGCCTTTTCCTATTACTCTGCACTTTTCTGCACTCAGCTTTCTTTATGGTCCAACTCTCACATCCATACATGACCACTGGAAAAACCATATCCTTGACTAGACGGACCTTCGTGTGTTGTGTGTTAGTCGCTCAGTCGTGTCTGACTCTTTGGGACCCCATGGACTGTAGGCTCCTTTGTCCATGGGATTCTCCAGGCAAGACTACTGGAGTGGGTTGCCAGGGGCACTCAATAATCTGCTCATCCTGCCTTCCAGGTCACAGGCTTCACTTAGTTTTGCCAAGTCTACCAAATATTGACTTGCAATGTAAAACTGCCATGTCTGTTCAAGGCTCATGATTCTCTGGGTGCTTTAAATAAAAATGGAAGGAATAATTTTTTTTAAATCTTATTGTTATTTTTGGCTACCCTGCTTCTTTGTTGTTTCATGGGCTTCCTCTGGTCATGGTGCTCGGGGTTCTCACTGCGGCAGCTTCCCTTGTTTCAAAGCACAGGCTCTAGAGCACGAGTTCAGTAGTCGTGACAGATACATGGGCTCAGCTGCTTTGCAGATGTGGGATCTTCCCAGACCAGAGATTAAACCCATGTCCCCAGCATTGCCAGGCAGAATGCTAACCACAGGACCACCAGGGAAGTACTGGAATGAATATTTTTAAGTAACTGCATGATACTTTTATCCAAAAAAGATTAATTCTCAATAATTCTCAACTGCTGATCTAAATTTTGAAAATTCACCACATTTATAGAGTTTTATAGTTCCTCTTTCATTTCCTCTGTCCCTAGAATCCATGACTAATTAATTGAAAGTTAAAGAGCATGAGAATTTTCATCTCTCATGCAGTTTCACAGCATCAAAAAAAGAGTCGCAATTTGTGAGCACTGATGGCCAAGAAATGTTCCTATCTCCTGCAAAGAGCAGGGTTGCCATTTCCAATGTTTCCTAATCTTGTTTTCAGGCTGGTCTTACAAAGTACACACAGATGTTAAAATGACTGGGCTGGGAGGGGTGAGAGGTGAAAAATCTTACATATTCTATGTGCATCCTGCTTGAGGATTAAGGGAGAGAATTTGCTTAGAAAATCAAATCAAATTATTGGCTGTAAAACAGGCTTTGGAACTATCATGGCATTGCACTGGAGATCAAATGTTTACCTTAATAACTAAACCGGTGACCTCAGCCTGAATATTTTCTGCACCAAAACATACCCCCCTTTCGAGCCACTCAATTTAATCATCTCACAGACATTTACTTCTGACACAAAATGCTGCAAAGTAGAAGTGCAATGGTCTTTCCAGCACATTCCACAAACAGAAAAATATCAGAGGGAGAAGGGCAATAGAAGCCCTTTCCTCACAGTGATCTAAACATCAGAACACTAAAAAAAAGAGATTTTATTTTGAATTACAGTCGAAGAATGCAGTCACCCAAATGATGAAACACAGATATCTTATACTGATTTTTATGCTGATGAAATTAAATGCTCAGATCAAGTAAATACACATTTACTTTATCCCTTTATTTGACAGAAGTGACTGGTGGGCTAAAGTCCATGGGATTGCACAGAGTCTCACACAACTGAGCACACACACACATGCGCACACACACACACACACTATTTGAATAGTGTTTGCTCTCTACCAACACCTTTCATCCCCTAGTTTGAAAAAAGTCCCTTCAGAAATAGACACTTGAAGAATTCTAAGAATAAATCAAACTCCAAGAAACCTTAAAGAAAAACAAGATGATATTGTAGGAAAATGGAGAAAAGAACCAAACTTTATAAAATCCTTCTTAAACATTTATTTCCCCCAGTTTTCTGCCTGAGCAGCACCATTTCATCTGTTCCTTGTCACTAGCCATGGTTTTTCTCCTCAGAAGCGACCCATCATTCTTCTTATTCCCTCCAGTTACTACAAATACTGATTGTGGTTCTATACAGACACAGATAACAATCCTCAAATACTTTTGCAGCTATAATATTTGGTGATACCAACAACATATTTATATTCATATGTGCTGATATTAGCATAAATGATAAATAACAACAATACCATAATCACTTGAGTATCGACATAATAACATCAAATATAAACTTTAAAAAATATCCTGGTCGTGGGCCAGGAGTAGAGATGCAGAAGATGAGAACGGACTTGGGGACACAGTGGGGCATGGAGACATGCGTGTGTGTGTTCTTAATCATGTCTGACTCTCTGCGACCCTATGCACTGTAACCCACCAGGCTCCTCCGTCCGTGGAGTAGTCCAGGCAAGAATACTAGAGTGGGTTGCCATTTCCTCCTCCAGGGGATCTTCCTGACCCAGGGTCTGAACCCAAGCCTCCGGTGGCTCCTGCATCGGCAGGTGGGTTCTTTACCACTGAGCCACCTGGGAAGCCCAGGGTGGAGGGGAACGTGGGGCAAACTGGGAGGATAGAATTGACATACACACAGGGCCATGCATCAAATACATAGCTAGTGGGAAGCTGCTGTGTGGCTCAGGGAACTCAGTTTGGTGCTCCGTGATGACCTAGGGGGTGGGAATGGGGGGCAGGGGGAGGGGGGAATGAGGCTCAAGAGGGATGGAATATAATGATGCAAATAGTTGATTCACGTTGTACAGCAGAACCTAACACAACACTATAATAAAATTATTTTCCAATGTAAAAATGATTAAATAAGAAATCACCTGAGCAAAAGACTATGTGGGAGGCAAAAGACTTTTGCCTCATTTCAGCCCTACTATTTTACCAGGGTATGAGCCCAAGCAACCTATCTAATTTCTCTGAGGATATTTCTTCATCTTTCAAGACAGGATGCTCTATATGTTTCATGGAGTTGCGGGGAGAATTAAATTATTGTAAAGTACTGAACACATAATACACATGTTCAATAAAAAAAAAAAACTATTGTTAAAATGCCTGGATTCTTTGTTCAATTTTTCTTGTAGGATGTCTTTTCAGCTAAGACTTCTTGAAAAACACATCCTAAAGCCACCGCCTTAGATGTGTCTAAGTGAAAAGTGAAAGTGTTAGTCACTCAGTAGTGTCCCACTCTTTACGATCCCATGGACTGAGCCACCAGGAAAGCCCCTAGGTGTGCCTATGAACTGCATAATCGTTACGTTCTTTTTCTACAGACATCCACTAACTCCATTGACTGGATCAGACCACAACAGAAGCAAAGGAGAGGGTAAGAGGGAAAATCGTTTGGTCCGTCTCAAAGTCCTAGTGGAGAATGGCTTTCTGCCCCTTTCCAGATTCTCATAAACTATCCCAGGACTCAGCATCTAGAAAATGGAAGGAGTCTGTTCAGTTTTTGAAGTATAGCTCTTCTATGTCAGGATCCTAGCTTTCCTGGTGGCTCAGGCAGTAAGGAATCTGCCTGCAATGCATAAGACCCAGGTTCAGTCCCTGGATTGGGAAAACCCTCTGGAGAAGGGAATGGCAACCCACTCCAGTATTCTTACCTGGAGAATTCCATGGATAGAGGAGCCAGGAGGGCTACAGCCCATGGGGTCACAAAAAGTCAGACACGACTGAGCAGACTAACACTTTCACTTTCACCCCAGGATTCAACATCTAGGAAATGGAAGGTGTCTGTTCAGTTTGGGACACAACTTAGTTCTTCCTGGGTCAGTATCCCATAATGAAACAGATAGTTGAAAGTCTCTTCAGGTGATACAGATGTTTTGTCACATTTGAGATCTGACTCAAATTAAGAGATGGTACATGCAGAAATATTGTAACTGATACTGATGGTGCTACAATAGAGTAGAAAGCAGAACACAGGAGCAAGAAGGAATTCTGCCCAGAGCATTCACAAAAGCTTCAAAGAGGAAATGACATTGGGGCTAAATTTCTGGACATGACTAACTTCACAAAATGTACCCAAGGAAGAAGTTCAAACTGAATGCATCTACCATTAAAACCCAAAAAGTTTAATTGGGTAAATGAGACCTCTGTGTTTAGAATATTATCAGTTTGTTTTTGCACTGATGTCAGTTTCAAAGATATTAAGAAGACATTCAGAAAGTATTGTCCTCAGGCAAAATGTAAACTCCTTTCCCAGACACCTGGAAAAAAGAAAGATCATTCCCACTTATAGCTCTTTGTAGAATACTTCTGTTTGAATTTTAATGCTTTCTATGTTAACTCTTGCAAAAAAAATGAATATTCTTGAATGTGATTATGTGACGATAATATGGTCTTTCAGAAAAACTATAAATTAATGTAAAAGCTAAATTCAAAAATTCTTCATTGAAATGCAACTAGATGTACATAATGGACTTCCAATGCATGTAGGCAGTTTGTTCTGTAATAAATTCCTTTCTGGAAGAGAGATGATTAAAATGGAGCATGTGTGTGCCAAGTCTCTTCAATTGTGTCTGACTCTTGGCAACACTATGGACTGTAGCCCTCACCAGTCTCCTCTGTCTATGGGATTTCCCAAGCAAGAATACTGGAGGGGTTGACATTTCCTCCTCCGGGGGAACTTCCTGACCCAGGAATCGAACCCACATCTCCTGAGGCTCCTGAATTGCAGGCAGATTCTTTACCACTGAGCCACAAGGGAAGCCTACAATGGACCATACACTTCCCCAAATGCATTTCAACTGATGCAGTATCTTCATGGTATTTGCAACATCTTCCAATAAGCAAAGAGGTGCTACTGAAAGGATGTAGTAGTAAGTGCTTTATTGGTTTTACATATCTATATCTAAATCTATGCCTATATATTGGTGTGTGTATACATATACATTTTTATGTCAATATTTTGGGCTGTTTTCAAATTTTTGCTGAACAATATATATTCAAATCCCTCATTCAAATTATCTGCTTTCTCAGTTGTTATTGTTCAGTCACTCGATCGTGTCCAGATCTTTATGACCCCATGGACAGAGCACACCTGGCTTCCTTGTCCTTCACCATCTCCCAGAGCTTTCTCAAACTCACGTCCAATCATATCATGGTCTTCTCAGTAATATTATGTTTTTATGGTATCTGTGCAGTCTGTCTTATTGATAATAAACTACACAATTCATCAGATGTTACAGCACCCCTACCTATTTTGATTAATGATTAATATTACTGGTCTTATTATCAAGTTTTTAGAATATAACTAATGTACACCCAGAAGTGATATTAGCACCACAGCCAAGAAAGACAATGTGAAAGGAGAAATAAACATGAGAAAATGGAAAATTTGTAAAAAAGATATACTTCAAAACTTTACTTCCTATGAATGGCTATAAGCAAAAAGACAGTAATTGTTGGTGAGGATGTGGAGAAGCTGGAACCCTTCCAGGAGGGAAGGTGGGCATGTAAAGTGGGCAGCTGCATTGAAATCCATTTGCAAGGTCCTCATAAAGTTAAGGGCTTCCCTTGTGTCTCAGCTCATAAAGAATCCGCGTGCAATGCAGGAGACCTGGGTTCGATCCCTGGGTTGGGAAGATCCCCTGGAGAAGGGAAAGGCTACCCATTTCAATATTCTAGGAAAATTCCATGGACTGTATAGTCCATGGGGTTGCAAAGAGTTGGACACAACTGAGTGACTTTCACTTTCAGAAAGATAAACAGAGAGTCACCATGCAACCCAACAATTTTCTTTGTAAGTATAGGCTTTGGGCTGAATTGCATTCTCACAAAATACATATGTTGGTGTACTTACTCCCAGTACCTCAGGATGGAATTGCATTTGGAGATAAGGTCTATAGTGAAATAGTTTAGTCAAAATAGGGTCTTAATGGCAAGCTCTAATCTAACATGACTGGTGTCCTTATAAGAGGAGGAGATTAGGAGACAGAAAATACAGACTGGAAGGATGACCATGTAAGCACACAGTAAGCAGGTAACCATCTGTAAGCCAAGGAGAAAGGCCTCGGAAGAAAATGAACTTGATCTTGAACTTCTAGCCTTCAGAACTGTGAAAAAATATTTTTTCAGTGTTTAAGCCATCGAGTCTATGATATTTTGTTAGGGCAGCCCTAGAAAACTAACAGTATATATCCGAGATAGAGGAAAACACATGTCCACACAAAAATGTGTTCATGAATGTTCAAAGCAGCATAATTCATAACAGACAAAAGGCAGAGATAACCCAAATATTATTTTATTAACTGATGAATGGATAAACACTTTTGTATATCAACCCAATGAATATTATTTATATAGAAAAGTGAAGGAGGTACTGATATATGCTGAAACATGGGGAAATTGTGTTAAGTGAAAAAAAGCCAGATATCAAACAGAAGATGACATACTATATGATCCCATTTATATGAAGTCTCCAGAATAGGCAGTCTAGAGGAACAGGAAGTGGATTAGTAGTTGTGCAGGGCTGGGGAAGAGAAGAATGGAGAGCAACTGCTAATGGGTATGAGGTTTATTTTGGAAGGTGATTAAAATGTTCTAGGGACTTCCCTGGTGGCCCAGTGGTTAAGACTACACCTTCCAATGGTAGGGGTACAAGTTCAGTCCCTGGTTATGGAACTAGGATCCCCCGTGCCTCGGGGCCAAAAGACCAAAATATAAAATAGAAGCAATACTGTAACAAATTCAATAAGGACTTTAAAAATGGTCCACATAAAAAAAAAGTTTTAAAATCTTAAAATAAAATGTTCTCAAATTAGAAGGTGGTAATAGTTGCACAACTTTGTGATATACTAAAACCACTAAAATAATATGTGCATTTTAAAATGGTGAACTTTAGGTTTATGAATTATATCTCAATGAAGCCACAGATTTTTTTTCATTTATTTTTATTAGTTGGAGGCTAATTACTTTACAATATTGTAGTGGTTTTTGTCATACATTGACATGAATCAGCCATGGAAAATTGCCCACTTTAATATTTGGAAGTGAAATGCAAAATTGGACTTCCCTGGTGGCTCAGATTGTAAAGCGTCTGCCCGCAATGCAGGAGACCTGGGTTCGATCCCTGGGTTGGGAAGACCCCCTGGAGAAGGAAATGGCAACCCACTCCGGAACTCTTGCCTGGGAAATCCCGTGGACAGAGGAACCTGGTAGGCTACAGTCCATGTGGTCCCAAAGAGTCGGACACAACTGAGAGACTTCATCATCATTTTTAATGAGATTATGACTTTTTACTTTATAAATGTAATGTTAAAAGTTTTCTTCTTTTTGTTCTAACAAAATCACAAAAGTAATATGAAATACTAAATGTACTAGATATACTAAAATGTACTAAAAGAAAGCAAACAAAAACAACTCTATTGCCTGTGAATGTGAAAATCTGATACTAAACAACAGAAGGAATTGAGGTAATGGACATATATTGTAAAAAAAAAAAGTGTTGCAAAACCTAAATGAGAACATCCATCAATTATTATTGCAAGAGATGATGGGATGTTTGACTGGGCTTTGTCTTAATAGTAAAACACAAATTAGTAGTTTATCTTCTTCAAACTGAGGACTTCTGCAAAAGCAGCAGATTTGGAGGGCTTAGCATGGTTACTAGACAGCAACACCTTGCCCTCCCAGTACCCAGACAAAATATAAACCTTCAGTCTCCCTGAGGGACAATTAGCAGAAAACCACCAGTCTCTGTGGTGGTCCCACTACCATAAATCAATCCTGGGGACTCCAGCTCCCTCCTCTGCCTCCCTAGCCCTGACTTCCCCGGAACACGGTCACATGAGATCTCTCTGTGTCTTCTCCAAATCTGCCTGCTTCCATCAACACCAAGCATGTTACTTTCCTTGCCTTTCAGACACTTTTTTCTTTTAATAGATGATGGCTGCCTCTTGGGGTCACTGTTGATGTTCCGGGGTCATAGCTGCCATCATTGCCTCACCCAGGATCAGGCTGAGTCACTCTGAGCAGGCATGCAGCACTGCTCTGAGTGACTGGGGCAGGGACACTCTCTTTTCAGTCTGAGGGTCTGACTCTTGTCCAGAGTATCAGCTACATTGATATCCCTAGTTCCTCATCATCTCCCCACATCTTCTTAGAACAATCAGCTTGTCCTTCCCATTCACACATCACCCTTCTTTATCCACGCTTGAGAAGATACAATAATTTCCTGCTTTTTCCTAGATTTCTACTTCTTGATAAACGTCCCCCTTTCCACTTTCTTTCATATCTGAAAAGCATTTCTTCACACATCTATGAGTGACAGTGCACTTAAAAACAGTAAAAAATCTGAAAATGTTTCATGAATCTAAAAATGACAATTTTTCTCACCTTACTATTAGAGCAAACATATCACTCTCTTTTTGCCAAAGACTAATAAAAATTAAATGTATATATCAGGCATCAGTGCAAGGTGATTATAGCATCCTGAAAGATTTTAAAGACATTCACAGGATATAGTTTATTTTTTTCTTTTTGGAGTAGCATATGGTTAAATTGTGCCTGTATTCTTTTTTGCTGTTATTGATTTCTATTATAAGATGCCAAGGGGTGTTTATGTGATAAGTTGCCCTATAAATGGCTTTGTACTCAGACAATGAAATGAGAAATGTTCATCTATAACCATAGTCCAGATGCTTTCCTGAAGATGTTGGAAGATGTTACATTTAATGCTATCAAAAAACTTTGTTTCAGGAAACACACACACACAACAACAGCAGTCAATTGGTTTCCTTTAATTGACATAATTTACCTTATGAAATTAGTATCATACAAACTCTAAAACCGCATGAAAGCAAATGCAATCACAAGAGGAGGTGGTGTTCTTGTTGTTTAGTTGCTTAGTCATGTCTGACTCTTTGCAGCCCCATGGACTGCAGCATGCCAGACCCCTCTGCCCATGGGATTTCTCAGGAAAGAATATTGGAATGGGTTGCCATTTTCTTCTACAAAGTATCTTCCCAACCCAGGGATTGAACTCAGATCTCCTGCATTGCAGGTGAATTCTTTACCACTCTGTTACCTGGGAAACCCAAACTCAGTACTGTGGAATTTACAGTCACAGTTAAATGCCA
The DNA here is from genome assembly GCF_023699985.2 of Odocoileus virginianus. Classification (NCBI taxonomy): domain Eukaryota; kingdom Metazoa; phylum Chordata; class Mammalia; order Artiodactyla; family Cervidae; genus Odocoileus; species Odocoileus virginianus. Next base: position 11,530,538 of record NC_069687.1, read on the forward strand.
TGTATAAGGATTAGACTGATAGTCAGAATTGAAATTACCTTTCAGTTGATTATTTACCAGATCTCTACTTGAAATATTTCAGAATTATGTGGATTTTTAAGCTGCAGGTACACCAAAAAGATTGAGAGGACTCTAGATCCAGAACATGCCATAACTTTTAATATTTTTAAGAAATCATTCCTCCTACAGAAGCAGTGACCTCACCATGAAAAACAGAATAGAGAAACTGGTTTGTCATAAAAAGCCTGCTTTTATCTGCAAAAATAGCCGAAGCAGTGAATCTTATAGTTATTTGGCTATTATTTCATTTAAAATATGTAAAGATCTATTCTTATTTACTCTTTTCATGGTCCAACACACTGAAAGGAGTCTATCCCAGGCTTTTGAGGCACAATGATGAAACATTTTGTCCAAAAAATCTCAGAAGCATACAGAGTCCTTGTTTCTTTCTAAAGCTGAAAACCTTCCTACCATATATGGCTAGATTTTAAATTGACAGAGAAACGTAAAACAATGCAGATTTCTTCTCAATGAAACAAGGAAGGAAGAAAGGAAGATGTGATTTAAGAGAGTCTTGGAGTCACCTCCTAAAAGTGTAATTGCAAACACCCCCCAATCTGCAGATACCAAGGGATGACTGTAATGTCAATTTTGAGAGAAAGAAGAATAATAAAAACTAAAACGGAGTTATATCCTATAAATTATCTGTGCGCTCAGTTGCTCAGTGATGTCCGATTCTTTGTGGCCCCATTGGCTAGAGCCAACCAGACTACTCTGTCCATGGGACTTTCCAGGCAAGAATACTGGAGTGGGCTGCCGTTTTCTACTTTGTCCACCTGATGTGAAGATTCCAACTCACTGGAAAAGACCCTGATGCTGGGAAAGACTGAGGGCAAGAGGGGAAGGGGTACACAGAGGATGAGATGGTTGGATGGCATCATCAACTCAGTGGTTGTGAGTTTGAGCAAACTCCAGGAGATCGTGAAGGAGAGGGAAGCCTGGTGTGCTGCAGTTCAGGGAGTCGCAATGAGTCGGACATGACTTAGTGACTAAACAACAACTCCAGGGAATCTTCCTGACCCAGATGTTGAACCTGTGTCTCCTGCATTAGCAGGCAGATTTTTTTTTTTATCATGGTGCCACCTGGGAAGCCCCTCAACTTCTAATACTAATTCTAAAAATTTACAGATATATGCTCACTATATTCCTCAAAAAAATAAAGTAAAATCCTTGTATTACCAATAAATGCTGAGAACTTAACATTGCATTTTTAAAGATGCAGAATTCCATTGCAGGAGGGCCATCTAGTCTTCCCACCCTGGATGGAGGAACTGCCTCCCTGCCGCTATGGTTCAGAGCACAGGGGCCGTGTGACGGGCTTTCTGAGCCGCCCCCAGCACGTGGAGGACCCTCAATACGTGGCTCGGCTTCCCATGAAGGGAACGTCACACACGCAGCCCAAGCACCCAGAAGGAGGCAAAGGGCATCAGGAAACAAGAATGTGGCCAACTGGAGAGAAAGGGGACAGAGCAAAACTAGTGCGTTATTAATTTAATATATTTCTTATAGAAAGGAGAAAAACTTTAATGAATACTGAGTGAGCCAGTGGTCAATGTATGAGAGTGTAGTTAGGGAGCTTGTGATGGACAGGGACACACTGCTATATTTAACCTGGATACCAACAAGTGGCTACTGTATAGCACATGGATCTCTGCTCAATGTCATGGGGCAGTCTGGAAGGCTGGGGTCTTTTCCTAGAGAAAATTACAAGAGAAAGAAGAGTGGGATAAACTACATCCTCGGTTGCTGCCAGGTGTCTTCCCTGGTAACTCAAATGGTAAAGAGTCTGCCTGAAATGCAGGAGACCCATGTTCAATCCCTGGGTCAGGAAGATCCCCTGGAAAAGGGAATGGCAACCCACTCCAGTATTCTTGCCTAGAGAATTCCATGGCCAGTGGAGCCTGGAGGGCTACTAACACAAAGAGACACACACACACATTTGTTGCTGTTGGTCTATTCAGTTCAGTTCGGTCACTGAGTCATGTCCAATTCTTTGTGACCCTATGGACTGCAACACACCAGACTTTCCTGTCCATCCCCAACTCCGATAGCCTGCTCAAACTCATGTCCATCTAGTCGGTGATACCACCCAACCATCTCACTCTCTTCTGTCCTTTTATCCTCTTGCTATACTCTTTCCCAGCATCAGGGTCTCTTCTAATTAGTCAGTTCTTCACATCAGGTAACCAAAGCATTGGAACTTCATCTTCAGCAACAGTCCTTCCAATGAATAGTCAAGACTGATTTCCTTTAGGATTGACTTGTTTGACCTCCTTTCAGTCCAAGGGACACTCAGGGTCTTCTCCAGCACCACAGTTCAAAAGCATCAGTTCTTCAGTGCTCAGCTTTCTTTATCGTCCAACACTCACATCTACACATGACAATTAGAGAAAAACATAGCTTTGACTATACGGTCCTTTGTTAGCAAAGTGATCTTTTTAATTTGCCGTCTCGGTTTGTCAAGGAGCTTTCCTCGTGGTTCAGATGGTAATAAATTTGCCTGCAATGCAGGAGACCTGGGGTTTGATCTCTGGGTCAGAAAGATCCCTTGGAGAAGGGAATAGCGACCCACTCCAGTATTCTTACCTGGAGAATTTCATGGACAAAGGAGCTTCACGGGCTACAGTCCATGGGGTTGCCAAGAGTTGGACACAGTTGAGGGACTAACACTTTCACTTTCAAGTTTGTCATAGCTTTCCTTCCCATGAACAAGCATCTTTTAATCTCATGGCTGCAACCACCATCAGCACCCCAATAAAAAATAAAAAGTTTAAAATAAAAAATAAACCCACACACAGGCACATTCACACAGACAAGCTTAAGGACTGTGACAATGAAATTAACTATAAATTTCCCAAGTCCAGATCAAGTGCCCTTAAAACACTGAATGATAGTGGAGATTGATGAGCGATGTATGACAAAGATGTAGGGAGCATTTAGTATGGCTGGAAGGTCTGGACTTCAAACAAGCAGCATGCAAACAAGCCTTGAACTACAAAGGTGGTAGTTTTTAAAAACCAAAATTATAATACATAGTTTTGTACATAAAACAAAAAGACAGAAGGACAGAGGAAGGGCAAATTTGCTCTCTCTGCCTCAGCTTACACATCTATTTTCTCCCCTCCTTGGATACTGGGGCACCTTGTTTTCAAGTTTTTCAGACTCAGGTGGGACTTAACAATCAGCCCCCATGGTTATCAAGTCTTCAGACTTGGACTTAATTATTGAATTTGGCTATTAGTTCACTTTAATTCTCCAGCTTTCAGACTGCAAATCCTGGGGCTTCTCGGCCTTTATAGCCATAGAGTCTATTCCTACAGTAAATCTGAATGTGTGTATGTATGTATAGATTCGAGCTTCTGGTTCAAGGTCTCCCACAAGGCTACACTCAAGAGTCATCTCCAGGCTCAGCTGGGAGGATTCTTTTCTGAGCACGCTCACATGGCTGTTGGCAGGGCTTAGGTCCTCGCTTGCTACTGGTAAAAGACATCAGTTTCTTACCATATGGTAATCTCCGCAGAATTACTTACAACACGGCAGCTAGCTTCTTCCAGACTGAGGGCAGTGGGAGAGAAAAAGAGGGAGAAAAAACAGCCAAAGCAGAGACATTCTTTTGAAACCTAACCCTGAAAACTACTTTTCATCACTTTTGCTGCAGTTTCTTCATTAGAATCATGACTATAAATACAGACCACCCTCAAGAGAAGGGGAATTACTTAAGGTCATAAATATCAAGAATCAGGGATCACTAGGGCCCCGCTCGGAGCCTACTCACCATTCTTCTTTCCCTTCCCCTTCTCTTGCTCTCTTTTCCTTGTTTCTTTTTTTTTCTTTCATCTAAAACCAAGCAGCATCTGCAGGGCCTTCTTGGGAGTAAACAAATTGTTGTCCCTGCCATTTGTTTGTAAAAAAGCATTAGCCTCCTAGGTTTTATCCAACTTCCAAAGAGCAAATTTAATCATAGAAGTTAAAAGAAAAAGAGAAAAAACGGAAATAAGCAAAAAAAAAAAAATTCAAAACAGTCAAGCAGGACAAAATAGTAATAATTTAACCATGAAACAAAGCCAAGGAACATTTTGTTCAACCTCAAGGTCTATAGATAATATCCTGAACCGTATCCTTGAGTTGTTTTACAGATACTTAAAATCCCCATCAGATGAAAGAAGTTAGCTGCATGTGACCACCAGCAGATAGACCCCAAAATGGTTGGAATCAGAGATTGATCACTGAGACACCACTCTGTTACCTCACCACCAGCCAATCAGAAGGAAGTCCACAGCTGATCATGCAGCTTGCAGCCCTCTCCCTCATTTTGCCTTTAACAGCCCTTTCCTGCAAGGCGTCCTGGAGTCTGGGTCCTTTGGAGATTAGCTGCCCATTCTCTCCACTTGGCACTGCCAAAACGGCTGCACTTCCCCTGGTATCAACCTGGTGTCAGTGGATTGGCTTTTCTGCACATCAGGCCAGTGAACCCATTTGTTCCAGTAACACTTCAGGAATTCAGAAGTCAACTCACTGATCCACACCTGCTACTGACTGTGCATGGAGGTTTGGCCACGGTCCATTCTTTTACGGTAACTCTCTTCAAACCACCAGCTTTTCACTCTGACATTTCAACACTCTCCTGCATCCTAGATGGCATGAGCACATAGAGGAAACCCTTTCTGAGTCTCTTTATCAACAACTGTGTAACATAGCATGTCCCCCTGGGTGCTGACCCTAAAACTGCAATCCTAGGGAAAGAGAAAGGGAAAGGATAGAAATAGAGAGCATGCCATCCACAGAGCTAGAAAGGGTTAATGAGTGCAACAACTCCTTTCAGCTGCTCAACCAAAGACTTTTTTCTCTGTTTTCACAGACCATTAAAAATAATTGCCAGCTTTAATATATGTCTCAGAAAGAGAAGAGACATTTTTGTACTATTTAATTTGTGTGCTTTACTATCCAATTTCCTATTCAACTCATCACTCCACAGTGGATCTTTGAGATTCTTCCAAGTCACTAAAATTTATATCAAATTAGTACATGTCCAAAGTTTGTGACCAGCTGCCTGCTCCCATCTCCTCAGGGTGTCATTAACACCTCACTGCCCCAAACACAGATAGACTAAGAGAGGGACAACAATAAGGCCAAGAGCAATTTGTATTATTGGCACCATAACAGCTAATTTGTCTTCATGTTCTAGCAACTACTGCTTTGGCCACCTTTATCCTGTCTGGTTGTCTGGTATTGGCATTTGGTAAACACACTATTTTTTTTTAAATAAATGGTTTGCAATAAAGAGCTGACTATTGAAACTAAAATTTAGTAAGTTTTTGAAGGTAAAGCTTGGAGCTTAGACTTTGGGAAGCCAATAAAGCAAAGTGATGCATGTTAACACATATTCAAGTTTTTTTAAATATTCTAATTATAGATTTATAAATTTCCTGGTAAATGCTTACTGTTTATGATACAAAAACTTCTCTTGATGTTTGCATGCACTAATGAATAAGTGAATTAAAATGCTATCTGATAAGTTTGTGAAATAGTGAAGTTCATTAACTACTGAGGCATTTTAGTTGATGAATGATATGAAATGTGCATCCAAAATATATTTTGAAGAAGACAAGTATTGTAATTAAGATTATTCTCCCCAGTTAATCCTGACATATTTTCCAGTGTTGATCTCACCTCTTTAATCTTTTTGGCCCTTTGCTAGTAAGTAGAAATGGAGGAAAATAAGGAAAGGAAAAAAAAGTAATGTGGAGCAAAGAAGATGAAAAAAAATAAAAGGTTAGAATGTAAAGAAGTTTTTTCCCAAAGAGTAAGCAAAATTTCTATAGAAAAAAAAATGATGATTAAAATTTAAAGAGTTACATTTTACTTCTTTTGTTCCTCAATTTTCAGTGCAGAATAATTACACTCATATGTTTACTAGGAATATCAAAGCATAATTATAACTGGTTTACTTCTGTCTTGAGATTATTATGTATCATATAATAGATGACCCAGTCCTGTTTCCATTGGGTGTTATGAAGCTAAGAGTAAATATTCAACACACCTCTAAGAAATACACATATTTTTTATGGTATTTAGCTTATTTTTTCCTACCTTTATTTTAATTTGAGGGTAAGGGAGGGCTTATGCTTGAGAACTTAATTTTTTTCAGAGCAGTTTTAGATTCACAGCAAGACTGAGAGCAAGATACAAAGATATCTCATTTACCCCTTGTCCCTACACATGGATAACCTCCCCATTGTCAACATCTGTCCTCACAGTGGTACCTTTGTTACAATTAATAAATCTACATTGACAAATCTTAATCATCCAAAGTCCAGAGTTTATGTTAGAATTCACTGTTGGTGTGGTGCATCTATTGGTTTGGGCCAGTGTGTGATGACGTGTTCTGGAGGAGGGCATGGCAACCCACTCCAGTATTCTTGCCTGGAGAATCCCCATGGACAGAGAAGCCAGGCAGGTTACAGCCCATGGGTTTGCAGAGTCAGACACAACTGATCAACTAAGGACACTACAGCACGTGGTAACATGTATCTATTATTATGGTATCACTGAAAGTATTGTCACTGCCCTATGATTCTTTTGCCCTCCATCTATTCATGTCTTCCTTTCCCTCAACCACTGGTGACCACTAATACGTATATTGCCTCCATAGTTTTGCCTTTTCCATAATGTTGTATAGTATGTAGTCATTTTGGATTGGCTTTTTCACTTAGTAATATACACACACTTTCCTCCAAGTCACTTCAAGGCTCATTTCCTTTTAGCACTGAATGATATTCCATTGTCAAAATATACCACAGTTTATTCATTCACCCACTGAAAGAAATCTTCATTGCTCCCAAGATTAGGCAGCCATGAATAAATGCTTTCATTATTTTTGTGAAGTTTTTATGTGGGCAAATGAAGGAAATTGATGAAACCAGACCATGTTTTCAAAAGCAGAGACATCACTTTGCTGACAAAAGTCCACATAGTCAAAAAACCATGTTTTTTTTTTTTCCAGTAGTCATGGTGGATGAGATAATTGTACCATAAAGAAGGCTGAACACTGAAGAATTGATGCTTTTGAACTGTGGTGCTGGAGAAGACTCTTGAGAGTCCATTGGACTGCAAGGAGATCAAACAAGTCAATCCTAAAGGAAAACAACCCTGAATATTCATTGGAAGGACTGATGATGAAGTTGAAACTCCAATACTTTGACCACCTGACGAGAAGAGCTGACTCATTGGAAAAGACCCTGATTCTGGGAAAGATTGAGGGCAGGAGGAGAAGGAGGTGACAGAGGATGAGATGGTTGGATGGCATCACTGACTCAATAGACTTGAATTTGAGCAAACTCTCAGAGATATCAGAGGACAGAGGAGCCTAGCATGCTACAGTTCATTGGACTGCAAAGAATCCGACATGACAGTCTCTGAACAGCAACATTTTAATTTTCTTCAGGGTAAATATCAAGGAATATGATTGCTGAATTATAGAGTAAGAGTATATTTAATTTTACAGGAGGCTGCAAAACTGTCTTCCAGCATTGTTGTATTATTTTTCATTCTCACCAGCAATGAATGAGAGTTCCTATTGCTCCATATCCTTGTCAGTATTTGGTGTTTTCAAGGTTCTGGATTTTGGTCATTCTAATAGATACATAGTGGTATCTCATTGCTATTTTAATTTGCATTCCCCTGATGTTCCTATGATATTGAGCATCTTTTCATATGCTTATCTGTGTTCATTAAGGTCTATGGCCCATGTTTCAACAAGGTCAAGTGTTTTCTTATTGTTGAATTTCAAGTGTTCCTTGTATATTTTAAATTTCAGCCCTTTATCATGAGTCTTTTGGAAACACTTTCTGTCCATAGCTTATCTTATTCTCTTGATAATATCTTTTAGCAGAGCAGAAGATTTTTATTTTAATGAAGCCAACTTATTAATTATTTCTTTTAAGGATAATGTCTTTGGTATTAAATCTAAAAAGTTATTCTTATACTCAAGGTCATCTAGGCTTTCTCCTATTAATCTTCTAGGATTTTTGTAGTTTTTCATTTTATATTTGGGCTTCACAAGTGGCACAGCTGTAAAGAATCTGCCTGCCAATGTGGGAGACGCAAGAGACATGGGTTTGATCCCTGGATCAGGAAGATCCCCTGGAGAAGAAAATGGCAACTCACTCCAGTATACTTGCCAAGAGAATTCCATGGACAGAGGAGCCTGGAGGGCTACAGCCCATAGGATCACAAAGAGTTGGACACAACTGAGCACACACATTTTATATTTAAATGTATGATTTGTTTTAGTATAATTTTTGTGATGGTGAAGACCTCTGCCTCGAGTTTCTTTTTGCCATTGTTCTGACATAGCTTGTTGAAAAATCTACTTTTCTTTTTCCTTTAATGTTTTCCATTTGCTTCTTTGTCAAAGATCAGTTGACTATACTTACAAAGGACTATTCTGGCTTTTCTGTTCTGTTTTATTAATCTGATTTTCTATCTTTTTTACAATACCACGCTGTCTTGGTTACAGTAGTTTTATGTTACGTCTTGACTTTGTATAACACCAGTCCTCAAATTTTGTTGTTCTCCATCAATATTGTGTTGACTGGTGTCACCCTAAGGAGGCTGGAACAGAGGCATGAACAGAGGGAAAACCATGTGAAGGCACCAAAAGAAGATTGCCATCTAAAAACCAAGGAGGAAGGCCTCAGAAGAAACCCACCCTAAAGACATCATACTCTTAGACTTCCAGAATTGTGAGAAAATACATTTCTGTTGTTTGAGCATGATTAAGCTACACATTTTGTAAAGTTACACATTATGATAGCCCCAGAAAACTAATACACCCCTTTCTGGTCCACACACAAAGGTGGAGCTCAGATTGGGAGTGATATTTTCTCTCTTAGGATGCTTTCTTGAGGTTGCTGGCACAGACATGTCCCTGGGGAGCCTCTGGAAGAAATCCTATACTTTCTTCTGTCCTTGTAAGTTGCATGTGTGTGTGCACAGTCTCCCAGTCATGTCCAACTCTTTGCACCCCCAAGAACTATAGCCACCAGCTCCTCTGTCCATGGATTTCCCAGGCAAGAATAAATACTGGAGTGAGCTGTCATTTCCTCCTCCAAGGGATCTTCCCAACCCAGGGATGGAACTTGCATCTCCAGTATTCTCTGCATTGGCAGGCAGATTCTTTACACTGTGTCACCTGGGAAACCTCCCTTGTAAGTTAACATAGATAATAAACTTTTCTGTTACCAGCATCATATGTTTGAGGGGCATGGGTAATTATGAATCTTGTGCAACAAGATAGATGTTCAAAAGATCTTATTGCATAGATATGTGTCAAATGTGTCATTGCTCAGTCATGTCCGACTCTTTGTGACCTCATGGACTGTAGCTGACCAGGCTCCTCTGTCCATGGGATTTTCCAGGCAAGAACACTGGAGTGGGTTTCCATTTCCTTCTCCAGGGGATCTTCCTGACCCAGGGATCGAACCCCAGTCTCCCGCATTGTGGGCAGATGCTTTACCCTCTAAGCCACCCAGGAAGCCCCATTGCATAGATATAAAGACACATAAAAAAATGTAGTGTGTAAGATTGGAAATTGGATGAGGTATGTTGAAATTGATCAAGACAATGGATAGGAAACTAGTCAGCCTTCCCAAAAGCAATATTTTAGTTACTTACTTGAATACTGATTTGCTCTATCCTGCAAAAAGACATTTTTGATTTATGCATTTAATGAAACTCGCACTGAAGCAGAAGAGTAATGTCTCTGCATGAATTTGAAAAGTCTGTTTCATAGGATAAAATGAAAGAAACTTGAACTCCACATTTATTAGAAAATGATAGATAATCTTAATAGATAACATAACACTACTATAATAAATTGGGGTTCTTCAGAAAAGTACAAATCAGATAAAGTGTTTCCTATAGGATTAGTCAGTGAACTAAGAGGAAATATCCAATCAAGAATATACAATGGAGCAAAAGATGCAAATTATAGAAGAACATGTATTTTCCTTGCTTAATTTGCAGCATGGATATATACTGTAAAGTAGAATAATGAACTACTGCTAGCTATGATTAGCTTCCCTGGTGCCTCAGGTGGTGAAGAGTCCACTTGCAACGAGGGTGACCTGGGTTCAATCCCTGGGTCAGGAAGATCCCCTGGAGAAGGAAATGCAACTGACTCCAGTATTCTTGCCTGGGAAATCCCATGGAGAGAGTAGCCAGTGGGCTACCGTCCATGGGGTCGTGAGCAGTTGCACACGACTGAGTGACTAATACACATTAGCTATGATTGAGTAGAAACAATGGTGGGTTGTTAGAGAAAAACTTTAAAAATATCAGAGGGAACAAAGTGCTGTCATTGGAATTCCTCAGGAGTAAAATCTGCAGTGGAGATTTGCATGGAGGAATTTTATTAAGGAGTGTTCTTGGGAACAACATGTGAGTGAGGGAGTGAAGGAAATCAGGTAGGCAGGGAGAGAAATTGAACTGAGATTAAACCACAACAAAGAACTCATCTGAACTTGGGAGGAACTATGGGATTGGGATTGTCCTTAGAGATGTTTCCCACTGACAAAAGGAGCTGGAATTTTTTTCTTCTCATCATCACTGGATATAAGCTTCCTTGGGCATGGGAAGCAGCTCCTTCAACTGAGGACAAGTCCTCAAGAGGGACTTAAATCTGAATCTTAGGAAGCATCACTCTCCACGACTTGAAAAGTGAGTGTGTTAGTTCTGAGGGGTACCTGGGGAGTGCACCACATTCCCCACCAGAAAATTATAAAAGAAAGAAGAGTGGGGTAAGCTACATTTTTTTGTTGCTACTGGTCTATGGTGGCAATCAAAGGAAAATATTACAAAAGAGAATGATTCAGATCAGAATGTAAAGATATTAAAAACCTGAGCCATATGTAAAGTAAACAGCAGGCAATGACACTCATACACACAACAGATGTCCACTAGATTCTGAGCTCTTTGAAAGCAGGGATTATGTCTTATTCAACTTTAAATGCCAAACACCTGCCACAATGCCTTGCAAAGAAAAATGCTCAATAAATATTTTATGGCTGAGGGAGCCAACTAATTAAGGAACTGGTGAATATAAATTCTGTGCTCACATTCAAAATTCAATTCAGGTGTTTAGTGAATGATTTATCTGAGATTGACTGAGACATGTTTTAAATAAAGTTACAAACATAAAAAGTATCCTCATAGGCTTTTATCATGGAAATTATAGAATTTTTTAATGGGGATTTAAAGTCCTTTCCCTAAAAATTGGTATCGAGTAGCCTCTGTTATTCAATACATACTGTTTAAAGACAGCATACACTGATAAAAGATAAATTACATAACAAGATGCTGCTAGGCACTCAGAATAAGATAAGTAATACACAATTTCTCCCTCCACAAGACTTATGGTTTTTCTAGTGATGGTAGCTGGTGAAAGCTAATCATCAGGCAAAATAACACAAGAACTAAGTAGAAATATGTGGTTGAGATTGATAATTCCATACTCAGCTACTATTTTTCTCTCTTTGAGTAATAGAACCAAACTTCAGCTGGATATATAACCCTCCAGAAAGTGGGTAGTCTGCTGTAGTAGTCATATGATATGGACTGAATGTCTGTGTCCGTGTTAAATTCATACTTTGAATGTTAACCCCCAGTATAATGGCATCAGGAAGTGGGGCCTTAGGTCATGAGAGTCAAGCCCTCATTAGTGATCCTACAGAAGAGATCCCAGAGAATTCCTTCCCTCCTTATACCCCATGAGGACACAGTGAAAAGATGGTTGTCTATGAACCAGAAAGTCCTCACCAGACACTGAACCTTCCAGAAACTTGATCTTGATATTCTCAGCCTTCAGAACTGAGAGAAATAAATGTCTCTTGTTTAAGGTCATGATATCATTGTTATTGCCGCTAAGCTAGCACATCATGTGACCAATCTCTGGGGGATAGGATGTAACCAAGGATTCTGTGAGAACTCCAAGAAAGTCTCTTTAAAAAGAGCTGACTTCTTCCCTCCCACTGAATCCTTAAAATGGGAACGTAATGACTAGAGTTCCAGAAGCTTCTTGAACCAGGAGGTAAATGTGAGGAGGGAAGCCACATGCTGAGGAGAATAAAAGGTAAACAGCTTGAAACTGGTGATTCCAAAGGCACCACAGTATCAGTTGGGAAAAAAAGAAAATTCTATCATTCTTAGGCCACTTTATCTTATATATATTTGTTTGTACACTTTATTAAATAAAGACAAAACTAGGATACTGGAGGAGTGAAAAAACAGTAATGTATTCTTATTGGGAGTTTTAAGAAGAAAGTATCTTTTGAGCTAGACTTGAGAGAATTAAAAAACAAAACAAAAAAAAACTCTGCTCTTCTATAAATTCTGAATTCAACTTTTATCATTAAACTGAAAAAAAAAAAGACTGGAGATTTAGGTTAAACTATTTGTATACAAATCATTCCAGAGGAATAGTTAGTAATAAGAGCCATGTTTATACAGGTTCAGTTGTCCCAGGCTGCCTATTTAGCTATGGTTATATTTAAAAGTTCTCTTTGAATCCCTGAAATGAAAACCATAATTTATTTGCCTATGAAAGACAAAATTTCAAGTATCACATTATCATTTTAAAATGCACTTTAAAAATATACATAATAGCCAATTATGTTTTCAAGACAATTAATTTTGAATGCAGAAATATATCAACTGCATATACTGTTATGTATATCTGAAAATGACCTACTTAGATACCATTAAATATAGAGTGCATTATTTTGGTATTATATTAAATATAATGAGGCATGGTACAGAGACTTCTGCAGATACCTGTGCAAAGCCAACAGAAAAATATATGAAAAACCTGTCACTTTGTTGACAGTTGTAGACTGCAGCAACTTTTGCAAAGTAGGTTACTACCTCCCTTGACATATTTTCTTAAACATATGAATATACAGGTTGACATACATTCCTGGAAAGAAGACATATAAGGTTTGGAAGAAGGAGGAAGGAGAATATTGGGGAGTTATTGCAAATTTCTGGGGCTCAGTGGTAAAAAAAAAAATATATATATATATATATATCCACCTGCCAATGCAGGAGATGCAGGAGGCATTGGTTTGATCCCTAGAAGATCCCCTGGAGGAGGAAATATCAACCCACCCCAGCATTCTTGCCTGGATAATCCCGTGGAGAGATGAGCCTGGTGGGCTACAGTCCATGGAATTGCAAAGAGTTGGACACGACAGGATGAATGAGCACATGTGCACTGCTTACCCTGCATCCAACATTCCTTCCTAGGAAAACCACACTAAAGACTCTCCTCTATGCCTCCCCCACACTCTTTCTGCCCCCTGACCAACCTTGGTGCTTCCCATGTGGACCATTTCAAATTACAGTAATATTGTAACTAATTTAAATAACTTTTTTGGAAAGAACCCTGAAGTGAATATTTCGGTTAAGCAAATAATGTTTCTGTAATTTTTTTTTTAATTGTTTGTCAAAACCTATCAAGAACTGTGTAGAATCTGACATTTACTCTACTTGCCAGTTAACAAGTGGAAAAGGAAATGGCAACCCACTCCAGTATTCTTGCCTGGGAAATCCCATGGACCGAGGAACCTGGTGGGCTACAGTCCATGGGGTTGCAAGAGTCGGAGATGACTTAGCAACTAAACCACCACCAGCAGCTAACAGGTTGCATGGTTACCAGTTTTCTTGATTCTTAAGAACCCAGACTCCTGGGTCAGAGACAAGGGATTTATTAGTCATGGCACTGCAATGCAAGCAACATGTTTCATTCCCACATGTATTTCTCTGCCCCAGAACCCATGGAGGCAATGCAAAAGCAAAGGAAGATACCATACACACAGTATGTGAAGAGCCCTCTGTTTCAGGAAGACAATTTTCATAAAAGTGTGGATAAATTGGAGGAAGAGAGACAAGAGATAGCAAGGAGTTTGGAGATATTGCAATTGGCCAAGTACTTGATCCATGCATACGGTGAAAAGATACTGGGGTGGAAGGATAGAAATTAGAGAGCCAAAGCTATGTTAAGTAGGTATTGAGGTGATAGACCCAGAGCCTACCTAATCATTTCCTCTCCACATCAATTTTCTTCTGTTATGCTATGAATGGTTCTAAAAAGGAAACGTTAGTGTCATTTTTCGCTCCCTTCTCTTTTCACCTTCTCCCACAACTGAAGAGTAATTGGGGGCACCATGGTGAAAAGGGGAGGGCTAGGAAAACAGAATCTACAAAGCACTAAAGCAAACTCCCCGGAGTTCCATGGTAGCTTAGTTGGTAAAGAATCTGCCTGCAGTTCAGGAGACCCTGGTTCAATTCCTGGGTCAGGAAGATCTTCTGAAGAAGGGATAGGCTACAGTCCATGGGGTCTCAAAGAGTCAGACATGACTGAGCGACTTTCACTTCAATTTCACTTTCAAGGCAAACTCGATCACACTGTTTCAGGAAATTTCAGGAATAAGTTAGCATGAGTTTTTTTAAGGAACCTCCATACTGTTCTCCATAGTGGCTGTATCAAGTTACATTCCCGTCACAGTAACAAGTATGTGTGGAATCTAGGAAAAAATAGTACAGATGAACATATTTGCAAAGCAGGAATAGAGACACAGACATAGAGAAAAATGTATGGACACCAAGGGGGGAAAGAGCAGGGGATAAATTGGGAGATTGGGAATGGTATATACACAGCACTACATACAAAATAGATAACTAAGGACAACCTACCAATAGCATACCCGGGGAAGGAGGAGAAGGTAAGCAAAATCCTCCTCATGGGCTTGTTTTGCTTGAAAAACACATTTCCCTTTCACTTTATGTGTGTGTGTGTGTGTGTGTGCACGTGTGTGTGTGTGTATCTAGACTATGAGAAACTGAAGACAAGAGTGTTTGAAGACAAATGATCCAATATTAACTTGAAGCCAGTTGCCTTCTGCGGGCACCTTCTCAATGGGCTCCACATTGAGCAGAATGTAATACGCAGAAATGTTCTCCTAACAGGTGCGGTTGCCACAATGAATGTCACAGCAGGCACAAGAGGTGCTTTAGCTACACTTGGGTCCTTGAAACAAAGTGCAGAATAATGAAAGTATATGACTACTCAGATGTGTTTGGAGTAAGTCGCTTGCGCTATGTAACTGAAGGCTTACTGAGGACAGGGAAGCACAAGGAAAGTGCTGTGACTCCATATTTCCGTTGCCACCCGGATAGCTTCTCCATCAGAATATACTAGAATGGGAATTTGTCTTTGGGCCAGTGTATAATTTCACGTATATTTTAGGCCTCGGGTTTCCTTTTATTCCTTTTTTTCCCACACAACAACTTTCTTTGATTTTTTTTTTGATATGTCATGTAGTATACATTTATTTTTCTTTTTTCCCCCTCATGGCAATGGGGGAAATCCCTGAGCAGATGTTGTGTTAAGATTGCCAAACTCATTTTGCTTTTGATGTGCCATGTTCAAAGCTACTTTTTGGAGAACACATTGCAGAAATGCAATGTGTGCTTGTGGTGTGCTGTACATTTAATAGCAGGGAGACAGTTGGAAATGCACTGTAACACAGCTCTTGAAAGCAGCAGTGTCCTTGAGCACTCCAAGACAGGCAGGAGGAAAAATCTGGCAAAGGATTCACAGGCTGAGACTCCAGTTTTTCTTTACAAGTTTGTTAACTATTAAGAACAATATTATATACATGTATGTTTCCAAGGGGCTTCCCTAGTGGCTCAGGTGGTAAAGAATCTGGCTGGAATACAGGAGACCTGGGCTCGATCCCTGGGTTGGGAAGATTCTTTACTGACTGGGCCACCAGGGAAAGAAGACATGTGTCCTTTGATCTGTGACTTGAAACATGAACAAGAACTCACTAAAAAGAAAGGAATTATGAAGACTATGGCAGAGGATATGACGGCAGCCTGGCACAGACATTTCAGAGAGATTTAGTCAAGGCTTAAGATATCCCCAGGCACAAGCAATGAATTAGTACAAAGGTCATTAAAAAATGCAACCTCCAAGCACTATAATACATTGCAGAAAATGAAGGGAACCATCTATTATGCCTAATCTTCTACTTTCATGTTGGATCTTCATGGATATTTGTACTAAGCTACTGCTCCAATCTTGGAGTCTTAAAACAGTATTCAAAATTTCCCATCAGGGATTCCTGATCCCCCAGGAGTTTGGAATAAAGATGAAACTAAATCAGAATTGGGATACAAGCAACACAGTCATACATGTATAAGGAGGTGGCTTTATGTAGACAATGGACTTACCTATCAAGGACTCTCATCATGTTAAATGCAGTTGAGGAATTTTTGTGACATTTTTCTCTCTCATTCATCTTAGAAAACTCAAGATTTGACTGCCTCATTAACCAGAAAGATAATTCTTTTAGTAGGAATGGTGGACATAACCATTTTATGTGACTGTGTAAATTTTGTAAAATCATCAACTAAGGACATGCTCATCTTTTTGAGTTAATCTATAACCATTCAGTTTATTTCTCTGGCCAAGGTCAATCACACAGTCCTTGGAATGCTACTGATGTAGCTTAAATTGAATTCATAGGACTGGAAAAGATTAAGCCTCATGTTGATAGGTGATTTACATCTGATTCCTGACTTAACTTAGCTCATTAACTCACACATTCTAGCTTAATCTCTCAAAAACCACAGTATTTGTTTGCAGCACCCCCAAAACAAACAAACAAATAAAAAGCCCTGGTTACTAATTCTAGATGAGGAACTGCCTAATAATTAGTCTATTCTGAGATGTGCAATCCCTAATTATGTGCCTATCCTGTGTGCACTCAATAATAACTAGCAAGATCCTCTCACCAGAACTCTGAGAGGTGACAGATAATCAGTTGAGAATAACTGAGAC